>NC_077241.1:4741668-5941668 GCF_947179165.1 Solanum dulcamara | reverse complement strand
CAAGTTCTATCATGTCAGGACAGTAATTTGGAAAACATTACTCGAAGAGCTTGAACCCGTCTTTCTCCTCTTCTCCAATCCTCGCTCTCAATTTGTCTTAAGTGTTAATGAGAGAGTAATGCATTTAGGGTACTATTAAGGGACTTAATTTAGTCTTAAAACGTCAGGTTTTTCGTCTAAGAAGGGTGGGAAAAGACTAATCTACCCTTCGTTAAAAATTGAATATGGCCGTCTACGAGTCATGGGTACGACCTGTAGAAACTTCCACGGGTCGTCCTCTTCGATCGTGGAATTGGGCTGGGAAATGTTAGGGTCTACAACTCGTAGACACAAGTCGTAGATTCAACTCGTTTTGCAGGTCCTCGAAAATTAGAGAAACTAAGTCTCTAAACTTTTCATACGAGCCGTTATTACGACTCGTATGCTCCTCAACGGGTCGTCAACTTGACTCGTAGGAATGACATTCAGGGTTCGGAATTTGGCTAAGTGTCGGGGGTCTCTACGAGTCATTTCTACGACTCGTGATCCTTTCTATGGACCGTCCTGTCAACTCGTAGTCAAAGTACTGCGGCTTATATTTTTCAGAAGTTAGACCTCGACCCTACGATTCATTCTTACGGGTCATCGACTTCTCTACGAGTCGTTGATAGACTCGTTAACTCACTTCTAGACTTGGCCAGATTTCAAACCTCAATGCCATCACTACGAGTCCCTCCTACGATCTGTAGGTGTTCCTACGACTCGTAGGTTGACTCGCACACATAGTCACAACTCACTTTTTCTCAATCTTTCTCATGGTTTTCGAACTTAGTCTAGGCTAGAATAACACCGGGTGTTACAGTTTGTCTCCTCTAAGATTGGAACCTAAAACCTTATGGTTCTTAACCGCTTCATTGACCACTAGGCCAAACTCTTTATTAGGATGCTACTTTCCTTCAGATGAGGTGTATAAATGTGTTTACACTAATGTGATAAATGGAGATTCTGTGATAATATAATTGTATGTTGATGACATACTTATATTTGATACAAGTTTAGTTATTATGGAAGTATCAAATGATTTTTGTCTGCCAAGTATGAAAGATATGGCTGAAGTAAACATGATATTGAGAGTCAAAATTATGAAGGGTGAAGATTGTATAGTGTTGTCACAAGATTATTATGAGGAGAGACTTTTTCACAAGTTTGAATTTTTTGATGTGACACCTGTGATCAGTCCTTGTGATGCTAACTCTCAATTGAAAAAGAATAATTGTGACACAGTTGCTCAAATTATTAGGAGTCTAAACATTTGATGAATCTTCAGTGTTAGATTAATGAAATATTGAGAGGTAGCATGAATTAACAAATTATGTTATCTTGTATAGTGGATTTCATTCTATTTTGGAAGGCTACAGTGAAGCAATTTGGATCTCTGACTCAGTTCACTTGTGGTTATGTTTTGACCCTTGGTGACAGTGCAATATGTAGAAATCAGCTAAGCAAACGATTATTTCAAGATCGACTAAGAAATTAGAGTGGTTTGTAGGTGTGTAGTTACCTAGTTCTGAGGATGATTAACTAAGAAATTTCTTGGCTAATATTCCTTTAACTAAGTAGTTGTTTATACGTAATTGCTATTGCCAAGAACAAATCTTATGAACACACGACGTTTATAAGCAATTGATAAGAGATTGATTAATTTTCCTCTACTATGTGAAGTTAGAAGTAAATTTGGCTGATCTCTCTCAGACTAAACCTGTGGAATGTAAATTAATTCTTCATACCTAAAAAAATTGAGGTTACAACCACCTATCTAAATGAAAAAAAAGGTTACAGCCAACAGGATATCAATAGAGATGGTAAATCGACTTATGTGATTGGAGACTCCATGAAGTAGATTTATATAGGTAATAACAAGTCGATATTGACACTGAAGTACTAAAAGATGAGTGCTTAACTGCTATTAACTGTGAGGATGAGTTATAACTCTTAATGAATGCATACTCCTTAAGAGTGGTGTATTTAAAGCAATATACACTTGACAAATTCACCTAATGAGAGTGGAGTGGGGTCGCTTCTATGAGATTTTGGCCGTGTCTTTGGGGCTCTCATGAATAATCATGTGATGACGTATTCATGCAAAACTGCGTCAAGCACCAAAATTGTGGGGGTCACAATGTGACTGATAAGATCTTTGACATACAATAGGAATTACTGGTTCATTGAAATATTACACATTTACATTTCATCAGAAATTCTGTAAGTCATATTTTATCTAAGTTAGGTTCATAGTGCAAAGGACACCAAGCTGATTGCTTTTGGACCATACAAGTCCAACAAGTCTTAATTCTTTGAATCCTAAAATGCTATTGAAGTATGTGCAGGATTGTTGACAATATTAGATATTTCAGAAGAATCTATGTTTATGTTCAAATGTCATGTCTTGGGGATAAGTGTCCAAAGACTACTGAGTACTTGGAATGGTTAGTGGCACTTTTCCTAAGTTGGACAAGTCTCATTATTTAATTGGCCTAGTTGGGAGGTTCTTGATACTTGGTCACTATTTAGGACAAGTGTCCTAAAGATGAACCAAAATGTGACATGTGCCATGGTTAGTGACGAGTGTCCTGGTTCTCAGAAAAGTGGGTCCATCTCCTATACCTATAAATACCTCATTATGATTTCATCATTTGAATACCAAGAATTAGCCTAACTATCACTGCCACATACCTACTCTCTTTCACCACTTGTTGGGTTTTGTTATCTAAATTTTGTTATTTCACCTCCTTCTAATAGAGGAAGGCTTGTTTAGTGCTGGGGAACTTTCACACTGCTGAATAGTTGTTTAGAACAGCGCACTGCATGACTCAACCCCTATTTGTATTTTCTCGTAAATAAATAACATTTTATTGTTCTATTTACCTTTGTTTCCCCAACAGATTCCCTTATAGTCTCTCTTATTGGTGCTTAAATACCCTGGTTTTGAACTTAAAAGAAAAAAGAATCCAGTAATACATTATATGCGTGGCTGAAGAGGCATTTTTGCTGCTAGATACCACAACACTATAAACAATAAGGAAAGATACCACAATATTCAAGGTGTGGTCGAAATATGGGATGTGTTCTTGAGTTTTCAATTTTTTTTATTGATAAAGAAGCCTAAAACATTGGAAGCTGTTTATTTCTGTTCCACATGACTAGATACAACAACAACAACCCAGTGAAATCCCACAACGTGGGGTCTGGGGAGGGTAAAGTGTACGCAGACCTTAATCCTACCAAGGTAGGACGGCTGTTTCCAAAAGACCTTCGGCTCAATAAAAGCATAAAAAGAGGTTAGATAAGGCTAAGAAGTTAAGAAGTTCAATGCGATATGGTAAAGCAAATAACAGGAGCGATACAGATAAAATAGAATAATCAAAGTACAGAAGTACAGAAAGTAATAGATAATAGCAGAAATCAGAGCACATGAAATTATAGTGCGCTAATGCGTCTACTAATAAGGTAGAATAATGTGACTATGTACTAGCCTTCTACCCTAATATGGGTCCTCCACACTCTCTTATCTAAGGTCATGTCCTCTTGGTCCTACTCAGCTTTAGGGCTGTTCAAAACCGTCCGCTACCGATAACCCATCCGCAAAATTGGCTTATTGGCTTATTGGTATTGGATTATCAAATTAGCGGGTGGGGAATGGATTTAAATTTTATAATTAATGGCTTATTGGTGTGGGGGACGGATTACTCAATTTTGTTATTGGGTAAACCGTTAATCCGTTAAGAATTTATTATATTTTAATATATTTTATATGAAATTTTCATAATCTCTTTATTTATATAATTAAAAAAATCAATGATTTTGAGACAACAAAAACATAGATACAAATTAAAGAGAAATCAAATGAGAAGGCAAATTAGAAATTGTTGGTGAGTACCAAGTTGCATCATTTTGTGTGGCTTAAAATTTAGCTAATAATACCAATGGGCACGAAAGTTCCTTTCAACTTCAAATAGAGTATTTTGCACTGATTTTTCTATCTTTGTTGCTCCACTCTATCACAAAAATTTTGACCATAAATTTGTCAATGAATGAGACAACTTGCAAATATTAATAAGGGAATGAAGAAAGAAACAAAGGGACAAACCATGAACATTTTGTGACTACTGTATTTGACTGAACATGATTTTAAAAAAAAATAAAAGATCGAAATTTGTTAATCTGACTAATTTAAATTTAAACTAGATAGGTCTTCAAAATAGGATAAGATGCTTCTTACTATCACTCAAAGTAATTAAGAATTTAAATTGTATATGAAAATAAAATTAACCGATACACCGTCCGATAATTGCTAATCCGATACCGAACCAACCGATATCTTATAGGTTGGCTAGCGGATTAGTACTTTTAAAAGCCGATAACCGTTAAATTAAACCGTTAAACATAATAATCCGTCCGATCCGCCCAATAAGCACCCCTACTCAGCTTAAACCCTTTAGACTCCAGGGTATGTCTCCAATCCTCTAGCTTAGCGTTAACTCCACTATCAGTCTCATCGATTAGAATTATGTCGTCCGCAAAAAGCATACACCATGACACCTCACCTTGAATTTGTCGCGTCAATCCATCCATCACCAAGGCAAATAAAAATGGACTAAGAGCTGATCCTTGATGCAACCCCATCACAACTGGGAAGTGCTCTGAGTCCTCTCCTACTGTCCTTACCTTAGTTTTGGCACCCTCATACATGTCCTTGATCACCCTAATGTACGCCACATATATCTTTAGCCTCCAGACATCTCCATAGTATCTCTCGTGAACTTTTATCGTAAGCCTTTTCTAGGTCGATGAATACCATATGCAAGTCCCTCTTCCTCTTCCTATACTGCTCCACCAGTCTCCTCATAAGATGGATGACTTCTGTAGCTGAGCGTCCCGGCATAAATCCGAACTGGTTCTCTGAAATAGACACGCTTCTCCTCACCCTCATCTCCACCACTCTTTCCCACACTTTCATAGTATGGCTTAGAAGCTTGATACCTCTATAGTTGTTGCAGCTCTGGATATCCCCTTTATTTTTGTATAGGGGGATTATTACGCTCGACCTCCATTCTTCGGGCATCGTTGCCGTCTTAAAGATGACATTAAATAACCTAGTCAGACACTCCAGACCTACCGAGCTCGTGCTCTTCCAAAATTCCCAGGAATCTTGTTAGGTCCGGTCACTCTTCCCCAGCGCATCCTACGAACAACACCCTTAACCTCCTCGACCGTAATACTCCTGCAACCCCCAAAATCGTGACACCTCTCTATATGTTCCAAATCTCCCAACACAATCTCTCTGTCCCCTTCTTCATTCCAGAGTTTATGGAAGTATGATTGCCATCTCTGTCTAATGAGGGTCTCCTCTATCAATATTTTTCCATGCTCGTCCTTAATGCACTTCACTTGACCCACATCGCGTGCCCTTCTCTCCCGCGCCCTGGCTAGCCTGAATAATTTTCTATCCCCGTCTTTCTCTTCTAGTTCAGCATAAAGGCGTTCAAAAGCTGTCGTCTTTGCCGTCGAAACCGCCGATTTTGCCTCCTTCCTCGCTATCTTATAAAGTTCCCTATTCGTCCACTTCTCCACCTCATCCTTGCTTTTTATCAACTTCGCATACGCCATCTTCTTTGCTTCCACCTTCCCTTGCACTTCTCCATTCCACCACCAGTCCCCTCGATGCCGACTACGACCTGTCAAGACTCCCAACACTTCCCTTGCTACAACCCTAATACAACTAGCCGTCCTATCCCACATACTGTTCGCATCCCCACTACTATCCCAGGCCCCCATATCCTTCAATTTTTCTCCCGTCTCCAGGGCACTAGCCGTGGTCAAACTCCCCCATCTGATCCTAGGTCGGTCATCCCCGACCCTCTTCTTCCTCGTCATCTTGATCCCTAAATCCATCACCAAGAGCTTATGTCGGGTTGTAAGGTTGTCGATCGGAATGACCTTACAGTCTTTGCACAGACCTTTATCATTCTTCCTAAGGAGTAGAAAATCTATCTGGGTCTTAGCCACCAAACTACGGAAGGTTACCAAGTGGTCTTCCTTCTTTGGGAAACTCGAATTGGCTACACCAACCCAAAAGCTCTTACGAAATCCAAAAGTGAAACTCCTTCTTCATTTCTGTCCCCGAAGCCAAAGCCTCCATGCACATCATCATATCCTCCCGAAATAGACCCAATGTGCCCATTGAAATCCCCTCCCACGAAAAGCTTCTCAGTCGGCGGTATGCCTCCCACTAATTCGTCCAAATCCTCCCAAAAGCACCTCTTAACCTCCTCGCCTAAGCTCGCTTGCGGCGCATAAGCACTAATAATGTTCAACGTGATCCCTTCAATGACCACCTTAATCGACATCATTCTATCAGTGACTCTCCTAATCTCCACCACCTGATCCCTTAAATCACTGTCTACTAAAATGCCTACCCCATTCCTATATTTTGATCTACAAGAGAATCAAAGCTTATACCCGTCTACCTCCTTAGCTTTAGAACCTACCCATTTGATCTCTTGGACACAAGCTATATTAATCTTTCTCTTCTTTAGAATCTTAACTAGCTCTATGGATTTTTCTGTTAACGTCCCAATGTTCCAAGAACCTACTCTCAGTCTAGACGCTCCTTTAACCCATTTACCCCTCCTTACCCTCGTCCCCGCCCCCGTCCCTGAGCGAGAACATGACCCTAGTCTACCATCACTATCCAAAGCCACAAAAACGCGTATGAACTAAAAAATTATTCAAAGGTCTAAAGTCAGCAAAATGTAATTACAAGTGTATGAACAAAAAATAGATATGGGAAGATATGGAAACTTGAAACCGGAGGTACCAACTCCAGTTGAAATGAGCCTAGTTGCCGCCGGAAAACACTATTCACTTCGGAGTATTGTTCACGTCGGGGTTACCGTTCACGTCGGCTTACTAACAAGCTCCTTTTCCTCTTAGACAATTTATCGAACAGATGGGGTGCATTCAAAACCAAAGCTGCACAGTCAACAACCTCAAACCCAGCAAACTAGAAACTGCAGAGGAAACAAATACTCCTATTCACCTGCAAATATCAAAGATAAAATAGAACAAAAGCAACTGATAGAGAACTGATAGAGAATGTTGTATATGAATCAAAAATTAAGCTAAGAAAATTAGTAGAAATTCGAGAGTTTCAGGTAGAAATGTCAAACTTATGAAAAATATGAAAACTCAAAGAAAAATCTTCTACTTCTTGAAGAAGAACAGAGGGGAAATTAAGGAGAATGGGCACAGGGAAGAAGATCTGGTGCAGATCGACAGTCAATCTGATACCCAAAGTCTAGATTGATCTTGGAATTTTCAATCATGAAAGGAGTACGATCATAGAATTCTAAGGTATCTCAATACCTCCATATTAGTCATTGAACTTCTGTTTAGATATTTTTGCTGGTTGCGATGTTATTTTTGTTTAGATGTCTGTAAATTATCTATACTTAGGAGTTTGGACTGTGCAACTGTCGAGTTGACTTCTTTTCATTTTTGCTTGATTGCCCAATTCTACTGGCAAACCATTAACTTTTTTTGTTGTAAAATTGAGATATAATTTCAATCATTGGGAGATGTCTGTTCTGGTTTGGCTGATTTAATATGTTTTAAACAGGAGTTTTGCATCATCCAGAAATGTTCGGTTTTTGTCAACTGAATCCAATAAAACAGATGAGCCCATTAAAGTTGAGGAAGCAGAGACAGTAAATATGCCTCCACCCCCAACAGAGAAGGTGATAATGCTTCAAGTTTTAGCGGGATTATATCACTGTCAATATGTTGCTGCTTGCACTCACTCATTTGAGGTCTCTTTAAACTTTCACTTCAGTTACTTGTGCTCGGTGGAAATGGATTCGTAGGCTCACATATCTGTAAAGAAGCTCTGGATCGTGGTCTTACAGTTGCTAGTCTTAGCAGGTATTTTGCTTCACTTCCATTGTCAGTTAGTTATATATGTCTGCTGTACTGGAGCATGAGCATTTATTTAGGAACTGTCTTGTTGGGTACTTCCAAGTTTTTGTTCCTTATTTTGGTTAGCTCCTCCTTGAAAGTGCAAGGAGGGGGGTTAAGCGGGATCGACTCTTTGACTAGAGGAAAGGAAATTGCATTACAGGAAAAGGGGAAAGGAAATTGGCATCCCTATCTTGTGTAATTCACATCCTTCAAATTAGATTACCTACTCTCTGCTGCCATGCATCTAAGCCATCTTCCCACCCTTTAAAGGTCTAGATGAAAGAAAGACCTAAGAAAATGGGATGTTGAAATATGACCAAATAACAAAAGAATATGAGAACTCTGCTGTTTGACTATAGCTTCCTTCTGTTCCTTTTTCTTGCCTTTAGTTTAACTTGTTCCCCAAGAACATTAACGATGTTGCTGAACCTATTCTCCCTTACTGGGAAGATGGCTTAGATGCATGGGAGGTTGAAATATGACCAAATAACAAAAGAATATGAGAACTCTGCTGTTTGACCAAAGTAAGGGAGAATAGGTTCAGCAACATCGTTAATGTTCTTGGGGAACAAGTTAAACTAAAGGCAAGAAAAAGGAACAGAAGGAAGCCATAGTCAAACTGCATACACTAAGAGCTTCTTATGACCTACTCCTAATTCTTCTCTCTCCCTCTTGGTGGTTGCATGGAATGTGGCAAGGAAGAGCAATGCATGCAGGGGAAAGGTCTGAAGTTGGGGAGGATATAAGGTGGTGGAGGAAATAGTTGATTTGGGAAGTAGGGGTGGGTAAAAAAAAAAGAAACTACATTGAGAGGGGAAGATCTTCTGCTGCACTGCAAAGATTCTCTTGCTGAGGCGGAATTTGCTGTTGAATATCTGAACTCTGTATTTAGCCATTCCTTGTGTCCAGATATACTCCTGATGCTTCCCCAGCGTTGTCACAAGCATGTTCCCTGCATCTTCACAAGCATTTTTAAGTGTTTACAATGCATCTCCAAGCCTCTTAACTCATATTCCACTGGAATGCACTTCTTGATCTTCAATTATAGCCCGACCAACTTCTCTTGAAGCTCTTTACCATACGACCTCGTCATAGGACGTCGAGGGGACTCCTTAGCAGCAGTGCCACACGATGAATTTCCTTGGGTGCTAAAAATCTCCAATATTCGGGACTATATGACCTCTGATTTTATTCTTTGTGTGTACCATTTGCATCTTCTGGCGAAGGTGATCATTTCTATTTTGTCTAATCTGGTAAAAGTGCATATCAATCTTAACATCCACATTTTTTTGAGACTCATCTTGTAGAATATAGTTGATTTCATAGGTCCAAAATCACCCTTATATAGCATTGTTGGTCTCACTATTGTTTTGTAGAGCTTTCTTTCCAATTAATAGATACCCGATTAATATAATATCCTCTGCAAATAGTATACATCATGGGACTTTATCTTATATAGTGTTAGCTAGCTCATCCACAACTAGAGTAAAAAAGGTAGGCACTCATTGCAAATCCATATTGTAAACTCATGGGATAGAGGATTGTATATCCTATCACTGATATGACTGTTCATACATATAAGGTTTATTAGATTCATATATTCAAAATAAATTTATTTTTTCTCCAGTCATAGCTGAGAACACTTCAGATATGCTTATTCTCCAGGTCAATAAATACCATGTATAGATCATTTTTCCTCTCCCTATGAAGTTTCATTTTCAGCAACAATCCAACATCAGATCTAGCTGGTGTAAATTCAAATTGGGTTCTTTCTCTAATTCTAAGCACTATCATTATTTACCCACGATTTAATTATATAGCTCATAAGTTTGAGGTGATGAAGTTCACACAACTTTGAATATTTCATTTAATCTTATATTTTGGAATCAAGGTAGTCTTGCTCCACTCGTTTGGCATCCTTCCATTCCTTAGTATAGTATTAGTTAGCTTGGCACGCCACACTGAAAATCTCAGGGGTTTATTTATATGGAAAAAAGTGTTCACGTGTACATAATTACTCTTTACCAATCAACTTGAATTTAAAGTTGATTGATAAGCTTAATGAAGGACTGGAGCTGGATATTGCATTAAAACTTAAATTGTTCTGAACATTCTATCTTAAAGGCTTTCCTCTTGTATGAATTCTCTCTCCTGAAGGAATCTTTGTTTCCCTATCCAAAAGGAAACTGAAGCGGAATTATTATCTGACAAAATGAATGCAATTTGCTTATAATCATTCAGGGGAAGAGAATTTGCCTATCATTCCTCTCAATTTTAGGCACCATTTGTAAGTTCTTTTTTCCATGCCTTCTTTGTTTCAATATGTCAATGCAGAACCATGTATGACACGAAGTTTTTTTGCTTTTTAAGTTCATTGTGCATCCCGTTTATATCTAATATAACTGTGCTTAAAATAGTTTTTGGACTTGGTCAAAGGGAGGGGCAGTCTATGTGTCCTATTGTGTCTTCTATCATCTATCGTATTCTGAGGTCCCTCTAGTCTATGACCCTTCTCTAGTTGGAAGTTTTGTTAGGTTGCCAATCGTGTTGTTCAAATCATTTTTTGGCATTTTTTGTAGAACAGGAAGGTCGTCCATACAAGATTCTTGGGCTAACAGTGTGATTTGGCATCAAGGTTGGCTATTTCTCGTCGTGCAACTTACTTTTGACTCTTCATGATGCTGATGAGCCTTCTAAACATTTTCTCCTCCTAACAGGAAACCTTTTTTCAACTGATTCGTGGAAAGATGCACTCAAGGGAGTTACTTCTGTTGTATGTACTGCCTCTAGCCCTGAATTTTATTATAATTGCTAGCTGTAATTGTTACTCGGTTAACGCACACTGAAGCAGAAATGCTGCTGCCTATCTTTTGTTGGTTCTGTTTGTCTCCCCCTTTTTGAAATGGTGGATAATTTGAAAGTTACGGTGGTTGATGGCAAGATGCTCCTCCTTATTTTAGTCGGTAATCCTACTAAGAAAGTTGTTGGCCGCCATGTTTAATGATTTTCCCTTTTCTTTAAAAAATTGGTAGCATGTTTCAATTTTTCACAAGATGCATTGTTAACATGTAGTATTTTCTGAAGAATCTTTTTTGTGGCAAAAGATGCTTAACTGTGGTAAAAACTGAAGAATATTTTTGGTCATTGATGCTGATATAATCCGTGGCTGTTGCTGATGGATTCTCTACGTACTGAAACTTCTCCCGAGCTATGTGCATTGTAATCGTAGGAATAGTCAATTCTCCATGTTATGAAGGTACTATGTGGTTTATCTTTGTTTAATAGAGTGTAAGGAAGTTGGAACAGTATGCTAGTAATCAATCAGTCAGATTGGTTGTACCAGAGAGAGATGGGATCGTTGGTCAAGGTCTCTGGTTCGAGCCCTGGGAATAAGAACTTCTTGCTAGGGAGTGTTACTCATAGTGCCCTACCTGTCACAGACACAGATTCTTGAGGGGGGGGGGGAGTTGGTTTCGGGTTTTGGATACTGGATGGTTAAATAAGAAAAACCAGAGAGGGAGGTTTGTCTCTTATGCAGGTTATTGAGCAGAGTGATAGAATAACTGGACCAATTAATGCAGGTCTATAATTGGTGTGAGACTAGTCCTCAGCTTCACTATCCTTTTTTTTTTTTGATAACTGTGAATATTACCAATTGATAACAACAAAAAAGACAAAACAACTAAAGAGCGCCTAATCCCACAACCACCTTCTAGGAAGGGAGTTATGAAACTTAGGCCTTAGAACAGTCACGAATTACACAGTAAATGCTGCAAAAAGCCTCTACATCTGTGCAGTCTCTTAAGATAGTTTAAGTAAATCTATCCTCTCTACACTTTCCTTCTTAATCTGTGTAACTACCACCTCAGTATGTACATTTACTCCTTTAAACAATTTCTAATTCCTTGCTATCCATGATGATAAGATTATAGCCCCCCAAATTGCAGCTATCACCTCCTTGAATTGCTTCCAATGCTTCCTTTTGATTCTGCCTAGAACTTGTTGCATGTCTCCAGCTTGTATCTGAATTCCAGTCCATTGCATAAGGGGATTCCTGGTAGTTTAGTTCCAAGTGCAATCCATAAAAAAATGATGATTCATTTCCACTGCCTGAGTATCACATAAGCAGCATCTCATATCTTCCACAGGAATTTGTAAGTCGGTCTTCATATAAATTCCATGTATCCATTTGACCCCAAGAGAGGCTTTGTTCTCAATTAGATACCACACCAGTGTCCCAACAGCTGCCACATTTCAGTTCCTGCACCCTTTAATGTTCAATCCCCTACACTTCTTAGGTAAACAGACTTTCTCCCAAGCTACTAAAGAAACTCCTCATCTCTTCAGAACAACCCCAAAGATAATCTCTATATTTCCTATCAAGTTCCTTTAAAACACTATGGCAGGATAAACAGTCTCCCAGAAGCTATGGATTGGAAACAATACATCATTAATCACTTAGGGGTCGTTTGGTTTGAATACAAGTTATGATGGGATTAGTTATGATGGATAAGTTATGTTGGGATTAGTTATGATGGGATAAATTATGCTGAGATTATTTCTTGTTGAGTGTTATTCAAAATAATATGCATTGCCTATTATTTTAAGAATAGGTTGTTTGTTTACAAAAATACCCTTCACTTTATTTAGTTTTTTATATTTTCTTTGCAAGCTTTAGTTATTCAATATTCATTCTTAAAATAAAATTTTCATCCTCTTTTAGCTTAAATATTTTTATGTATGCATTTTCATGATGTCCGTATGTATTTAAAAATAAAACTTTCTTCTTATTTAATTTAAAAATAGAATTTCCATTTAAAGTTTGTTAAAGTAAAAAATGCTTTATGAGAAATCAAAATATAAATAAACATAAGAATTAGTCAAATATATTTATAAATAAAAATTATATTATATAGTGTAATTTTTTAATAGAAAAAATATGAAGAATTATCATAAAATAAGGAGTGAAGGTTGTGAATGTTGTTATATATGGTATTAAAAATAATGTAAATATATAGGAATGTGAAAAGTGAGGTATAAAAGGATTTAAAGGGATATCTTCGTCATTTACCTATTTTATCCCGGGATTAGTATACCACCCAAGAGGAGGGATAACTTATCCCAATACTAAATATTAATCCTGGGATAAGTCATTTCAAATGTGCAAACCAAACAACAAATTAAGTGCCATAATTTAATCCCAAGACTATTTGGTGTTATCCTTCACACCAAACGACCCCTTAAAGCCTCCATGATAATTGTTTGGAGTATGTGAAGTTAACCCTGCTAGTAATCTTCTCAATTAGTTGGTGACATTTCAGCTTGCTCCATTCTTAGGAGACAATAGCAAACCAAGATACAACAGCAACAATATACCCAGTGAAATCCCACAAACCAAGATACCTTAAAGGAAAAGAACCTAGTGAGAGGCCTGTCTTAGCCAACAATAATTCCTTTGTATGATCATCAACCCAGCCATGAATATTCTGGACTTCTCCATATTAGCAACCAAGCCTGAAGCTTTGCTAAAGTGTGTCAAGGCTTTAATGACCCTAGTCACAGAACCTAAATCACCCACGAGCAAGTTTTAGCTGCTTACACATAGGGTGATATTTAAAATCAGGCAATTCACTCATACTCTTCAGAATATACTTCATGACTATTTTATTATCCTCCAAACTGAGAATTTTTATGTGAATAAAGGAAGTAAGTTGGATCCCTAGTGGTTTGGAAATGAATATGGGCTTTACTTCATAGAGCTTCACAATATTCAAAAACAGTTAAATTTGTCGGTACTTGTGAATAGCCTTATCTATATCTTTTCATCCACAGCTTCAATTAACTGGACTTACTGATGAAGCATGTCTTCCCTCTTCGTAAGTTCGAAGATATTTGTCTATGCTCTTCCCCGTTAAAGTTACTGTTCCAATTCAATATGATTCTCGTGAAGTCTTTATGAATAGCCACTATGTTCACAGCTTCTTTTTATGTTATTTATATGAGAAGTTACGAGCACTGGTTGTTTTTCTCTTATGCGATGGAAAAATATCTTTGCAGATTTCTTGCGTTGGTGGGTTTGGCTCTAACTCACACATGTATAAAATCAACGGGACAGCTAATATAAATGCCATCAGAGGTGCTTCAGAAGAAGGTATTAGCAAGCTATAAAAGTTTACTTAAGCACCTCTCCGTCTTGGAATGAGATTTAGATTTATACTTCTTTTTCTCAAAACATGTAAACTATGTTCTTTCAATGCCATAAGAGAAGCTTAGTTATATATGTAGATAACTTTACCTGAATGTTAAAATAATGTAATGCCATGAAGTCTTTAATTAATTGCTATAGATGGTATTCTTCCTCTTACCAATCAAAGCACCTTCCAGAGCGTTAAGATAATTCTTGTTTTTTTTATAAATAATTTTCTCACTGGCCTTAAATTTGAAGTCCTAGAGATGCCTGTTGGTAATTCAAATTGGTCGTAAACCACCTCTAATTGCTTCTACAGTTGATTGCTTAGTTTTGACCTGGATTTTTAATTATTGCTGCCTCTAGGA
Organism: Solanum dulcamara; assembly: GCF_947179165.1. NCBI lineage: Eukaryota > Viridiplantae > Streptophyta > Magnoliopsida > Solanales > Solanaceae > Solanum > Solanum dulcamara. The sequence continues at coordinate 5,927,118 of NC_077241.1, read as the reverse complement.
GGTAAAAGTAGGTTAATTGCCTGTAAGGACCTGATGTTGGTAGCACTTTTAAGTGATGTTCTACAGTTGGAAAGGGTCTCTGTTATCTTATGAGGAGCATATTGCTCTAAGCTTGTCAGGTCTTTTAAAAAAATCCCAATGTGAGTTATGTGTATTGATATTCTATGTACATTTTCCTTTTGATAGGTGGATTTGAGGTATGTGGTGGGGGAGGGGGAGGTGGGGGGGGGGGGGGGGGGAGATGATCTTGTTCGTTGGACTTTGTGAGCGCTATCTAGGAGGAGGAAATTGGGTCTGCGTAATCAAGCGTTGATAACATTTCATTATTAGGAAAAAAGTTTTTGGATATTTGAAAAAAAATAATTTCTTTGGCTGGTGTAATTTATAACTACTTACCCCATTTCAACGCCACCTAAAAATAGTAATGGTAGATATATTGGTGAATGATTTAATTTTTTATTCCATAGTTGATCGGAACCCAAGTAGTTAGATGACAATTTGGTGCAGTCACAGGATCAACTATCAACAATTTGTATAAGTTTTGCATATTAGAGGGCATGATCGTTCATTTCAAGAGTTTATCTTCCCTTCTGCCTATTGTCTGTAGGAGTAGACAACGGTGACCTAACTTTCCTTCTGGAGGTCCCTTTAGTTTGGACACCCTTTCTACATTTCAACTTTTGAACCTGAAATATGCCTATCTCACCTTTCTGCCAAAGGGAACTTAATTTCTTTTCTCACTAGATTTCCTTTGAAGTTCTATGTAGAGAAGTGAATAATCTCATACTATTTTGGCTTTCCCCAAGTACCATGATCGTATTCTAATGCTCAAGATATGTAGTTGAAACCTAAACTCTCCCTAGTTTTCAAGTGAATCTTCTCCTTGTGCCTCATTTCTTTGTTGAAAGGTTAAGTTTCAGTCAAATATTGAGATGGATATTATTTGATTCTGGTAGATTGATTATGCTAGAAACCTAGAATTTGTCTCTTTTGTTTGAAAGATAAGTTTTCAGTCAATGTTGAGACATTATTTGATTATGATTTGACTAATGTGGCATTTGGCCATAGAATTTTGTTACTATAGATGGTATCCTTCCTCTTACCAATCAAAGCACCTTCCACAGTGTTAAGATAATTCTTGTTTTTTTAAATAAATAATCACTGGTCTTCTGTGAGGCAAATGCAGAAAATGTTTTGTACCTCAGAGTCATTTTGATTCTCTTCAAGGCTGTCTCAGGCCTGCATGTGAACTGGGAAAAAAGACTGTTATTTCCATGAATGAGTTTCCAGATAGTGATAGCCAGACACTTGCTGAAATTCTGGGTTGTGAGGTAGGATCACTCCCTACTAAATATCTTTGTCTGTCCCTGGGGTCAAAGAACAAAGCTCTGGAGATTTGGAATGAGGTCTTGGACAAATTTGAGAAAAACTTGACAACATGGAAGGCTCAATATCTATTCCTTGGGGGTAGAACCATCTTGATCAACACAGTGATAGATGCAATGCCACCAATGTCATGGTCCCTATTCCCTATCCTTGACAAAGTGAAGAAAAGGATGGACATTCTGAGGACTCGGTTCTTATGACAAGGGAATGCAGAGAAGAATGGGTACAACCTAGTGAGATGGAAAACAGTTACCTAGAACAAAAGGGAGGGAGGAATGGGTAATCAGAAACCTGAGGTTGCACAACATTAGTTTACTGGCAAAAATGGTATGGAGGTATGCTAGAGAAGAAAACAGCATATGGAGGGAGGTCATCAATATGAAGTATGGATCCCTTAGCCAATGGAGCTCTAACACAGTCAACACCCCCTATGGAGTAAGCGTATCGAAATCCATCAGGTCTCTATGTGATGTTCTTGAAAGAAACATTGAACTTTCCCCTGGGAGTGGTAGGAAAATTGCTTTTTGGAATAATGAATGGATTGGCCAAGAACCTTTGAGGGACAGCTTTCCAGAAATAGTTAGACTAGTTAGGTATACTGATGCCACTATCAGTTAAATCTTGACCCAAAATGGTTGGAGCTTTAACTTCAGAAGAGGGCTAAATGATTGGGAGATGGAAGGATTGTCTACATTTCTTCAGACTTCAGAACGGATGAGAGCACTAAATGAAGATGTTCTGGTATGGAAGGGCAAAGGGAAGAAGATGTTCACAGTTAGGGGTACTTATGCTCGTAATGAGGGCCAGCAGCAACCCAACTGGCCTTGGAAGCAGATATGGAAGGCAAAAGCTCCCTGCAAAGTGAAATGTTTCTCGTGCTTGGTGACTCGTAAGACTTGTTTAACTATTAATAATCTTCAGAAAAAGGGGTATGCAGTTGGCATCCAGATGTTTCCTTCGCAAAGCAACATCAGAAGACAACCACCTCCTTTTTGTGCACTGTGCTTATACTTCCCAGCTGTGGCAGCTTTTTCCGGCTCTGGACAACCTGAATGTGTTGTGCCTGGCAATACTTTTGAACTTCTGATAGCTTGGGAGCAAGCTGGGAAGAAAGTTAAACAGAAGAAATGGTTGAGGGAAATACCATTGTGCATATGGTGGACCATTTGGAGGTTAAGGAAAAACAGATGTTTTGAGAACAAGAGTAACCCAATCCAGAAAGTCAAGATGAACTACATTCTGAGCACATTTTTGGTGTAAAGAGTTTTGTAATAGAGGATGCTGACCCCATCCTAGATTTTTGGAAGCCTTGTGAAGTGTACATAGGCTTCTTTTCTTTCTCTGTGTTGTATTCTCAGTGCTAGTACAATCTTTATACTGTCTTTCGGAAACAACCTCTCTACCTCCGAGGTAGTGGTAAGGTCTGCGTACCCAGACACTACTTTGTGGGATTGCACTGGGTATGCTGTTGTTGTTGTCGTACAATCTTTGTACTGATGAATAGAAATATTACCATTCTAAAAAAAACTAAAAACTGTGTTTGTTGAGGAACTACCACATACATTTTGTGTAAACGAAAAGACGACCCCCCTGCTGTATTGGTTGTTTTCATACTGGAGCGGTCGATGTAATGTTGTTATAATATACTTTATCTCTATGTGCAGGAGTTAAAAGATTTGTTTACATCTCCGCTGCGGACTTTGGCATTGCAAATTACGTGTTACAAGGTTATTATGAGGGGAAGGTATTAGATCAATACTTTCCGTTGATGTAGACGAATGACTAATCAAGAATGTGCAAAAGATGTCAATTTCTACTTAGATATGTACTAAAAGATATTGTGGGGTATGTGGTCCTTGGTGGTTCAAACTTTTTATGTTTTCGGGGGTCCCAAGTTATTTTTTGGTTGTGAAAAGCTATTGCGAGTCCTGAATATCAACTCAATTAATTTGTTTTCTTTCGAAAAGCTTTCTAGGTTTTAGTGAATAATCTGGCATTCTTCAATTGTTAGGCTCTCTTTTCTACCATGCACAAGATATGTGGAGGTCCAAAATGTTATCTCTTGGTTTGAGTTGAACAATTGGTCAAAGTAGCCTCTCCACCTCTCCTTGACCTTTTTGTCTCCTATCAACACTTGTTTAGACTGTCTTTAATACACTTCAGCTGGTTTAAATCCTTACCCTTCTTCTCTATCAGTCCTGCTAATTTAAACATTTCTTTCTCCCCTTTTTGTGTTCCTAGCTTTTGGTACATGCCATCTAGAGCTTCCCCTTGGGCTTTACTAATAGCCTTCTTAGCTTCCTTTGTATTCTTCAAATGTTTCTTCCTCTTCTATTTTTGACAACTTCCTATTGCATTCTCTTTTAGCTTTATTAACTCTTGGTACATCCTCGTTCTACCACTAAAGTTCCTGTGGTCGAGGTCCTAGACCATTAAACACACCCAACACTTTAGTGACTACTTTTTCACTGCAACCTGAAATTTGCTTTTGCTTTTACAGGATGTCTGGGTCTCTTTCCAAGTCCAAACCTCCCTTTTCCCATAGTTCTTTTTGAAACGGTAATTGGTTAGCGCCTTTTAATGTCCACCAACTAAGTCATGGTTGTTTTCTAGTCGTCTCCTTTCTCACTCTAGTCTTGAGCGTTTACATCTAAGACCACTAACCTATGTTGGGTCACCATCGCTTCTCTTGGAATAACCTTACAATTTCTTATGTGTAAACCTACGTCTTCTGGTAAGGATAAGGTCAGTTTGACTATGGTTACCATAAGAATCTCTCTTTTCTAAAATACGTATTAGCTACCACTAAATCATAAGCTAAAGCAATTGCTAAGATAGCCTTATCTTCGTACCATAACCATAACCCCCGTATGCTTGTTCAAAAATGTCGCTTTCTCTACCTACGTGACCATTTAGATCTCTCCCTATAAAGATTTATTGTTTTTTTGGATTTCAATGAACCAAGGTGTCCATTTCTTCCAAAAACTTAGGTTTAGCTTGTGCATCCAATCCTATTTGCGGAGCACAGGCATTAATATCATCGACTTTCTCCTTTCCCCATACAAGCTTTAATTTAACTCATTTTACCTCTATAGTCTTAGCTTTAATTCCTGATTCTACAATAATTCCACCCTGTTCCTGTTTATGCCACAATACCTTAATTTATAAGTCATGTTACGTATCTCTGCAAATTCCCCATACTAATAAAACAACCTATGTTGCTCGAACTCTCTAAAAATACCGTCCAGTGTTGTGAAAGGTGATCGCCTCATCGCTAATGATGAGGGGCGAGGCGAGGCAACCCTTCATCGCCTATAGGCTTTGTGGCGAGGCGGTCTTCAAAAGCCGACGCCATGACGAGAGAGGCGACAAAGGCAAGAAAGGCTCCGCCTTTTGTATTTTCTTAAAAAAGGAGACCAATTTAGGGTTTTAAAAGTTAAAAGGTAATTTTAAGATTTTCTTTCCAAATTTGCACTATTGCACTCTTAGACTGTGACTCCAACCAGTAGATTCGACTAGACTTCTTCGGCGACCAACCATACTTTTCTGGCGAATCCAAAGTCCTACTAATACGTATTTCTTCTTTTCTTCTTCTAATTTCTACTTCCTCTGTTTCTTTTTCCTTCTTCTTTTTCAGACTTCAAAGTTACTTCTACCTATGTTTTTTTCTCACTGTTTTGACTTTTGTTCTTTTTTTCCTTATTCAAGTTCTAGACTTTTAGTATGTACTATCTATTTTCAGTTTTTGAATTGAAATATTTGCTATGATTATTTATATATGCAATTAAATACTTTAAATTTTTGGTATTAATTGGCGCCGCACTTCGAAATGGCGAGCACCTCGCCTTGTGGCGAGGTAGATCCTGGTCGCCTTTTGTCACCTTTCGCCGTCTAAAACACTGATACCGCTGCACCTGTTTCAGATCCTCCAACAACATAGAGTGTAATCCCCATGCTAATAAGTGATATATATATATTCTATAATAAACACTCAATATCTTAAGGTATTTTATATAATATTTTGTAATAGTTTCCTTGCTCATGTTTAATGAATCCAGGCGCGAACAGACGCATTTTCTTGATAATCAACAAAATTATTATATCCTAGTCATGGTCAGATATAGATGTAGTCGGTATTGTTTGACTAATTTAGAAGTTGTGCTTTTTCTTTGAAATGGTAACTCCAATCCTCTAAAAAGAGGCTTGGGGCTGGTTGCTAATTCCCCCAAGGGGTCCTCTGCTGTTTGGAATCACTTGTTTTAGAAAAAAATAATAGACACTATAGCACCACTTATGCCAATTCTGTCTCCACTCCCCATCTTTAACCCAAAAAGGAAAGAACAAAGGTAAGAAGAATCTTCAAAAGGACTTCAGGTACCTTGGATGTAAACAATTTTTGAAGGACCGGCACTGACAATTTGTGTAAAAATAAAATATTAGGGTCTAGATGTAATAGTGAGAGAATAATTCAATAAGCACATAATGATGGAACTTACTGTTAAGTAGGTCAGATGACCGGGAATGAAATTAAGAGTACTTCTAAAAGTGACTTTGTTCTTCTGCCTCATGTCTCTATTATGTATGCAGAGAGCTGCTGAAACTGAGCTGCTAACAAGATATCCATATGGGGGTAAGCTGTTTCAGTTTTTCCTTGCATAACCACTTTTTGGTGCACCTGCTATGTCTATTAACTGCACAACTTGCATTGAAGTAATAGGCAAAATTGCAATTTGTCTCATATCGGGTGATGTATTTTCTTTCTCGAACTTTTGATTGGTTACCTTTCAGATAATTGTTAACAGATCATAAACATTCTGCTATTTAATCTACCTGTCCTGATCTTCATCTACTTCGAACTGCATGGGCATTGTAAGACACTATCAAAGCTTCTTTAGGGGTTTCCATTTCCAAACATTTAGTACATTTCATGGTATTTCTTCAAGAGCACATTACATCACCCCATTATGGGCTTTATGCAACATGTATCGGCCTTATTGAAGAGGTTCGGAGCTTGTAGGAGTGATGTGAGGAGTTTTAAGATGGATGGAAGACAATCATCTGAATTTGTGACCCATTAACAGGTGGCTCAAAATAGCTTGTTTAAAAAATTGAGGATCCACATCTAGTGCTAATCTAATTCTATAAACACGGGAAAAAGCCACAAATGAGTGAATATAGGGAAACACTCCTTGTTTTAGAAGGAAACTTTCATGAAATGTTGGGACTTGATGCTTTTCACCTTTATTGCACAAGGTTGTAAGTTAATTCTACTTGTAATTGTATCTTTGTTTAGGTGATTTAAGATTAAGTTTTAAGACTTGCTCCACATAATTATAAAAATCCATCTGATGAATATCATATCTTTTTCAGGAATAATCCTGAGGCCTGGATTTATCTATGGAACCCGTCGTGTCGGGAGCATGAAATTACCCCTCGGTGTAATTGGTTCTCCTCTAGAGATGGTGTGTACCCCTTGTTTAATTTTACTCCTTTTCAGGCACAACTAATGCACATACTGCTTCTTATCCTGGAAAATGGACAAAAGTTGGACTACTCACTGTCCCTTGCATTTTTTCTTTTTATATCATGTACATCCAACAGAGATTACTTTTTTGTTTCACCTAGCAGTCATTCTTTATTCGAACTCCTTTGGTTATTGAATTTAACATGTGCTGTATTACCCAAAGATGCAAAGCCCCTCAAACCCCAATGTCCCGTCTACGCAAAATTAATAAGTAAGGTAATAAAACAATAATTGATGGAAAAGGAACATGAAGCTCTTTCTTTGTCTCCAGTCCGATCGATACTTTGGATGGTCATGCTATATGAATCTTTCATCCATGCAAAATTTTCCTATTTGTGCATTGTGATAGTTTCTTTTTGTATGTTTGTATGGCGTTGGTTAAATTTCCGTTGGTTACATTTTCAGATTCTGCAGCGTGCAAAACCTCTGAGTCAAATACCCCTTGTTGGGCCCCTTTTTACTCCTCCTGTGAATGTCACCGCAGTAGCTAAAGTTGCTGTCAGAGCAGCAACAGATCCTGTATTCCCTCCTGGTGTGATTGATGTTCATGGAATCTTACGCTACAGCCAGCAGAGATCTGTATAAGGTGAATGATTTCACCCGAAAATAATGATAGTATGATACCTGGATTCTTTTTCAATCCTCAAAGGACCAAAGTTCAAATTTTCAAATATTTCCTGATGGGAAAGCGTACATCTTGCGAGATAGATAAGGTTCCGTTCAATAAATAAAATGATGCTTCTGGAATCGATATTTCCTCACTGTAATTCATCTGCTTGTAGCTAAAAAGACTGTTTTTCTTCAATGCCATTCGTCTATTTGTAGCTAAATAGGTTGCATCAGATAATTATCTCCCTTGTAGTTTGGCTGTTGTTCGGTTGTTTTTGCTCAAGAATAAGAAAATGGATGCCCTTAGGTATAAGAATCAGTTTCCTTTTTTCTTCCCTTCACAACTTAATTTCAAGCTCATCAACTTGTATTGGTGACAAATAGTAGTTGAATATGTGCAAGTGGTTTACAAATCAAGAAATGACAATGCACTGTCTGATACATTGCATGGATGAAAGAAATTGTGCCAGATTCTGCAGGTAAACTTTGTAAATTGCCAGTTCTGGTTAAACAAACTAGTGCAGTAGCTTTTAGTCTTTGACAGAACGGAGCTCTAATCCATTGAACCATTTCATTTCATTGTCTTCAAGTAGTGTTAAATTGATTGCGTTAATCAATGGTTGAGAAATTATCAATTTAACTCGCTTTCATATGGTGGGAGTCATTGATTCAAAACCTATTGTATGTAAAATTGGCCTATTTTCCTTGACCAAAAACACGAAGATGGGAAACAACCAAAGTTTATTTTTATCTATCATGTGCATGTCAGATTTGCAGGCATTTTGAAACTCCCAGTTTGACTCATGACATTATTTCGATTTCCATCTTTGGAACTTTGAAGTGAGACTATGGGACTATTGCTTAGGGGTTTCTCCAAGAAGTTTGGCTTATAGGTACGTAAATATAATATAGTTGGATTGGAGATTATGTATATAAGAAGTTTGGCTTATAGGTGCGTGTCTACTGTACCATTACATACACATGAAATTTTGATGGGTTTGAGTTTAAGTATAAACATTAGGAAATAATTGTATCAGTTTTAAAACACAATATGAAGAAATTAAAGTAAGAGAATCACATAATGCTTCATGAATTGGTTGGTGAACATATTATTTAATTGAGTTTTAATGGACAAATTATAGATTCGTTTAATTAGTTAACGCAAAACACTATGCGCCCTCTCGAGTCAGGCTCATCGAGGCGACCTCTGTCTTGGCATCAATGAGCTCGAGTTGAGCTCGCTACAGACGACCAAATTCCGTCGCGATGGAATATTGTCTGTTACTATTTTGCTCTTTGCTGACTCTTATAGCGACGAAAAAACTAATTTTGTAGCAGCTTTCATGAAAAAATGAGATCCATTGTCACGTATTGGTATGAATTATTCTGTTGCTATATTTATAAATTCCGTTATAGTGAAAAATGAGATCCATTGTCACGTATTAGCGATGAATTATTCTGTCGCTATATTTATAAATTCCGTTGTTAATTTGATAATTCATTTTGTCATTTTAATAACTTCACGAAGCGTTTTGTCACTATTCCTTCGCAAACATATTTTGTCGTTTAAATCACAACTTTTGACGACAAAAAAATAATATATTTTTCTGAATCTGTCGCTAACGTTTGCTGCAACAACCAAAAGATGTCTAAATCCGTCCCTAATAGTTTTCCCACAAAATCTTTTTATTTATTTATTTTAAATACACCTTGTTGAATTATTTTAAATGCAAATTATTTAATACTCTTAAACTAACCAACATTTACATAAAATATTATTTAAAGAAGGTACAAAATATATAGATAGAAAAACACAAATCACATTATTATGTTCAAGACATCTACAAGTATTACTAGCTTTCCAACAAAATAAGACAATATCAAAAACTAATGCATGGGTGAAGGGTTACAACTTACAATCATCATCTGAAACTAAAGGATGAGCCTCGTCAACATTAGGAGTAGAAGGCACTATAAGTGAAGAAATCACTTCTTGTACCTGCTCAATAACTACAGGAATAAAATGATGAGTAAGTGCAGGAATCAATGGCTTCACAAACTCATCCAAACTTGTTGTCGGTGCTGATTCATGAGAAATCGAAGTACCTAAGGTGGTTCTGATGATGAATGATGAGAAATTGAAGGTTGTACTAAATGAAATTAGGCACTTGTATATGCTGAACAAGTTAAAATAACTTGATTAATTAGAGCTTAACAGTGGAGGCTAAATTCTCAAACAAGTGCTAGGAACAACGAAGATAATATATAGATACAACCAAATACTTGGATAGAAACATTGATATTTGATAAAAATCGCCACAACAACAACAAAGAAGAAGAAGCAAAAGCATGTTCTCCATGCCATCTTACATGGATAGGCCGGGAACTCTCATCAATAAAAGATTTTCCATCATGATCATGTGTATGAATGTGCAAATGTAACTCACTTGGTTTTGAATCTTGACCCTTTTCAACAGCCTATACAAATAAAATAATTTTGTATTATATACAAGATAAAAAAAAGTCTAGGACCTAGAGATGCAACCTATAAAAGCTCAAAGCTGGCAAAACAATCTGCATTTGTCTTTGCATTAGGAAAATAAAATACCCTCCACAACAATTAGATGTCGTAATGCAACTCATTGATCAAACTTTATCTATCACTTCAGTTAGTGTAACTACTTAAGAAAAAAATCACACACTTTATGATAAAGAGCTGAAAGAAGTTTTAGACTTGCACATTATTAAAATCGATAAAAAGTTAACACCGTCTAATTCACCATACAAATTTAAATATAAGAAGCTTAATATGGACTAGAGGAACTAACATTGTCAAGAAGCAAAACACGACTTTAAGGTCAAATTCTTTAGCTTTTCATGTCTCATGTTTACTTTTTTTTTTTTTGATTGAGTTATTATCTAAATAAGATATACTTACATAAATAATCATTTTCATGCACTTACAAATATTTGAGTCAGTACAGATAGTATTTGGCTAGTTTCCTGCATAGAAAGCAAACTCGTACGAGAATTATATGTATTAGTTTCCTTCCCTAACTATTAGTAAATAACAAAACAAAAATAGTACAATACTTACAAGTATTGAAAGGATTGTTAGTAAACTGTATTGGAAAATATTAAAACAGTAACAACAACTAAAAGTAATAAAACACAGAATCTGGAAATTAATTCAAGAACAAAATCGAGCCCACTGACTGCACAGTGTGTCCTTAAGGAAATTATTCCCCTCAAAGTACCCGAGGTTTTGGAATCTTTCCTCCCAGGATAGAACGATTTACTCACCAAAGTAGAGGTACTGCTAATTTTTGGTGACTGCGAACCACTTGATGGCTGTATTTCACACGAGTTTTAGGAAGTGCAGAAAGAAGAAGAAGATGGTATGTTCAGAATTTCATATGGAACATTCTGAGGATTAACAAATATATATAGACTGTTTACACCTTTTAAGAAAAGGCACCTGTTGGGAAAATGTTTGCCTGTTGAGAAAATGTTTCCAACTTTTCGGACAAGGTTGCAACCTTTCAAAAATCCGTTGGAAAAAATGGAGGGAAATTTTAAATTAATCCGGGAAAAAAACGGGTCGCGGGTCAGGATTTTTTTTTCACTTAATTAATTAAATAAATAAATAATATTAATTAATTAAAAATTTAAAGAAAATTTGGTCCAAAAAGATTATCAATCAATCATATCGATTGACCAAATCCAAATCCAACTCCAAATCCAAATCCAAATCCGAAGCCAAAGCCGAAGCTGAAGCCGAGCCGAGCCGAGCAAGCGACGACGACGACGGCGCGAGGGGAGACCCTCTTCTTGACCCTTTAGCAACATGAAGGAGTGCTTCTACTTTTAAGTAGGAGACTTTTCATTTCCACCACCTATGTGGGACCAAAGCTTATTTAATAAAGCAAGAAAGAACATATCATTTCCTCTCCACTTCTTTTTCCCTCAATTTCCCATTCAACCTATCAATTAAACGCAATAATCCCCCACATGAATGGGGAATGTCTACAAGATAAAGGAATACACGGATAAGTGTGTGATATACAAGCGAAGATTAATTGCATCTGGATAAGTAGGTTTCCCTTTGAACTTTCCATAGTGAACTTATATAGGATATACTCGATCAATCGGTAGATGCGATATCTTTGAACCGTCGAACTTTGTTGTATAACTAGACAACATAAGTCACACAATCAATCATCAACCATTTATGGTTCTCACGGTTGTGTTCGTTTCAGCCATGAACACCGCCTGGTTTCGTGAATGCATAGAGAATGGACCTTTACTGTCATTCCCCTTGAAGCGGCTTATACTTCACATTCACATAGGTGATTTCTAAACGTGTAGTCCTATAGACACACTATCTAGTCATTTTCCGTCAGATTTAGATAATCATTAAAAAAGCTTTATTAACTCATTAAAAAGCCTTAAGGTTTTATCCTTTGTTTCTGAACATTGTCATCATCACGAGAATGGGTTGAGTTATTTGACAATGTTGAACCGTTAATCATAACTTTGTTTGATCTCTTTGAACCTAGTTCTTGGGATCTCCAGTCTACTAGGTAGAGTTACCGCCATGTTGACTTGTCCTAGGCCTTAACCCCATTCCCCTCGATGATCTTTCAACAGCCTCTCTAGATAAGCCTTTTGTTAGTGGATCCGATACATTATCTCTTGACTTTACGTAGTCAATAGTGATAACACCACTAGAGAGTAGTTGTCTAACAGTATTGTGTCGCCGTCGAATGTGACGCAATTTTCCATTATACATAACATTTCCTGCCCTCCCTATTGCCGCTTGGCTATCACAATGTATACATATGGATGCCAAAGGTTTGGGCCAAAATGGAATATCTTCCAAAGAATTTCGAAGCCATTCAACTTCTTCACCAGCCTTGTCTAAAGCTATAAATTCATACTCCATTGTAGAGCGGGCGATGCATGTCTGTTTTGATGATTTCCAAGACACTGCTCCTCCACCAACGGTGAAAACATATCCACTTGTGGATTTAACTTCAGATGATCCGGTGATCCAGTTTGCATCACTATATCCCTCAATTACAGCGGGATATTTATTATAATGCAAAGCATAGTTTTGGGTGTGTTTCAAATACCCCAAGACTCATTTCATTGCCATCCAATGAGTTTGATTAGGATTATTCGTGAATCGACTCAACTTGCTAATAACACATGCTATATCTGGTCGTGTACAATTCATAATATACATCAAACTTCCTAAAACTCGTGCATAGTCCAATTGTGAGTCACTTTTACCTTCATTCTTTTGAAGTGCAAAACTTACATCAATTGGAGTTTTTGCAACATTGAAATTTAAATATTTATACTTATCAAGTATATTTTCAATATAATGTGACTGTGATAATGCTAGACCTTGTGGAGTTTATGGATCATAATTCCTAAGATTAAGTCAGCAACCCCTAAGTCTTTCATGTCAAATTTGCTAGCAAGCATACGCTTCGTAACATTTACATTGGCAATGTCTTTACTCATTATCAACATGTCATCAACATATAAACAAACAATGACTTCATGATTTGGAGTATTTTTAATGTAAACACATTTGTCACACTCATTAATCTTAAATCCATTTGCCAACATTGTTTGGTCAAATTTTGCATGCCATTGTTTAGGTGCTTGTTTAAGTCCATAAAGTGACTTAACAAGTTTGCACACTTTCCTTTCTTTACCTGGAACTATGAAACCCTCAGGTTGTTCCATATAAATTTCTTCCTCCAATTCTCCATTTAAGAAAGCCGTCTTAACATCTATTTGATGAATTTCAAGACCATATACAGCTGCAAGTGCCACTAACACCCGAATAGATGTTATTCTTGTTACCGGCGAGTATGTGTCAAAGTAATCAAGACCTTCTTTTTGTCTATAACCTTTGACCACAAGTCTTGCCTTATATTTATCAATAGTGCCATTAGCTTTCATTTTCCTTTTAAATATCCATTTTGATCCTAAAGGTTTATTTCCAGGAGGAAGATCAACCAATTCCCATGTATGATTATTCAAAATTGATTGAATCTCACTATTGATTGCCTCTTTCCAAAATGCTGAATCAGAAGAAGACATTGCAGCTTTAAATGTTTGAGGCTCATTTTCAAGCAAGAATGTCACAAAATCTGGTCCAAAGGAAGTAGATATCTTTTGACGTTGGCTACGCCTTGGATCCTCTTCGGATGGTTTACTTTCCTTTTGAACTTCTCTTGGTCGTTTAGATCTTTCACTTGAGGATTCACTTTTAGTTTTATACGGATAAATATTTTCAAAAAATTCAGCATTATCTGATTCAATTACCGTATTAACATTAATTTCAGGATTGTCCGATTTGTGAACCAAAAATCGACAAGCTTTGTTGTTTGTAGCATAGCCAATAAAAACACAATCCACGATCTTTGGTCCAATTTTTACCCTTTTGGGCAAAGAAATTTGGACCTTTGCTAAACACCTCCACACTTTGAAATATTTCAAGTTGGGTTTTCTTCCTTTCCATAGTTCATATGAAATAGTTTGTGTTTTGCTGTGGGGTACTCTGTTGAGTATTCGATTAGCTGTAAGGATAGCTTCCCCCACAAGTTTTGCGGTAAATCGGAACTAATTAATAAAGCATTCATCATTTCTTTTAATGTTCGGTTTTTCCTTTCCGCAACTCCATTTGATTGAGGTGTGTAGGGGGCAGTAGTTTGATGAATAATTCCATATTCTAAACATATCTTTTCAAAAGGAGATTCGTATTCTCCACCCCGTATCACTTCTAATCATTTTTATCTTTTTATTCAATTGATTTTCTACTTCGTTCTTGTATTGCTTAAATGCATCAATTGTTTCATCCTTACTATTAAACAAATATACATAACAATATCGAGTGCAATCGTCAATAAAAATTATAAAATACTTCTTTCCACCACGAGTTGGTGTAGACTTCATATCACAAATGTCTGTGTGAATCAATTCTAAGGGACTAGAATTCCTTTCAATAGATTTATAAGGATGCTTAGCATACTTAGATTCAACACATACTTGACATTTTGATTTATTGCAATTAAAGTTAGGCAATATATTTAAATTAATCAGTTTTCGCAAGGTTTTATGATTGACATGTCCTAAACGTGAATGCCATAAATTATTTGACTCAAGTAAGTAAGAAGAAGCTTGAACTTTATTATCATCAACAACCATTACATTTAGTTTGAAAAGACCCTCAGTGAGGTAGTTTTTTCCTAGATACATTTCATTCTTACTGACAACTACTTTGTCTGAAACTAGAACACACTTGAATCCATTCTTAATAAGAAGGCTGGCAGACACCAAATTCTTTCGCATTTCTGGAACATGATACACTTTGTTCAGCGTCACCACCTTGTCGGATGTTATTTTCAGAAATACTCTCCTATATCCTTCAATCTTTGCAGTTGCAGAATTTCCCATATAGATCGTCGCATCAGGTGCTGCAGGGGAATAAGTAGAGAAGGCTTCTCGGACTGCACACACATGCGAAGTAGCTCCCGAATCAAGCCACCATTCTTTGGGATTACCTACTAGGTTGCATTCTGATAGCATTGCACACAGATCATCAATACCTTCTTTATTTTCCACTATATTGGCTTGTCCCTTTCTCTTGTCCTTTTTTGGAACACGATAATCTGGAGCTTTGTGTCCAACTTTCCCACAATTATAACAATTGCCCTTGAACTTTTTCTTGTTCTGCTCCTGATTCTTTCCAAAAAGTTGCTTCCTTTTCTTATTCTTTGGAGTAACATCTTCAACGATGTTTGCTCCCATAATTGTTGAATTTCCACGCAACTTCTTTTCTGCTGTTTTGTTATCTTCCTCAATCTTGAGACGAATCACAAGATCTTCCAACTTCATTTCCTTATGCTTATGCTTTAGATAATTTTTGAAATTTCTCCACGAAGAAGACAATTTTTCTATCATCGCAGCCACTTGAAATGCTTCATTAACTACCATACCTTCAACAATAAGGTCATGAAAAATAAGTTGTAGTTCTTGAACTTGGGTTCCAACAGTTCTGCTATCTATCATTTTATAGTCTAGGAACTTAGCAACCACAAATTTTTTCAAGCATGCATCTTCAGTCTTGTACTTCTTCTCAAGTGCATCCCATAATTCTTTAGAAGTTTTCACATCACTATAGACATTGTACAAATCATCATCCAAAGCACTTAGGATGTAGCCCTTGCATAGAAAATCTACCTGTGTCTATGCCTCAGTAATCATAAATTTTTCATTGGCCGGCATATCAGCAGCGGGCACAGGAGGATCTTCGTTAGTGAACTTCTGCATACCAAGAGTGGTAAGCCAAAAGAACACCCTTTACTGCCATCCTTTGAAGTTGGCTCCAGAAAATTTTCCTGATTTTTCTGCTGGTGGCACAAAAGTGTGGCTTGTTGCAGCAACAGTCGCAGAAGTAGTAGCAGTATCACTTGTCATTTCTTTTCACTGTCAAAATAGACAAACTGTCTTAATATTTCAGAATATCAGACCTTTTACAAAAAATAACGATGAAGTTTTTATACTCTTCAAATCGTTGTACAAGTATGAACTTTAATATTCCAACGAACTTTTTATACTCTTCAAATCAGAATATTTATTTCATACGGAGTAGAAAACCATACAGGTTTTAGTCTCCAAAGACAGAATACAGTTTGATTAGAAAACAATAATAATAATAATTTCCTTAAGATTGTTAGTAAACTGTATTGGAAAATATTAAAACAGTAACAACAACTAAAAGTAATAAAACACAGAATCTGGAAATTAATTCAAGAACAAAATCGAGCCCACTGACTGCATAGTGTGTCCTTAAGGAAATTATTCCCCTCAAAGTACCCGAGGTTTTGGAATCTTTCCTCCCAGATGGAACATTCTGAGGATTAACAGATATATATAGACTGTTTATACCTTTTAAGAAAAGGCACCTGTTACATCAGCCATCACAAGCCCTATCGGAAGCTGCGCCTAGCTATAAGGGCACTAGAACACAAACTAACGCATCTAAGGCTCAACCCTAGCTTAAGGCCATCAATATTGATCCTAAGAAAGATAATCTCACCCATCTATAATGCAACCAAAACCACAAGCCTAAAATAAGGATCTCAGGAGACCACGCTATCTAAGGTCCAACCTGAGTCAAGAAAATGAGATAAAAGGAGGAAGGCCCTAAACCCAACCAATACCAACCTAAATCATATGCAATAGATACTAGACGATATCTAAAAGAACTAAGTCAAACGGGGGAGGCCATAGCCTACTTCGAAGTCGAGCAGGCGCGCTCAAAGTCTACTTTCCGATAACTTTTCGCTCCAAAAATAATTCCAATTGCCTCCACACTATTACAATGTTGATCACCTCGTCAATACGAATGTTTTGAAACTAAAATCACATTTTTCGGAGATGGATCAATTTTGGAGTCCAAAACAGAAAACGTGGGACTCGCGTCTGGAAATTCTGAAATTGACCCCAAAAGTTGGTCCTAAGCAGCACCCTAAGTTCATGAAACAATTTACAACACAATATGGTGGGGTCAGAAGACGTGAAGAAACGATCATGCAATACGAATTTTCCGAATTTTTGAGCTAAACACAAAAATGGAACAGCAGCTTTGAACAACGTGTTGAAAAACTATATGCACAATGGTGAAAAGATCGGAACTGTCATAAATGACTTGGGGTCGCTATAGAAAAGCTTTAAACGCTGAAAAGATCGGAAGATGAAAGAAATGACCTGGAGGGTCATTACAACTCAAAGAACCAACACATAAAAACACAACCAAACACGTACCAGGTGTGGTATACGAGCCAAACATATAGTAACCTGCATAAGGTGTGGTACCTGAGCCAACCGATAATATAACCAGCACTAGGCATGGTACCCAAGCCACCAATAGTATTACGTACTATGTGTGATACCCGAATCAATTGATAATCTATACCAGACGTGGTACCCAAGCCAACCAATAATCTGTACTAAACATGGTATCCAAGCCAGTCGATGAATTACAAATATTACACAATCACATTCACAATAAAACAACTACACTAGTAAATTGACAAGTAAATTGACAAGTCCATTGCATGAGATTGACACCGCAAAAAAAGAGAAAGGTTGAAAAGGAATTAGCAAAATCAGAAAGGGTAAATGTGCTGAGGACTCAAAAAGTATTGAGTGGGGGAATGTTTGATCTAGAGATTGCTAGTAAGCCAGGAATGTGCTACTTGGTCGATACTGTTGAATTACTGGACTGGATTTTTTTAACCTATCAGTTCCTACTCTGCATGAATCAGAGGTCCGTGAATTCTATTACGATATGGAATTCTCAGGCGATGGGACCAGGTTGGAAACAAAGGTGCATGATGTGAAAATTTGCTTGGATGAGGAAGTCTTGGGAAAAATTGCCAAATTCTGAATGTCCCTCGTGAGGGTGTTAAGACATTTGAGAATTCCTCTCCAATATCTGGTTTCATTGAAGAGGTAGGGAATGTGGCTGGATTGAATTGGGAATACCAACTTCTGTTCGAGTTTGTGAACATAGTAGCTTTTGCAGTAGATTTTTTTTTTATGGAAGCTCTTAGCAAACTCGATGCAATAAACCTTCATGTTTAAAATCATCACTTTTCCTGATGGTCGACGTTGACTAACCTATTGTTATCTCCTTAATTATGTGTTTGAGCACTTCAACATCAAACTTGGAAAGGGAATTGATGGGACGATCAAACAAGCATTCTCTCTTAACACTCTTATTGAGTGTGAATGCATTCCAGGGAGAACATGCAACGATGATAGTTGTGTTGAACTAAAGTAAGATTTGGAGGAAATGATAGTTGTGCTGGCCCAGAACAATGTTGAGATAATAAGGTTGAAGGCCAGTCTACAGCAGGTACAGGTTGAGAGACCTGGTACTATAGAGGCCCTGCGGAGTGAAGTTGGTACATTGAAGGCTAGAGTTGAAGCTCTAACTACTGAAAATGCAGGTCTTCAAGGAGGGGTGAAGGGTCATACTAGGCAGTTTCTGCAGGCTCATGCAGCGGAGAATGATCACATGACTTTTCTTCTTCGATACTTGGCCCCTAACCCTCCCCCTCCTTATTCCTCTCATGTCAATCCTTTACTAATTACCCAGTATTTCTTTCGACTCCTCTTGGCAGTGGTTACTTTTGGGTCTCCTTTATATTTTCTTTGCAGTTTTTGTGATGTCAACTTTATGAATGATGAATGTTATGCCTATGTATCTATTGTCTCTCTTTTTGACTTCGATGCTTGTCTATTCGTGTTAAGTGTTGCCCCAATGGCCATGAATTTGCTCAAATTGCATGTATGCTTGCTTGGTTTATTATTTTACTTTTTTCTGATGCCAAAAGGGGGAAGATGTATTTGGTTTTAGTTAGTTCAGATCATGGCGGTAAACATAGTACATAGGGGAAGATGTACTCATGGAATCTGGTTGCATTGATAGGGGGAATTTGTGAACAAATTACATAATTTCCAAGGGGCAACAAGCTCGTATAGTTTGTCAACATCAAAAAGAGGAAAAATGTTACATTCTAAAGTTTTGATGATTTAACAAACTATGAGATCTGGAAGAGGGGCCTGATCCCATGAGGGGAGTCGTCTAGGATAGACAAATGGAGAACAAATGTAAAGTTGACTCACCAGCTGTGGTAGGTGGGCATGACAGAATAGGAGCAGTGCTCTCAGCCAATGGCGTTTCACTAAGTTATTTTTGTCCATTCTATATTAGACACTTTGACAAGAAACACATAGTTTTTGCAATCAAGGATATTCAAAGCAAAAGCCATCTTTCTCAAGGAAGCACGACTCTTCTATGAACAACAAGGGACTAATTATCGAGTGATCTGCTAAAAGTCTTAGGTTGTTATGTTGAGTATTGTGTCTTGTATTGAAAACATTGTAAGATCTATTCCTACGCTATAAAGGAACATAAATCATTTCAGTTGTAATTTGTTGTGAGTTGAGTTCATGGCTAGAGTTAGTTGTGTTATGCTGGTTGAAGTCTATGTTAACTATAGGTAGTTAATATAGTTGACAATAAAGTTATTTCTTAGGTGTGTCTTGTAATAGAGCTTCTACAAAGGGGGAAGGGATTAAGAGTCTAATTACTAGGTTCCAAGTGCTTGTAATCTGAATCTTGGCTCGTTGTTAGTGAAGTTGAAAGATCCTATGAGACAGGTCGTAGTTTTCTCCTGTCTTGAGTAAAGAGGTTTCCATGAAAACATCCTTGTTCATTACTTAACGCTTTCTGTTCTTTACTATTCCTAATATTGTCAAGGGACATGGTCCTTGACTTGTAGTGGATTCATACAAGCCACTCCTATAGTGTCGACCATAGACATCTCCTTTAGAGATTTCTCCATGGTCGCAACCACCATTTCATGCTCAACAACATTCAAGGACTCATCCACTACATCTTGGGGCTACATTACAAGCCCCTCCTCATCGGTCACATCGCCATCATTAATGTTTTCAAGAGTCTCTCTGGTACACTTTTTTATATCCTCAGTGGTAGGGTGAGTTGAAATCATAATAGTTGTGGCGATAAATCAAGGGGGCAAATTCAAGATGATACAAGCAAATACAAGAGATTAATTTATTTCTAACTCAGTAAAAAATGGACAAAAGTGCCATAACAGTCATATAAACTAATTAAGCTTTCATAAAATAAATCTAGAAGGGATGGTTGGTTAACAAATGAAGCTTCATTGTATATCTAGGTAATTAGAGATTGCAAAGACAATGGTTCAAAACATATATCTTCTATTGATATTGCTTGATGTTCATGAACATTTCACAATAAAAAGGCACAGAGAGGGAGTCAGAATTTGAACTTTATGGGTTCTTAATAATAGGATAGCAATATCAAGTGTTAGTGACTGGATTTTGAATTTATTTTTTGTACACATTTAGTGAGTTTTTTTAACACAAATACTAAATTTGAACTAAAACTACAGAGTTCGACCAAACCAATACGTTGGCTTCTAGCTCCCCCTTGGAAAAGGAATTGCGGAGTATAAAATAACAATGGTAAGCGCCATGACTACATAAAACAATTCTATTAATTCCGTGAAATCACACATACATTCTGTATATTTTAAAATCAAACACTTACATCTTTTATAAAATGCAAAGGATAGCAAATATATATATCATCATGTATTACTAAAAGTGGAAAGATCCAAAGTGCAAAGTGGAATTACCGTTTTACTCTTACACTAAATCAAAATATTGTAAAATATTTAATTTAATTTATCTAATCTAATTAATTACACATTTTTATCCTTCAATAGAAAACCTACTCCTTAATATTTTGTACAAAGAACTGTAAATATACGTTTAAATAAATGCCAAGTATCATAGTGAATACAATACAATGAATCAACCATAATTTTATGCCTCTCCACATATCATTTACTAATTTAAAGAAGTTATTACAATTAGTCATTTACGTAGTGTCTTTATAATTTAAGAATTGATTCTTCATATTCTATATACAATTCAATACGTTATCTTTTATATATGTGTATTAGTACGTTATCTTTTATAATTCAGTTGGTATATATTTCACATATAATCATATGCTTCAACTTTGAACAATAACTGCAAATTTGGATTTAATAGTTTTGGAAATTTAACTGTTTCTAAAGAATAAAATATATCTTTTTACTTTTTTTAACAGTTATAAAGCAATTTAATGATATTTTAATGATATTTTTCTAACGTGACTTTTGAATTTCTATAGATCACGTTTTTTCACGACCCGAATCCGGGTGTGATGGCACTCATCTCAACCTACCGAGACAAGTCAGCCTAAAACTCAACGGAAAGTAAATGCGAAAGTAATTGAGATAAAACAAGGTTTAACCTAGTCAAAAATAAATAAATAATCTAAAAATCCCCCAACACTAGTTGTCACGTGTACAAGCCACAAATACAATACCGAAGTACGAAAGAAAATACAGTCACAATGTCTTTGTATCTAGAATAGGACTAAAACATAATAAAAGAGATTGATGTAACAACTACCTCAACACTCAAAATGATAGCCTCGGATGTGTTAGAAAATACTAAGAGATCAAGCAGGTTCGGGCTCACAACCTACACAAGTGTAAAAACAAGGGGTGAGTACCAAACAACACGGTACTCAACAAGTGGATAACTAAAACTAAACAAAGCTCAATAGATACAAGTACTCCTGTCATCCCAACCGAACTTCCTTAACTACAACCTGCATAAAACTAGTCCAACTCTACACTCTACACAATAATAATAATAATAATAATAATATAGTCCACGAATACTCATCAGTAGTCTCATCAAGTGAATCATATCAAGTCAAGTTCAACATATCTAGAGCAATAAGTAGTAAACATAAATTCACAAATATCAACAAAATGCGATGCAATGCAATGAGATGATGCATGTCTGTCCTATCGATACACATCTGCTGAATTACAGTCCGAAACCCATGGGGGACATTTTTCCTACCACGGAGCGTGTGGCCCGTCCCCTCAATATATATATCCTGCCACAGATCATGTGGCCCGACCCCTTTGTTTCATAATACCTGCCACAAAGCGTGTGATCCGACCCCTTTATTTCATATCATTTTCAGTTTCAGCACAGTATGTCAAAACCAATGCAATTAATTCATGTTCATATGATTCACGATTATAACACGACGACAATAATAATTTTTTCTATCTCATATCAACATAGTCATTTCACATTTCCAAAATAAATTCATAATCTCATCACATCAATTCCACCAATACATGTCATTAGATCGTCATTTTATACTCCTCATCTCTATTTTTAAGGCCAATCATACAGTCAATAACCCAGTCCAATTCTCATTAGTCTCTAGTGCACATAACAAGGAAATACAAGCATCTACATGCTTAAACAGAGGTTTAGAAATTCATTTGTCTCAATTAATTAAGCAATCACTCTGAGATTTGAGCCTTCCTCTTTTGTTGAGCTTCCAAATCAATGTAATCTAGTCAATAAACAATCACAATAAGACTTCAAAACTAACAACACCCATATTAGTATATGTCTAGTCTAGACCCAAAAACTATCAAAAATCTACACTCAAGTCTTAAATATCAAATTTAGGGTTAGATCTCAATTTCTCTAAACTTCATAAATTTGATGGTATTCTACAAAATACCTATTAATTAATTACCTATCAAAACTTAAATCATAATGTACTAACTATAAAAAAAACTGAAATCGAACTCAATTGATGCAAATCCGTACGAAGTTCAGTATTACCTATGAAATATTCCTATGCAGAATGCTACTTGTATACCTATTATATAATAATTATAAATTTTCTTTCAGTGATTGGTTTACCATTGCCAGTCATTGGCATAAATACTTTATGGTTGACCACTAAGCCTTATCAACAATAACCAATAGAAACAAATTAAACGTGCCCATCAATTTGTAAAAATCAACCTTAAGACAAATTGAAATCTAATTGTGACACCCCGGAATTTTTTTTTCGCAAAGACTCGAACATTTCTTCACGTGTGGGTAGACTCGGACCGGAGGACTTGTAATTCTATACATGAGTTAGGATTAATTCCTAAGTATTTTAAGTGTTTTAGATGTGTTTAGGAGTCATAAGGGATCTCTAACACCAAGTCGAGTCCAAAGAACTCCAATCGATTAAGTTTTCGGACGATTTAGTATAAGGGTCAATTTCAAATGACAATATCTCCTAGTATATAAAGAACTGGGTGGCCCATGACCTATCAAATTAAATATCTTCGAGTCTTCTTTCCAACGCCACCAAGATTGCAATTTTTGGAGTTCGAATTCAAAAGTTATGGCCATTTTACTACAGACTAGTACTGCAGAAATTTCAAGCCTGGGCGAAATTTGGGCTTGGCGCTCCAGTGGCGCCCCACGCCACTATAGCACCAGAAAACAGCCTCAGTAGTTTGGGGCTTGGCGCGACGCGCCACTAGTAGATGTGCAGGGTTTTAAGCCTATTTTGGCTTGGCGCTGCAGTGGCGCAACGCGCCACTATAGCGCCAGCAAGACTTTTGCCCAAATTTCCAGATTTTTGGAAGAGGGGCAACTTGGACTTTTTCCAAATTATATATACACCATCCTTGAGTATTTTGGACCATTATTTTCAGCTTCTCTCTCTCTCTCTAAAAAGCCCTAGAAATTTTCCCTCTCTTCTTCTTCTTCTTCCCCAAACCCATCTCCAACAAAGGGTGCCTTCAAGAGCTTCAAGAATTCAAGCCTTCCATTGAAGACCTAACATCAAGTTCCTTCAAAGTCTTCAAACAAGGTATGTAAGGCTAACCTAAAATATGGATTGAGTTCTTCCATATGCCCATAGATGTGTTGGTTAAGAGTTGTGAAAGAGTTGCACCTTCTAGAAAGGTTTTCTTGAAAGTTTTCCCTAAACTAAGGAATGTTTTTAGATACAAATGGTTGATTGATGATTTTAATGACTTGAGTTACTAAATAGTTATTTTTTATATTATTAACTACAAATGTATCTTTGTATATAGATTTATAGGTATTGACGATATTCTTGAGTTGAGTTTTGTTGAGAGTATGGGTTCATGTTTCATTCACATGAACCCAAGATGAGATTTCTTGTCATAAATGTCTTGAGGTTGAGATGGATAGTTGTGTGTATATATGTATTGATTGGAATGAAAAGAATGAATTGGTTAGTTAAGAATGCCCCTTTGCTTCTATAAAATGAACATAGGACAAAAATAAGGATTTTGGAGTAGATGTTTGATGATTGATGTGATGAGGATACTTGACAATGATGTGATGATAATGTTTGACGATGACGCAAATAATAATATATGATGAAGATGTGATGATGATGTTTTGATGACGGTGTGAGTGATGACGTGAATGGTGCTTATTTAATATGTGTAGAATGATTGATGAAGAGGTATATTGATGAGGATGTTATGTGATGGAGCGGATTGGGGTCTTATGAGTATTTTTGAAAATAAAGGATCTTTTGAGAAGGAGTTTTAAATGAATGATTTGTGAGCATTTTTGCCTAAACTATTTATACACTATTTTTGAGTTTAAGAAATGATTATTTTCATCTATGATTTAAAAAGAGTTTAAGCATGAGTTGAGTTGAGGAGTCTTTTAACTATTTTGAACACGAGTATTTTGATTATAAATAAGTTGAGCATTTTACTTGTTAATATGTCTTATTGATCTCTTTAACCATGTGATTATGTTTGTATGAGCTTTGTCCCCTATTTTGTTTGACTCTATATGTGTTGATGTTGTTGAGTTAAGGAGTCCTAAAATGGGCCTTTATGTGAGTATGAGTTGATGAAGATGAGTTGTTAAATATGTTTGGTTGATCTTCTTAATTATGTAGATTATGATAAAAGATGTTATTTTCTTAAAAATGTTGCCTTTTATAAAACGTCGATTTAAAGTCTTGAAGTTGTGATGAGTCTCAAAGATTTCTCAAATGGACGAAGGAAATGATTGGCTATGCCTATATGTTGCTATAAATGTGCATTTAAATTTCTTTGAAAGATATGATTGAGATTGATCGGATGGTATGATTGAGAGAGATTTGATCATGATAGAGTTGATGAGTTGACAAGGTTGTAATGAGACTTGTCGATATGATTTGATTGAGTTGATTGGATGGAGTTTTTATGAGCATTGAGTCTTGGGAGGAGTATCGAGCACCGAATTGGGCAAGAGTATAGTCCATACTCGAACCCATATAACTGCATCGCCAAACGTAGGGGGGATGGAACCGTTAAAGTTGGATGCTTCCCCGAGAGTTTTGTCCTGACATTATAGGACCTGGTTGGATTGGATCCATGATTGATTGATTCGTTCATACCCTGGCAAAGTATGAACGGACGCGGCAACAACGTCGGTTTATTGTACTTTCACTGGCTCATAAGTGATGGTTGTCGGTTAAGAGAAACTCCCAAATAGGTCTTGATAGTACTCTGAGTTAGAGTGAGTTGAATGGTATGTGATTGGTCCCGTCTAAATCATATTCTTTTTTAGACTTAGGACACTTGAGTGAGTTGTTACATATTTATTTAGTTGAGTCCTTTGAGTTGAATTGTAAAACGTTGCATAATTTAATTTGCATAGTTATTGAGTTGAGTCCTTTGAGTTGATTGTTGAGTTGATTTTGAGTTGATTTTATATGTTTGGATTAGATGATGTGTAATGGATTGGATTATACGATATTTGATTGGATAGTGTACGATTGAAAGGTATATGATTGGATTGGATCGGATCGTATATGACCGGATTGAACTGATTATATACGATTGGATTGAATCAGATGGTATACGATTTGATTGAACTGTATTGTGTATGATTGTATTGGATTGTATGATGTGTGATTGGTCTTTGCCAAAAAAATGTATTCTTACTTTAGACTTATGACGCCTTATTTGAGTCTCTCTTATCTTTCTGATTCGGAGATATTTGAACCAACGTTATTCTTCCTTGAGGTATGTTTCATTCTGCCATATTACATACTCGTACATTTCATGTACTGACGTCCAGTTGGACCTGCATCGTTTCATGATGCAGAGACAGGTTTAAGAGATCGTCAATAGAAGCACCATTGAGGATCTATACACACTCAGCGTAGTTCTTCCCTATATCCGGAGGACACCGCTTATATCATTCTTGCATCGAGTTAGCTCTTTTCATTTTGAATTGAGGTAGCCATGAACATGTCATTGGCACCAATTAGATAGTAGTGATAGATGCTTCATAGACTAGATAGTGAAGGGTCGATTGAGTATTTCTTTCCTTACATTATTCTTGTCAAACTATTTTTAATGACAAATACTAGAGTTGATTTGTTGGCCCATGACCTTTATTCTTTGAGTTAGATTGATGTTTTGAGTTGCCCACCAAATATTCTCTTTATTTTTTTTGTCTTCCGCTGATTGAATGAATGAACGGATGTGTGATCAGACTATGTGGTTCGCTTGGGAGCCAGAAATGGTTTCTGAGTGCCGGTTACGTCTAGGGTACCCTCCTGGGGCGTGACACTAATTTCTTCCCCCGATATATTATAATAATATTATCATATACGAGTAATCAATGCATGCATACACACGGACTTTAAACTTGGTTGAAATTCGCTTACCTCTCTTCGTGCTCATGTGCCGTCGTTGCACAGTGAGTTTCTTGCTTCCTTTTTTTTTTTCCTTTTTAAAACTAATCATGTACTAAAATGACAAATCCTACTAACCTATTTTATTAAATATAAGAAAAGTGGTATAAGTATTAAATAAATTAACACTTTAGCCCATCAATTAAATTAATTATTTAAAATTACTCATCAATTAATTAATTGAAGTTATCAAATAGTCCAAAATTCCCAATTTAAATGTATGAAAGGAATCTTTTATGAAAGAAGGAAGACTCATTCTCGAAATGGCTTAATATGTCATTACATGTTTAGACATATATCTTGGCTTATAAATATTATTGTGTGCTTCAGTATTTTTTCTCTATGGACTATATATATTGCCTTAGTTTTGACGATAGCTATTTTTCTTCCCTCCTTGAATATTAGTATTTGATAATTCCGTTACAGATTAAACAAGATTTGCTTAGATTTCTTTTTTATTTGATCAAGTGGGATTTTTTTTGTGTGTTATCAATATTTATATTAGTAATAATGAAGATGTCTACTACATTTGCTGATGTTCATTATGTTTGTTACTTTCACTTTTGATCTCAAATAGGTTAATGACATATTCATGACAACCCTCTGTGTTCCTTAATTTTTAAAAAAAGAAATTTCAAATTTATACCACTAGCAGAGTGTACAACAACTTTTATTAAAATAAAAATCTTCAATAGGAATAAATACAAGGAAGGGGGCTAGACTTTACCTTGTCAATCCTAATGAGGTAACGAACATTGGACACAAGTCACAACATTGTACACACTTGAAGAGATTTTGAATACTTGAAAGAGAATAAGAAAGCTCTCATCTCTTGTCTCTTTACATTTTTTGTCTACATTCTTCTTTCACATTGATACTTTTAGCTTCAGTTTGTAATATTTTGTTTATTTCTTTAGAGGTATTTTGCATTTACCATAATAATAATAAAAAAAGCACTATCTGCTTTTTCGAGTTAATTCTTATTCGACAAATAATTAACTACAACTAAAAAAAATATTGTACATGATAAGACATCAATTTTATGATTTGTGTTTTGTATGGTTGATAGTTATTCTTACTTTGGCGATCAAACATATAAGTTGTATGGCTTTTAGAATACTTTTTCTGATTTACTATTTTATTTTACAAACATTATAACAAAATTAGAAATAAATGTGCAACACATGTTCACATGAAAGGAAGCCAAAAAATTACCGAGAATGAACAATATAAAGGTTGGGAATAATTTTCATTTCCCAAGAATGCTTTACTATAACAATTTCATCAATTTTTCATTTTAGTAGTCTTTTTCCATGATTTTGTTTTCTTCCTTTCCTTTCTTTTTCAGCATTTGTTTCTCAGGATAGCATTTGAAATTTATAGGAAACGGCATTATATTATACATGTACTTGTACATTAAAATATAAACAGATACAAATTTTATAAAGTAGTAAGGACAAACGTGCAACGCACGTTCCCGGAGACTAGTACATAAATACAAGGGTGGAGCTACCTATAGGGGAAGGGGATGATTCAATACTATGGAAGAGTGAAGTTAGAGGCTTACTAATACTAAAAACCATCTTAACCATCAATGGCCTGCATCTTAAACCATTTCTACTTGAGCAGTAACTGCTACATTCTCGACACGCAAAGGTGAAGCCCCTTCCTCCCCTGGAAAATGTAAACTCTGCTCGGTATGACTAGAATTGCTTGGACTTGGTGGTCCAGTCGTACGTGGAGAAGGTAGCATTGACAAGTTACCATGAGGACTCCGTGAACAATCTATATCATGTGTTGAATCTCTTAGTTCACTCTTCCTGAAAGTATGGCAACTATAGTCTTTTGTGTCGAACTTTCTGGCCAAGATTCTGGATCTTTCGTGCAATGAAAGATTAGATCGTCTTATGATGTGCCAATGCTCATACATGAATTTTGTCAGAAAGATGAGGATAGTCAAAATTGCAGCAACTACAGCCATGACAAAGAGTCCCCAGAAGCTATCTAGGCCAAGACTATTGGAGGAGAGTGACATACTAGAATCGGAACAAGTAGATTCACCAAACCATGCTCTCTCTATTTGTACCATCTTTTCACCTTCTGTCACATTCAAGACTGCTCTTGAAACATCAGGTACTAGAGGAGATCCTATTGGGAAGGCCTGGGTGAAAATCACAAGAATGATGAATATAGTTCATAATATTACTGTTTGTGGAAGGGGAGATAGGAACTTTCTTGACTGAAACAGATAAGATAGATGGAGTATATAAACCTATGTTGCTTGTACTCCCCAAAAATGGTGCTGCACCTGTGTTAGATACTTCAAAAATGCACCAAATCGAGTAAAGGAAGAGTTACTTACAAATCCAAAGCCATCAGTCTTATATGTAGGTCCAATCGTGGTAAATTTCAAGCAATTATTTGCAAGGAAAAGCTTCACATAAGGAATCTCATCGAAAACAGCAGCAATACCACCATTTGCACTTCCTTTAGAGAGTAAATCAACACATTCCTCTGGAGTGTTATATGCCTTAAGTCTGTCCTCGTCAAAATCCATTTTTCTTAATAGTTCTACTACAAAAGAACCCGGTTGGTAGCCCACATAGTCCTTGCTCTTTATAAGTTGTTTTACATCTGTAACAGTTGGCTGGAGTTTTTCAACTGTTAACATTGATGTAAGACTGGCTGTATAGCTAGAAGTCAATATGAGGACTACTAGGAACCAGATGACTAAAACAAACCTAGCCAAATTGCTTACTATCCTCTCCTCTGAAAATATCAAGAATCAAAAAAAAATCAGGTTAGAAATTTGAAGCATATGTTATATATAAGAGCAAAAGGTAATTCAAATTGAAGAGTGTGTATGCGCGTGTGTGTATAGTAATTAGATATGCCTTGGTTTTCCCAATATGTGTATACTCCCTCTGTATCATTTTAAATGGTTATACTTGACTGTGCATGAAGATTAAAAAAGAAAGACTCTCGGCACATACCAAAAGTGACAACTTGCGGTCGTCTATACCATGACATTTCCTATGGTTATAAGAACATTGTCATTTAAGGAAAAATGGGAAGTTTACAGTTAAAGAAGCTCCATCTATAAAAAAAAAAAAAATGTGACATTCTTTTAGGAACAGATTAAAAAGGAAAGAGTATCTTATAATTGGGAAATGAGACTGAGATGGTTCGGGTATGTGAAAAGAAGATGCACGGGATGCCCTTGTTGTTTGTTGATATTAGTAATCGTAGTATTGGTCCAGTAGTTTCTTGTCCTTCGATTTCTGTTACTATTTTTTTCTTATACCTCGATCATTGTATGTTTTGTTGTAGTTTTCATTCTGTTACTATCTATTATTTTTGTTATTATATGTTGTTTGTTATACTTCCGTTGATTCTTCTTTTGGGACTGCTTTGGACTGTTTTTTTCTTGAGCCAAGGGTCTATTCTACTTGTGAGGTACGAGTAAGGTCTACACTCTCCAGACCCTAGTTTGTAGAATTACACTGAGTATGTTGTTGTTGTATCATATAAACTGAATCAGAGGAAGTACTAATTCAAGAGGAGGAAAGGGAAATTACTCTGTGCAAAGACCATAGTTGAGAAGGAGAACCAAAAGATCATGCCAACTTGGTGCCAAAAAGGTCCTCTGAAGTCTTCATTTATTCTATGTTCGAGTAGCCAAATGACGAAGCCAATGAAAACAAAAGAACAGAAGCTTGTTAACCAGAGCTCCCAAGTCAATGGCTTCAAGAATACCCATGCATTATCTCTATTATCATCTTTGATTGGCACCATCATTGTGACTCCAGATTCTGTATATGGTAATGTGAAATCAACAAATTGCGACCTATTCGAGAGAATGGTAGTGTCCCCTACAACAACATCAAAGTTCTGTTCATTGGTTAATCTTTGTAGCATGTAAGAATCATCAAAGTATACATGTATTTCCCTATTACAACATGTTAAAAGACATTGTCAATTGTAACATCTCTTCACATTGTCAGTATATATAACTTAAATGCTGAACTTCTAAGAAAGGACAAAGTGCTCCCTTTTATCAACTATATAGAAGATAAAGCACAAACTTACCCCAAGAAATACTTGATAAACCAGACCATTGTAATCTCCAGCACTCTTCCCATCAGGAGCAGCAAAGGGAACATATTCATAAGGAACATAATATGGTAATGCTTCCATTACTGCATCAAAGACATCGATGCAGTATCCAGTAACTTTTGTTGTGTTAGTAGTAAGATCTCTTGTAACTTTCACAAATTCAGTGAAACCATCCTTTACCGGAACTCCAATCTTCAGGTTCTTCCCATTTGTTGGTATAACCCAACCTTTAGGAACAGAAGTAGTGTCACCAGGCCATATAATAGATCCAAAATTCTCCTTAGAAATGGAATATCCTCGTCTTGAATTCAGTTTTCTAACAATTCCGTTTTCTCTTGTCCAAAAACCAATCTCTTTAGCACCATTACCAACAACATTAATGATCTGATAAGGTGGAGATTGCAATTGCCCATCAACAATTTGCAAGTTTCCGCTAAGGCCTTCGAAAGAAGTGTTTAATATAGCTTGAAGAAGCTTTGGACCATCCCTGCAAACTCCAAAAGCTTCAAGATCTGTTGCATTTCCTGAAAAATTTAGAGGTGTCAAAATAAACTTATTTCAGTAACATGCCGCCTGAGTTGCTCATACTCTACAAAAATGTTGTCATACTAGTGTTGGATCCTACAAAAATACGCTACTTTTTAAGGATCCGACGAACATAGAGTATGAGCCACCGAATTTGCCCAAGTTTAAACTGGTTGCATTACAACCCATTTGTTGACTTGATATTCTTATCTTAATAACAATAACATGGGGAATCTAGAAAATTTTAAATTGAAACTGCTTGATAAAAAAGAAGGTGAAAATAAAGAGCTCTTCTGATTTCAAAAACCTCTTATGAGTCTTCTTTTCCATTATAATCAATTGAATAAACCATTTGGCTACATAAAGAATAATAGATTTGAACGGGGCGATAGGAATTAAAATGTCACAATACTTTCTTGACACATGTATGTAAAAGTAATAGAAAACAAGAAATATATTTTACATGCCCGCCAAGTTTATCAAACTATTCACTAGAAATGGGTCAAATAGTGTAACTCAACAGTCAAATGCAAACCAAACCCAAATATACAAAATTAATTTTGAAGATTTAGCTAATAAATTAAGTGAAATGCACTTTCACATATTTCATTTTTTTTATAAAAAAAAAGCAAAAAAAAAAGGAGACGCACCTGTCAAAACTTCTAAAATCAACTTATTTTATATTTTTCCTTTCACCTCGATAAGTTCATCCTATTCCTATTAAGTGGCATGGCAATTGCTAAATAAAAAGAGTGACAAACACATTTGTGTTTGACCTGTAAATTTAAAAAGCACAACAATTAATGTTCGAGACTGAGTTTTTAAAAATATCTACTAGTGTAGTTTTTACAAAAGTATTTTTTTAAAATTTGTTTTTAGGAAAGAAAAAAAATACTTATTTTAACTTCTGAAAAACAGTTTCTTCTACTTTTCAAAAATACTTATTTTCTTCCAAAATCTTGATCAAACTCAAAAACATTTTTGACCTTTCAAAAACTTATCAAACACAATATGAGTCATGTTTAACTATGACCGATTATTTGATATATCTTGACCCGATCGATTCCAACCAAAACACAGGTTTGACCTCTCAATAACTTGACCAAACGCGCTATGAGTCATGTTACATTCATTTTTTCAACCGCCCAAATTTAATTCAATCCATCTTTTCGCCGCACTCACCTGAAACATTTGATTTTCGAAAGGAAGCACCATTGATTCTCGATTTCTCCACAGCCATGGCTAATGCAGTAGCTGAATCATAAGCCCATAATCCATACACATCCAATTCCACATTAACAATCCTCGGATTTTCTTCTCGAAACTTCATCTTCCATCTCCGAGTAAAATCCTCAACTCTTTTGTTCTTCGGAACATAAGGTTTCACCCCAATAACACCTTCCATCGATTCAATAACCGAAACATCCATCGAATTCAGTTGATTCGCCATCGCATCTGTAACAATCCAAACAAAATCTTCACTCATCATACCAATTTCCTTCGCCATCGCAAAAAGCTTCGAACCGAGTGAAATCGGCATATGCACAATAAAAACCCTAGTCTGCATATTCATCAATTTCAACAGCTCAGAATTAATCTGATCTGAAGTGGCGGATTCAGGAATTACACTTCTATAAGGTATACGAGTGTTGATTTCTTCTAATGCATCTGCTAAAAAGGGGATAATTCCTTCTCCGAATTGATTTTCGATGTAAATTGGTACGATTTGTCTCCATCCGAACGATTGAATGATTGAACTAATGGGTTTTACTTGAGCGGAATCGTTGTGGGTAGCACGAACAAAATATGGATTGCGGTATGATGAAAGAGATGGACTTGTTGCAGAGAAGGAAATGATGGGTACTTGTGATTTTTGGCCTAAATTGATTAGGAAATCAGCTTGCATTGATGAAATTGGACCTATTATGGCTTCCACTTCAACATTCTTCAATAGGTCAAGTGCTGCATGCATTTCCAAAGAAGAAACAATCAACAAAAAAGTATAAGTTTTTTTTCAGGAATAACATTTCTATTAAAATAAAATAAAAATAAAGTTATATACACATCATTTTTTTTAGACTGCGTAATTATATTGAATATGTTATTGCAGATAAAAAAAATATCCTTGAACCTATCAAAAAGTTTTAAGATAGGCCACTTTTACCTTTTGTTAAGTTTTGAACCACAACCACCATTATGCTTTAGTTTGGATGGTTGTTATGTATTGTTTCATAATATATTGTATTTAATTGTGTTGTTTTAATGAGTATAATGTTTAGATAGATTTAATCATTTTCCGTCGTTACGTAATGTGATACATCAACAAGTTAAATGATGAACCTGCAAAAAAAAATAGCGTACGAGGTAGAACTACTATGAAAAAGTAGGATAAAAGAATAAAATATGATTATTAAATAATAAAAAAAAAGAAAATATTAAGGTAACTACTTGATCACACCAAATTGATCGTTACATAAAATAGTGTTTTTCGTTATTATCTAACGATAAATTTAAACTATACAATATAATAAAATTTAACAATCAAAAAATAAATATTATATTTAAACTAAATTGCATGAATTCAGAGGACACGAAAGTTTTTGTTTTAGGGTGTGTTTGGTATAAATGAAGGAGAACATAAAGTTGAAAAGATTCAAATTACGTAAAAAAATAAATGAGAATATTATTAATCCTTATGATTCGAATCGGATAAGTAGTTAGTAGTGCTCTTCTCAAACTATAATGCACAATTATTTACATTAGTTACAATAGATTTTTTTTTTTTTTTAATCTACATCTGTACTAATATTTTAATACTAGGCTCAACAAACCTGACATTTGAATTATTAAGACGTGCTGTTGATATTTTAAATTTTTTTAACTTACCTAATCTAAAATTTCTATATCTTTGGAGAAGAAATCAAAATTAGAATACAAGTCAGATGAGTCAGTGCCATATGTGTCCCAAACATGCACCTATAAATTATAATCAATTATGTTAGTTTTCAATTATATATATTAATAAAAGGTTATGTCAACGTAATAAACTATATTAATCACTTCTACGAACAACTTGTTCTTTAAGTTACTATAAGTTTGAAGTTTGAAAAGGTCAAATGGACTAACAAGAAATATTTGTAGTACCACTCTATCATGATATTCTATTCTATTCTCCTATTATAAAATCTTTAGTAATAGTATTTATTCATATGTTTTTTTATATATTGGTCATACACGTTATTCAGTATTATTCTTATTATTATGGCATTAGTAATACGAGGTACTAATACTATCAGAAATAAATGTTTTGTTCACCGTGGATCAATAGAAAATTTGTGCTATAAAACATAATTTTTTCATTCATTTTCCAAGGAACAAGCTCAATGAAAAAAGCATGGTGGGACAAATTCTCATTGAAATAGTGAAAAATTTCCTAATTGTTTTATATGAAAACGTTACTATTTTTTCTTTTCTAATCGACTCAATCAAAGTATGTGCGAAAATAACATTTTTTGATAGGAAAATAGTGATTTTTAATAGTGTTTTTCTATTTTAATACACCTTAGTTATTTGATACGGCAAATCAAACAATGAATAAAAGATAAATCAGCATAATTAATCATAATATTATTAATAGAGCATATTCAGTACTATTCTTATGTTTCGTATAAAACCACCACTAAATTCTTTTAGTTTGGTTGAAAAAGTCAGAAAGTCAATATAAAAAAAACTTAGCTAATTAATTGGTATTAAAAAAAAAAAATCAACCATACGTGTACCAATCTACCACTTGAATAACATTAATAGAATGTCAAATTAATAAATCATAATGTGACATATTTAATTAAAATCGTGATGTGACTTATAGTGTATTTCATGAAAAGCTTTTAGAACTGTTAAAAAAATTCGCATGATTCTTTTCAAAATTTGGAGGAGATTATTATTGACTTAGAGCATATTTGGCTAAGCGTTAAAATTAATTTATTTCTAAAAAGTGTTTTTTTTTAAAAAAAATACTCATGAAAAATAACAATTTATGTTTGGCTATATCATTTGAAAGTGTTTTTGCTTTTTTAAAAAATAATTATTTAGCCAATTTTCTAAAGGTGGTTTTAAGTATCAAGTAACTAAAAAAGATATACATGAGTATCACATATTTATGGATTAGCAAGGTGACTCACAAAACATGGTTAAACACTTATTTTATGTTAGTAAATTAAATAAAAGATGAGAAGCATTTAAGAGATTAACATTATTTAAATGGATAATGAACCTACATATATAATTTGTATTTTTAAATTTAGCTTAATAACTCTCAAATTTAACTAATCCTTGTGCAGTTTCACAAACAAAACAAAAAAAAAATGCAAATGTTGTTCGATTTGTATGTTTTGAAATATTTTGTATATTCAAATAAAGTATTCTTTCTTACCATAAATGACATAGACTGTTGGTAATTATACATTTTCACAATATCACAAAGAAAATGAGTTATATTTTAGTTTAACTTTAGACGGCTTGCTAAATTCGATTCATCTTAATTAACCTAATCAATTTTGAATAAGTTGAGTCATGACCCTATCTATTGACATTGATCATTCGTCGAAAAATTATATTGTGCATATAAAAAATAATATTGTATATAGATCAAAAACAACTTTTTAGAAATATATAGTAAAGTTTTGAATATCCTTAGCAAAATTTTTAACTTCGTCAGCGATTGACATAACCAGTTTTGATATTATCTTGGCTTTATACACGTATGCAAACATATATATACAACCAAATTTATGTGATTCCACTTTTAGGCATTTATATACATTTTCAAATATTAATGTAACTCATATTCTTTTGACATTTATAGTATTTCCAAAAGAAAAAGAGAGATTTAGGGTCATGGATGATAAAGTCATATTTGATATCTTAGCTTATGTTTGGTTCACTAAGAGTTAAATTGACGATATGTTTCTACATAAACGATAATATGAAAGATAGAGTCATAATTTATTGTAACGAAAAAATTATTTACTCTATCAGTATATATAACTTTAAATTCAAAATACGTACGTACCTGCAGCAGCAGCACCAACAACGTCTCTCTTCGAATCACGGGTATGGAGAACTAGCCTAGTCTTATAATTAGAGCCATCAGAGTTATAAAAGTCTGATAAAGCCATAGATATACAAGTCATGCCCATTTTTCCAAACCATTCATCCATGTCCAACACAACTCCCACATTTATAGGAACTATTGATGATTTATTTTGTGCCATGGCCATTTCCATGGAGAAAAATATTACTAAACATAGCAAGAAAAAAGAGAAAGGAATTGAGATAATAATGAATTTTCCAATTTTCTTTCTCATCTCTTGACAAATAATGCCTTCGAATCTTTAGTTGGACACGACTTGAGTTTTATATAGAGAGGGAGAGTTGACTAAAAAACAAATATACTACTCGCTCCATTTTATTTTATGTAGCACCATTTAACTTGATACAGTGTTTAAGAAGAAAAAAAGAACAATCTTCAAAATTTGTAGTCTAAAACAATTTTTAAATATTTGTGTGATTTTAAATCAATTCAATAAGGGTAAAAGAAGAATTTGAACTTAAACTATTTCTAATTTTAGTAAAATCACATTCGCATCACATATAATGATATTATATATTAAAAAAATGTATATTATATATTAAACAAAAAAAAGATATTTATTGGATATTATTTTGATGAACGATCTATTTCAATTTTTCTCTCTCATCTTGACTAAAAGAAGCCTTTGAATCTTTGATGGACGGTCATTTATTTCAATTTTTCTTTTTCATAATAAGTTCACCTACCAACTTTAGAGATTCTTGGGATTAACTTTAACCAGTGTGTGTACTAAGATTAATTTTCAATTTTTTCCGTGCTCACGTGGCTTTTAAAAATAGAGTAATTAATGAAAAAAGCGATTTCAAAATTTAAATTTTATGACTTTAAGTGTTCAAAAATTTCAAAAAAAAATTAATATTAAACCTATTATATTAATGTTGAAGTTATGACTTCATATCTATTAGTTATATAATAATCTCAGTATTACACGAAAGAAATCAATTATAGATACAATATAATTAGAATATAATTAGATTCTGTCTTCATAAATAAATTTGGAATTTCAATAACTTGTACACATATTTTGCATAAAAAATATTGAATTCGAAGATCTATCAAAAGTAATTTCTCTTCCTTCAAAATATAGGGTGTGCGTACACATCACTTTTTTCAAACTTTACTTGTGAAATTGAACTAGATATGTTGTTGTTATATCAAAAATACTAGATTCATATGAACTAGTATCAACAAGTTGTACCAGTTTGGAGCTATGTAGGGGCAATGATGTTCATTCGACTCCGACCTCGACTGCATCCTGTTCCTGGTCAAAGTTGGAGCTACAATGAAAATTATGAATTAGACAAAATCGAATAACTTTAGCTTAGATTATATACTAGACACATGTGCCCGTGTTAGCACGGGCCCACTATCTATTTTTTTTAATCTTAATTTATGTGACATAAATTCTGAATCTGATTATTTTTCATTACCAATAAAAAAGGAATAGAAACTTCATTGCTGAGTTGAATGGATACTCACAAATCACAATCTTCATACGAATAGGACTTGCGATAGAAACAATATATATATATATATATATATTGGTAGGAATAAAAACAATATATTACTTTGCTATGACTATCAAGGAAGTTTCCTTAAGTACCTTTTAATATTATCATAAGTATAGTGAGTCTTTGTCTAATGTGTCATTAATGGGTCCTTTGTTGTTGATGTACACTTAAAAGATGATATTAATTGCATAA
Source organism: Solanum dulcamara (assembly GCF_947179165.1). Lineage (NCBI taxonomy): Eukaryota > Viridiplantae > Streptophyta > Magnoliopsida > Solanales > Solanaceae > Solanum > Solanum dulcamara. The sequence continues at coordinate 5,888,845 of NC_077241.1, read as the reverse complement.
CACTAAACGGTTTATACTTATTTGTGATTATTTTCAATATATTTTGAATATCAAATCATAAAAAAATAAAAAATAAAAAGAATGTGGTTTATAAGAAACCTAATTTAATGAATTAATCCTTTGTACATTAGACTAACTCTTTTAATATTTCAATTAGTTGATTATCTGGAAAAAAAAATTATTGATAAGAGTTTGATTTCTCATTTTTTAATCCCCTTTCTTAATTTTCTTTGCCCCTACCCCCAATTTAATAAAGAAAAAAATAAGGTCAATACGTCCATTATAAATTTATAATGATATCTAAGTCACCACCATGGATTGTGATGAGATTGATATATGATGCCTTTATCTTTAACTGAAGTTTTTGGGTTCAAACCACAGGGATGAAAATAATTCTTGTAGGGAGTGGTTAACGGGTCTTATGATTTCATAAGACTCATTTCATGAAAAAGCGCTTTCAACTAGAATTTCTCCTTTCTCGGGGCTCAAATTTAAGATTTCTCTCAAATTTAAGATTTCTGATTATAAATAAAAGTATCTCATTCATCTCGACACATTTTTTTGTGATTAAGTTCACCTATTGTTCCTTTAGGCGTTTACGTGCTTAACACAGAGATACTCAACGTGTTTGGAGAAATTCAAAACTATTATTGAGTAACTCTTAATCTCAATTTATTAAAAAAAATTATCAATTCAACTCATTTTGGTTTTAATTTTATCTGCTTCTTGTAGTCAGTCTCAATAAACGGTTCATTATTTTAAGTGTTATAAAATGTAATACGAAAAAAAATACAAATGTATATCTTATAATGATAGTACATTTCTTCATATACTATTATTTATGGGCATACCTGATCAACTGGCTAAAAATAATTATATTTGCTAGCCAAATATACAAAATGAATCATGTTAATAATATTACCACAAAATATGTACATGTGCCTTTTTATTTTTTGAATTTTCCGCTCGATATTTTGTATCAATAAAATGACTCAACTTAATATTTTTATCTTCAAAAATTATTCAATTATATTTATCATTTAAATTTATTTTAATAATTTTATTGATACAAAACAAAGTTCATCCTATCCTTGAATTATTTTAGTATGATAACAAGAATTGACTTTGAAATATTTAGAATTTGAAGTCCCCAACTGAAAAGGAAAATATTATACGCATATAATATATAAAATCATCTGCTGTTTAATTAAATCTTAGCTAATTATTTTATCACTTAGATTTTCCGCATCAAGAATTAGTCAACAGAACTTGCTTGATGATTTTCAGAAATTAAATAAATAAAGAAAATCTATTGAAAGATTGAATTCAATTATTCAACTCATCACAATTCACAACTCATAAGGGCCATGAAATATCGTTGAAAAGTCATTACCAAATACCAACTTTTTAAAATTGAACAAATTTCAAAAATATGTTGAATGAAATTATGTAACAGTAAGCAAATTCAATGAAGCAGTAGGTTATCATGTGGTATTAATAAAAGGAAAAATTACATCTAATAGATCAATTGTAAAATTATTTACTCAAATTGGACCCAATCCAAATTATTTATCCTTAATAAACTCGTTATCCAAACTATTTATCCTCTTACCCCATTTTTTTCCTTTTAATTTCGCGCATGACGTAATGCTAACGTCAGCATCACTGCTCCTCTTTGATATCATCAAAGTATATTATATTCTGATGGTATCAAACAGTTTTGCTGAAGCACTGTCTCTTCCTTCTTGATACCATCAGAGTATATATATACTCTCATGGTATAAAACGTGTATTTATGCCAGTGCCCCTTACTTGATCCTCTTTGATACCATCAATCAAGCAATTTATCAAGCAGTTTCTTTTTGATACCATCAAAGTATAATATACTCTGATGGTATCAAGAAGGAAGAGACAGTGCTTCAGCGAAACTACTTGATAACATCAAAGTATATTATATACTCTCATGGTATCAAATGCACAAAATAATTAAAAATAAAGGGTATGAAAGTAATTATGGTATCCAATGATAAATAGTTTTCTTTTGGGGGGTATAACAATAATTATCCCTTAATAAAATCAAAGAGCGATAACAATTAAAATAACATAATTACAATAGAAATTCCATAAAAATAAAATAACTAAGGATAGAGGTGGCAGAAGGGGATAGGAAGAATTGTCGTAGCACATAATTCACGAAAGCCTCGTGATAATGTTACCTTGTACTATTTAACGAAAATACAATATATGCGCCCTTGGCCTAGATTTCTAAATTAATCTTGGGAAAATTAGATAAAATGCATTGAGTCAAAATTCCTTATTCTAAATAATTTAATTGTATCAATTTTTATTAAAAACGGGCATTCGACACGTTTCAATTGCAAGTGAAGTGCAATTCGCGGCTTCTTCTTCGCCTTCTCTGATCTTCTTCTTCCGGCCATTAGTGGCTTCTTCTTCTCTTCCTTCTTATTTTTCTTCTTCCATGTTCAAAGTCCAACTTTAACATGCCGCAAATGTAAATTGTTTCAAGTAAATAATAAATCAAAAGATTCGAAACACTGAAAGGAGCTCAAATCTAAATTTTGGAATCGTTTAGAAGAGATTTGAATTGGTTGGGATTGTAAAAAATGATCTGCAATGTATACTTTATTATATCAATAAGGTATATAGACGTATATATCTTCTGATATATAGACTATTTATACAATATTTCTCTTAACAGGGATTACCTTTTAAAGTACTTTTTATAAAATATTTACTGCTTTTAAACACATTTTTTTACTTATTACCTAGATATATCATATTAAAAAAATATTTACTATCTATAGCTATTTTATTATGTATTAAAAGTGAATTATATATGCAATATATATATATATATATATATATGTATTATAATGTATTATACTTATTTTGGTAAACAAAAATTGCATCATGTATACATTTAAGTAAATTTCCCTTATTCACGTTAATCTCTCTCTCTCTCTCTCTCTATATATATATATATATATATATATATATATATATATATATATATATATATATAATATACGATACATTACATATACAACATCTCTATCTTAATGAGGTAGTGATAAGGTCTACGTATATCTTACCCTCTTCAGATCCCACTTGTGAATTTCACTGAGTATGTTGTTGTTGTATTACATATACATGTGGTCATTTTATTGAACCTAATTTTTGTTGCAGGTACATACATGCTAGTTTGAACTATTTTTTATGTAAATAAAAATTTGGTTATATTTAATACAAATTAAACTACTTTATTATATATTTATGAATTTTGCTCATTAACCTTTGCGAAGGCTTGGTCCAATATTTATTTGTGTGACATCCTTGTTGCTATTCATATTGGGGTTGGGATTGATTCATAATATTTAAAACATATTCATATTTTTGACTTACATTAGAACTTGGAAAACCTAGTTATAATAAAGCTGGGACTTGAGGATGATCTTTCACTTCTCAAAATAAATTAATAACATTATTTAAGGTCATTTTTCTTTAGTTTGACATTATACAAATAGGTAATTATCTTGTGAATTAAGGGTATAGAATCCTAGAATCAAAAAAAAATAATCATGGAATGCCCTATTTTGATCGCGTCATTTAAGTAATATCCCCCTTCTAATTCATCCACTTTGCAAAGGAATTAAACATGACAGTTCAATTTGGGCAACATGTCATCAATTAACCATCTTGCTAACCAACTGTATGCTGCTTGTGTCAAATGGAGTCCATCCCAACTGAAGTGACTACTAGGGTCATTACACATTGGGACTTCTGGAGCACCACATTTTTTATTTCTATCATAATTATAATCTCCTTTTATTCCACAACATGCTTTCTGTAGAGAGTTTTTGTCCAATCCTGAAAATATAGATAAAAGTTCGTAAATGCATTCTACGTTTTTCCATTTACGTGCATATAAAGAAACGATGCTTTGATCACATACTAAGAGTGACGGCATTTTGTAGAAGCCATATATAGGCATAATTTTTTTATGTGTCTTTAAATTTTTTATTTTTTAATTGTTGTGATTTATATTACTTTTGTGTGATTTTTAAATAATATATGGTTCTCATCTATCTCTATTTATGTGGCACTGATTTGAGGGTCAATTGAACTTTCTATATGTCTATTAAATATTTTAAGTTGTTAATTATTGTGATTTATAGTATATTTTATGTAATTTTCAAATAATATATATTACTCCCTTTGTTCCAATGTATGTAGCACATATAAAATTTCAAGAGTCAATCAAAAAAATTTAATTATCCATATTTATATGTAAAAAAACTAATTAAATTGCAATAAATATTAGATATAAACTTAACGCTTTAAAAATATAATAAATTTAATGATAAGAATCTTAAAAGTTGAATCCATAACACTTAGATGCTGAATCCACCTCTGATTATTTTTCATTACCAATAAAAAAGGAATAGAAACTTCATTGTTGAGTTGAATGGATACTGACAAATCGCAATCTTCATACGAATAGGACTTGCGATAAAAACAATATATATATATTTTTTGGTAGGAATAAAAACAATATATTACTTTGCTATCATGACTATGAACTACAAGTAGAAAATTATACAGATTGTGATATATTAAATTGACAACTTCTTCATCTTTTTTATTTTTTTTATCCGGTATTAGTATCAACTTTAGAACTTGACTAATTTAAATTCACGTCGAAAAATTTCACTCAGAGGGTAAAGTACTTTCTATCAAAATCCAAAGGCGATTCAATACTAAAGATTTAAACCTGAGACCGCTAGTTAAGGATGAAGTCCTTACCACTTCATGCATCATAACTTTTGGTGGTTTAAATTGATAATTTCTAATTAAACATAAAACTTTCTTTGTTGTGACTAAGTTTCTTGTAGAGCTTGCAATACTTGAAAATATTCTTGATGTTAACATTATTGAAAAAAGTGAAAATAACAAAAGTTGAAATACAACTTGTAGAATTTTCTTTCATGTTTTACCAATTGTAAACCAAAGATTATTTTTTCAATGGCTCGTGCATATCAAGGAAATTTCCTTAAGCACATCTTAATATTATCATATGTATAGTGAGTCTTTGTCTAATGTGTCATTAATTAAAGGGTCCTTTGTTGTTGATGTACACTTAAAAGATGATATTAATTACACAACACTTGACGGTTTATACTTCTTTGTGACTATTTCAATACATTTTGAAAATTATACAAAAAATAAAAAATAAAAGAATGTGGTTTATGAGAAACCTAATTTGATGCATTAATCCTTTGTACATTTGACTAGTCACTCTTTTAATATCTCAGTTAGTTAATTATCTGAATTTTTATTTTATTGGTGAGAGTTTGATTTCTCATTTTGTAATCCTCTTCCTTAATTCCTCTTGCCCCTACCCCCCAATTTAAAAAAGAAAAAAAGGTCAATACATCCATTATAAATTTATAATGATGTCTAAGTCATCACCAAGGATTGTGAAGAGATGAATATATGATGCCTTTATCTTTAACTGGAGGACTTGCGTTCAAACCTTAGGGATGTAAATAATTCTTGTAGGGAGTGGTTTACCGTTTAATGCGTCTTATGAAATCTGAATCGGTAAGACTCATTTCATGGCAAAAAGGGCTTTCAACTGGAATTTCTCCTTTTTCGGGCTCGAATATGAGATTTCTGGTTATAGATAAAAAAATCTCATTCATCCCGACACATCCTTTTGTGATTGAGTTCACCTATTTGTTTCTTTAAGCGTTTACTTTTGACCAGTTCAATGTCTCTAGTCTCTAGGTTTTACGTGTTTAACACTAAGACACTCAAGGTGTTTGGAGAAATTCAAAACTATTATTGAGTGACTCTTAATCTCAATTTATTAAAAAAAAATTATCGATTCAACTCATTTTAGTTTTAATTTTATCTGCTTCTTGTAGTCAATCTCAATAAACGGTTCACTATTTTAAGTGTTATAAAATGTAATACGAAAAAAATACAAATGTATATCTTATAATGATAATATATTTCTTCATATACTACTATTTATGGGCATATTTGATCAACTGGCTAAAAATAATTACATTTGCTAGTCAAATATACAAAATGAATCATGTTAGTAATATTACCACAAAATATGTACATGTGTCATTTATTTTTGGGGTTTTTTGCTCGGTGTTTTATATCAATAAAATCACTCAACTTAAAACTTTTATCTTCAAAAATCATTCACCTACATTTATTATTTAAATTTATTTTAATAATAAATTTTATTGATACAAAACAAAGTTCAATAACTTTGCTAAATAATTTTTTATAATTCAGTGACCTTTTAAAATATTAACTCCATAAGTCGTCGTAACTTGGGACACTTGTTGTTTCCTTTTCTTTTTCCTTTATTTTTTCTCCAAGGATCCTACCCTTGAATTATTGTAATATGATAACAAGAATTGACTTTGGAATATTTAGAATTTGAAGTAAAGAAAATCTACGTCTGAAAGATTGCATTCAATTTTTCAAGTCATCACAACTCATAAGAGCCAAGAAATATGGTTGAAAAGTCATTACCAAATACCAACTTTTTAAAATTGAATAAATTTCAAAAATACGTTGAATGTAATTATGTAATTGTAAGCAAATTCAACAAAGCAGTAGGTTATCAAGTGGTATTAATAAAATTAAAGCACGATAACAATTAAAATAACATAATTATAATAGAAATTGCATAACATATAATTTACGATAGCCTCGTAATGATGTTACCATGTAGTATTTAACGAGAATACGATATATGTTTCCTAGGCCTGAATCCCAAATTAACCTTTGGGAAATGGGATGCGCGCTTGACCCAATTGCTTCGTCTTGGGTCAGTATTTATTTGTGTGACATCCTTGATATATTCATATAATTAATTGGGTTGGGATTAATTCGTAATATTGAAGCATATTCATATTTTTGACTTACAATTAGAACTTGGAGAACCAAGTTATAGAACTGATATTGTTCTTCCTATTTATTATTATTATTATTATTATTATTATTCCTATTTATTATTATTATTATTATTATTATTCCTATTTATTATTATTATTATTATTCCTATTTATTATTATTATTATTCCTATTTATTATTACTATTATTATTCCTATTTATTATTATTATTATTATTATTCCTATTTATTATTATTATTATTATTCCTATTTATTATTATTATTATTATTATTATTATTATTATTATTATTATTATTATTCCTATTTATTATTATTCCTATTTATCCTTTACTAACACTTCTATTAAGTGTCTTCACAAGTACCCAGAGTTTCTCCCCGAGAAAGCTATTCGAATTAGGTTCGAATAATATTTTTAATTGACTATTGTGTATAATATGACGTTAGGCAAAACTTAGGCCATAAATACTTACATAAAGAAATTTAATTGATTTAACTATTTAATCAGTTAATTTACATTTTTAGACAATATTTTCATACACATAGTTGACAATAATATATATTATTTACTTGATACATACTCTTCTGTACATATATTTTTATACAATTTTAGTACATATTTATTTATATATATGTGTGTGTTATATTTGCAAATAATAATTTTATCCCTTTCCTCTTTGATAAATTAAGTCTATTCGGGTACCACATTTTGTGGATTTTGAAGGATGCCTAATACCTTTCCTTCGGAATAATGTAAACACTTATCTAGAATCTAAACTGATTTTTCGCAGATTGAAATGTGAGTCATACATATCATACATCAAATAGGTTTTTTATTTTCTTTAATAAATTAGATGACGACTATATAAAATAATTAATCCTTTTAGAGTTGATAAATTGTGCTAAATTTAACCTATATTAAATTTTGAGGCATAACAAGAGAAAATTCCCGCAAAAAGAAAATTCTATATTATTTTGAGTTGCATTATTCATCTTATTTTATTGTAAAGTTGTGAAGTTCTCATTAAACTTGCATGCTACTTACTAGTCATATATTTTCAATATTCATTTCAGTTGAGTATTCGGTGAGTATATTTTCTTTCAGCTATTTTATATACAATACATATCATGCACTGACGTCTTTCGACACTGCATAATTTTATGATACAAATACAGGTGTTAGAGATCATCAAGAGGAGCATCATTGATGAACACACTCATCCAGGTTTTGATGAGACCTCCTTGATTTCAGAGGAACTCCTTTTAGTTTTATTCAGTCATTATTTATTAGTCCTTTTTGAGATAGAAGTGGGTGTATCCCAGTACTTATCTTAGTACTTAGAGACTTCATAGATAGAGTATAAAGTTGCTTCTGTGTCTCAGAGATTATGTTTAAATAATTCTTTATATTCAGAGTATTTGAGAATTATTTATGAGAAGTAATATTTATATTCTTTTGCATGCCCATCACTGTTAAACTATTGTAATTGAGTTGAGTCTTTTGCTGAGTAGCTATCCAGGACAAGGGTTCTCTTAGGACTACGAAAAGTTTTCAAGTGCCGGCCACACCTCGGATATAGACTCAAGGCATGACAATATGTATCAAAAATTATATTTGTTTTTGCCTTATGTTGTTCTTTGATGATTTTTCAGGAGAATAAGCTTCCAAATGGGTGATCATATCATGAAATGGATATGTAGAGGTGATTAAGAATTAAAGTAAGAGTTTTAGGCCAAAGGGAGCTTGTTAAAATATATTTCATTTGAAAGTTTTATTTTGAGAAAGTATTTGAAGTGGTCTAGTATGTGTTATGACTTGGGATGACCATATCTCCCAATATATGATGATTTAAAGAGACGATTACTTATCAAAATAAAAGTCTATGAGTTTCATTCCACCCAATTAAACCGTTCGCCAATACAACTTCATAATAGAGAGATATTCACATTTTCATAAATACTGCACAACATGCATGTCAAGGTGGGCCCAAGTCGGTGGAATGGATATATATTGATATTTTCATATTAAAAACCATATTATCTCAAAAATAAACTTCATCCCAAGACTAAAAAAGAGATTCTAAGTTCTCCTTAAATCAAATACTCCTTAGGATTTGATAATTAGAGCTTAAGTGCTTCACAAAATTATTCTACACATTGAGCTCATCGCTTTGACATAGTTTCCTCCGTGTTTCATTTGGTGCTTCTCTGTCTTGGTTTCCATAATAGATTTTCAAGTGAATTGGTGGTATATGATAGTAGCTATAAGTTACTTTGAAAAGGTAAGGGATATAAAAAATACAATCAAGTAAACACATATACAAATCATATTTCTCTAATGGTGAACTGTATGATAATCCATTCATAATGATAACCTTGCCTAGTCGAGATGGACATATCGATGGTGTAGTAACTGAATAAACATCTACCCACTATACATGTTTGTGATGGTGTACTAAACTATAGCTGCAACTATTATTGTATAGACCCACTGATATTATCCAATTGATAGTGTAACATAAAGTTATAATCATTATCACTTGCTGAGTCAACCGATCTCATATTGAATATCTAAAAAATATAGCACATACGCAAGTTGACTCTAAGATTGCCGTCTTAGTGTATAGCTTGAACAAGAGCATATATAATTTTATTTCTAAATAATCCACTAACATTTTAAGGATTTTCATATATACATTTATATCATGCCCATAAGGTGGTTCCTTTGCACGTTTGGACAATTATACAATTGGACTTGTATTATTAACTTATCGTGTCGATGATCACAAATAGTTCTAAATTCTTTGGCCTTACTAACATAAAAACATAAAAAATATATTCAAAAATACTTCATAATAAAAACATTCATAGGACCAGCTCACAGTGCCCACGGAAAGGGGTCTTCAAACTCTGTGTTATAACTACGATAACAATTATATATATATATATATACACACACACACACTCATTTGCATCGCATTCATATATCTTAAACATATTCATAACTATAGACTTTCACCATGTATTTCCAGCCTTTTAATAGAATCATAGCTCAATATGAGTTTAAAATGTAGGAATACTATTCCTATCAATGACATAGATTCATTCTTGAAAATGAAGCTTTAATCTAAATTGATGGTTGCAAACGTTAATTGAACTCTCTAATTTTACTTTTGCTTGTGAAAGAAAAGTAAAGTTGGGTAAGGTTTCAATAGTGAGGACTTGCGATTTAATAAAAGGATTAGAACTAGAGATAGTCTAAATCCTATTAAATTCTCCTCTAAGGACTTGTTCTAAAAATAGTCTATGCTCACTCAAGCTAATATTTTTGGTGGTTTGTATGGCAAGGTTTTGGGATTCAGAAGAATCCAAGACAAACATATTCGTTGCCGAGAGAACTTTGAATACAATTAAGTCAAATGCTACCCATGTTGTGACTGATTCTAATTTAGTTAGTTAACACTTTCAAGTTAATACCCCCATCGAATGCACACCCCTAGTCCTTTTCAATCTTAAGAAATCAACTCTTTTGTTACATTGTTATCTTAAATAAATCAACTCCCCCATTTTATATTTGTTATTTTTGCAATGTGCTTGTTGGTATGAATTGAACAAATAGTAGATAATCTCCTTTTTCAACTCGTCTGGCTCTCTTTTTGAGAACGTCAATCAAAATTAAAATGACCATAACTTTTAACTTTGATCTCGGATTGATGAGTGGTTGTGGCATTGGAAAGAAGACTCAAAGAATTTTAATTTGGTGGGTAATGAGACATCGAACTCTTCATTTAAATTTGATCCACATAGAAACTTATATTGAAACTCAATCGGTAAAGAAGTTTTCAACTCAACTTTGAACTTCCCTATTCGTCGGCGCATTAGCACATTACAATTCCTTGTGCTCTCATTTCTGCTATTTTTGTTACTATTTATTACTTTATGTACTTTTGATTACTCTATATTATCTGTGATGCTTTCGTTATTTATTTTCCTATAGCGCTTTGAATTTCTTAACCTTATCTGACCCCCCCCCTTTTTATGCATTTTTTTGAGCCGAGGGTCTCTCGGAAACAGCCGTCCTACCTTGGTAGGAGTAAGGTATGCGTACACTCTACCCTCCTCAGACCCCACGTTGTGAGATTTCACTGGGTTGTTGTTGTTGTTTGTGCTAGAAAATTTGTATGACCTTAATTCATCTGCAAACCTTTTTTCACACTAATGAATTAACTTTAACACCTATATATAATTAAAAATTGTTAGGTTTGGATCTATACGCATATGAAAAATCGTTCATATGTTAGATTAAAATTTGTTGGATGTTACAAAACAATAAGCTCTTCTTCTCTTCTTTAAAAAGACGCTGAACAGACTTTCTTCTATTGATCAGTGAATTCCTTTTCTCAAAAGCTTTAATAATATCATTAATAGAAAATAGTATGACATCTAATTCCTGACAAATTTGACTTTGTTTTCAAGTGAAACGTAATTCGATTTGAAGCAATTCTTCAATACAAATTATGTTAAACTTCCTTTGTTGTTATCAAATACACTATTCTTGTTCCTGATACGGTTATTATATTAGTAAAAATAAAATTTAGCCATGAACTTTGTTATTGATCTGTCGCTTTTTCACTCATAGCAAACAATAGCGACGGTTTATATGTTTAGGTACAATATTTGTCCGTTGCTAAATTTAATTTTTTTTAGTAGTGATTACAGATTATGCGTTTCACATAACTAACACTAATTGTGTGTAGAATTTTATTTTTGGGAAATTTTCGCATATAGCCACTCAAAAATACTTTAATTATGCTTCATAGCTATAGTTTGCTAATTACAATTCGTAGTTATGTATACGCTTGTATAATTCGCTATACAATTTGCATTTTTTGTATAACGTTTGTATATTTCACTATACAATTCAAGCACAACATTTGTATAATTCGCCATACAATTTGTAGTGTCTGTATATTTCGTTATACAATTTGATTCGCGCACAGTATTTGTGTAAATCGCGCGAATTATACAAAACTCAATTGTATAATCACGCAAATTATACAAAACTCAAATTATAATTGCAGCTAAATGTTTGTCGTGAACCATAATTGATTCAAATTATAGTTATGTTAGCTAATTAACTAGTATATATTTGCTTATCCGCATAATTTTTCCTTTTTTTTATCTCCTAAAAAGTGGATCGGACCCAAAATTAGTGTGTGGACGCTCGTTATTTGAGGCACATAAAAAAGTTTTTCACATTAGCTAAATGTTCTTTTTCAACTGGCCTCAAATGTAGTTGTTATTATAGCTAAAAATGGAACATATATAAATAGCACTAGAACAATTCTCAAGATATTTTATTGAGAAAGATATAAAATATTAAACAATATCGATGTATCACGTGGTATGTGTCGAAAAGATGAAAAATTATTGATTTTTTCCTCCTAGAATTACAAGTGGTTTAGGATATAGTCAGTAGTTTTGTCGCAAATGGCTTCGTCGAATCCACAACTCATACATAACCATACGAAAAACATCAAAATCTTTGGAAAAAGAGTTCCACTGAAAATGCTTTTGCACCTGCATTACATTGTTTTGAAGCTTCACATAGTGATGGTACTCTATTTCTTGAAGAATTTTCTTCAGTTTTAGAATATCAAGGGATGAAACAAGGACAGAGAAACTTTCCCAATTGAGAATGTCAGCGTATGGGAGATCATAATGGTCGGCCAATATTACTGGAACGCAACCGTAGTATAGGGCGTCTCCAATTCGGGCAGTGTTAATCTCAAAACCTTTAGCGTGAATGCAGTATTTGCTGTTCAATAATGCCTCTGAGTAGGGCGTTTTCATGCGGCCGCGGTGGACGATGATCTCTGAATCGTTTTTCCATGTTTCAACTAGGTTTTCACGTACTCTGGAATTCATTGCTCCCGCGAAAAAAGCTAACTTTTTCCTGAACTTTCATGTTTCCAAACAAATTAAAATAAAATTAAAAAGAATCACAATGACATTCTGAGAATCATTAAGATGAAAAAATAAGGTAATTCTGAGTTTAAAGAATAGACACCATTAGTATCATATATCTTTTACACCAACAAGTTATCTTATTTACAAGAATTTAAATCTCATATTTTAAGAAGACTAATCAATTACCTTTCGGTATTATTTAGAGTATCTGATGGTGTAAAAAAATACATTGATTAATGTATAAAATCTGAACTCTTTAATTTTATGACTGTGTTTCCGTAACTATGTTATTAAGAGGCTGTTTGGATGAATTTATTTAAAGTAAACTGCTTAAAATAAAGTCATTCAAATAAACTCAATTATTTATTGAAACTTATTTTAAGCACAAAATGACTTTAAGTTGGCCAGTCAAACACTCAAAAAAGCTGAAAACAACTTGTAAATAACTTATAAGCGAATCTAAACGGGCTCTAAAAAAGAAAGACTTCTAACACATTTCATATGAAGTTAACAAAGAAAAACTTCACATATAAAAAATATCCTTTAAACATATGGTTTTAAATATTACTATTATCTGAATATATCATTAAGAGTAATTAAGTTGAAAAACGTAAAATTTATTTTTAAATATAGAAGGACATGATTCTGTTTAGAAAGAAATTCACGCACCTCTTCGAAGGAGCATTTGTAGGGGATAGTCCTTTTCTAGGCCAAATTTGAGGAATGGAAGCATCTTTATGAGGAAGATAACCAGATAGGAAGTAACTTGAAGAGCAAACGACTTGAATAACATTTAACTTGACATGAATAGCTTTCTCCATTGCGGACCTTCCAACAGAATGACAAGCAACATAGAAATGATCAGCCCCTCCTGACCTATTCCAATACGGGTATTTGTCACTAATCTCAACTATATATCCTTTCACAAAATCTTGGATCCCACCAACCCCAACTCTCTTGTCATTTCTTAGACTTGCTATAGAAAATGGAAGATAAAAAAGATCAGCTTCTTTGGGGTCGCTTGTGATGAAATGACTTTTATAAAGGGCTTTCTTGAAATAACTCTCACTTGCATAGTTCCCTGATGGTTCATGGTCAACTGCCAATAACACATTTGCAAAAGGGTCATTCTTCTTGTGGGGATACACATATATCTTTAAGCTTCTATTCATTTCCTTGTATTCTTCCTCGAACAGATCCTTGTCATGAAATATCTCTTTGTTGATCTGAACCAATTTTTCTGAAAGGCAAAAACAATATGTATGTTTTATAGCATATGTATTATAATGATGAACACCTGCTAACTAAATATATATAATAGTATAGACCAATTCTACAAGTTAGAGGGCCTAAAGTTAAAATTTACAGAGACCTAAATGTTTTTTGAAACATGAAATTTATATCTCTTTTGGATGCCAATTCATCTTTATCTGTTTGACCCTCCGCATAGTGAAAGTTTTAGTACACCGAACTGCCCTTTTATTAAAATAATAAAATTCGACTCAAAAATTTATTGTCAATATAATAATATCAAAATAATATTACACTGCACTAATTTAACTGAATAGAGAATGTTTGGTTAGATTTCAGAATATTTAATAAAAATAAGAGGAAAAAGTAGAAGGGGGAATAAAAAAGATAAAGAAAATGTGGGTCCATGCCAGTTGTTATTAGGATACGAGTGAGCAAACAAAATAGTTAACCAAATAAAAAAAGGATATTACAATTTTTTAAAAATTATTTCATTTCTCAATCATTATTAACATTTCCACATTAAAATATAAAAAGTTGTTTACTTTTCCTCAAAAGTTTCTCTTCAAATTTAATAGTGCACAAGTTTTTTATTTTAAAAAAGTACTATATACAAAACACATCTTTGGAAAATCGCAGGACCCCAATTCATTATTTTAATAAATTTATAGTCGGCCCTGACTAGTATACCATTACACATCAGCATAGTTGTTTTAGGTGAAAAATTGGAGAAAATGTCATAAATAGTCTTTTAACTATAAAAGTAGTGCTAAAAATTATGATAAAAAAAATATAAATTATAATTTTATTGAACTGAGAATAAAATGAAGCATATTATTGCTATTAATGACTTGAATATTCTAAAATTTATCATAAAAAAAATTATTACCCATTAGATCTACGTTATAATAGGAATAAAATTAAAAGTTCTATTCTCACGTGTTTTGGTTTTAAATTTTATACTCCAACAACATTATTGAAGAAAATTTAGAGTCGGCCCTGACTAGTATACCATTACACATCAGCATAGTTGCTCAAGGTGAAAACTTGTCTATAATTTCCTTCTGATCGAGACATGCTATTTCTGAGTTTTGGGGTGATCATTAGGACCACTTTTCTAACCAAATGGGCATAAAGAATATATAATTTTTCCATTTTACTACTACTTCACAATGGAGTAATATTTTTAAGATTTTGTAAGAAAAAAGTATGAAATAAACTCATTAAATATTCTAAAATAGCGATAACATAAATTCTCATCTGATATTCACTTTTCCTGACTCTGAGTAAATACTCGAAATTCCTACAAATTTAACTTAAATTGACGAACGAAATCCGTTCTTGTTAATACTTTTTGAAAGCCAAATTTTACTTTTAATGAATTGAAACACCCTTTTTCTACATTCAAATTTTAAAAAAGATATTAATAAAAGTCAAATCGATGTATACAACTCATGAAAGGATATACTCCGTTCCATTTGATGTGAATACTTATAGTTTTAAGTAAATGTGGCTCTAAAACTTGTTATGTTAACACTTTATGACATTTATATGGCTATATAATCATGTTAGCACGAATAAAATAGATATTAAAAACTTTCGAAAATACAAAAACAACAGAAATTAACAATAACCAAAAAAAAAAAAAGAAGATTGGACGTAAAATGAAATAAAGGGAATCTCATATTCTTAAAAGAATAATTTTCTAAAGGGTGAACTAATATATTAATGAAGGATATGAAGGATGGAGATTATAGGGGTGCTTATCGGGCGGATCGAACGGATTATTATGTTTAACGGTTTGACTTAACGGTTATCGGTTTTTAAAAGTACTAATCCGCTAGCCAATTTATAAGATATCGATTGGTTCGGTATCGGATTAGCAATTATCGGGCGGTTATCGGATGGTGTATCGGTTAATTTTATTTTCATATACAATTTAAATTCTTAATTACTTTGAGTGATAGTAAGAAGCATCTTATCCTATTTTGAAGACCTATCTAATTTAAATTTAAATTAGTCGGATTAACAAATTTTGATCTTTTATTTTTTAAAAAAATCATGTTCAGTCAAATACAATAGCCACAAAATGTTCATGGCTTGTCCCTTTCTTTCTTTCTCCATTCCCTTATTAATATTTGCCAAGTTATCGCATTCATTGACAAATTTATGGTCAATATTTTTGTGATAGAGTGGAGCAGCAGAAATAGAAAAAGCAGTGCAAATTACTCTATTTGAAGCTGAAAGGAACTTTCGTGCCCATTGGTATTATTAGCTAAATTTTAAGCCACACAGAATGATGCAACTTGTACTCACCAACAATTTCTAATTTGCCGTCTCATTTGATTTCCCTTTAATTTGTATCTATATTTTTGTTGTCTCAAAATCATTGATTTTTTTTAATTATATAAATAAAGAGATTATGAAAATTTCATATAAAATACATTAAAATATAATAAATTCTTAACGGATTAATGATTTACCCAATAATAAAATTGAGTAATCCGTCCCTCACACTAATAAGCCGTTAATTATAAAATTTAAATTCATTTCCCACCCGCTAATCTGATAATCCAATACCATTAAGCCAATAAGCTAATTTTGCGGATAGATTATCAGTAGCGGACGATTTTGAACAGCCCTATTGGAGAATATTCTAGGTAGCCGCCCCCCGGTCATACTCACTGGTGAAGCTGAAGTAGAAAGAAAAGTTGCAAGTGGATATGAAGGATGGAGAATAGTCTAGGTAGCCGCCCCCCTGTCATACTCACTGCTGAAGCTGAAGTAGAAAGAAAAGTTGCAAGTATGAAAATGATATAATTAACTATTGATGACTTTCTTCGTCATATTTTATTTGGCTACTTTTTTTTAATCAGTAATAAAAATAATTTAATTTTAATTTTTTTTTTGATTTTTAATTAAATAATTTATAGTCATATAAATATCTAAAAATTATATTAAAGTATAATTTTTTGTAAATATCGTATCAAATCATACGATATTACATAAAATTGGATGGAGAGTAATATTAAATTAAAGGAGACGAATAACAGATAAGATGAAGTACGGCCTGCTAGCTGCTCCCCCCAACTTCAAATTTACGTCTTCATTCTTCTCTAACCAATTAAAGAAATTAAAAGATATACTTTTTTCAAATCATAGAGATTTATAGCAACTAAATAATAAACCTATGAATATATACCACTTTAACAGACGTTTCCAATTTAGATTTTACTTGAGATGGTTTATAAGTACCACTACATAAATATTTATGATATAGTTTAGAACATAATTTTTTTTAAGAAAAATTATTTATTTAATTGAATGGTGTCACATTAATTAAGATAAACAGAGTAACAATTATAGTAAGTGATAAAATATTAGTATAAAGTACAAACACATATTATTTATTTATTTGGTGTAAATATTTAAGGTATGTACTATTTATACTCGGGCCTTTCTCTATGTGCCCCTCCCACAATCCAAGGGAAAAACAATCCTTTATTCGATATATTTTAATTTGGTATGACGTTTAAGAAAAAAATAAGAATTTTTGAATCTATGATGTATAATAATTCTTAGAAATTGTGTGGCTATAAATAATCTCATTAAAAATTTAAAAGTAAATTTTAAGATTAAATTATTTATAATTATAATATGATATTCTTTCTTCTGAAAAGACTAAAAATGAAAAGGTTGTCAATTGTCACATAATATGAAACACAAGGAGCACTTGAATTTTGGCTTAAAGCTAGTAAAATTGCAGTTAGATCCATCTCATTTGAGATATTCTCAAAGTTGTGCATATATGGAAGATATATTTCGTGCTCTCTCCATATCTATAAGTCGGTATATATTTATTTTCCAGTGAAGCTGCCACATCTATCATGCATGTGAGATCCAAATACTAATGATGGGTAGAAAACTGAATGGATATGAAGAGACATAATATATAAGATTATAGAAAACGTGCTATTTGCTTGTACCTTTCATCAGTTAGAATTGGCAACTGACTCAGGTGTCAAAATTTAGAGACTAACTACAAATCTTAATTCCAATATCGTTCACTTCTTTCTACAAATCTTAATTCCAATATCGTTCACTTCCTTAGACCAGTCCAACATGAATATATATAGGCATTTTCTCCCCCAGTTTATAATAAGAAAAGAAAATAGGTACATAAGAAAGAAAAACAACAAATTGATCCCTCAGTCCAAATTTAATACATAAAACATGAGTTTAGTAATCCAAAATTTATATTGTAGAGTTCAATTATGAAACTTGTCTTGATGTATCTAAAATATTTATGAAATGATGAAAAAATTGTCCTAAGTTAACAGGCGCGCGCCTAGGCCAAGCCGACTGCTAGTATATTTAACTAAGAATATCATTAAGGCGAGATATATAATATAGATAGTGGTAAAAGTAGTACTCACCTCTTGAAGAACCAAGTTGAAGCTTTGATTTAGTTAAATGATCGTGATCATGGGCGTTAGCAATTGGAAATGGCTCTGGCAAAGGCAAACTGCTAATGTTTGCTAATAAAAGATGATCAGTAATAGTATCTTCATCTTGTTTTGGCTTATTATGATGATCAACAACAAAAAATCTTAGTTTGGGTGATGAAGAAGAAGAATCTAAATTGTGAATCCAGGTTTGATGAGGATGTAGGAGAATTAATCTTGAAGTAGAAAATATGTAGAATATTACCAAAGTTGAAGTTATCAAAGCTACAATTGTTGGTTTTATTAATGAACCTTTTGATAACCTGCGATTCAATGGAGACGACGAAGCAGCCATCCCCTCTGGTTACGTTGATGAAGAAGAGGGAGGAGTGTAGAGAACTAAGAAAAAGATGATAGATTAGAATGGAAGACGTATATATTTTAATTTGTCTTAAACCAAGACATATTCATACTTTGATTTTCTTTATTCGATTGGTTTTTCTATTCTTGTCTGTAAATTGTAATATGAGCCCACAAATTTGAGCAAATTACATTTCTCCCCTCAACACCCTTTTTTTCTTGGATTTTTGTATCTTCTAGTGGGAGTGATGCAAAATCAAATGACATGTTCACTTAATTGGAAATGTCAACTTGATCGCTTCCTACCTTAATTAATTATGATTAAAATTTGCATCTATTGTATTCTCATCAAATACAATGAATTCTATTTTTATTTTAAAATGAAGTACTAATATATATATAAGAACTGCTTGAATTTTTTAAAAGAGGATACTTATAAATTCTTAGAATATGTACAACTATATAAAAATAATAGAGTTATCTGCCGAGATGCCAAATATGAGTTTAAATTTAAAAAATAGAAAATAAATAGTAGATAAGTTCAACTTTGGATGACAGAATTATTTCCAATGATTCTTTTTTTCCATCTTCAATATTTAATAGAACAAAATTTTATTTCTACTAGTGATGTAACCAAAGACTGGTACTACACAAGATGCTTGTATAAATTTAAAGGATTATTTGATTGTTCACATCAAATATACATATATATCCTAAAAGTCCAACTTACTATTCTAAAGCAAGTGGTGATGAAAAAAGATTAAAGAAATTAGGGATTCATTTGTTTGTACTTAATGTGTAAATTTTAGTTATTCAAATTTCAATTATTAATTATATATCTTTTAGACACTAGTCTTAATTATTACATTTGTTTATTTTTTTATTTTACAATCATCACTTAATATAGGTCTTCATGAGATTAGTAACAAATTCCTAATATTATTTAGATATTATATATCTTTTTGAGGATTTGAGAGGACAAAGTTCATTTAACTTAAATTTGTCAATTGGGCCGGTTCATTTGGTGGCTGGCCTGCTAAGGGACTAATACCGATAAGAACGGACTAGTAGCCGGTCCACTCTTAATGGAATGAGTCAGTCCGGTTATTTTTTGGAGAAAAATCAGTAAGATCGATCCGGTAAGGGACAACCAGTAAGCCCGGTCCGATAAGGGACTGATACGCAGCCCACCTATTGACCGGCCCGATAAGGGAAAAAGAAAAATTAATAACATTATTTGAGGCTATTTTTCTTTAGTTTGACATTATACAAATCTATAATTATCGTGTGAATTGAGGATATAGAACTCTAGAATCAAGTAAAAAATTTATGGGATATCCTATTTTGATCGCGTCATTTAAGTAATATCCCCTTCTGATTCATCCACTTTGCCAAGAAGTTAAACATGACAGTTCAATTTGGGCAACATGTCATCAATTAACCATCTTGCTAACCAACTATATGCTGCTTGTGTCAAATGGAGTCCATCCCAACTGAAGTGAGTACTAGGGTCATCACACACTGGGATTCCTGGAGCACCACATTTTTTACTTCTGTCATAATTATAATCTCCTCCTATTCCACAACATGCTTTCTGCAAAGAATTTTTGTCAAATCCTGAAAATATAGAAAAAAGTTCGTAAATCCATATATCTTTCTACGTTTTTCTATTTATTTGCATATAAATAGAAAAAAGCAAAACAATGCTTTGAGCACATACCAAGAGTGATGGCATTTTGTAGAAGCCATATATAGGCATTGTAGTAGTCACCATGAATGAGTGTAATGTTTGTATATTCTTTCTTCATCTCATCAATGGCTTGTTGCAAATGATCATTATAGAAGATCGCCAAATTATTTAAGTCCTTCAAGCAATGATATTCATCGTAAGCAGTGGAGTCGTTGGTCATGAATTGCGTTAGGAAAGCTGGACCACAACCTTTTGGAAAGCTACCTGGAACTACAATACGAGTAGCTCCAAAACCAATGACTCTCTAAAAAGGAAGTAGTAATTGATCATTAGGAAACAAATTTCAGCCAAATAAGAGTAACAAATAACAATCATGAAAGAGGAGATAAAAAGCAAATTAAACTCACTTTAACACCATGAATGATGGTCTGAACAATATCCGGAATCATTCTTCGCAACTCTTCCATAGTTTTACCTTGTGATAAACCAAAATTGATTTCATTTCCTCCTATATGTCCAACTAGGAAAAGAGACTTCTTCAATTGTACCGGGCAATCTACCAAGCAAGAACTAGAAATATATCAATTCAACTCGCCATCAATCAGTTTATAAAGTATACACATACCTTAATTGGAAGTATTTTTTCAAAAATTTAGTAATTACCAGGGAAGCAGGTAGTTTTGAAATGAGAAGACATCCAATCAAGTTGAACACTTAATGAACTATTTGTGAAGGACATAACAATCTTCTTCTCAGCCAGGAATTGGGCTGATAAAGCAGTAGCCCCTGCTACCGCAAAATTTGCACCATGTGTAAAGTTTGCACTTTTATCCTTGTAAGGATTTAGGAGAGGAAGACCAGATTCCAGGGCTGTATGAAAAACACAAAATCAAACATATAATTAAAGGTGATAAAATTAGTTCATGGAATCATATCCTACCCAATATGCTAAGTTTGGGCTTATTATTGACTCGTTAATTTATTACTCTTTCTATTCCAATTTATGTGACACGATTTTTTTTTTAGACAATTCTAAAAATAATTGGCAAATTTCTATATGTAGTAACAATCTAACTTTTAAATGCATATTTTCTTTTCATGAGATGATTTATAGCCACATAAATATTATGGCTTGTGTTAAACCGCAAGTTTCAAAAGTGTTTTTTTCTTTCTAAAATTTTTTATCGAGTCAAACAACATCACATAAATTAAGATGGATGAACCATTTCAGCTCATCAAAGTTTGGGTTAATATCTAGCCCAAATTGATCCATAAGAACTCTTGTTAAAATATTTTGAAAAAGACATTTATTTTATTTAATATATTATACATAGTTATAATTAAAAAAAATATAAGATACTAAAAAAATTATAAAAGAATAAATAATACAACAACAATTTTATAAGATATTAAGAAATTAGAAAAGAACAAATAAACTAATTAAAACATAGTAAAAGTTGAGCGGATTGCATATTTCAGCCCCAAATAATTTTTGAGTGATTCATTGACCCATCCATTTAATAACTCAACTCATTTTGATTTGTCCAAATTTAGATCAATCCGTTCATTTATCACTTATATATACAATTATATATCACTACAAACTAAATAGGAAAAATAACATAACTACACATCCTTATTTATCATATTTTCTATTATTTCTTATCATTCTAAAATATTTTTAAAATCCCTCTTTTTCCTCCAAAACCCCAAAGATCCGGATACATCACTTCTTATTCTTTCTTTCGATTTTCATTCCTCCAATCTCTCCTATTTTTACTCCCTCAATCAATAGTTACTTTATTCATTACAATTTTAAATTTCAAATTTATTTTCTCTCCAGTCAATTGTCACTTTCTGAATAGGTAGTTTTTCGTCTTCTCTATCTGAAATTCATACATCTGTGTTTTTTTGTTTTTTTTTATTTTGCATGTTTAAAGTCTTGATACATATGGATGATGCTCCTTCTTTTAGCGTTGAGAGTACCCAGTTAAACTTACCTAATATTGATCGTGTTTATGATTGATCTGATGATGAAGATTGGGTTAAAAACATATCAAACAATTGCACGATTCATTATCAATGACGAATCAGAAAGTTGATAAGGCGAAGCCGAACAAGGGTGTATCTTGGTCCTTTAAAGTGACAGTGGAAAAGATCCCCCACCCCCCAAAAAAAGAGATAGAAAAGTTGAGATTTTTTTTTTTGCCTTCAGCAGATTAGATTGTTTTTTTTTATTATTTTTGTTGTTCATTTTTTTATGATACATATAGATTCGAATTTTTAATGTGTCTAGTTGTTTTTGTTTCTTAAATTAATGTGTAATGCCTTCATTTCAACATTATAATACATTAAATTTGAATTGTGTTTTCGAGATGGGTAGCTTTATCATGATGCATTACTATTTATGTATCTTGTTTAAATTGATAAGTATTATATCTCTACTAGGTAAATTAAATAAATAATTATTGCATATAAGATGTTAGATTTGAGATAGATACATTATTGTATGGTAGTCGATATGTATCAGATACATTTATGATAAATTTGAATTTCCGTATCATGTCCAAAAAAATAGTGCATGATACATTACTATCTATATGCATTATTTTGTTTGAAATATTGTATTTTATAAAAGATACATTATAAATGTAATTGTTGTCAATAACATTTTTTTGTGTGTGATACATAACGCAGTTGTGAGTTGATATGTATATGATACATGTAATAAAGTTTGAAACTGTGAATTTTAATATATATATATATATATATATATATATATATATATATATATATATATATATATATTATGTATCATGTACATATCAATTAATTTGATACATAGTGCTTTAGCTATAGAACATTAGGATTTATGCATCGAGTGTATTTTTTGGGTGATGTGCACGAACACCTAACCTTCTAATTTGAATAAATATGAACAAAAATTAAAGACTGCAGATACATAACAACAACTGATATATGGTAGATTATATATTTTTTAATAATTATGTATCAGGTAAATAATTAAAGGCATGAATATATAAGTTTAAATATGAAAATAGACATGAACTCATATGTATCAGAAAAAGATTAACAACAAAAATCACAAAACAAATATCAATCAGTTGCTCAATAATATTAAAAAAAGAAAAGGTATATTTTCATATTATCAAAAATTTGTAGATGAAAAGCTATAAAAAAAATTAAAAATTGATAATTGATGACTAAAAAGAAAAAAATGGATGAAGAAGAAAATGAACAAGAAAATTTGTTACGATTTGGGATAAATTAAGGAGAACACCATTTGAAATTTGAATTGTTTGCATTTGGAAGAGATTGATATCAATTTGTTTTGTATGCTTTGTGAAATTAACATTTAATTTTATCTTTAATTTTTTTTTCAAACATAACAACCAACCCGTCTAATATATAAGAATTAATGTATTCGGATGGTTTCTATGTATTCGGAAAGCACAAATTTGAAAGGATTTTTGTAAATTAAAAAATGATAGAAATAAGATGTAATTTGCTCCTTACACTATGAAATTTATATAAATTATACAACTAAATAAGAATTAGGACAAATGAATTCTATAGCTAAACATCAAAACCCATTACTATTTAGCAGAGTATTATCCAAAAAATAAAAATGTTAGCTACTAGCAATTTATCAATAAAGTTAAAGCTAATTTCTAACAAAAGGGTTTAAGTAGTTGGTGATTCAACTTTGCATACCTATGAAATCAATCATGAGCAAGCCATTAGAACAACGGCCAGTTGGTTTATGGAAAAAGTCGATTCCATAAGGTGATCTTGCACAGGAAGAATGAGATCCACAAAGTGTTTCTCTAATACAGTTACCGGTATCGGAAATTGAATCACCCAATTGATAAATTTTATCAAATCTGCATTTCATCAATCCTCGTTTTCGATGTATTTGTACTTGTTGAGCATCGATTTTCTGTGAAAGCACCGTGAAAACAACTAGGAGAAGTAGCATTACTCTTATTGCCAACGCCATCGCCTCCGACTATGGCAACCGAAACTTACACGCAGTGGCGGCTTTTTAGTGAGATAATTTTAGTGTCATTTGGTAGTCTAGTTAACCAATTCTGACCCAAGTCCCAACTATATTAGTTTATTATTAACTCGAATAAGAGTGGTTGTGGAATGATAAGTCCATAATTAGAGGTTTTGGATTCAAATTTCCTTAATATGGAGTTATCTTTGTTAGGGAGCGTTTTATCCTCAATGTGGGACTTTCCAACGCAAATCTGAATTTAGTCAAGTTATAATATGGGTATCGAACACCGGATGAAAAATCAAAAAAATAAAGTTTATTATTAATCATTTAGCCTTATTTTAATCAGCTTCTTTTTAATTAGGGGCGGAGCAACATAGAATCAAAGATTTATTCGGATTTTCAAATTACGTTATTTATATATAGTTAAAATTATATATTTATAGTAGATGTGTGTTTGTATTTATATTTCATATTTTAAATTTCATTAGTGAAAATCTGGTTCCATCTTCCTCAAATTCTCCAATCATCTCTAATATTAAGGGGAAAAGAGATCAGAAAAAAGAAATCAGAAAGAAAGTAATCCGGCTAACGTGGAATGTTTTGTAAATCTGGTTCCATCTTCCTCAAATTCTCCAATCATCTCTAATTACAGTTGAATTTTGTCTTCTCTCTTTAACTAATGGAAAAAATGTCAGTTATTCTATTGATGATATTTTCTTGTATAAAAGTCTCTCTCTCTATATATATATGTATTATTACACGGTATAGATAAACTATTTATATATAATTATGCAAAACAAATACATTAGCAGTACCAAAAATAAATTTTAGTGGCAATTAATTAACGACACTAGCTTAATTGATGCTAAATATAATTTTTTAGAGCCAATTACATTTTACAACTCTTAATGACACTAACACCTACAACGACATTGAATCTAATGACAATTATTAATGCCAGTAAATACTTTAGTGCTCTTTGTTAATGTGCATATTTATTGTCATTAAAAATTATTTTTGTTGTATTGATTGTTCATATATAGTTGCACACATGAGATATATCATTTATGTATAAAAATGTAAATACGTGACCATACATTATGTTTTCTGCAATAGCTCGCGGAAGAAAGTGCACAAATTACATTGAAAGAAAGATGGCTTCTTGAAATTCATTGTAAATACATGTTGGCTAG
The DNA here is from genome assembly GCF_947179165.1 of Solanum dulcamara. Taxonomy (NCBI): domain Eukaryota; kingdom Viridiplantae; phylum Streptophyta; class Magnoliopsida; order Solanales; family Solanaceae; genus Solanum; species Solanum dulcamara. Next base: position 5,862,953 of record NC_077241.1, on the reverse strand, counting down.
AGTGAAGGTAATTAAATAATTATAGGATATGCGAGATGTAAAATATTTGTTTGGGTTGTATGTTTATGTATGAAGACAACTATTTATAATTAGCTAATTCAAACGGACATTTACTACTGAAATATTTAATCCAGAATAAGGATTGAAAATACCCCTATACTTTCAATAACATGTCATTTTAAACTAGAAATTTCACCTATATATGTCCTATCGTGCATCAAGAACATATCATTAATCAATCCATCTATGTTCACCACTAGCTTAGTTGGTTGTCCCATAAAAAGAAAAGTTCATTCAACCACTTTTAAAGACAAAATTTAGTACATTGAACAAATGGAGATAATATATAGAGAATGGCCCCAGAAAAGGCCATCAACAGCAACAGCAACAACAAACTCAAAGTAGTCCCAAAAGCTGGGTTTGGAGATGAAGAGTGTACGCAGATCATACCTCCTACCTTTAGGAGGTAGAGGCTGTTTACCTTCGGCTCGAGTAACAAACATCGGAGCAGCTAAAAAAATACAGAATTAAAGATGACATAGAAAATAATAGGAAAACATTACACAGCATTCAAAAGAGGAGTGATCACCATAACCAACTAATGTGATAACAGTAAATAACGAGGAGTACACAAATCGTAAGACAGGCAACTACAAGAGAGAGGCTACTACTACTAGTATAAACAGGGAAACATGTACAATGCACCAACCTACCACCAAGCCTATCCCTATAGGAAACGAGACAACGTTCAACTAATCCACATAGTTTATACAACCACAACCAAGCCATACTGAGTCATCGAGGCTTGGACAAAAGCTGGCTATTCAGTCATTACTTCCAAGTCTCACTCATTTACTTACCTTACATGGAGATTTTGCAGAAACATCGTACATAGGTTTTGAAGCTATACACCACCATACATTTGGATCAACCAATTTTCATTTTAAATAGTCAACGTGCTTCATTGTTCCTCTCTCTTTGCAACCTTTCCAGAATATTTGCCTGCAAAACATTATTTTTATATGAAAATAGTTACAAAATCTTCTAGGGAGTGTTCAAAATGACATCCTTAGTGATGTTGTATAGTTTTCAAACTATGACAAATCTGCAGGGGATGCTTTCTAAATATGAACCTTTCTTGAACTCTTTTTTCAAATTTAAGATCCTTTCGGATGGAATTGATCTAGAAAAGAGAACAACAATTACTACTATATATGAATCGTCACTGAGGATGTCATTCTATTAAGAAAAAGAGATTAACAACTACTACTACTAGGCCTTAATCCAAACTCAAAATTGTGGTCCGATGTATGAATTGTCACTGAGTATGTCGCTCTATTTAGAAAAAAAACAGAATAATAAGAACTACTACTACTATGTCTAAATCCAAACTCAAATTGTGGTCTGATATATGAATCCTCACTGAGGATGTCGCTCTAAGAAAAAGAGAATAGCAACTACTACTACTATGTCTTAATCCAAACTCAAATTGTAGTTTGATATATGAATTCTCACTGAGGATGACGCTCTATTAAGAAAAACAGAATATGATATCAAAATAAAGTTTAATGGTTTGGAATTTAACTTGACTAGATTCTAAAACACGCAGATTATAAAATTTTAACTATCAGCCCCCCGATCAGTGACTTTGATATTAATTTTCAGTATAACCGGCCTTTACAGTTTTCAAGCTGCATTCTTGAGTGAATACATACAGCAAACTGGACTTTAGTCTTTGATTTAAAGCCAATGAACATGAAGCACTATTCTACTAACAAGGAGAAGTAACTAAAAAGGTATTTCATAAAAAAAAGCTTTAAAAAGAGAGATTCATTTAATATATAACAATTAATATATTGATTGAAACAAGTGACATGAAATACGAACACTTTACTAAATATACAACCGAGAAAAGATTCAATCCAAGACGTAACCCTTATATACACAACGCAGAATAATACACACATATAACAATGAAAAAGATCATCAAAAAAATAAGCCGCTGGCTAATTAGATGCGAAAACTTGCCTTGAAACTGCTGCAATTGAGCTTCTCGATTAGTAACTTGAAATTTCCATATTGGTGTCTCTCCATTAGAAACGACCTCAAACATTATGTGATCTCCCTTCTTTAAGCAATTATCAGCAAAGAATTTGGTCCATCCACATCCAATATAGGTTCGAGTTTTAGATGAACTTAGCTTTAAATTCCACGACCTTTGTCTTTCATCTCTTATAATCAAATCACACTTCTTATTGGTGAGACCATTTGCATATGCGAATTGTTGTGGAAGGTACTGACATGGTGGATAACCATTTTACGAAGGAAAAATCAACAAAAGGAATTTTATTTACATACATTGACAATGTAAAGGTTTTTATAATATGAGTCTAGTTTAACGAGCTAACAAATTCATTATAATTTTTACCATGTGAGTAACTAATAATTGCTTATCATAAAGATTTACTCGTAACTATCTAATAAGTGACTTGATTGTGTAACACATTCACTTGAAAAGTTCGCAAGAAATAAAGAGTTAAGAAACTTACCAAGTAACTTCTCGAATAGCGATATTTACTAATAGTGTATTCAAAATGAGAATGACCAAAAGACTTGTGATGAGTAGCAGCTTTTACATGGGAAGAAGCCTTTTTTGACAACTTGATCCTGGGCCTTGGTCTTTCTGTTGCATCCTCAAGAAATTAAATATGACAATTGTACTCACAAAAATTAGCAACATTTAAATAAATAATAACCAACACAATTTTTGGCTAATTTGGAATTACTTTTCTTACCAAACAAACATCATCTGGTTTATGTAGTTTCCACTACAGGTTGCGTAAAAATAATGTCTATAAATTAATACCTTTTTGATACTCCCTCCATTTTAATTTATGTGTCTTATTTTCCTTTTTAGTCTATTTCAAAAAGAATGCTTCTGTCCATTTTTGGCAATATTTTAATTTGAACTTTACACCTGACATAATGTTTAAAGCCACAAAATTAAAGGATATTTTGGTACATTTTACCCATTTTTAATTTACGACCACAAGATTCAGAAGTCTCTTTTTTTACTTTCTTGAATTTCATGTCAAGTCCAAATCAGACAAACAAATTGAAACGGAGCAGGTAATTTTTAATATAAACAAGTTGAGGCTTATGCTAAGATTTAAGGGAATTAACTTGCCATAATCATCAAGTATAAATCAATGGACTCTAAAGATGTTACCTTTACAATAACAATAACAATATACCCAATGAAATCGCACAATGTGGGGTCTTGACTGTGTAGGTAGAGACTGTTTCTGAAAGTCTTTCAGCTCGAGTGAAGCAAATCAAAGAAGTAATGGGGGAAGAAAACGCCATTGAAGAAAAACATTGATAACGAATAGGAAAGTAGTGCTGAGTATATATGCAAGTAATCAAAACATCAACAATACAACAAGGTGCGATTACCTAAACATAGTAAACAACATATGATAACAAAGATGTTACCTCTGCCGCCTCCTCTTCCTTCCTGCATATTCTCTGTCACAATGGGTTGAATCAATTATTGAAACATCAAATTCCATATTTCCTTCATGTTTGAACATCAATATATCTCCCAATTGCAAATCATATTGTTGTACAAATTCAGCCCAACCCGCTTCGAATCGACGGTCATTCACCTTCATAGGCCACTTGTTGCCATCTCTTCTTAGTATTGCATGTTCAATTTGATCATGTCCCTTCAGATACTTCAAGAAACCTATAGGAATTTTCTGCAAAATACAACATAAACTTGCCCTAATTAAATAAATACTAATAGTAATTAGTACTATACTTCCCCCCAAAGAATAACTATAGTAACTTAGTGAAACTCATGAATCCGCTACTGCATGCAACATAAAGTAAACAAAGGAAATTAGATGAAAAAGAAAATAGAAAGGATTACTCACAAAACCATTCTTGAAACCTGGCTGAATGGGTTTGAAAAAATGAGGCTTTTTTGGGAGGATTTTCATGGCAGCCAAAAGTGCTCTGTGTTTTGCGATAATTTGTTCATGTGAAGCTTGAACAATGCATGACAGTTTTTTTAGTAGGGAAAAAGCATAACTCTTAAACAATGATTGGTATAATGATTCGATCATTTTATCTCTATTAATTGATATAATTTTAAATATATTTATTCGCTATATTTTTTAAAGATATTAATTCAATATTAATAAATTAAAGGTATAATATAAAGAAAAGAATTGACAAATAAAAAAGAAAATTAAATTAAGAAATATTCAACAAGTAAATAAAGAAGGAGAGAGTATTCTAAAAAAAAATACATGAGTTTGAACAAAAGTCGAATCACAAGAATTTATTATATGTAATTTTACTCTCCGCAAAATATTATTTTCCCCGCTTAAACATTGATCTCCTACTTATATCTAGAAGTTAATTTAGGATTTTAACGATATTAGTGCACCATTAAAAAAAAACTCATTATCATATATATAATATCTAATTTTATATTTTAAAAAGTATGAATTTACATGCATGTAATTTGATGTGACAATAACTCCATCAATTACTAACTTGAACAATGGGATGCACACATTGGGAAAAAGCAAACAGTTCAAATCCCAATAAAGCTAAATAGCAATAGGTGATTTCTTTCAAGCATGCTTGGAAAGATCCTTCTCGAAGTTTAAGGTAGGTTTGATAATAAATTTTAAATATCTTTTTTTTAAAAAAAAATTAGATTTTGATGAAGTTTGAATTAAAATTTCAATGTCATAATTCTATGAAAACATAGAGAAAGAAAAAGAAACTACTACGTACACATAAATTTATCGTTTTCATAATGACCTAGCTAGATGATACATAATTCAAAAATCATACATGATATTTTAATAAAAACTATTATTAACACAATTATTAGTTATTATCATTTGTCAAATTACAATTAACTATAATAATTCATTTATATAAAAAATAAAAATAATAGTAACTAAGTATTTTTTAATATAATCTTTGCACATTTTATGAACAATTTTTTCAATCATGAATTTTATATTAGCATCGTGTTTGATAAGGGAAAATAGTAGATAGAAACAGTTCAAGTCATGTATCCTTTTGCCTTTTTTGTGTGTTTTATGTTAAATAAAAGTGACTTTTTTTTATAGTTTTGTTTGGATCAAAATAGTATATTTATAAAAGTATTTAACTTTTTAATGGGGTAATAGAACTTCCGGATAGGTAAGATATTTTTTTTAAAAAAATTTGGGGACAACTCCAGGTGTCACTTTATGTCTTTTCTCTTATTAAAAATATCATAAGTTTGTATTATTATTTTATAATGAACATGCTCCGTTAAAAAAAAATCTTATAACACAATTGATAACAATCAACAATAACAAAATAACAATATGTGGAATATTATTATGGCCCACCACCAATACTATATAATAGCTAGTATGTGAAATTTAATCTATAATATTACGTAACTCTCTATTTTCAAATATTATTCTTTTAAAGTAAAATTAATTATAATTTTACTAAGCTTTAAAAATTCAAATATAAACACAAATTTTAAATATTTTTTATAAAAATACAACTAAACACAATCTCAACTTATAAAAATTTCCAATAAAATAATTAATATTTGTATCCAAGAATGTGATCTAGTGGGTCAACGAATTGATTAAGAAACTTGAGATTTCATGTTCAAAACACATGTATTTCAGCCTTGATAAACAAAAAACGCCACTATAAAAATAAATAAATAATAATTAATATTTAATTTTCACAATCAAACTCCTACTTAATATTTTGAACAGTGAAAAAAAAAACTGCAAACAGATAACATGAAACAAAAATAACCTGAAAAATGCAACTTCTTTTTGAAAATCCCCTTAACCTCTCTTTTTCTATAACAAAAAAAAAAAGAAAAAAAATGCAGAAAACCGACAAAAAATAAGAGACCTCTTTTCTTCTTCGAGTTTTCAGCGACACTCTGTGAAAAAATATTGCCATGGATTCTCGTTCTGGAGGAAAAATTGTAACAAATAGGCGAAAGAGATACGCCGCTGGACCTTATGACCGTCCACAACAACAACCATCACCGGCGGCGGCGGAAGAACCGTTTCCAAAAAGCCCTAATTGGCTTACCGGACATGTTTTTCCGGCGACACGTACGATTATTTCCGGTGCTGCTAAGATTCTGACTTCTGTTTTCAATTCCGACTCTTCTTCTTCGTCTTCGTCCGACAGCGGTTCCATGTTTGGTACTCTTCTTCAAATCTCCTTTTTTTTTGTGTGTGTGAGATCTTGAAAGTGATAAATTACGAAATTGCCACTTATTGTTCATCTTAAAGTAGTTTTTTTTTCAAATTTTTAAAATTTATTTTTTGGTGACTTTGATTGATGTTTGTTTGAGTATTAAGTAAAAATTTCTCTTCTTTTTTTTTATTTATAAATTACTGTTTGTGTGTCGGGTTGGCTTTAGTTTCTGTTTAAAAATACTAACTTTATTGGAAATGTTATAGTACACGCTGGGTGATTTCAGTTTTTTTTTTTTTTTTTTTTTTTTTGTGTGTGTGTCCGTGGGCGTGCGCGCGCCCGTGGATTTTAGGATATTTTAGTTTAGTAAGAATGTAAGACATCTTTTTTTGAAATTTCAGAGGGGGGGAGAGCTTGAGATCATTAAAGTTGGTTTTATGGATGTAATCTCTGGGAGATATTAATTAGTTGATAGTTATTTTTGGTAAGTACTGTTGAATTGATAATTAATGTTTTGGACTATAAATGGTTTAATGCAAGTAAAGTACTTATTAAGTACCGTACTCTTCGTGTACAATTAGGAGTCAGACTAGTTATGGTGAAGATTTGTTGAGCCTGTTATTGTGTATTTGGTTCTGATATGAATTTGAATCTAACATGACGTGCTTAGCGTTGTTTATGAGATCCTGTTACCTAGAGGCAAATGCATGATAATTGAAGCGAGGAAGCCAACTGAACCAGCTTTTTCGGGAGGTGGGGGAAGTAGTATCTACATATGTAATTTGTTTTTGAATAATATAAATATAGTATGTGTAGTAAAGGTTATACCGAACATTAGTGCCAATGAAATCATCAATCATCAGTCCTACTTAACAAGGAGGAGGTGCGAGAGGCTGGATATAGTGGGTGCGAGGAGAGACAGAGGTAGGCCGAAGAAGTATTAGGGAAAGGTGATTAGGTAGTATATGATGCATCGGCAGCTCGATCGATATGACTTTAGATAGGAAAATTTGGAGGTTTCGGATAAGGATAGGAGGTTAATAGATAATTGAGATGTGTTCTTATTACTAGCATATTCCAGTCTTGGTCTGGGTGGCGCTTCTTGTTGGTCATTGTATTAGCATATTCTTGTAGTCATTGGTTTTGTTTTTGTCTTGCATATGTGGTTATTGTGTTTAAGTGACTGCATTTTGTTGTTGATGTTACGGTTCCTTGCATATATGCTCTGCACTACTTTGCAATTAGTTGTCACATTTTTCTTTTAATTATTGCTTTGTTTTGCTTGAGTTGAGGGTCTTCCAGAAACAATTTTTCTACCTTGGAGATCCAGGGTAGTGGTAAGATCTGTGTACACTTTACCCTCCCCAGACCCCACTTTGTGGGATTTCACTGTATTTGTTGTTGTTGTTGTTGTCAATCTCCCAGTTATTTAGCATTCTACCAAAGGAAAAGTTCCAGCCCTGTAGCAAAGAACATAGAATGGGAACTCCCTTGGATTCATTATGAAGTCTTGACACGTGTAGGAAAGAATACCTTATTCAAGCTTTAAATAAATAAAGCTCTCTTGTACCTATACTATTAGCTCTCTCTTTGACATTTTAATATAAATTGCATCTAGGTATGAGCTCAAATATTATGGTGGCCAATGAAACTATCTTGTCATAGTGTGCTCTCATTTTTACTTTGATTTTCTAATAGCTTACATTTGTCTTTTATTGTAGAGGATGATGATAGAGAGGAGAACGATATATGCTCGGAAGTGGATGAGTTAAACAAGGTAATTTACCTCATCTGATTATGTTATTAATTTTTAAGCATTAGGAATCAAGTGATTTTGTGATTTATTACCATGATTCTCCCAGTGATACCAATTTGTTCAGAATATGGAAGTTATCAGTATCATATCAGATCGGGCTTTCCTTCTATGGGATATAGATGGTCTGTGTTGAAGATATAATTAAGTAAATAAAAGCCTTTCCTTCGATGGGATATAGTTGGTCCCTGTTAAAGATATAATTAAGAAATAAAAGCTATGTTGTATGAACTCTTCAAAATCTTTGCTGCACCCATGTCAACAGGACATGGGTGTGGGTCTGGGATTCACATTGGATTTGGTCAACTCATCGTGGGTGCTTTGACTACATCTATGACCGAGAAGTATACATTGATTGGGTAATTGGTTGGATTTTGTAGGTTTATGTTATAGATATATCTAGTTATATAATATGAGAATGTTATGCTATTACGCGAGATGTCTTTAGGAATAAAATTTTGAGAAGAAGTCTTTAGGAATAAAATATTAGGTGTTTATAAAGAATTAAATTTATTAGCTTTAATTTCAATAGGTTAAATCAATCAAAATATATACTTTATATATCACAACTCACAATATACATTTATTTCCTGTATGCTAACACTCGTATCCGTACTGAGATCCATAATCCCAAATCCTAAAAGTTATGTTATGAAGAGTTTGACCTCTCGATCTGTACCCGTATTGGGTAACCATGTCCGAGTCCAAGCAACATAGAATAAAAGTGTGATCTCTCTAGCAACCTAAGCTTTTAGATGAGATGGTCACACACTTCAACATGTTATCAAAGTAGAGAGAGGTCCCGGATTTGAGTCTCACTGCCACCCATTATAAACTTTTTTTTACGGATTTGGCCCATTAAAACATTCAAGCTTGTACGAGCTTGTACGTCAGGGGGCGTGTTGAAGATATAATTAAGTAAATAAAAGTGTGTTATTTCTAACAACTTAAGTTTTTAGAGAAGGCAGAAAAGAGATGAAGAGGTGGAAGACTCAATACTTATCCTTAGAAGGAAGATTGAGCCTCATACAATCCATCTTGGACTCTTTTCCTACCTATATTATGTCCCTGTTTCCTTTATCTTCTAAGGTTCTGAAGAGGTTGGACTAACTTAGAAGGGTTTTTTTGTAGCATGGCTGCAAAGACAATAAGGGATATAATCTGGTGAAACGGAATATAACTTTGAACAGTAGACATTTGGGAGGAATGGGCATCAAAAACTTAGGAGACAGAACAATAGACTCTTGATGAAATGGCTATGGAGGTATAATGAAGGAGGCCAAGCTTTATGGAAGGAGGTTATCAAATGCAAATATGGTGAACTTAACCCTTGGATGAGTAATGCCAATAATAACCCGGTAACCCCTATGGTGTTGGGATGTGGAGAACAATCAGAGATCTTTGGCGTACACTAACATGAAACATTGTTATAAAAGTGAGGCATCGTAGAAAAGCAAAGTTTTGGAAAGATGCATGGAACAACCAGACCCATTTTAGGAGGAATATCATGATTTATGCAACATTTGCAACAATCCTGAGTCAACTGTTTATGAGTGTTGGACTGCTCAGGGGTTGGATTTATCTTTTAGGAGGCATTTGAATTTGAATGATTGGGAAATAGACAGGGTGGCCAACACGCTACATGAACTAGAGGGATTCACAGGCACCCTCAGCTGCAGACTCCTAAGGTGGAAACATAGCAAGGAAGGGAGTTTTTTTTGTTAAAAGGGCTTATTAAATATGCAATGCACAACAAAACAGAAACCAACAATTGTTGTGGACCAATGTTTGGAAGAACATAGCACCAACTAAAGTAAAGTGCTTTACATGTTTGGTAGTCAGAAGGGCTTGCTTGACACATGTAGTTCTGAAGAAAAAGGGGAAGATTATTGTTTCCAGATGTCAACTATATGGGGAAACAAAGGAGACCAATAACCATTTTTTTGTGTTATGAATTCGCAACACAGTTATGGGCTTTATTTTTTACACTCACAAACACAAATTGGACCATGCCTAGGCACACTGCACATTATTGAGTTGCTGGATTAGAAGAGGAGGAAGCAAGAGCCAGAAGAGATGTGAAGAATCATCCCACAGTGCATCTGGTGTACTCTATGGAGGGAGACAAGTAGTGGAAGCTATGAAGATATCTCTGATTCCATTCACAAAGTTAAATGTAATTGTATCGTATCTTCTTATTTTTGGGGTAAAGGAAAAGAAATAGAGGATTCAGAACTCAGAACTTGTAGATTTGTTAGGATCTTTGTAGGTAATCTCTTTTTTTTATTTTTCTTCCTTGCTCCCTTTTTGAAGGTTGCCAACATAACCTTAATGTTGAGGAATACAATCTTTACCGGTATTTTTTAAAAGAAAACGAGACGGTCACACAATTCAACAATTTGGATGCAACCAGAGGTAGTGCTAAGATATCTGCAAGGGGAATGTAAAAACAACAATAGTTCCACATGAAGGTCCTTATATGGAATGTCAAAAAGATCGGTAAAGTCGTTAATGGTCGACACTGTCATCTGCCCTATGTCCAAATGTGGGGGGGGGGGGGGGAGAGAGAGAGAGAACACTTCTCTCGTCATTGACTTATCCTTACATGGGCTTAAAAGTCTTTAACTAGAACAAAAATGGATTCTCAGTAAATACTAAACCTTTTGTAAGTGTAACCAGAACAAGTTAACCTTAATTGCAACTAATTTGTATTGTCTAAATGAATCCTTTCCCCCCAATCGCCATTATGTTCTGTTCTTAGCCGATTTCATAGTGATTCCAAGAGATCATATGTCTTTTCAGATAATTTCCTTCTTTGTGATTTTAGGTCTACCTTGTGCCAACACCTTCCATTATCATATTGTCGTGCCTATGAATGCTAACATTGTGATGAGAAAACTCTTATTGTATAGCTCTTCTTATGCAAAAAAATAAATAAAAATAAGGAGATAGTTCCCCCCCTTCCACCCAAATTGAAGAGGATGAACTAGGCAAGGAAGGAAGTGTGGATCTAGTTGCAACATGTCCTTTTTGGTGAATTTGGAAAGCAGGAAATAGATGGGGTTTTGAAGGAGTCTAGAACACATCATGGACACCTGAAAGGTCCCTTTGTCATCGGGGTATTGTTGTGGAAAAGGAATATACCACTTCGTGAAGTTGGGAAAGATACTTTGGAGCTCAAACTGAGAAGATTTAAATGTTTCAGCTCCAACTTGGTGTAATATGAATAAATTACTCTTGAAGTATCAAAAAAGAAATTTATTTACTCTTTTGAACTTTTTTTTTGTGTGTAGCATCCTCAACTACGTGGAGAGAGGAGTCAAACCAAGCACCTAATTGAGCAGCTACTTATGCAGGAGACATTTTCAAGGTTAGTTTCAAAACTTTCATTTAATATGCTGAAAATTTTGTTTTCATAGTGTTAAAGTGATATTTCTTGTATGTGAGAGGAGATTTGTGTCTTATCTATTCTGTAATTTTTTATTTCTTTTCCACGCCTCCTTTCTTTGTGGATATTCAACTAGATTATTCTTAAATCTTAACTTTATATTTTAACATTTGCATGTAGTGTGATATCTGTCTTGATTTGTTTGCATTTTATCAATTCATTGCACTTGTCTGCTCCCTTTTTTGCGTCTTTAGTCCTTTCTAAGTTCTACTAAATTTTGAAACTTTTCACCTTGATGTAGTTTATATAATTCTCCAGGAAAAGGACAATATGAAGTTCAGATTTGGACTCTTTCGTGATTTAAAATTTATCCTCATGAATTGAATTTTCTTCTTAATGTCTTTAAGAGTCTTCTTTAGTGTTTTTAGCAGAGGGAGGGAAATTTTTTCTGAGATTTATCCTTAGGCTTATTTTTTAGTTTTAAAATTCATGCAATTTGATGGAAATGCAGGGTGTCGTTGGTCTGCTTTTTGGGTTGAGTTGGTTGAGGAACAACATAATATGTTTATTGATTAGCCATTTTTAATATTCTTTTTGTAATAGGTATATGTTTCGATTTATAAATGGTCTGCAATGCCTTAAATTCATAGGAATAAGTCAATTCAGAATGTTTAAAGCTGATTATATGTTGTTTAAATTGTCTGAAGCATTACTCTTGCACTTGACACTCAAGGGATCCACCAGTGATTGAAAAATACACATGCATGCATACGTTCAATTACAACCTACCATCTAAAAAATAAGAGGAAGAGTCTTTCAAATTATATGGATGTTGAATGTTGACATTATCATGCACTGTTAAATCTCGAAATGAAGAAACATTTATGATAACTTAATGAAGTCTCTACTAAAGACTGATTTATGATCAGTTAATGAAGAATCCGGGACCTTTACCTGCTCCTGAATTAGAGTCTTATCGCCAACCGTTATCAAAAATAATATTCACGTGTTTGCTCCATGAAAACTGAATCAGGACTGCACGTTAGGGGGCGTGTTGAAGGGATAATTAAATAGATAATGTTCTCTCTCTAACAACTGAAGCTTTTAGATGAGATAGCACTTCAATACGAGAATAAATTGGCATTGGGCCTTACTCAACCCTAAAAGCTGGCTCATGAGGTGAGGATTGTCCAACACACATATAAAGAGATCAATTTCCCTGTCACAACTGACGTGAGACTTCAATACCCCTTCGCACTCTCAAGACTTGACATTTGGAGCATAGACTATTCTATGGGGGGCCCATCATCGAGTAAGCTAAGAATTGGGATGAATTTGACACTGATACCATGAGAAGAAATGGAAACTGGACCTAATTCAACCTGCTCATGAGTGAGGATTGCCCAAGACCAAAGAAAGAGACCAATATTTCCCTACCACAACTGATGTGGAGCTTCAACAAAGAGGTTAAAGTCGTCTATGATATTACTAATTGTAGAAGGGTGTCGAGCATTTTGGGGTTGAGTGAACAGTAATTCTTTTTTTTTGGTCAAGAACAGTATACTACTACCTCAGGAAATTAATTCTGCCTGCTTTTGTCTTTGTCCAAATTCTAAAGTTATCTTCACACAGAGAGAGAGAGACAGAGATGTCTTTGCTGCTAGCAATTTGGAAGAAAAGGTCGACACTTAATACTAGTAGGTGAGAGAAAAATGGAATTCATATTTAGTACATATGACAAGCGATCCAACCAGATCAGGCAGGTAAGGCTTACTCAATAGCTAACTGTGTCCATCATAACAGATACCTAGCGGAGATCATGTAATACTGGTGATTACCGTCTTTACTTTGGATATGGTTATAGTCGATGCTATTTCCTTGTACTTCCCCTGGAATCCTGGGTGTCAGTGTATTTCAAGTTGAGGAACACTCCCACTGGAAAATTCAGTTATCCCTTTGCATTTACAATTGTGAAATGGTGTAGTTAGCTTATTTTGCTTCTTTTTATGTATGCATGCATATCTTTTGCTTGTCTTTTATGTATGCATGCTTATCTTTTTCATATAAACAGACTGTCAATTTTCCTCTTTTATGTTTGTCTTCAATATTGTAGTTTTCTTTAAGTTGTCCTTGGATACTTCTGTTACTTGATGAATCTTGAATAAAAATTAAGTAGGCCTTTGACTCGTTGACAGCCAGATGACATGCATGTTTATGGAAAGAGCAAAATATGATTTTGTCTGTAAATACAATAAAAGAGGACAAAAGAAATATGATATTGCTTTCTGAACCTAGTTATACTATTAACTTTGCAGTAAGGAGCGTGATCAGTTAGTAGCGATCATCAACTCAAGGGTTGTGGATTCTTCACCACTTGAGACACTACCTGATCAAACAATTGCAGATGGTAATAATTTAATGAATCTATCACATGGTTATAGCTTGTGTTCTTCCTGCAAAATGTTTGCATAAAGCTGAATAGTCTTCTATGTCTCATTCAGATACGTTGGACCACAGCAGTCAAGCAATTATAGAAGCGAGGAAATGGTTAATGGAAAAGAGAGATGGACTGCGTTCAGATAATACTCTTGGAGGTTTAAGCTCTGTAGTTAATGTAAGTAACTCGTTTTATCTGTCTCTGGAGATCTCTAAAAGACGTTTTCATTAGATATCTTACAACTAGTCTACTAGAATCCCTCTATCCACATGGTTTATGTTAATTTACAACATTAAGATCTCCCCAGCTTTATCAATTTGAAGTTGTTTGCATGGTACTTTTGATTTTTTTCCCTTCATTGATATGGATGTCTTCTTTTAGTTTCTTGACCAGATCTGTCTCCTCTCTTTCACATACATAAGTTTATTTTTCCTCGAGTTTCCATGTGCTTTAAAGATAGGATTTCATTGTTAATCGAACCTTCATTAGAGACCATGCCATCATTAATAACCAGGCTGTTTATGTGATTATATTTTCGTGTGCATCTTCCATTTTCTGGTAAAACTTTGTATTATTGTCACCCTGCTTAAGCCAATTGCTTCTTGATTTTGGCCTCCAAAATATTTCCTCGAGTTGAGAAGATCCCCCTTTCTATTTAAATATATCTAATTTATGGGCCAATTTCAGGCCTGCTATCCTTATTATACGGGATAAACTTGTTGAGTACTTTTTGTCTGTATTGCATAAATGTCTGCTAGGTCCTTCATTTATGATGTGCCGTTTCTTAAAAAAGTCACTTTAATGTTGTCGAATTTGATTTTGGAAACTTGAACCATGAGAGTGTTTTTCCTACTTAATCTGAATTAGCTGCCTAGTTTATATGATTTTATCTATAATATTAATATTAATTCTACCTCGAATTTTCGATCTTTCTTTTTCTTAAGGAGCTTAATGGTTTTACTAGTGTTTCTCATGTAATATTTTGCCAGCACAAAGACACATATTTTACTGCTTTTAGCTATGTGATACCAAAATTAGCTATATAAAAATGTTTATTGATGCTGTTTCCGATATCTTTTTTGTGAAAATATAGGCGGATGATACTTTCGGCTCACCTGTAGAAATGGCCAAGTCATATATGAAAGTTCGTCCACCATGGGCGTCTCCTGCAGTTGATAATAGTGGACTTAGAACCCCCACACAAATGAAGGCAAAGCTCTTTGACGAAGAAGCACCATATTCTGTCAGTGGTGATTCTCTGTCTTCCTTGAAGGTATTGAAAATTTCAATGTTACTTTTATTACTGCCTTTTCACTTTCATTTCAAGCCTTTGAGGATGTACACTCCTATTTTGTCGAACGGTGGTTGAACCTTAGTTTACTAAGATTATACAACAATGTCCTGCAATTAGCACTAGAAGCTTTGATGATTCAGAGTGCCAAAAGTTGGTAGTTTTCAGAGAGAAAGAACTTATTTAGTAAAGTAATAAATTGGAGACCGGGCTACTTTCTTGGTAAAAAAAAGGCCAAAAAGGGAAGATGGAGAAGAAAGGTTGCCTAGATGCATATCAGCTTGTCGTTCTTGCTATTCTCAAACTTAATCTTGATTGTGCCCACACTGTGTTTCAATCAAACGATGTGGTTCTTGACTCCACTTATCAGGTGTGCTTAAACTGCATACATACTTGCCAAACAATGTTGCTGTGAGAAATAAAGGCACGAGAAAAATATTATTGAGAATGTGTTTACTTCTATTTGTTTTTACAACCCTATTTATACCTATATTTACAGAATATATTATAAACGTTTTCCAATGTGGTGCACTTAGTACTATATGCATGAACTATCTAACATTGCAAAGTTTCAAACTAATGTGATGATAAAATTATAAAGCAGCTATGCACATGTTGATCTTTGGGATTTGATATGTACAATTGGGTTGGTGGATATTTATGAAGGGATCTCATTGCCTTGCAATGGTTTTATAAATTTAGAACTTTCGAAAGAATTAAGCTCTTGGACTTGGGATCTACTTAGAAGAAGTCGTTTACATTAGATCAAATTGATATCAATCAAATATTAAAGAGAGTTGCCAAGGTTACAAACTAAAGGTTGTACACTAAAGAAATGAAAATTTTTCTAAAGCAGCCATGCATGAGTTCATCCATGTAGTTTGATATGTGCACGTGGTTTAGAGGACATTGATATAGGATCTATTGACTTCCTTCTGTTTGATAAACTTAAAACTGTACAAGAAACAAGCTGGTTGAGGCGTTGACTTAAGATCTTATCTTATATCAACTAATTAACTTGAAAGGCTATCATTCTAATAATAAAAAGGGAAAATAACACTTGTACGCCAAAAAAGAAAACTATTTATAAGCAGCTACCCCCTGTTTTTAACTACTAATTCGTGTTTACCGCCTGATACCATCGGAGTATATATATATACTCTAATGGTATCAAAATAACAGACATTGTTTCAGTGAAAAGACTATTCAATTACTATTTGATAACATCAGAGTATATATATAGATACCATCAGAGTATATATATTGATACCATCATAATATATATATATATATATATATATATATATATATACACACACTTCAATGGTATCAAGGATGAAGAAGCAGTGGTTCAGTGAATAGAACAAGGAGGCAGGCATAGTTTGGCCTGTGGGTCCAACTCGGGTAAATAGTTTGGGTTGGGTCCACTTTGGGTAAATACTTTACCTTATGGTTCCAATTTGTGTCGTTTTCCCTGATAAAAAGGGTTAGTTTTGGTGAAATTTATTAGTCTCAACTTGATTAGTGCTACTTCATAACAGAGACTTGATAGATCGAACAGTTTCCCAAGTGACCAGTCCTTATCTTTGCATGTTTAGTTGCGTCAATAGTCTCATTTTTGGTGCATGTGTTATTTTAATTTTTTATATAGGTAGAACACTTTTGCTTACTCCTCTTGGCAATTCCTCAGAATACTGAATTAAATTTTATGCCATCTTTCATTTATTAAATTTGAGTCGAGGGTCTTCCGGAAACAACCTCTCTACCTCCCGAGGTAGTGACAAGGTCTGCGTACATTTTACCTTCCCAAACTTTACTTGTGGATTTCCCTGGGTATGTTGTTGTTGTTTCATTTATCAAAAATAAAATATTATATATATATATATATATATATATATATATATTATGTCATATTTCAAGCTGTAACTTTGATCACACTTCATCATTTTAGTGATTTGAAGGAGCTTTGTATTATTAAACATAGTTAGGCATATCATGTCAAAGATGGTGAACAGCTACTAAGTAGTCCCAATTCCATTTACTTTATCAATTTTCTGTTATTTGCTGTCTTCTGATATATGCTTTTTACTGGATCACAGAAAAAAAGTTCTTATGCGTCTGGGTCATGGAATATTCATGAGGAAATACGAAAAGTTCGGTCAAAAGCAACTGAAGATCTGTTGCGTGCCCACCCTTCCAAGGAAACTGACTACCAATTACGTTTGGTAGAACGCAAGGCAGAAACAAAATCTGCAGTTGGTGATTTAACGGGAACCAGTACTGCAGAGAAGATAAATGACTCAAGTTCTTTGAGACTTGCTAAACTGTCAGATGTACCCATTAAGTGGTCAGGTGTGTTGTGCTCTAATTTGGCCTCTTAGACTGGTCTTCTGGTCTTGTCCTGGTTTTTATTTTGTCTTCTGCTGCAAATTGCTAGCTTTCTGTAGAAACCTCATTTTTTTCTCTTTCAGACGTGGAAATAACACAAGATGGTGGAGAAAGTGAGAAAGGTTTAAATGCTGCCTCTTCTATTCAGCTGCAAGATCAGGTAGCCATTTATTTAGGGATTTCAGTACTTTATTCATCATTTGGCACATTTGGACTTAAAAAGATAGCATTTCATATGGACAATAAGATGTGTGTTCAGTTATGTACTTCTGTCCTCATACTGTTCAAACTTACAGGCAATTCGGGTTGGTGAGCAAGCTACTCGCGAATCTTACATGCCTAGTGGTCCAGTTTTCCCCTCTGAGCACAATGATGGTACTTGACGTCATTCTTTAAGATTTTTTCTGTTGGCTTTATGTTATTAAGCTAATTGGCAGTAATGGGTTCAAAAGTCAACTTATTACTCCTTACCAATACACAAATATATGAAGTTGGCCGAGTGACATCTAATTCATATTTGATCATCTGGACAAGTCAAAATTGTTGCCTACTTTTACCTGGTCAGATAGGAGTTGAAAGTTGGCTTACTAGGTATGTGGGTTTATTTTAGTAAATGGTCTGTTAGAGATGTAAACAAAGATGGAGACATTTGATGCTTCCCTAGTGTCTTCGGAGATGGAAGTTGGTTTCTTGGCTACTTATCTTCTAAGCAGATTTCATGTCAGGCCAATGGTGGATTTTATCAGGGACCACAAATCACAGCCATGATAGTGACAATATTAGTATGTTGATTGCGGAAGTAAGGAGGATATGTGAGAGAACCATGGTGACTGCAATGGTGTAACCAATGGTAGGGCCTAGCATGGTCAGGATGGCATGTGGAGGAATACAAATTTGAATTCAACCTATATCTTATGTAGTTATGGGTGTAAAGGAGCTAGATGCAAACCAGGAAAGCTTGGACTTGTGACCAATGTGTTGTAATGGATTCTGATATCTGGTTGAACAAGTTTTGAACCCTAGGGCCTGACAAGTAATAACCAAAAGAGGATGGGACCTGCGAAGACTTTTAACTTGGTAATTTTGCGATGCTGTACTGAGTGTAAAGGCTGTAGAAAAATTACCTTATTAAAGAAAATGCTCAGCTCTTAGTTGTTCACTTCCAAACATCTAGACTAAATTAAATTTACATCAACATATTGCATCCCAACATCACATTTGAGCCAAACCAGCTTGACCTGCATTGGCGTCAAGTTCAAAAAGCTGCTTGATTGACAGGATCCACTAGCATTTGGCTGCCACCACTGGTGGATGATCTAGGCTGAGACTACAGAAGTTTAGCTCGCCAAGTTCAGACACGTGCATCCAATATTAAAATAGCTTGTGTATCATGTGCAAGAGTAGTAATTAGTCTCATTCACATTTGTTCCTCCATTGCTTTTTCTTTTGATTATGGCAGCGTTTGTAGTTGGTTAATTATATGTCCTAAAATATGCAAGTGGGTTTTGTTATATGCGATTTTGTCTCTTTTTTTTTCTTTATGTTCTTCAGGGTTGGGTTTACTGCTTGATCTTGTTTTCTCCATTATGGTCAATTTGATTTCTCTGATATTTTACCCGTTTTTACAAGTTCAGGTCTTCATATAACTGCCTCTGACTCACATGAAGTGACTCAACCAAATTTAGCCCCAAGTTCTAATGGCTATACATCATTAGAAGCTAGGTAAAAGAATGAATGATATAGCTCTTCAATTTTTCTGGAGCTCGAATCCCAATAATACTGGTTCTCCCCTTGATAGTTTGTCTGCAGGTCAAAGTAGAGGACAAAACGACACACACATTGGTGGTGAGAAGCCGAAACCAGGAACATCAAGTCAGAACAAGTCGACTGAACCTCACCAAGTGGAGGATAAGTGTGAGCTTCTTAGTGAATCTGCTGTGGATGTTCCAGACATGAATGAAACAACAGACAGTCCCGCTGTTTCCATGCCTAGTGAAGAATTATCGCAGGAGGAACCGGTTTTGGCACGTGACTTGGCAAAGAACGGGAAAGTTGTGAAGCAACAAGGAAAGAGACCTCTGAGAAATGTTCGCAAGACCAGAGCGAAGAGGTAAGTGATGAGACATGTAGACCAGGCAGTCTTTAGACCTGAAGCTGTTGTATATTAGCTTAACTTTAAGAAGAAATCTAAGCTATTGTAGGAGGATCCTTGATTCATCTTTCCCTTCTTTCTTTTTTTGAAAGACCACGTTGTGTAGTATTTATTCGTAAGTTCGTGTAGGAGACACACCATTCTCATTATAAATTTGAGGTTTTTTAAACCTTACAGCCTTTCTATTTTTTACCTTTTTGGGGTTGGGGTGAGGGGTGGGGTTACCAAACATTCCTACATAGTTTATGTCGATTAAGCATAAACTATGATGATCTTGAGGTTCTCTTGTAACAAAATCATTGTCTGCTCAAATGCTTGAACACATGCATAATTCTGAAACTTTGAGAATATTTATTCATTTCCCACCAAAATAATCCCAGTTCCAACTCTTTCATCAACTTCACATCTATTCATGGCCTTCAACTCCTTCATTTTAACTTGACTGCACGGTTGCTAGACCCATGCTAAGGCTGCATCCTTAATGCGCGTAGGCCTTGGTTTCTGGCGGTAATATCTCAAAAACTCTCTTGATCCAATTGCTTTAACAGACAATCCATCATCAGTTCTTGTTGTAATTATGAGTTCAGATCCACCACTTCCAAGTTGTACATTGTTGTTAAAATCTTCAGACGAAATAAGCTGCTTTCCTGTTGCATCCACATAGCTAGAACATGGGAAATAGAAGTCTTAGTGAAGATTATAACAATCTGAGAGTGAAAATTATATGCAACTAATGAAGAGACGGATTCAGGAGTCAAATCTATTCAGTTCAAATATCTATTTCCCGCGTATACCTGCTGCTATAGTCGTAAAACTCTTCTAATTCTGCTTCTTCATCATCACCACCATCACCATAATGCACTTTGCAATGACTTTTAGCTTCCATATGTTTTCGAACTGCTTCCAAACTACTAAAAGGACGACATCTATCGTTGCAATACAGACACACATAGTCCCTTTTAACCTGATCGATGACATAAACAATTAGTAATTTGAAAAAGAATTTCATTATTATCATCAACAAAAGGTAAGGTAATGAAATACTACTTACCTTGAGACCAAGGTAAGTGAGGAAACCTTTAGCATCCTTCAAATACTCCACATCAGGTAGGAAGAACCCGTGCTGCTTGTGCATGTGAACCGTGCAGTTTTCTATTGTATCGTGTTTCAAATCACACATGAAACAATAGCACGGATCAATGCATTCATCAACATCACTATCTTCATCATTGAGTTCATCAACCATCTCTTCCTCTTTATCAACTTCTTCCCACTCGGAAGGTTGATGTGGAAGAGGCTTGATGATCATAACGCTATTCTCATCGTGATGAACTGGCTCTTGCAAAGCCTGTGATAAATGAGTTTTTGATTTTAGATGTTGAGCATGAGCTTTAGAACTTGTGTATTCTTTGCCACAATGAACACAGCTATATAGCAAGGAAGTTTCTTCTGCAAGTGCAGACTGTCTGGCTACAAAAAGTGCCTCTGTCAATCCAGGAACTCCAGCAACCTGAAATAAATACCAAAGAAACAAAACAATCACTGGATACACGACTTTAAAAATTGTCACCGATCTTACTTTTCTTTTTAATATGTTTAAAAAATAATGACCTTTCACTATCTTAGAAAGATTTTAATTTCAGTTTTCCACGTAGCATGTTAAGACCACAAAATTAAAGAGCATTTTGATATATTTAACCTAACTTTAGTTTAGAATCACAAGATTGAAAAATCTTGTTAATTTTTTGTCAAGTCAAATTAGACTATTTTTTTTACCAAAAAGAAAAATAAGACAAATAAATTAAAATGGAGTGGATACTAACTAGGTAAAATATGATCTGTTTATGCATTAAAATTCATTTTACTTTCGAAAAAACGCAAAAAAGGGTAATTAGCAGTTTACCTTACGCTTAAGATTGTAACGATGCCATTCTGATTTGTAATGAATTTTTTGCTCATTTTGGTCAAAAAATTCCTTGTTACAAGAGTTACAAATTAAACTCCTCATTTGAAAATTTTCTTCTTTCTTCTTCTTTGTTTGATTAAAAATGCGTTTGTAGGCTTCTCTATATGTAGAGGGAGCAGATTAAGGGCTTGTTTGGCGGTAGTCGTAAGCACAGACGTAAGCAAATTTGAAAGATACTTGGGGCTCAAGGGATGACTAATTTCGTACTCCCTTCGTCATCTAAAAAAATAATTCATTTTAAAATGAGTTTATTTTATGTTTGGTTGAAATAAAAATTACGAGATAAAAAAAAAATTAAACTATCTCCAAATAAAAAGGTACTGATTATTCATTTTTAAATGGACTAACTAAAAAGGAAAACTTACATAAATATACAATATTAAGAAAATATTTATCATCTATAGCAATAAAAAAAAAATCACTGAATATTTATAATACATTTATAATACAGTTTTAATACATATTGTAGAGAACTATTTATAAAACATATATAATACAAGTTTTATAGATGGATAATACATTTATCACATATTTTAATAGACTTATAATACATTATGTTAGTTTCTTACTACACAAACATAATATATATTTTAAAACACTTACAATACATTTATATTGTATGCATAATTTACTTTTAATACAAGTGTAGATTTATCATAGTATTGCTATAAATGGTAATAAATAAAAAAATATCGCTAAAATCAGTAATTATTTTTTAAAAAGTACTCAATCAAGTAAATTTTCCAACTAAAAACCTCTTATTTTAACCTTAATAGGCCTTTCTGCAGTCAAATTACTCCATCCATTTCATTTTGGAAAAATTACCCTTTTACACATATTCTAATACCATATTTACTTGTATTTCCTATTATACCAAAAAATATCCAAAATCCCTCTTTTTCCTTTAACTCTCTCTCCCTCACTGATACATCACTCTTCCTCCCTAAATCCTCACCTAAATTCGCTTCTTTTCATCAATTTTTGAGATTTTGAATTTCTGAGTACATCTGTTACTCAATTTCAAGGTTCTAACTAAGGTATATTTAAGTTTTTCCTTATCTGAAATCTCACTTCATCCTCATTCAATCTGATTTCTCCTAAAATTTATATCGTTTGATTTCTTCTGTAAATCTTTGAAAAATCTTCTAAAATTGATATCCTTTACTTTCTTCTGTAAATCTTTCTATTTTTTTAACTCATATCTTCAATGATACATATGGAATCCGTTCATGGTCTCACACAGTTGAATAAAAATCAAGAAATTCTTGTTTCACCTGGTTCTGATTCATCTTGGGAAGGTTACGACGAGGTTACATCCAAACATCGTAATGATCCAGCAGTGATGGATAAGCTACGTGAGAAATTGAAGTCGAAAGCTCCACTTAAACATGCACCCAAAGAACTAGACAACAAGATTGAAGGGGTTACAACACGCCCTAATCTCTCAAAGATATGGGCTCAATTAAGTTTTTTTTTAATGTCGTTTTTATGAACGTTTTTTTATTCTGATACATATTATTTATGTATCAAATTCTCATGTATCAAGCGTTAACGCTTCTGATACATAGTGTTTTTTTAAATGTCATTTTTTTGGAGATTTACTACTTCTGATACATCGTGTTTAAGTGTCAGTTTCTATTGTATCAAGTTTTAATGATTCTGATACATCTACATTTATGTATCAGATTATAATTTATGAAGCTTTACTGCTTCTGATATATCTTCTGTATGTATCAGATTCCCATGTATCAAATATTTTAATGTGTCTGATACATCGTATTTATGTATAAAGTTCAAGTTGTATTTAACCATTTTTCATGTCAATGCAGGGAATGAAGTACGGCATCAAGAAGATTATAACCATTTTTTTTGTAATAGTAAACATTTTAGATGTATCTACTGTTTTAATGTATCTGATACATTAACTGTAATGTATCAGAATCAGTAAGCAACTGAAATGTAATAATCTTTTCATATATCAATTGAAAAGATTTGTATGTTTTTCTCATCTATCAAACTCGAATATAAAATCAAAGTTTATGTATCATATTCTAATGTATTAAACTTGATTGCTCGGGGCATCTTGCTTATGTATCACAATAACATTTACCATTTTTTTAATGAATCTGATTCATATACTTTTGTATCACATATATGTATCAGTACTTATGTATCAACTACACAACTAATATATCTATACTGATGTATCAGTATATAATTAGAACATGTTATACCTAACTGATTAATCAACAACCTGCAGAAAATAAACTTCACATATATGTATCAGAACTTATGTATCAACTGTAGAACTGATGTATCATAACTGATGTATCAATATTTAATTAGCACATGTTATACCTAACTGATGAATCAACAACCCGCAGGAAATAAATTTCACATATATGTATCAGAACGTATGTATCAACTACAGAACTGATGTATATGTATCACAACTTATGTATCAACTACAAATCTGATGTATCAGAATTGATGTATCAGTATTTAATTAGCACAATTTATACATAACTGATGTATCAAAAACCCGCAGAAAATAAAATTCACATATATATATCAGAACTTATGTATCAACTACAAAACTGATGTATCAGAACTGATGTATCACTATTTAATTAGCACAGGTTATACCTAACTGATGTATTAAAAAATTGCAGGAAATAAACTTCACACATATGTATCACAACTGATGTATCAACTACATATCTAATGTATCAGAATTGATGTATCAGTCTCTAATTAGCACAGTTTATACATAACTGATGTATCAAAAACCTGTAGTACATAATTGATGCTCTGTTTTTTTGCTTGAAACTTCATGTACATAACTGTTGCCTTTTTTAACCAATTAATCCCACTAATTAGATCAGTAATTGTTTTAAAGAGCCAATCATACCTTATCTCAATCTACTATCCATAAATAGTTGATGTGCATTAACTATTCTACAGCTAAAGTTGATGTATCAGATACATAACTTATGTAACAGCAAAACTGGAAAAAAAAGTTAAAATCGACTTTTGTTTGAATTGATGCTCTGTTTTTTCCATTGGAGACGATGCTCTGTTTTTTTGGCTTGAATCTTCATGTTCATAACTTTTGCTTTTTTTAACCAATTAATCCCATTAATTAGATCAGTAATTCATTTAAAGAACCAATCATACCTTATATTAAGATACTATCCATAAATAACTGATATACATTAACTATTCTACAGCTAAAGATGATATATCAGATACATAACTAATGTATCAGCAAAACTGGAAAAAAAATTAAATCGACTTTGGTTTGAATTGATGCTCTATTTTTTCCATTCGAGACGATGCTCTGTTTTTTGGCTTGAATCTTCATGAACATAACCATTGCTTTTTTTAACAAATTAATTCCATTAATTAGATCAGTAATTCATTTAAAGAATCAATCATACCTTATATTAAGATACTATCCATAAATAGCTGATATGCATTAACTATTCTACAGGTAAAGATGATGTATCAGATACATAACTAATGTATCAGCAAAACTGAATTTTTTTTTGAAATCGACTTTGGTTTGAATTGATGCTCTGTTTTTTGGCTTGAATCTTCATGTACAGAACCGTTGCTTTTTTTTAACCAATTAATCTCATTAATTAGATCAGTAATTGATTTAAACAACCAATTAGGGGTGTACATGGACCGGGTTGGTTCGGATTTTTTACAAACCAAACCAAACCATTTGTGTTGGATTATTAAATCTATAAACCAAACCAAACCAATAAAAGTCGGGGTTTTCGATATCAATTTTTCTCGAATTTTTCGGATTTTTTCGGGTTTTTCGGTTTTTTCGGGTTTTTTTGGGTTTCTCGGGTTTTTCATAGTATCTAATAAAAAGCACAGAGCAGTACTTCTTAAAAAGAGTTCTAGTACAAAATATCAACATATAAAATAGAGGCAGAACACTGTTTGAAGTTTTAACTTTATAATATAACTTTATAAGATGAGCTTTTTTTGTATATTATTTAGATGAGTTTCTCAAATCCAAATCTAAATGTAAGAAAGAAAACAAAAATTATGAAAAAATTTTAAAAAATATTTATAAATTACATTTTAATAAATATTTTTATGTATAACATAATTTAAAAGTAGTATATCTATAATCGGGTTGGTTTGGGTTTGGTTTGACTTTTTTTAGTTAAAACCAAACCAACCCTATAATGGTCGGGTTTTTTTTCAAACACCAAACCAAGTCAAACCAAACCACTAGTCGGGGGTTTTTTCCGGTTTGGTTTGGTTTGTCGGTTTGGTGCGTTTTATCGATTTGCCCTGTACAGCCCTACAACCAATCATACCTTATATTAAGATACTATCCATAAATAGATGATCTACATTAACTATTCTACAGCTAAAGTTGATGTATCAGTTACATAACTAATGTATCAGCAAAACTGAAGAAAAAAAAGGGAAATCAGGTAATTTTGGTACGATGAGAGATGTATAGTAATTAGACTTTTCCATTATGGGATTTAGGTAAAGTTTAATTTCATTTTTATCTAACACTTTTTATTTTTTGGTTTGCTTCAAAAACAATGTTATCTTAGGGCATCTCCAACTCAAACACCAAATTTGGTGTCGTACCAAATTTTACACCAAAAAAAATCTTTTTCTCTCTCTTCATTATTATATTATTATTTTTTATTTCATTTATATGTTCTTATTTCATAAAATAATTTTTTTTCTAAAACATTCACTATATATAATTTTCATATTGTTTCAAATTATAGTTATTTAATATAAAATTATTTTATATCATAATTTTTTAAATAATATAAATTGCCAGCAAATATTATATATTATACATAATAATGGATAACACAAATAAAAGTGAAATCATTAATGAAATATAATTTAATAAATATTACACAGTTGAAAATTTTATTTTAATTTCGAGAAAATAGTCAAATGCCCCCCTCCCCTCCCAACCTATTCGTTAATTCTCAACTACACACTTATACTTTACGGAGGTCCTATTACCCCCCTGAACTACTTAAAAGTGGAATTAATTTCACCCTAAAAAGTCATAACCAGATATGTGTTTGATGGTGATATACACGCGCCCAACATGTATATTTACCGATTAATTTAATTTTTAATTAATTTTTTTCTCCTTATTCAGTTGTCTTTTCTTCCCCAACCATGACAACACTCCCTCTCAAAGCAAAACCTCTCACAACAACGGCAGTACTCACTTTTTCTTTTCAAAATCTCCAAATCTATTATTTCCCTCAAAATCACTACATTAACTCTTTTCGTTGGCTCCCTAAACACTCTGTACCATCACATTATCTTCACGTTTTTTGATTTTTTGATTTCAAATCCTCCACTTCTTACCTCCAAATTCTGAACTTATCCAATGAAAGTTCAAGCTCAAACCCATCAAAAATCATACTTCAATCTTCACTCACACAACCATCAAGAATCACTTCTTTGACAACTTTGCAAACCCCAAATAAATTCCTTATTGTTGTCTTCACTTTTTCAGATTTTTCGTTGCTTTATACAACTGATTTGGTTAATAAATTGTTCGATTTTGTCAATTCAGTGCAAAAAAAAAAGATTTCATTTGGATCAAATTAATAAAATTGATGTGAGCAAAAATGAATCGGATTTTGTTAATGTTGGGGAAGATGGTTGGTTTTTGTCAATTTAGTGCATGAAAAAGGATTTCATTTGGATCGCGTTAATGAAATGATGTGAGCAAAAAATGAATCGGAGTTTGTGAGAGTCGGGGAAGATGGAAGAATTAATTGGCTGAGTTTTGTTGGATAATTTATTGGAGAAGATGGTGGCTCCGGTGTGGTAGTGACAGAGGAAGTATAGGCAGAAAAATAAGGAAAAAGAGATAATTAAAGAAAAAAAGAAAAGAAGATGCATAATCAATAAAATATATAATATAAAAATAATTTTACTGTTATTGTTGCTTCTCACTCTATTTAAGAGAGTGAAATACACTCTCTATGCCACATCAGCATTTAGGGTGGAATTAATTCCACTTTTAAATAGTTCAGGTGGTAATAGGATCCCCGTAAAGTATAACTGTGTAGTTGAGAATTAACGAATAGGTTGAAGGGGCATTTGGCTATTTTCTCTTTTAAGTTCTACATGAATATTCAACTTTCAAGATCACTACGGTGTTCCCATAAATGTTTTATTAATGTATTACATAGTCAAAATGAGCTTCTTTGTCCTTAATTTTTTTATGTCGAGCAAGAAATTGTTGTAATTTTTGAAAATTATTATGTTTTGTTGTACGCTTTAAAATTATTATGTATTTATAATTCAATTTTGATGTATGTCCATTACTAGTTTGTTGAATGTTTGTTATTTTCGATAATTTTAAAGTACATTGTATTATTTATCTACCAATTTATATTTTTGCATATTTAATTTTTGTGAAGGTTAATTATACTTATATCCAATTCAAATTTATAGTAGAATTAAGATAAAATTAATTTTAAAAAATTCAAGTAAAGGAAAATAATTTATAAAAAAATTAAATTTTTAATCTAAAATTAATATTATAAAAATATTATGTAAAATTAATATAATGTTTTAATTAAAACGTACAATGTATATAATGTTTAATTAAAAGTATAGTCTAATGAAATAATAATAAAATATTAAAAAAGTACATTTGGTGTGATGAATAGTGTAACACTAAATTTGGTGTAACACTATTCACACAACAAATTTAGTGTGGGTCAGAGTAATTTTATACCAAATTTTACACCAAATATAGCATTTGGTGTAAAATTTGGAGTGGGTTGGAGATGTTCTTACTATAATTGAAAACAATTTAACTTAAAAATTTCACTTTACTCTTAATAAAATAATTTACAGTCACACAAATATCTAATGATTATTTTAGACCATAAGTTTCAAAAGTTTTACTTTTTTTCTTAAATACCATGTCAAGTCAAATGGCGCAACATAAAATGAGACGGATGAAGTACTATTTTGAAGAGATAAAGACAACTTAAATAGTTGATTGCATTTTTTTTTCTTTTTCGAATAAAGTGACTCACACTAAGCCGTGTTTCCTTAGGCAGATTCATCTCTTCTTTTTAGAGAGAAAATCATGGTAAGGGCTGAAAGTCGAGTTCATGCTTTTTAGGGGGCGAGGGGCTTACGTAAGGATTTCCATATCGGTTAGCTAAAGAAGGGACAATTGACTTGCTCCCTTAGTTTTTCTATTCAACTGAAAGGGGAAAAAAAATTACGCTTTATAGTCTGAATTCAAGAGATCTCAAATCATCTATTTCTGAACTTCAAGCCTTGCAAACGGTTGAAGTCTACTCTTATTTTATTGATCTTAGAAATCTAAAATTTGGACATTTCCTTCAATTAGGTGGTAAGAAAATGATGGCCATAAAGTGGAATAAAAAGAGTATTAATCTTTAGTGTTATGGTTCTCAATTACTTGTGAAAGTTGTAATAACATACACACTTCCATCAATTTAAGTGTCATATCTAATTGAAAGAGAACCACAAACCACTTCATGGGAAAAAATGAAAAATAAAAGCAGATCACAAAAGTAATACTTTAGAATAAAAGTCTATTTTTGGTACTTTTGGTTGGACTACCTACTTTGGATATTGTAAATTGATACTCCATCAACCTATTTGGACAAAAGTGATCACCATTGCAAATTGTGACCATCTTTAATAAATTTCCAACAATAAAAGAGAACACAAATCAATGTGAACAGCAAATGATGTTAGAAGGAACCTCAAGTTCAACCTGACTAAATACAGAGTCGCCTTTGTTAGGTAGTGCTTTATTCGAACTTTCCAACGCAAATCCGAGTTTAGTCGGGCCCCAATGCAGGTACCAGAATACAGGTAAAGTAGCAAAACAAAATTCGGAAGTTGAGGTAGAGATGATAACACCAGTAACTAAATTCCAAAACACTTTATAAAGATTTCAAGGAAATAAATATCAATATTCATCAGCTATCACCACAAAGCCTGTATTGGCTTGGGTTTATTGGTTGATTGACAAGAACTGTATATGTACACAAAAAGCAAAAAAATTCAAAAAATGAACAGAAACGCCCCCCCACCCTCCAACTTGATGAATTTGTACATAGGGAAACTATTGAGCTAAGATGGAGCTGCTGAAGTTTTGCATATAGGACACCAATTCTTGAGACTCAACCAATGTTTTACACACTCCACATGATACCCATGCTCACATTCCAACCTTCCTATTTCATCTCCAATCACATATTCCTCCTGCAAAACATGTCATTTACTTAAACTGAGCTCCAACTTTGAATTCATTTAGGTATGAAACATCCTAGATGCATGCAGTGGCCAGGGGCGGACCTACATGCAGCCTAGGGGGTTCATCCGATCCCCCTTCGTCGAAAAATTACACCGTATGTATAGAATCAATTTGTTGATTTATGAGTATATATTTAATAATGAACCCCCTGAACTCAAGCCAAAGACTTGGTCCAGCGGTAAAGGGGTTCACGAAATTGCAAATTCTGGAGCTAAGTCTGCGGGTTCGAGCCCGGGTAGAAACATTTCTTTTTTCAAATTTTAGTTTCAGCCAATTTTAATTTTTATTTGCTTAATAAATGAAACGTCCAACCCCAATATTGTAATATTAAACTATATTATATGTGTTTAATTATTTTACATTAATATTTTAGAGCACAACATAAAATGAATTACACTTTACAATAAAAAAATTTCTATTTTTATAAAATTAAGTAAAAGTTATAACTTTTTTTGAGTTTTCATATTTAAAATTTTAAAAAAAATTCTCTCATACTCATTTTAAGTAAAACATTTAATTTTTATTTGATTAAGGAATAATATGATTATAAGTAAGATTAAATAAATAGGATTGGATTTTGGAAGTATTCTCTTATCCTTCTACTACAGATTAGTGACCACAACTTAAGAAAAAATATGCCTTTAACGTACAAATCAAGAATTAAGAAAATCCTCATTATTAAACTTTCATTTAATTATTTCTCTTATTTTAATATATATTTTTGGATAGTATAATCTTTTGTGTTCCTTATTTAGTTTCAAAAATTGAATAATGTATTTATACAACAATGACGGCGACAGAACCCATAATTAAAATTTTAAAAATACATTTTCTCATATTGATTTTAATATTATGTCAAACGCGTACTTTCTCTATTTTATTGTTAGTGTTGAGCTAAAGTTGAATTTTATCTAGTTGCTTATATTTGATCCGACCCGTTCATATATGACCCGATCCGATCTGCTTATTTGTGGATACTATTAGCGTGTTTACTTATTTTTTTGAACCCCCTCGATGAAAATTCTGATTCCGCCACTGCCAGTGGCGGAGACACCTTCCTACAATGGATGTTAGATAACACCTTTTTATAACGGAATGATGTTATAGGAACACTAATAAAACATTGAAAATCGGTTCTAAAGATAACTCGACAGTAATAGTGAAATGTTGTTACTATTATAAAGAGGTCTAACTATATGTGTGTGCGCGCATGCATATTATAATATATCTTTTAAGAAACAATATGCATATATATAATAGACCGACACTGCTTGAAAGTTTCATCAATTTGGGACAAGTATTAGAACTTCTACAGCCTAGAACCAACATACATGTGGAGTAGTGATAATACGCCAACACCACATGTACAAAGTCATGTGTATGGTTGCTAGATGCATGGAACTATGTCTAGAATAGGATGGACTTGCCTACCTTAAGCAAAAACAGAACTAAATTTAATGACATTCACTCAAATTATGGCTCTAATTTCTACTCCATCGTGTTCAAGAGAATTTGACAAGGCGGCATACACCTAGAGAACTCTACTAAATAAAGGTTAGCTAATTGATGACTAAAACATCTTAAGATGTGAAAAATATGAAAACTAATGTAGTTTAACTGCACTTCAAGTAACATTGCATCAGAAAAAATACCAAAGTGAAAAAGCAAGGTGCTACATACTTAGAAAGGAAGGATAAAAAGATCATGAATGATGAATTAGATTGAAGTATAACGCATCAGGCACTGGAATATAGAAAATATTTGCTTGAAGTGGGAAAAACCTGACAAATAGTGCATTTGACCTCATCTTCATTCTCATTGCTTCCAAATTCCCCTATTTCTGAAGGCATAGCCTGATAAATGCTTTTCCGGATGCACTTTGACAATGCCTCCTCTGACAGAGCTGTGCTAACACTCCCCATCCTCTCCTCGAGAGCTAATAATTCCTGTTAACAGGCAAAAGATTAAGTTCTACAGGACGCAAAAGGTATAACTATCGGTGGGAACTTATCTTTTGTGTGACCTAGAAATGTGACATAGAGATATTACCAAGAAATGACCCGAAATTGGATCTTGGTCTATTTGAGATTGTGCACCTCTCGCCCAGTGGGAAAACCCACTTAGACCCAATAGTGGGCAGCAGGAAGCACCCTAAGATAGGGCACGCTCACCCGTGTGCCCCACGCGATAGGTCAGTGAAGCCTGAGCGGGTGCAGAGAATTATTGTTCCAAAGGAAAATACTACTCAATGATCTTTCAGCTATCGGATGAACCTCACCCCACCACCCCCATAAAAAAGAACTCGACATTTTGATGAAAATAAGTTTCGCTGAACAGTCAGTAATCATATACTGAAGAGAAACTACAGACCTCGTAGGACATATTGTCTATGTCCAGCCTCATGCCTCTATGCTGATCGTAGAAGTTGAGGCCACCAAGAAACAAGTTGGTCTCCAATACAAGTAGTTGCTGTACATGGAAAGTAAGAGTTCATCATAAATACAATAGGAAACACCTGGGTGGTCAGAAATAGTCAAAGGTGGACTACCTCATATGTTAATTCTTCATCTTGTTCCATTCTCTCAAGTGCCACTAATACCTGTACCGAAAAGCAGTGACCAAAGTGAAATACCGTAAACCTGAGCCAGAAAAACAGAGTGACTGAGATTCTCTTGGGTAAAATACCTGAGCAACTTCATCCATGTTATATCGCTGCAAGGCATCACGGTTCATTAATTGATTTATACCTCGTTGTGCAGAACTGCCGGATACTCCAGTTGGGAGATCTTCAACATCATTTCCAGGAAAACTATAAGCACTTGAATCACTCGAAGAGGCATCTGAGAAAAATTGACTTGATGACTGCAGACTGAAATTTGGAGATTCGGGCTGAGGTGAATTCTGGAAAAAGCCAGATGACGGATCTCGTACTGAATCCCTAAGCCTAGGCACATTCATTGACCTACGAGTCCTAACTGATACAGCACGACTATCCTCCCTAATATCAAAGTTTTTACTACTCCTTGAATCAGAAATTGAGATACCACGAGTTGGACGAATGACATCTCCTTCTTTCGGTAATGCCCCACTTATTTTCTTCCCTTTAGAGGATGAACTGCTTTCACCTTCTGAATTTCTTCTTTTTACCATGTCCCTTCTACTAAATCTTGAATCTGCTGTTGAACAACTCTGTGGAGAGATATCTCCTGAGTTGCATTTTGGATTTCTCGGAACATATCCAGCCCCACTAGCAGCGCCCCTAGTCCCTGCACCAATGGCCTTAGATGATGAAGAAACGGAGGAACCTACAGGACTATTTTGATTGGAATACTTGGGACTAAATAATCTACGAGGTTTACTGCTTGAAGCTCCACTAGAGCAACCTACTTCTTTCAATGTAATTTTACTTGATCCAGTATCTCGAGTTGCTGAATTGAATTGGGGTTGATGCGCTTTTGACGACTTCATGTGTTCCAAAGCTTCAGGCTCATCACGTAAACAAGTTGCTTCTGATTGATCATTTCCAACATGAGAAAAAGATTTCCTGTCCTTGAGTGACTTTCTAGCATTAGCCATCACAGAGGATGTCCTACATGAACTTCCAACAACTTCTTTTCCATTTGAAGAAGTGAAAGAAGGCCTGAGAGGTCTTGGTTTCTCTGTACTTCTAACTAGCGGGCTCTTCATAGAGTTGAGCCGGCTGCTGCATCCATATCGAGAGCACAACTGAACATTTTCATCCCTACTGTCAGCTATGTCCCTCAAACCTCTTCTGGGAACATAAAGGCCATTGACAGCTCTTTTGCTTGAATATTCATCCATAGAATACATACAACCTCTTAGTTCTGTCATGTCAAAACCAAATAGCCTAATGTCACTATTAGTTAGACCTTAAAATATTGAAGTCAAAGACTTACTTTTTAGCAAATGAGGACAGGACTACCATAAAAAAAAAAATATCATAGCAATCAGCAAGTTTCAAGAAAAACGATCAAGTATATTGCAATTGAGAAGAAACCTCAATCATACCACTCTGAAATTCACTTTCAAGGTGATGAATATAAGGAAAACCTCAAGCAAAATAAAGTCACAAACTCATAGTGATAGATGACGAGAACTTTCAGTAACCCCTATCATCAAAACTCAGTTTTTTCTTCACGAAACTGAGAATCTTTCGATGGAAACGCCGAAAGTAATACTATTACGAAGACAAGCAGTATCAGAAAAGGCAACTTGTAATCACATAATTTGCAAGTTAATCAACTATCAACAATGTAGCATGTTTCCAGGAGATCATGACCCAATGCATTCATTATTGTGATGACTTGTCATAATTTACTTACATTTGCTGCAATTTTTCTCTTTAACCGGAACTGGAACCTTACGAAACTCTCATAGGCGGCAAGTAAACCTCAAAATTAGTAAAATTGCTCACACAAATCTGAATATCACAGATACAAATCTATGAATACATGCCTAAAGTTGAACGGATGATTTTCTATAAATAAAATCGTAAAAGATTGCTAATGGTATCACAGCTATCCAACAGCGAGCACCACTTGTCTTTCATCAATTCTTTGTGAGTTATTCGAAGAATCATATAAAGAAAGAACCATCCAGAAAAAGAGAACCAACGAAAGGAAATACTCCAAGAGTCTCACAAACCAAACAAAAGGGGAAAGCAGAAGGAGGGAAGCAATATAATCAAAAGGGTGACACCAATTATGAATTGAACCTTTACAGACTTCAAACAAAACCTATTCAGAAAATCTCAGAAAACAAAAGTAGACATCAAAATTGTCATCTTAGGCACATAAATAATCAAGAAAATAATTTAGAAAAAAAATAGAGAATCCCAATAAAATTGAGCATAACAAGAAAAATCCAGTCAAAACTAAAGCTTGAAAATATGAAGAAAGAAAAATATCATTGGAGTCTACTACAAGGGAAGCCAACAAGCATAGAAAACAGAAACTTGGAAACAAACCCATGCCAAGAAAATCATACTGCTAACATATCATCAGTCAAAGTCCATTGAAATAGGCTTTTTTAGCTCTCGAAAATATTATGAGAAAGAAAAAAAACAGTAACTCCAATAAATTGAGCATAACAAGAAACAATAAAAGGGAAATACCACCTTTTATATTGAAAAATACCCTAAAAGCCTATCAAAGTAGCCAGAGGACATCGAAGGTAAAAACTTGGTGACAAACAAAACCATGTCAAGAAAATTATATTATTGACATATCATCAGTGAAAGACCATTGAAATAACTTTCTCAGTTCTCTAAAATATCAAACTATTAAGAGAAAGGAAAGGAAAGGAAAAACACAATCTCAATAGAATTGAGCAATTATAAAAAAACAATAAGAGTGAAAAAGATCAAACTTTTATATAAAAATATTACCATAAGAGCCTATCAAGAAAGCCACAGAACATCAAAAATAGCAACTTGAAGACAAACCCATATCAAGAAAATCATATTATTAACATATCATCAGTCAAAAAACTACTATTAAAATCCAGCTTTTTTCAATTCTCCATAATCAAACCCAATAAAATTGAGCATAAATAAGAAACAACAAGAGTGAAAAAGATCAATTTTTTATATGAAATATTACCATAAGAGCCTATCAAGAAAGCCAAAGAACATCAAAAATAGCAACTTTGAGACAACCCTATATCAAGAAAAATCACATTATTGACATATCATCAGTCAAAACACAATTGAAATTAGTTTTTTTTTCAATCTTTACACTCAAAACCCATATCAAATTTACAAACAAAAAAAAAAGTGCATTACAATTATCATATCATCAATCAAAAAAAAAGATTAAAACTTTACTTATTTGTTCCTCTTCCTTCTTGTTGTTCTTCTCTTCTTCTTTACACAAAAGGAAAAAGAAAATACAAGAAAAAATGGAGAAAAAAAGGGGTCTTTTTTAGAGAGAGAGAAACTGATGAGAAAGAGAAATTAATTCTGAAACAGATAAATACTGAAATGCCGTCCTACCAATGTATTTAACAAGAATTCTCAAATATCAGCCATTGGATCAAATTGTGTTTGTTTTATTTACAAAGTCAAAAATTATGGACCACTTTTGCTTATGGGACCACTTAACTAGTAAAACAGTAAAGGGCAGCCCGATAGCTTCCGCAATGCATAGAGTTCGGGAAAGAATTCGATCACAAGGGTATATTGTACGCAGCTTTACCTTTTATTTTTACTAGACGCTATTTCCAGGACTTGAACCCGTAACCTCCTCATCACATGACAGCAATTTTACAAGTTACTCCAAGACTCCCTTCTTAACTAGTAAAACAGTATCACGATATTTATTTATTATTTTATTTACTTAAAATAAAATTATTCAATATTTATTTATTATTTAATTTAATTTAATTAATCTAAATTTAAATTCTTATTAAATAAATAATAAAAATCACATATGATTCATATTTTAATTCGACACACTTAAAAATAATATTCAAAAATTATTAATTTCATAATATCTTCTTATTAACTTATTTTAAATTAACTCTCAATTTGTTATAACTCAATTCATAACTGGAAATCCAATAAAAATTCATACTCGCTTCGTTTGATTGTCCAATTAAAAAGAAATTATTATTTTTTATTAATATAAGATTTTCTATCAATTATCCAATTGTCTTGTTCATTCACTCTTTTATTTTTTTTAATCTCTTACCGTCTAATTATCCATCTAAAAAAAATTAAAATATTAAATTAATTTAATTTAATCTTACTTTAAAAATTAACCAAATTAATCATATTAGGTCACCGCCTTCATACCAGCCGGCCATATTCAAGTAAAGGGTCATATAT
This sequence comes from Solanum dulcamara, assembly GCF_947179165.1. Lineage (NCBI taxonomy): Eukaryota > Viridiplantae > Streptophyta > Magnoliopsida > Solanales > Solanaceae > Solanum > Solanum dulcamara. Next base: position 5,826,081 of record NC_077241.1, on the reverse strand, counting down.
GCTCCTTATTCAAAAAATTTATTGATTATTATAAGTTAAAAATAATAAAATGCATGAAAAATATAAGAGTTGAACTTCCTTTTATCTAATAAAACAAAAACTTGCGCACCTAATTTTATAAAAATTAAACTTCATTAATGAAATTTTGACCTCGTAACTATGTCATTCTATTTGTGCTCTCACTTTTCTTGATTAGTTATTCACTACATATGAATATATTTATAAAATTGTGAATCCAATAATTAAAATAAATTATGAGCTTGATGATAATTTCAAAACTCATAAGCTTCAAATTTTAATGGTGTCTGAGTTTGTATTTGACTATTTATCGCCTACTTTTCTTTATCAATTTCCTCTATATAATATAAAATAATAGAATTAAGAAGCTTTGAGAAGTAGAATTTTATCTATGTTTTTGTCTATTCATAAAAAATAAAAAAAAATCAAACGTCATTAAACATGCAATGAAAAATGATAAGAAGACAATCAGGAGGCTGGCAATGCAATTCGATAGTTTAAACATGTGTCATCTTGTATATGTCATGTCTTCGTAACACAAGCAAATATTGGACAATTGTATACGTATATATTTAAAATTGTGAATTCAATAATTAAAATAAATAATAAATTTAATTAAAAAAAAGTTGAACAAATAAAACTTCAATTCTAAAGCTTCTTCAGTTCGTATTAGTCCTTCCACTTTTCTTGAAGGAATCATTCATTTTATTTACTAAAAAAATTATTTCAGAATTATAATCCTATCGCATGATTCAAGCGATCTTAATAGAATAGAAGTATAATTTCATCTATAAATTCATCTACGTTTTTGTCTATTCATAAAAATTTCAATATTCGAATATTATTGATAGTATAAATATGTGTCATCTTTTATATGTCTTCTTCGTTTAATACAACCAAATGTACATTGAATTTTTCAAATACGCAAATCATATAATATATTGTATTATATACAAAAGGGAATTTAAATGTTTCTGATATGTCATTTTCTTTAGAGTATAAATAATTACGTTACTTTCAATATAAATAAATGGACAAAATAATAAGATAAGTACTTATAAGATGTCCAAAAAAATAAGAGGAGCCACCTACTCTAAGCTCTTTTGCTTTTTGTGGACATAACCAAACCCCACCATAACATGAAAGGGAAACTTAAACAGAGGGCCACCTTATAATAAACTACTACTTATACTTATCAATTTCCAATTTTTATTTTTATTTTGGTTTGGTATTTATAAGGAAAAATTACATCTAATAGATCAATTATAAAATTATTTATTTAAATTAGATCTAACTTAAATTATTTATTTTTAATAGATTCATTACCCAGACTATTTACCCTCTTACCCATTTTTTTCATTTTAATTTGGCGCATGACGTCATGCTGATGTCTCCTCTTTGATACCATCAGAGTATAATATACCCTGATGGTATCAAACAGTTTCGCTGAAGCACTGTCTCTTTCCTCTTAATAACATCAGAGTATATATATATTCTTGTTGTATCAAACATGTATTTATGCCGGTGCTCCTTCCCTTGTTCATCTTTGATACCATCAGAGTATAATATATTCTGATGGTATCAAAAAAGAAGAGACAGTGCTTCAGCGAAACTGCTTGATACCATCAGAGTATATTAACTCTCATAGTATCAAATGCGCGAAATAGTTAAAAATAAAAAAATATGAAAGCAATGGAATACCCAATGATAAATAATTTTCTTTTGGGGTATAACAATAATCATCACTATTTATAATGAAATTTGATTAAATTTAAATTTATATTTAAAAATTACACGTTAAAAAGTAAAACACTTTCTAATATAAAGATGACTCCATATATTCAAAGAGGACTTCTTAAGAAAATATAAAAGGAATTTCACATGATGTCTAATGTTCGATAATTTAATTTGAATAATTTATTGTGTGATAATATATTTTATTAAAGATTATTTTATTTTTCAGACTTGAACTTGATACACATAATTTAGCATAAATAGGTATTACCACCCACAACAACCTTATGGCGCTTAATATTTCTGATTCTATGACATCAATTATTTTATCTACATTCTATTATCGATTGACACTTTTTTGACAATTTTGATTTTAATTATTGCTTATTAAATTTTGTTAGACACTCTTTGTCAATTAATAACTAATTTGAATCCATTTTATCATAACAAATTAAACTAAATCAAGATTCATGTACATAGTAAGCATTTAATCATAGGATTTACAATCTCAATTTCAAGTTTTGATTTGAAATCAGTGTATATTTATAAAATTTATAAAAAATAAATAAATTCAAACTTCAATTTCAAATCCTAAATTCTTCAATAAGTAGAATTTATATTGCGACTGCAAAAACTTTCACACGTAAAACTTGACCATAAGTCTATATTTTGGCAACCAATAAAAAAAGACCATCATTTTAATTTTTATATAAGAAAAACTCATACTTGACATGAAGAAATTTTTGTATTATGTAAAAAAATTATATTAAAAATATCACACAAAAAAATATCAATCGATTGATTCAATATAAATATAAAATCATTATATTTATTAAATATCAAAAATATAATTTAATCATATTGAACTAAATTTCAACGCACAGAGTTACCTCTATCAGGAAATAAAAGCTTTATTGGAAAGAATATGCGGCACAATAAATACTTCCGCATTGTATATACGTGGATGCATCACTTAGTACAATATATTTCATTATTATTATATGTGTGAATACAATATATTTAATTATAGAAATATTATATATACGAGAATACACTTATTATGTGTGAGAATAATTTATTTTGTTATTATTATGCACACAAATACAATATGTTTCATTATATTTTGAAAATAAAATGTTGCTGCAGTTTAAATTAAGTAAAATTTCCCTATTGGTTAAAAAAACTACAACCGGTCAGATTATTTGTCTAATATATGTACATTAGAGTGTCTACTAATGCTAAATGTCAATGATATCGTAATTCGTGGTCTCTTAACAATATTTAGGATATAAAAAAAATAAAAAAATTGTATATATCAAAGACATATAATATGTTACATCCACAATTTCAGAACAACTTATAATTGTCTTACTAAGTTTAATGAGATGAGTTTTACAAAATACGCAAATAAGCATCGATCAAAACTTGTGATTCATACAACAAAATTTCATAATAAAATAATCTCTAAATGCTATGCATTTTAGGGAAAAACAGAAGCTCGACACATAGGACAATCATTTTTATTTTTACGAAAATTTCTCAACATATTACTGAAAAATGAATTTTACCTTTTAAAATTTTAAAAAGATTTCAATTTGTCATTACTTGAAGTAATAACACATGGGCTATGACACCCCATTAATACGATAGATTAAACAAACAAATACATATTTAAAGCAAAACATGGACCGTAATTATTGAGTTTGCAGATTTATTACTTAAAGTAGATGTCCTTACAAATAAACAAAACCTTTTTTATTTTGGGAAACTTTCAAAAATACACCGTCTAACAACCTAAAATATTATGTCACATATTTTAATAAGAATACTATATAATATAATACAATATTAATTTAATTAGTGTATATTAATCTAGAGATTATGTTTAAATTTATATTTAAAATTAATATAATAAAATTAAAATAACGACTCCTAAATCACAATGTAACGAATTATAATAACATATATCGAAAACGTGTTTATTTTTTTTTGTTAAATACAATAAATACAATCAAACATCTCAATAACATGTTGGTTCTAAGAATTTTTGAATGTTATAGCGACATTTGATATTTAAATAATATTTGACTATTATTCAGCAAAAATATGTAAAATTATTTAAATTTTACGCTTAATCACACTTTGTATAAAGAAGCTGAAACATCTTTAAGTGAAAATATATATTCATTTAATACTCTTTGTCATAAATACTGTAAATAAATTAATGTCAAAATTCTAAGCTTAGCCACACTTTGTATAAATAAGGAAATATTTTTAGAAAAAATTACCTAAATACATAACTTATTTTATCATATTTTCTAAAATTTCCTATCATTTAAAAAAATTACAAAAATTTCTACTCTTTCCTCTTCTCTGATACATCATTGTACGCGATGTATCGTCCGAGACATCACTTTATGTGATGTATCGGTGGGATACATCATTTACGCGATATATCAAGACGTCGAATATATCACTTTACGTGCTGAATCTTGATGTATCAGGACGTACGCGATGTATCCGAATTCTACCAAAAAGAAGGGATTTTGAGTAATTTTTAAAAGAGTAGGAATATAGTGTAATTGAGAAGAATAACTATGAGATTTAGATAAAATTTACATATTTTTAATGAAAACATATATTCATAAAATATTCTCTGTCGTAACTAGTATATTTAAGACATCAAATATTGATCGAAATTACTAAATATATTATTGTTAACCTTAGAGAGTCTGTTTCTATAAGGATGGTTAATTAATATCATTTAGTTTATTGTCATCTTCTTAGATTTCAATCGTTTATTTTTGTATTTTAAAATTAATTACCATAAATTGAGTCCTAGAATTTATATATATAATATTGGTATTGTTTAGGAGATTTTCCATCCATAGTTAAATTTTCATTTATACATGCTAAATTTCCAGCTAGTAATAATGAAGAATAAAATGAGCTGTGCATTATCGAAATTTCCTTGTTTATATTTTCTTCACCATAAAAGTAAACAAAATATTTTTTACATTCTTTAAAATTTTATTCATCAGTTAGAATATTTTGTTAAAGAAAAATAATCATATCTTAGATTATGTTACCTTAAATAGCTTTGAAAAAATATACTTTTCTGAAGAAAAAATAAAATCCTATATACACAATTATAATATATATATATATAGAGAGAGGGGTTAATTAATTACTCCTAGGTTTTGATTGAAGACCAAAGAGAACAAATCTATTACCAGAAAAGTTGGTGAGTGCTTGTTAGTGCTCTTCTTTATTCTTTTAGTTTAATACATCTTTCTTTTATTTTTTTGTTCACTTTTACTTGTCATATTTCGTTTATCGAGAATTAAATTGTATGAATTTCAATCAATTTTATGAAATGTATTTTATATATTATATTAATATGAGAAAGATTCCAACTTGTAGGGCGTGAAAGCTTTCTTCAATGGATCCTGACATGATTCGTCCGCGGAAATGCAAGGTATATTACATTATTTGGAAAAATTGAAAAATTTAAATATTATGTCTTAATTTTATGTGGTACCTTTTAAATTTCAAGTATCAAACATGTTTACCTTTGATTGTAATTTTTTTTCATACATCTTTTGAATATTTTCAATTGTGAATCATTGTAACTTAAGTACTTTTTATATATATACTCACTTCAATTAAAAAAGAATGGTCTAGTTTGATTTGATACGGAGTGTAAGGAAATAAAAAAGAATTTTTAATTTTATGGTCCTAAATTAAAATTATGTCAAATGTGTTAAAATGTCCTTTAATCTTATGGCCTTAAACTTGTTATGTAGAAAGTTGAAATTAAAATATTATCAAAAAGAAAATGGGTCATTCTTTTTTAAACTACTAAAAATGAAAGTGAGTATTCTTTTTGAAACATACTAAAAGGAAAGTAGATCATTCTTTTTGAAACTGAAACAGATGGAGTAATTTTATTTTAAAAAAAATTGAAGATTCCATGTCCAAATTCACGATAAAACTTAAATTGTTTGGCTTTTGAAATTCAAAATCTGCAATAGAATTTGGGACATCGAGAGTAACTTTTTATTTTTTATTTTATTTTTATGTATCAATGCACAAAAATTAAATTCTAACAATGTTTCTCATGTGTGGTATGACAGCCTTGTCCACCACCGCCGCCTCCGCCACCTCCAATGCCTGAAAAAGAGGCACCACCACCACCACAACACGGTGAACACGTTGCACAAGCATGCCAGCATGATTGTTTTGAATTTCGGGGGCATCCATTACCTTTTTTGCAATTAGCACCACCATCGTTATGGCCATGTCATCCATTACCACAACCCCCATCGCATGTTAGAAATTACTGCGATGACTCAGAACAATTTTCGAGAATGAGGAGAGTTGATAGCCTTGAGATGGGCAATAGGATGAATTTTCATGACCCTTTGGATGACTTGCATGAGAATAACCATCATACTCTACGTCGTTGCATGGCGTTGCAACCGCCTTTAATGGGACATCACCAATGCCATGGACCGCCCCCAATGCTAATGGGGCACCACCGTTATCAACCACAACCATCGTTGGGGTACCACCGTGGACAACCACCCTTGTTGTTGGGGCACCACCATGAACCACCAGCATCCTATTTCCCTCAAGCCGGTGACTATTATGGCTATCATGATAATCCAAATGGTTGCATAATTATGTGATATCCTCAAGCTAAAATTATAGTAGTTGCTTTTTTTGTTCTTTCTATATATTACTCTCCTTTTGTTTACTTTTACTTGTCCAATATTTTAAAAATATATTTTTATTTTTAATATATCAAAAAAAAATATTTTTTTCTTGTTTTATCCTTAACATTAATTATTTATTCCGCAAATTATTTATCAAGACCTAAGACTATACATCAATCAATATGAATATTGTTGTAAAATATCATATTAATCATTATTTGTTAAAAGTCGTGCGAAGTTCAAAATAAATACGTAAAAGTGAACGAATGAATTATATGTTTAATTTTTATGTTAAGCTTTTGTTGTTATAATATAAACTTGACTTGACGTAGGTTTAATTTCAACTTTGATTTTCTCTTTTAATTAATTTGAATAATTATTCAGATCTTAGCCCATCAAGTACATTTATTTTTGTTAAGATTTTGCCATATATTCCGTTTTATTTAGTCTGATTCTATCAGATCCGTAAGGAAGTCTTAAAAACCTTAATTAATTAACAAGCATTAATTTGTTAAAGATAAAACAAACCATGAATAAATATTTTGGGTCTGATAAAAAATATAATAGATGATATTATGTCATTCTTTGACCTTCAATCTTATTTTGGTGCTCTTATTCTTTACTATTTTGTTCTCTTATTTCATGACAAATTGTAATGAGATATTTCATATTTTATTTAATTTAGTGATCTTATTATGTTATATTAATATCTTCTCAAGTAAAATATTGATGTAATATTAATTTAAGACTATATTTTTAAATTTTTATATTAAATAATTCTTATAACTATACATATTTAGACCCGAAGAAAATAAATTAACAATATTAATTATTTAATGTTCAAATTTAGATACAACATTTTAATACTTAAATGTGAATTCAAATTCAAACCAGTTAATCTTAATAAAAATAACTAAGGCCTAAATAATCTATTTTTATTTATCTTAACTTTGATAAATTGAATTACAACAACAACAACCCAGTGAAATTCCACAACGTGGGGTCTGGGGAGGATAAAGTGTACGCAGACCTTACTCCTACTAAGGTAGGACGGCTGTTTCCGAGAGACCTCGGCTCAAAAGAAGCATAAAAAGAGGTCAGATAAGACTAAGAAGTTCAAAGCTTTATGGAAAAGCAAATAACGAATAATGCAAATAACGAAAGCGACACAGATAAAATAGAGTAATCAAAGTACAGAAAGTAATAGAGAGATAATAACAGAAGTCAGAGCACAAGAAATTATAGTGCGTTAATGCGTCTACTAATATAGAAGAATAACGAGATTATATACTAGCCTTCTATCTTAATATAGATTCTCCACGTATATATATATAATAATGGAAAAGACTTAATATCCAATAAAATAATTAAGACGCCAAATTAATTCGAACACCAATATTATCATAAAAAAAAGTGTTTGTGATTGAGTTGGCAAAGTGTACACAAATGGATAAAATAAATAAACATTTGCGTACACGTACTATCCAATATCCATGAAGCATGACAACATTGACCCACCAAGATTGGTATAACTTACTAATTGTTGTCATAATGCATTTGGTCTACAATGTAGTGTGTACTAGCAGAATCTCAATACTAATACTAATAAGAGGCTAAATACCTCTTCGTTGATGTATCTGTTTTATGTCGAGAGTAATTTTTAATATTTTAAAGATTTTTGTTGATATATCTATTTGATGTGGGAAAATCTTTTTACAATTTTAATATTTATACTTTAAAGGTGCTTTATAGATGCTTTTCCACGATTGTTTAATCCCATGCCAATAAAAGATATTTTATCAAATAAGTTGAATCGACATGAGTAAAATACTGATAACGTCATTAAACATTTATCAAATAATAAAATATAATAAATAAATAAACTAACATAAATTGAGACAGAAAAAATACATAAGATCATTTTTAATAAGATTTGTTGTGCGGTACTAGTACGGGACTTTGCATCTTGTGGTTTCACAAGGCTTGGTTTTATTTCTTTTGATGCATTAGTAAAATATTTCTATAACAGCATGATTTGTTCTTAACACTTTTCAGGTCCAAAACAAACAAAAGAAGGGAAAGGTGAAAATACAACATCTTACTTTTTTTACTACCCAGGATTTTATTGCTATAGTGAAATGATTTTATATAGATCATAATAAACATAACAAGAAAGATTGATAAAGATCACCTTACCCTAAAATGCGACATTTAGCACGTATCTCGATAAGTCTAGGGATGGCAATGAGGCGGGGTGGGGAGGGTTGAGCTTAATCTGTAAAAATTTTATACCGTTCCGCCTCGCCCGCATAGATCCGTCCCGCATAAATTTTTAATTTTTTTCTTTTTTAATTGAGTTTAATATGAAAAATAAAATTCATAATTTTTTTTTATTTTTCGCTAATCAACATCAACAACTAATTAATTATTTCTAGTTAATATTTTTATAATTATTTTTTAATCGCTAATTAACTATTTCTAATTAACATTTCAATAACTAAAATTCACTAGACACGTCTAGTTTAATTTTTTAAAAAAAAGTTAAAATTAAGTCAAAGTTTAATATAAAAAGTTTATATCTTTAATTTTTACTAATTACAAAAAATTAATTTTCTTAAATTATTATTTAGTATCTTAAACCCGCAACCTGCCCCGTAGAGCTCTAAACCAGCCCCACTCCGCCCCATTGCGATCCCTAGATAAATCGGACCCCAAAATAGAACTTCTTGAACAAATAGCATTTTTCCAGGCATTGATAGGTTTGATTCACTTTTTAGCCCAATAAGCAATGCCAAAACATTTTGACTACTACATTAATGAATGCAATTAGCCTCCATTTAATTAGTGGAGTTTCTTAAAATCACATTAATCATTATAATAAGGTCGTTTTCCCAATTAACAATTCCACTTATCATTAATGGGTATTAAAGGGAAGAAAATGGAGATGATCAAATTCAAACAACTTGCAATTGTTATGTTGATCAAAATATAATTGCATTATTAAAGTGAAAGATGATATTTTATCAACCTCTTAACTTTGATATTTTTGTCTTTCAAAAATTCCGTTTGTTACATATTTCACTCGCCAATCAAAATAATTATATTTATTAATCAAATATATATATTAAAATGATAATTATTTTGAGATGGAATAAATAGAATTTTGAATCAAGAATGTCGATAATTGAGAAGTTTTATGCACTTTTTAGCCCAGAAAGTAATGACAAAACATTTTGGCTGTTGCATTAATGAAGGCAATTAGCCTATATTTAATTAGTAGAGATTTTCTAATCACATTATAAGGAGCCCGTTTGGATGGGAAGCCCTTTTTTAGCTTTTGGACGTGTTTGCCTAGTGTTAATTTTAAGTCATAAAGTTTTTAAAGTCAGTCAAAAATGAAAAGTTAGGATTCCTAACTTTTTTTTTTCTAACGGCTTAAAGTCATTTTCTTTAACCATGGAAATTACTTTTATATCCCTTATATTTTAACTAAATTCTCAAACTATCCTTTTTATTCTTTTAACCCTAAAAATCACATTATTTTCCTCATTTAAACACTTTTATCCAAACACTCAACTGCTTATTTATAAAAATAAATCCAAACGGGCTGAAGGTCGTTTTCCCAATTTGCAGTTCCACGTATCATTGATGGATATATATGTAGGGAAGAAAATGAAGATATTTTTCAAGCTCAAAAAATATGCAATTATTAGGCTGATGTAATTAGTTATGTTATGTCAAAAGAAATTTAATTTTGGAGTTACTTCTTTTTTAATTGTGAGAAAATATTCTTAACGTGATACCTTTTTTGGTTAAAGATTGCATTTTTTATCCTTTTGATTAAATTAACTAATAATCGTCTACTCAATCATTTAAATTAAAATAATCAGAAAAAATTAACACACACACATATGTGTATATATATATAAGCAACTGAAATGAAAGGCGATGCAAATTCTATAAGACAAGCACAATACTAATATCAAGATAATGGGATAATCAAATGCAATAACAACACAATTATAATGACACATCTAGATCTAAGACCAACCCTAAACCATCACAGGCAAGACAAACATTTTATCCCTGCTAGGTGTCTACCTTTACTACCTTTCTACCCTAATACGTGACCTCCATTCTTTCATCATTACATCAATTTAATCGTTACATAAAATAAATCTTTCATCATTATATAACAATATTTTTATTTAATTACCAATCAAAATAGACTTGCAATACTTAACAACCATCCAAACAAGGTGTAAGTATATTTATATGAAATGCACCATCTTTTTTTTTTCAAAAAATTGAAACTTCTCCGGCGAAAAAAAAAATGTTCGGTTACTCTCACAATCCCTCCGGCTACAGTTACGACCAACAACCACCACAAATACAATCCTAATTCTCCCTAAAGATCTAGTAGTCCATTAGCTTAGCAGGCCTAAAAAGAAAGCCCAAATTGAAATCCTTTACAAACACAAATACAATCCTAATTCTCCCTAAAACCCCTGCCACCATTTCTTCTGAAGCAAATTCTTCAAGATTTTCAATGTGAAAGAAGTGGAAGCACGCAGAAACATAGGCTACGGCTAAAGAAGAAACTGCAAATTCTGAACTTTACGAGCTCTACATTATAGAACAACTACCTCAAGTTCTAAACTTATTTTGTCTACACATTAAACGAACTTCCTTATATACCAAGTTTTGATCAAAACTACTGTATTCTACCAAATCGCTACCTTAAAGCCTACATCCAAAGGGCAGCTCAACTCTTAAGCCACTAAAGGCCCAAAACCTCAAAAACCAAAAAGGCCCAACAACAACAACAACAACATGCCTATTAAAATTTCACAAGTGGGGTATGAGGAAGGTACACAAACTTTATTACTATTTCATGGAGATAGAGAGACTATTTTCGAAAGACTTTCGGCTCAAAGTAACAATCCCAAATAAGGGAGAATCACAGTATATATATATATATATCATAACAACTGAAACGAAAGGCGATGCAAATTCTATAAGACAAGCACAATACCAATATCAAGATAATGGGATAATCAAGCGCAATAACAATACAACTATAATGGCACATCTAGACCTAAGACCAACCTTAAACCATCACAGGAAAGACAAACATTCTATCCCTACTAGCTGTCTACCCTTACTAGCCTTCTACCCTAATATGCGACCTCCATTCTTTCCTGTCTAAGGTCGTGTCCTCAGAAGCTAACAAAACCAAAAAGCCCCAAACATATCTGATGTGAAATGTTAATTGTGAGAAGCACCTGTATTTTTATTAAGAAGCAAAAAATAGCAAAGTAAATGACCAAAATACCCTCGGCTAAAATTCTAGCAGCCCATTAGCTTAGCAGCGCAGCCCATTCCTTATCAGCCCATTATCTTAGCCCAAATACAAATATAATCCCTACAACCTCTGCCTCATTCAAGCAAATTCAGAAGCAGAAGAACAATCCCTACAACCCCTGCCGAATTCAGAAGCAGAAGAGTGCTGTACAATCCCTAAAACCACTGCCGCCATTCCAGCAATTTCTTCAAGATTTTCCATGGGAAAGAAGCGGAAGCACGCAGAAGTAGAGGCTACGGCTAAAGAAGAAACTGCAATAGAAAGGCCTAAGAGAACTCTTTTAGGTTTTAAAGATGGTTCTACTGAAGGAAAAAAAGAGAGTTCAGTAGTTACTTTTAGAAATAAAGAGAAAGTTTTGGTTACTTGTTCTCGTCGTATTAGCTACAGGTTCGTTTTTTCTTGCTATTTAGTCAAAAGGGTTTCTGTAAATGATCAAAAAGATTGATTTTTTGTTGATTTTGGTGTATTTTAGGTATCAAAAAGATTGATTTTTTCTTGCTTGTCAGTCAAAAAGGTCGCTGTAAATGATAAAAAGATTGATTTTTGTTGTTGGGTTTTTGTTGATTTTGGTTTATTTTAGGTATCGGCATTTAATGTTGAATTTGGTGTCTCTTTTGCCTCACTGCAAGAAAGATAACAAGGTGGAGTCTAAAGATGCTAAAGGTGCAACATTGAATGAGCTAGTTGAGTTGAAGAGCTGTTCGTCTTGCTTGTTCTTTGAGGTATTTTGATGTTTTTTATTTTCCAGTTTGCTTGTGAAAATTTTATTTTGGTGTTAATTGAGCTTGATGTTTTTTCGCATACATTACTAAGCGGTTGTTTGGTAGGGTGTATAAGAATTTTGATTATTAGGGTGTATAAGTAATGTCATCATTGATAATAGTGATATAAGTTATGATTAGATTATTTCTTATGGGTTGTTTGGTTGTGGTTTGGTGTATTATAAAATAACATGCCTAAAATAATTTCTAAAGAAGTATTTATTTTCAAAAATACTCTGCACAAATACTGTGGAAATATTAGGCAAGTTCATTTTCTCTGGTGGGAGCAGGACAACCTCTTGAAATTACCTCATGGCAGATACCAGAGGCTGTTTGAGTTGTTGCAGAGAATACCATAGGCATATCATTTTGGCAAATAGAGGCTTTAGGATTTATTGTTCTAGAAAATATACTTAATGTGTGATTTATTGAGTTGCCTCTGTATTTGTTTTGGCTATAATGAATAGAAATTCTGCTGAATGACGTTTTTGGTTTTTATCCTTTAGAAGCCATGGTTCATCACTTCTGTTTTTTATGGTTATCATATTTTTGCTTTTATATATGTTCTATTTTCTTATTTTCAGTGCCGGAAGGGAAAAGACCTCTACTTGTGGATGGCCAAATGCCCCAATGGTCCATCTGTGAAGTTTTTAGTCAATGCAGGTAATCAAGTAGATGCTTTTTATCAATCATGTTCTGATGTTCATGTATAAGTGGGATACGATTGAAATTGTATGGCAACTGAAAATACATTTTTCACCTCACTTGTGATATTCTCTTGAATGAGGAAAGGTCCAACTTATTCTACAGAACTTTTGTGTTTGAAGTGCACACAGTGGAAGAATTACAACTTATTCTACTTCTCCTTTTGTTTTTGAAGTGCACACGATGGAAGAATTAAAACTTACTGGAAATCACTTGAAGGGTTCACGTCCTATTTTGACTTTCTCAAGCAATTTTGATAAACAGCCTCACTGGAAGCTTTTGAAAGAAATGTTCATGCAGGTAATTTGACCTTGTTCAGAGCATTAATCTTTGTAATAATTCCTCGTTACTAAATGTAGACAGTTGATATTTATAGTACTTTTTCAGTTTTTGCCTATTATGTTTAGCTAAACTATAAGTTATTCCATCCTCTAAGGAGGCTGAAGCAGAAAACCTCCTTTTACTTGACTATAGTTTTTTGGTCTATTTAAGATGCTGTTTTTACTGGAGAAGTTTGGTTGTTGTAGTCATATAGAAGCACTTTGGTTTCCACTCCTTTTCTTTTATTCAAGTTTGTTGCTTGCAGTGACTCTTCAACGTGTTCTTGCTATTCAAATTAAGTGATGGTTAGAGCATTTTTGTAAAAAAATAAATAGTTGAATCTGTTTCTTTAGAGGTTGAAGGTTCAAATGCAATAGGTTATTTGTTTGAGTTGCATTTATTATCCATTATGTAAATCCCTCTGTAAGTTTTTAGCTTTATCGTGACATGATTATTTACTATCTTTGATGACATTCTAACACATCCTTTTTCTTTCGTTTCATCAGATTTTTGGAACCCCAAAGGATCACCGGAAATCCAAACCTTTCTATGATCATGTAATTGTGTTTTCAATTCTAGATGACCACGTGTGGTTCCGTAATTACCAGGTTCGTTACTACTCATACCTCAGTAAACTGCCTGCATTGTGAGTGTTGCTCTCTCTTGAAGACATGAGTTCTTTGTATGGTCCATCTCTTGCCCATAGCAAAGTGTGCTTCAAGTATTTCCCTTTTGTCCTCCGGTAGGAAATTATTTCTTGGGGTAGGCTATAGGTTGTTCAATCCTCATCCTTCGAGTTCCAGCTATTGTGAAATCCTTGCCCTTCTCTCTTTCACGGAAAAACATATACATCATGTAAAGATTCCTCAAAACACGAAACAGAGGAAAATTCAGTGACCTCTAGTATGGTCCAAAAGGATAATATAATTACTCAGCCAATATTAGAGGTTGAGAACTGATATAGCCAGAAAAACAAATGTAGAAAGGAACAAACAGAAATCTCAGTCATGAATGCAGGAAGTAGAAGTGATACATGAGATCATTTGATATGACTAGTCTTAAAATCCATGGATATGTAAGTTTTCTGCAATTTAACCCACACTACCACTACACTTGTGTTTTGTGGAAGAGGAAGTCCATAGTTCTACCCTCAACTTCCTAATCAAATTTTAGTGGTCTATTTGGTAGGGGTAAAAATTGCATGCCAAGTATCTGCGGACATATAGGATTTGATTTTTTAGCTACAAGGGGAAAAGGATATCTTATAGGAAGTATCATTCACCTCAAAGCCTTCGGTTACTTCTTTTTTCCTTTGTAGTAACAAAGGCTTCTGTCATTTCTTAAGGTTCTCTTTATATCTATACCAAGTATTGTAACCTTTTGTCAAATCACTTGTTGACTCTCTGGAGCAGATATCATGTCCTCATAATGGAGGAACACAGAAAATAGACCGTGGGGACCTGGAAAAGTTGACACTTGTTGAGGTTTGTAATCAAACTATGTATAGTCCTGGAGAAACCATCATGTTTGATATTGACGATGTGTGTTTATGTATGTAGGTTGGTCCAAGGTTTTGCTTGAACCCAATCAAGATCTTTGGTGGTAGCTTTGGAGGCCCTACACTTTATGAGAATCCATTTTACGTTGCACCCAATCAGGTTAGAATCATCCCTATGAGCAGAGATTCGTTTTTCTGATTGCCGGCTGCTGCTTTTCCTATGAGCAAAGATTCGTTTTTCTGCTTGCCGGCTGCTGCTTTTCCTTTGAGCAAAAATTAGTTTTGTATTGCGTAAGAACTGACTTTTAAGTACAGTTACTAAGGTTTATCTTTTCACATTGCTCCAGATCCGATCACTAGAGAAAAAACAGAAGGCTGGCAAATATGCAAAGAAAGTCAAAGCGAAGACCAGGAGAAAGATACATCAGTTGTCTAATCCTATGGAGGTGGATGAATTTGCTGATATGTGGAAAGAGTGACAACTTGTTGTCCAACACGAGTGTGCTCCAGATCCAGGACGATGAACACATGCCCCATAAGTTTTGTATTGCTAGAATTATGATCCTTTTCGAACATTTGAAGTGAACTATCTCCTGATTTTCTGCCTAGTCAGAATGTATTCTATGCAAAATTATTGTAGGGCAGTGTAAGGATGCCCCTTTTTTATGGTGCAATGAGGAGCTACATGCCTTGCCACTGTCAATTCTCTGGCATTCTACTTTTTCCCAGGATTTAACTTCCAGGTTTTAATCCACAAAATACATCATGTAGTTTATTGGATTGGTTGAAAGTAATGGTTTTCTGCCCTGTGCTTTTCAAACCGAATCCTACCAGACAAAAGTTGATATTTATGTGGAGAAGGGTAAAGGTGAAGGCGGCTCATTATGCATTGAGTTTCGACCCATGCGTGTGGTTCTATTAGATACATTGCAATCATATGAAGTCTTTTACTCATATGATTCAAAGTTTATCCTGTCAAAATTTGGCTTAAAAGTAGCAACACCCATGAGCCATGGGATACAAACACTCACTTTCCAATTTTCAAAGTTTAGCAAGTCAATTTATTTGTTCTATTTTAATTTGATACGAAGTTTAAGAAAATAGCGATTTTTTAAAAATCTTGTGATCATAATCTAAAAATATGTCAAATATACTTTAAAATGGTCTTTAAGGACGAAACACACTTAATTTAGTTAAAGATATAATATAGTGATTATATGTGTATGTCCTTAACTTTCTTTTGCAGAAAACGATCAAAAATTTATAATTAATTTCACGACTTAAATGCATAATTCATAGGTCACTCACAGAATTTTGATGAATCAATCATAAATAATTTTTTTTGTAATAATATTTCACGATAACGATCATGTTTTGTTATATATATATTACTCTATAATATAAGTGTTAGTAACTGCTAAAGTTGCTACAGTACCCTTGAGCTGGTTTTTCCTTGGAATTTCAATTGGGTGTTGTGGAATTGTGAATTTTAATTGAAGTGTGGAACTTTTTTTTGACCCCTCCTGATATTCTCAGTTTTTTTTTCTCATTTGGGTAGTCTTTGATTAACTTCCAGCTGCCCCAACTCGATGATGATTTTGATTATCATGGGAATAGCAGTCAGGAAGAGAGCAGAGGTAGCCCAGGTAGGCACATTCGTTCTTGACATTGTTTCTGCTCTCTTTTTTATTGAATTTTTTGTTATTTGAGTGATGAGTATGACCAAAAGGCGAATAGGACTTAATTTGTGACTGAGCACATTTTTCTGAGTCAAGTATTTATTACTACTAATATTAGTTCAAAAGAATGAAAATACTTTAGTTAGTGAATGCACACTCTTCCTCCTATTACAATGCAAATTTGAATTTCTTGAAGCAATGAAAAGTTAAGCTAATACAATGTTGAATAATCAGCTGCATCTTATGTTGGTTGGTAGGTGGAGCAACCGGAAGCCAGAGTAATGGTATATTGTCTGGTAGGGAGTTGAAGAGAAAGAGGCGGACTTCATATAGTAGTGATGAAGATGGGGACAGGGACAGAGCTTGTAGTACCTATATTTCTGAGGAAAAGTATAGAACAATGCTGGGAAAACACATTCAAAAGTCTAAGAGGAGGCTTGGTAATTCCTCAGCAAGCCCTGCAGCTACTCGTAATGGGGTACCTGTGTTGAGAGGTGGTGGAGGTTCAAGAGACCAGAAGTCAACAAATGATCATAGAGGAGCGATCAGACTTGCCTCTACATCAGAATTTTTTAACACTAACACTCAGAGCTTAGGAAACCATATTCAGTCAGATTTTCCAGGGCCATATGGTGGTGATAGGTTTGCCTCTCTGCTTTCACTTAATCTTTTCAAATGAATGTTGAGTTGTTTTGGATTGTTAACCCCCCCCCCCCCCCTTCCCCTAAAAGGTAAAGTGTGTCGCCTAACATTTGGAAGTCATACAGATCTATTTATGAACCTGCTTTCTTGGACCTTGGGGAGGACATCACATACAAGATCCCTCCACCCTATGAAAAGCTGGCAACATCATTGAACTTGCCAACCATGTCATATATTCAAGTTGATGAAATTTACCTCAAGGGTACACTTGATTTGGAAACTTTGGCTGCAATGATGGCTTCTGATAAGAAACTTGGTTCCGAACGTCAAGCAGGAATGAGTGATGCCAAGCCACAATTTGAATCTCTTCAGGCACGATTGCGAGCCCAGCCAGGTAATAGTGCAAGTCAGCGAAGCTGCATTAGAGGCTTCTTCCATCCCTGAGGGGGCTGCAGGAGGTATACGGCGTTCTATATTTTCAGACGGTGGTGTCTTGCAGGTTTATTATGTGAAAGTGTTAGAGAAAGGAGACACCTATGAGGTCAGTCATTCTCTTTTGTGTTTATCTCATAGTTATATGGGCATTTGGTCCTGTTGCTTATGTCTGAATGGTCACTTGGAGCTGCAGTTTATTGAACGTAGTCTACCCAAAAAGCCAAAGTTGAAGAAAGATCCTTCTGCAATTGAGAAGGAAGAAATGGAGAAGATTGGAAAATATTGGATAAACCTTGTCAAGAAAGAAATCCCAAAACATCAATTCATCAATTTCCACAGGAGGCAATTGACTGATGCCAAGCGGATTGCAGAAACTTGTCAGAGAGAAGTAAGCGCATCAGAAGCTTTTTTTATGTTGATATTTTTGTATTCAATACTGGATCTTGTACGAACAAATTTGTGTGTTGTTCTTCATATGACTCTGCAAATTAATACCGCTAGTCGTCATTTGGACATTCTTACTTGAGTTGTGGGTTGGTTCCTGTTTTTCAGGTGAAAATGAAAGTTAGCAGATCACTTAAGGTGATGAGAGGTGCAGCAATTCGTACAAGGAAACTTGCTAGGGACATGCTCGTGTTTTGGAAGAGAGTTGACAAGGAGATGGTACTTAAATTCTACGTTTTTATATTATTTCATTTGAACTTTTTGCTATTACGGTATGTATGAAAAGTTGCTATTCAAGAGAGACCTGAGCAGCCGGAGAGGAGAGAGGAAGGAAGAGTCGGCTGCAGTTACCTGCATCCTGTTTTTTTTTTAAAAATCGAACATTGTTAACTGCATCATTAAATAACTAAAATATAGCTCTCTGGTTTGATGCTTTAAGACTAATTTTAAGACTATTACTGCATTATATGTGCATCTTAACCAGTACTATCCCAGAGAAGAAATTGAAGGTGACAGATATGTTCACCTAATCTGGCTCTATAGTTCTGTCCCTATTTTATATGATATTGTTGCTGTAAGAGTTTCTTTGCAGCCAATATTTTGGGTTATATGTTGGTTTAACTACTAAAACTTGCAATGGAGTATTGATATACTTTTGATATAAGAGTGTATATGTTTATCAGTATTCAGGACTCGTAAATATAGTATTCCAGTATATAGATTTCTTGGAAATGTGAGGATGAAGAGTGTAGTAGGCTGTTTTCTGTTCTATGGCACCATTTAATATAGTCTTTACCTTATTAAAGAAAAGGCATAATACATAAAAGCTAAGTTGCTTGGACTCTCCCAAAATGTTGCCGCACCCGTGTCGGATCCTCCAAAAATGCACTACTTTTGAAGGATCCGACACACACCCGATAACATTTTTGAAGAGTCCGAGCAGCATAGCATAAAAGTGCCCTTTTAACTTGGATTCAACTGACAACTATGCTCTCTAACTTTGGATGCGTACAATAGGCACTTAATCTTGTATAAATGTGAACTAGTAGACACACACGTCCTACGTGGCAATTTGCATGAGATACACTAACTGCTTTGTATATGCCAGGTAGGACGGGTGTGTCTATTCAACTTAATACAACTTTAAGTGCCTACTTGTACACACCCAAAGTTGGAGGGCATAGATGTCAGCTGAGGCTAATTTAAGGACACGTTTATGTATTATTCCTAAAGAAAATGACTCGTAAAGATGCATGTCTGTCGTCATGTTTCCTCTAGAAGATTGAATATGCTAAATGAACATAGTTCTTCATGAAATGTAAAATTAATAATGTTGTAGGCAGAAGTAAGGAAAAGGGAGGAAAAAGAAGTAGCAAAAGCTTTGAAGCGTGAACAAGAGCTTCGTGAAGCAAAGAGACAACAACAAAGGGTCACCTTTCTGCTATCACAAACTGAACTTTACAGCCATTTCATGCAAAATAAATCAGCTTTACCCTCTGAGGCTGTGACTTTAGGTGATGAAATGATAAATGACCCAGAAATGTTGTTAAGTTCTACTGAAGCTAGACCTGGAGAGGAAGAGGATCCTGAAGAGGCTGAACTGAGAAAAGAGGCTCTGAAAGCTGCACAGGATGCAGTTTCAAAGCAGAAAATGATGACAAGTGCATTTGATAGTGAATGTCTGAAGCTGCGTCAAGCTGCAGAAATTGAACCCTCCCAGCAAGATGCTCCAGCTGCTGACATAGACTTATTGCATCCGTGAGTTTTTGAGTTCCTTCGAGATATATCGTCTTTGTTCTTTTGTGAAGAGGAGAGACACAGATGCCCCAGTGCGGAGGTGTGAGAGGCTGGCCATGGATGGCTAAAAAAGAGGTAGGGGTAGGCCGAAGAAGTATTGGGGAGAGGTGATTAGACAGGACATGGCACAGTTACAATTTACCGAGGACATGACCTTAGATAGGAGGGTGTGGAGGACCCACATTAGGGTAGAAGGCTAGTACATAGTCTCGTTATTCTTCCCTATTCGTAGGCGCATTAGCGCATTACAACTTCGTATGCTCTGATTTCTGTTATTTCTATTATTTATTTATTACTTTGTATACTTTGATTACTCTATTTTATCTGTGACGCTTTCGTTATTTGTTTTTGTTTTTTCCCATATCGCTTTTAATTTCTTAGCCTTATCTGACATCTTTTTATGCTTTTATTGAGCCGAGGGTCTCTAGGAATTAGCCGTCCTACCTTGGTAGGAGTAAAGTCTGGGTACACTCTACCCTCCCCAGACACCACGTTGTGGGATTTCACTGGGTTGTTGTTGTTGTACTCTCTGGGTTGTACTTACTTACTGTTTTGGTGCACCTTTAGGTCAACCATGCCCGTGGCTTCAACGATGCAGGCACCAGAATTATTCAAGGGTACTCTTAAAGATTCTCAGTTGAAAGGCCTCCAGTGGCTTGTAAATTGTTACGAGCAGGTAAGCTGTTATTTCCTGTGAGTTTCTCTTTTTTCTCAACCTCTCTGGAGATTTTTCTTGGCTGACTTATAACATTCAACTTTATCTGTCAGGGTTTAAATGACATTCTTGCTGATGAGATGGGTCTTGGGAAAACAATCCAGGCAATGCCTTTCTTGGCACATTTGGCAGAAGTAAGCGATCTAGTTGTTCATGTTTTATTTATCACTTTCTTGTAGTAAATTACCAAAATCAAGAACTGTTTGGTAGAGTATCTAGCAACTTGGCTTCATTGATCTCTACAGGAAAAGAATATATGGGGTCCCTTTTTAGTTGTTGCTCCCGCGTCAGTCTTGAACAACTGGGCTGATTAAATTAGTCGTTTTTGCCCTGATCTAAAAACTCTTCCATATTGGGGAGGTTTACAAGAACGAGTGGTGCTTCGAAAGAATATTAACCCAAAACGTCTTTATCGTCGGTAATTTCATTTGGCTCTGGCTGTCTTATACATATTACAGGAGTAATGGACTTGCCTACACTTACTGGTTCTTTCATGACCCCCTCATTTATTGTGGATTTGCTATTCTTTTCTTTCTCAGTAAATTTCTTAAAACTGATCTGCTTGATGTAGTGAAAGCTAATCATAGGTTGGATGATGGTGTTTGGATTGGGGTACCTAGGAATATAACAGTATGTACAAGTATAGTAATGAAAGGGAGGAAAGGATGGGGAGCAATCACTTAAATATCAAAAAGTTAATTCTTTGAGTTAACAATTTTTCTACTTTACTAAGCTGTTAGTCCAAATAATGAGTAACTGCTCACACGGGGATGCTTGACATTGTGATGTGAAAATCCAATAGAGTTTTAGTGAAACCAAGCTTATCTGGGTAATAAACTACCCAATGCAGTTGGTGATGAAGTTAACAATTATTACCGAATTATATAAAGCATTTCTTGGCAGTGGAACGGTTGTTAACATTTTGTTCCTCTCTTGGTTAAGTATCCATGCATTTAATAAATAGATAAAGTCCATGAGTTGAATATTGTAATTCGTCCGGTCTAAGTTTAGTGATGGAACCAAACTTTGATTTCAGGGATGCTTGATTCCACATTCTCATTACCAGTTATCAACTACTAGTCTCTGACGAGAAATACTTTAGACGTGTTAAATGGAAATACATGGTGCTGTATGAAGCCCAGGCAATCAAAAGCGCAAACAGGTCTGATCATCTAGCCTTGAAAACTTTGTCCTACTGATTAATTTAACCCCATTAATAAGTTTTATCATTTACTGGGAATGTGGTGGAAGCCAAAGCTGCTAAGCAATTCCTAATTGAGTACCAGGATCATTGCTTTCTAGTTGCCATCAAACTTCTTAACTTCTTTCATGTAAAACGAGTTGTAAACACACAAGTTACTGGGAACCTACATTACTCAGACTCTCCAACAGAGTTGCCGTATCCGTGTCGGATCCTCCAAAAAACATTGCACAGCTTTTGGAAGATCCAACTACACCCGGCGATATTTTCTAAGAGTCTGAGCAACATAGCTGGGAACAACAATCATATAGTTGATTTCCTTGTAATTATTAAACATGGCTGAACTCTACATTCAAATTCAATCATCTGAAATTTACTTTTCTTAGCTTGAAGCTGGTTGTAAAAACTTGCATAATAACAGTTCTATTTGTAGTATATGGAGTTTTGGTGTGCGTGCTGAGGAAAATCTTATATTACAATTTGTAGTTTCAGGATCTGATTCTTTAGTTCATTTGATTCAGTGTCCATATGATGTGATGAGCATATCCTGCACAGGTTAAAAGTTGATCAACTTTTAGTAAGATCTGAGTTGAATCTTGAATGTGTAATCATTATCGTGCAAAAAATATTAAAGCAGATGTGCATATACTGTCGACTACTGCACTAGACTATGAGTAATATTTTCACTTTAGGTTCTCTCTCTTTTGTCTTTTCCTTTTCTATTTTCAGAAATGTTTTTCTCCTTTTAACTGATTTTGGAATTGAATACATGAGTTTCAATTGCTTTCCATGCCCGTGGGTATATGAACAATTTTTATTTTTCCATCTACAATATTGGGTATAGATGCTAGCTGTTTTCAGGTATTCCTTTACTGATAGCGAAGCATTAGTAAGATCTAACAGGGGATGCAAATGGTGACAAGAACATCAACTTACATTTTTCAACTGTCACAATTTAAAACACGACGCATTTATTTATTTAAATCTGCACATCATATATCTTGTTGCACCTACAGAATAAAATAAATAAGCAAACAAGTTGTTAATCATAACTTCTCTCTCTCATTGTATCCTGTTGTACTCTGATTGACAGTATAAGATGGAAGACATTGCTGAGTTTCAATTGTCGAAACCGTTTGCTTCTGACTGGGTACTCCAGTTCAAAATAACATGGCTGAGCTGTGGGCGCTCCTCCACTTTATCATACCTACCTTATTTGATAGCCATGAACAATTTAACGAATGGTTTTCAAAAGGGTACGTATGTTTCAGTGTAAGGTGTTCTTGCTTTAATGTATCAGTTTTGCATTTTGTGATGGTTCTTTGTGCTCTATGATCAGAATCGAAAACCACGCAGAGCATGGTGGGTCATTAAACGAGTACCAGCTCAGCCGACTGGTAAGGGAGCTTTGTTTGGTAGTTGGAATGCAGACAATCCAATATCTTCAGATACAACTGGCTTACGGCCTACAGTGATTCAATATCTTTCTAAGGAATATTTTCGGTCATTTTGACTTAACAAAGTAGGCATGTAGTATGGGCATATTGTCATCTTTTATATTTTTTACTTGTCAAGAACACTCTATAATGGAGTAAGCACCTAATGTGTTCTACTCCTGATTGTATTAGCATGTCCTCTTGCATGTTTCTGGTGTTAGAACATTCTAGTAATAAGTTAGAAATATCCTTGTTATTGTTATTTATGAATATCAATCTTGTCTGGAATTGTTTGAATTGTTAATCATCAAACCCTATATTAGTTCTCCATCTTTTTTCTCTCTGTGAATCTTGATATTATTAGCATACCTTCTTGGTTAACTAATGATTTCATCTTCATGAATTTCTCTTTCTGAATCTTCCAAACAGCATGCCATTTTGAAACCTTTCATGCTGCGGCGGGTTAAAAAGGATGTCGTTTCTTAGTTGACTGGGAAAACTGAAATCACAGTGCACTGTAAGTTGAGTTCTCGTCAGCAGGCATTTTATCAATCAATAAAAAATAAGATATCCCTTGCTGAGTTAATTGATAGCAGCCGTGGGCATCTTAACGAGAAGAAAATCCTAAACCTGATGAATATTGTTATCCAGTTGAGGAAGGTGATTGATCTCTTGTTTTGTACTGCTCTTTTGCGTTGCATCAGCAGATAATTTTATGGTGGACCTGCCATACTACTGTTCTAACTGATTTTTTTTCACTTAGAGTTTCTATTTCTTTTGTTGGTATGCCAGGTTTGCAACCATCCAGAGCTCTTTGACAAAAATGAAGGAAGTTCTTATTTCTATTTTGGAGATATTCCATGCTAACTTCTTCCTGCTCCCTTCGGTGAACTTGAGGATGTATTCTTTTCTGGCGGTCGAAGTCCTGTTACATACCAGGTACTGTTTGGAACTCTTTATGCTTCTTCATGGAGTTATTATTGTTTATGTGTGCACAGAGAACAGCCTGATTCAGTGCATCATCTGCTTCTAGTTTCTTTAATTGATATTTCTGGAACGTTAATAGTTAGGTATAATATCATTCTGCAATTTTAATCCTCATTTGGCCACTTCACACCATTCCATAGTTGTCGTTATTGCCAAATTTTAACATTGAAGTGTGGAAACTATGAATTGCCATCTTGAAGGTAAATCTTATGACTTCAGAGGTGATGTTTGATGCTGGCTCGTCTCTCTTCCGATAAAGAGGATTGCTGAAGTTACTTTTTACAAAGTTAGTGTGTTGAAAAGTTGGGACATTATTGAATGAACTGATAAGAAATGGACCTTTTAAGTCAACCCAAAAACTAACTTAAGAGGTGAGAATTTCCCAATACTATGGAAAGAGCCCAATAAAACTCTTCCCAACCGATTCCTCCATTAACACCCAGCACGATCAGGATTAGACATCTGGAGCATGGACAATATTAGATGGGGCGGAATATCGGGTAAACCATGAATTGAGTTGAGTCTGACTCTAATACCATGATAAGAAGATTGATCTTGTGTCTAACTCAACTTCAAATGCTAGTTCAAGAGGTAGATTGCCCAAGATCATATAAAAAAAACAATAATACCCTTTCCAACTGATATGGGAACTCAACTAGAACAAACACTTTAGAAGTATATATTCCTGTAATCTCTTAAGAATTAGTTTATAAGTGAGATAATATGCTTACTCTAATTTCATTTCTCACATCACATTTTATAATTGAGACCTTATTATTGTGAATTGGTAATCATAAGGTCTCAGTAAGCTGTATTTCCTAGAACCAATAAAGTGCATATACTTGTCAACTAAATAATTTTACGATGTACAATTTCAAAATAATAATAATTTTATGATCTATTTAGAACCGGGAGCAAAAGTAGCCTGGACCATATTTGTTATAAAACCACCCCAAACTATCACTATATTATGTTATTTTTTACAACTATTTCTATAAAAAATAATTAGAGAGCTAAGAGTTATCTAAGCAATCTACCAATGTAGAAAACGTGAAATATAATAAAGCAAAAATATAGCACAAATCTTCATACCCAAATCCATAAAAAGGGTTCAAGAAAATTGCTTAGCATTATGTGAGAAAGCAGATCATATAATTGAATTATATCATAGAACTTTTGCATCAATATAAATAAATTCAATAATGACAGATCAAAATATCATAAATAAACAACAAAACCAATGAAACATCTCAAAATCACATCAAACTTTGATGAACTAATAAAATGATCAAATTCTCACCAAAGATTTCTTCATAACAACATTCCACAGTTCAAAGATAAGTCAACCATCATACATGAGAATTCGAGAACATAAAAAAGATTGCTGAATAACTTTTCGATTTGTGACACACTGAAATGAATAAGATGGGAGCTTACTTTATAGTATGCATCAAAAACTTACTCTGTAGTACCTAAAAAATTCCGTAACTCCCATTTATAGGATGGAACATTGAGTTCATTTGATTTTAAAAGTTTGTGTTATGAAGTCATACGTTACATCCGTACTCATATGTTGTCTTTTACTATACCTTAAATAATGAGGAATATAAAGAATAAGCAGGAGAAAACAAATAGAAAGGTCGGATATTAATTTCCTTAACCAATAAAGTGTAGTTGACTGGTAAATCCGTAAATGTCACTAATTATTGATATATTTAATGTTATTACAAAGATTCTTGCACAGTAATAGGAAAACCAATTTTTTGAAGAAAAAGCCAAAAAAAGATAAATATGAATGAAGGTGTTGGCCACATCACTTTGTCCTATGCCTAGCTTCATTTTATATATATATGTAATATTGTATGACTCGATCAACTAGGGACACTTCAGCAAGATGATTCTTAAGATGTTCCTAAATGTATACATGTGACAACAGTGAAATGTCGGCTTAGTGGGACTTCTTAATAATCAGCTAATTTCATGCTTATCGAACTTACTCTTTTGTATTAAATCCTTTTTAGATACCAAAGCTGGTTTACAGGGGAGCTAATAGATCGAGCATGCTTCACTCTACTATGGGGCAGGGTGTAAGTAAAGAATTATTTGAGAAGTACTTTAACATAAATTCTCCAGAGAATATTCACCGCTCAATACTCCAAGAAATGCACGAGTCGGATGTTGGCTATATACGGAGCGGAACATTCGGTTTTACTCGTTTAGTTGACATGTCACCCATGGAGGTTGCATTTTCGGCAACTGGCTCTTTATTGGAGAAATTGTTATTCTCAATTGTGAGAGCCATCCGACAATTTTTGGATGAAATTTTGGACTTGATGGAGTCTGAGGATGATGATCTTTGTTGTAGTCACCTTGGAAGGGACAAAGTAAGAGCAGTGACACGAATGTTATTACTTCCATCAAAGTCCGAAGCAAATTTATTAAGAACAAGACTAGCAACGGGGCCTGCTGATGCACCATTTGAGGTTTTGGCCATGGAACATCAGGATAGGCTTTTATCTAATGTTAATCTCTTGCATTCGATATACTCCTTTATTCCTAGAACAAGAGCACCTTCTGTAAGTGATGTTATATTGTTTGCTCTTAGTGCTTTCCATGTGTACGCAATGGGTTACTAACTACCAGATGTATCTTGCAGATAAATGCTCATTGCTCAGATAGAAATTTTGCTTACAAAATGCTTGAGGAACTACACCATCCATGGATTAAAAGGTTGTTGGTTGGGTTTGCGCGCACATCGGAATATAATGGTCCTAGGAAGCCAGGTGTCGCACACCGTTTAATACAAGAGATAGACTCTGAATTACCCATCACACAACCTGCTCTTCAGCTTACGTACCAAATTTTTGGTTCATGTCCGCCCATGCAACCATTTGACCCTGCAAAGATGCTAACGGCATGTTATCTGTTCCTTCTATTTCCTTTTCTCTTTAATATACAATGTGCCCTTAAGCACATAAAGTATCTAAATTTAAATTTCCTATGTAATTACAGGACTCAGGGAAGCTTCAAACACTTGACATATTATTAAAGCGTTTGCGGGCAGGGAATCACCGTGTTCTTATCTTTGCACAAATGACAAAAATGTTGGATATTCTAGAGGTATTTGAATCTTTCTGCTGCTCCTTGGTGGTTTAGATTTGTATTTTCATGATGATATGATATTAGCAGCAGTGGCAGATTGCCTGTATGAAGCTCTTATGTTCGTTTACGGTTTTAGCTCTTGGGAGTTGAGAAGAGTGAGACTCTTAGTTTACTGGTATCTGATCTAAATTCTCTGGGCAGTGGTAATCGCAGTAATGCTTTGGTTCACTAACCAGGCTGATATAGATTCAAAATGCAGCTTGCATATAAAAACTTCACAACTAAATTGATCAAAAAATAATCATGGGTTGCTAAATTAAGCACTACTATATGTTTTTCATGTAGTACCTTATCCCGTGTTTTTGTGCTCGAGTACAGGTTCTCTTCAGCTGTCAATGTTTGGAAGAGGTTTGTAGCTCATCTAGGAACTGATACTTAGACCGGCCCTTGCATGAATTATGAATTTTGGGTATCGTTCTCTTTTGAAGTCCAACCAAAACTTAGGTTACATTGAATCATGGAATGGTTTCTTGAGCATACTATATGAGGGTGGGCATACTACAACAAGGACTATGCTTTGCAATGTATTAACAACAACAAACCCAGTATAGTCCCACACTTGTGGTCTAGGGAGGGTAGTGTATGTAGAGCTTACCTCTACCTTGTCAGGTAGAGAGGTTGTTTGTGGAAGACCCTCGGCTCAAAGAAAGCAAAAACACATCATTTATGAAGACATAAGCAATAGCAGGATAGTTAGAAAATATAGGCATAAAGGGGCAGCCCGGTGTACTAAAGCTCCCGCTATGCGCGGGGTCCGGGAAAGGGCCTGACCACAAGAGTCTATTGTACGCAGCCTTACAAGACAATATAGGCATACAAGACAACAATTAGTATAGAGAATATAATAAAAATACGGGAACAGTATAATAATGAAATACTGAAAATAATACTAATACTTCTAACTAGAGAGACCAGATGCAAAACTATTTATAGTGTATGAAGCTAAGCATGAAAAAAAAGATACTATGTGAAGCTGTTGTTGGGATTCTCTTATAGTGGTTTCCCTATTTGCTTCATTCATCTTATAATCAGTTCAGCTTGCAAAGACAGAGTATGTTTTCTACTGGAGCGTAATCCCATGACTAGGAAAGTTTTCATTGGTAATGGGTCTAAAATTGAAAGGGTAAAGGAACTTTGCTCTTGTAAAATTGCTAATATTTTCACTTGATTTGCAGGATTACATGCACTACAGGAAATATAGGTAGTTGAGGCTTGATGGATCTTCCACTATAATGGATCGACGAGACATGGTCAAAGATTTCCAGCATCGGTCTGTTTTGAATTCGAAGGGACTTATAATCCATTTATGCTGTATTTGTACTGACTAATGTTGATTGCCTCATAGGAATGACATCTTTGTGTTCTTGATGAGTACAAGAGCAGGGGGGCTTGGTATCAACTTGACAGCTGCTGACACTGTCATCTTCTATGAGAGTGACTGGAATCCAACTTTGGATTTACAGGCGATGGATAGAGCTCATAGCTGGGTCAAACTAAGGATGTAGGTATTCAACTTCTACATTTTCCTTTTTTCCTCGTCTTTTCGGTTGTACAATTGCACTGGTTCTTGTAAGTGTTTTTTTTCAGTTTGATTCTGCTTCAACTAGCTTTTCTGAAGTAGTTTATTGTTTTCCTCTCTAAAACAGAAAGCCGGAAACGAGGCATTTAAATCTGGAAAATATATGGAAGCTATTGAACATTATACTGCTGCTATATCCAGCAGTGTTGAGTCACGTCCTTTTGCAGCTATCTGTTTCTGCAATCGAGCTGCTGCTCACCAAGCTCTTGGTCAAATTGTTGGTGCCATTGCAGATTGTAGTCTTGCCATTGCTCTTGACAAGAACTACACAAAGGTTTGTTTGCTAACATGCTCTAAGCAGACTTTTGCTTTTCTCTTTCTAACTATCTTCGATAACCTTAAGTAAGTTCCCTTTCTTTTTAAATGAAACCTTAAATAAGGTGTCAGTAAGGATATTGTGAACGGAAACTTAATAGATCTGGATAGTTTTACAATCTGTTAAGCCGTAATGCAACAGGAAGAGTGACAATGCTAGTAATCTTGAGGCCTTTGCTATGTTTCCATGTCTCCACCTTATTAGACATTGTTTATTTGAGTAGCAGTCACCACTCCTACAAAGGAGCAAGTATTAGGATTAGAGAATGAATACAAACTTCAGCGAGAACTTTCTCTGTTCCAGCATGTGTGTGTTGGGTTCTATGGAGAGGAGGGAATTCTTGGTGTTTGTAGGGCAAAGCAATCACTCTGCATGAGATGAAATATTAAGTGTGTGTAAATGCTAGCTTTTTTGGTGTAAACTCCAGGATGTGTATGAGACACACAAACTGATAGACGTCATTAACTCGTTTCACGAGTAGGTTCTTTTGTATAGAGGTTATCCCCTTTTTCTGTTATTTTAGCATTTGGGGATTGCCCAACCTTGTACTTCCCGATCACGTTCTTGGTGTCTGATTTTATCCTATTTATAAAATGTCTTGTTTACCGATCAAAAAAATTATTTTTTTGAACCCGTCTCCCCAATTACACACACACACCAAAAAAAAAAAACTAAACGTCAAAATTAATTTGAATGTAAAATAATAGGAACATAAGATTTTTTTTCAGTTGCTGTTAGGTTCTCTATTCCAAAAGGCTAGCTTTGTTCTCCCCTCCAAAAATCACCAAAAGTAATTTTGAGAAGTAGTAGTTGACTGTAAGCCAACTCTCTACATCACTTCCCAATTGCTTACATAACAGAAAAATATTTTACTGCTTCTGTTAGCTGATTGTTCGAAAGGATGCTCCGTAGATTTTTTCCTTGTGTGTGTGTGTGTGGGGGGGGGGGGGGCATAACTGGTGTAAGAGTCTGCTGGACAATTAAGCTCTAAAGGCCATACCTGGATTTGAACGCACATTCTCTCTTCCTCCTTTTTTCCTCCTAAAAGTTCTCAACTATAAAGGAGAAGTAGAAAAATAGGACAACATTATATTTTAGATTTGATTTAAGAATTGCCTTTTTATGGAGATTTTCTTGTAGGGATTTTCCATACGGTAGAAAATGAGAGAGATTGGTTAACTCATTTATCCTGTGGTAAGTTTCAGAAAAGCACCTTGAGATTGTGATTTCCTCCAACTGGCAGATTAAAATATTTATTATCATTCTCTATTAATAATTTCCTAATTCTTATCTTCAGTAAGTCATGTAATATCATTTTTGTCATGTTATTTTCACCTTTTTAAAAAAAAACATATGAATCTATGTTTTAAAAGAAACAGCCAAAGTTCTCAGCCTCTGCATCCACAGGGCTTAGAATAAAAACAATTTATTGTATCTCCACTAAATAAACAACATATACAGCAGAAGCAGGAACAGAAAACACCAAAACGGCAGAAGATTTTTACTAGATATTTAACGTTTTCAGTTAGGTTGACATGCATCATCACTTTGTGGAAAATAACTTGTCAAAGGTAAAAATGGTGATATTTGCGGAAGTTGTGTCAGTTAAGATTTTAAGTCCTCCCAGTTGTAGTTTATCTTGGATGCTCTACTATTGATTTACAACACAAATTTGGTGTTGATATTGCTATAGGGAGCTGCTCCTCGAGATTGTAACATTAATTATGCTGTCCATATTGTCACAGCCATCTTAGTTATTTTGTGTCTGAAGTGGACTTTTAACTGATCTGCTCGGTCTTCTAAATTTGGCAGGCTGTTTCAAGGAGGGCTACCTTACATGAGATGATTAGAGACTATGGGCATGCTGTAAATGATCTTGAGAGGCTCATATCCCTTCAGGAAGCTCAATCACTAGAAAGGACTCGACAATCTGAGGCGCTGGATAAGTCAAATGGAAGCAGTGCTAAAGAAGCAAAGCAAACTCGTCTGCAGCTTTCGTCAATTCAGGAGAAGGCTAAAAGAGGAACGTCATTGGATCTTCATCTTATTTTGTAAGTTCCAATCTCATTCCAATTACCATTGAGTTCCTTCATAGATATGATTTTGATATTATTTGGCATTCCATTCTTAAAGCAAACTCGTCAGCAGCTTTGCTGTTATTTGGCATTCCATTCTTTTCACCATAATTGTTGAAGATATTTTTATAAATAAATATTTTTATACCATGTATGTTATTTTTAATATACTAAATCAAATAATACATAAAAAATATTCTATGAATAATTAATACAAACATTATTAATACACTCTATTTAATATTATTTTTATACCCGTTGCGATCGACCCCTTGATGGGATGGTTGAGAGCTAATTAACTGATGTCATTCTTGTTCTAAGACATTATAATAAAGCAAATCCTTTGCAATTATTATTCTTGTAATGTCTAATCAATAAGAGTGAGATGGAGAACAGTTATATATATATATATATATATATATATATATATATATATATAAATTAGTTTAGACCAAACAAATTGTACTTAATTAGCAAATATATTTATAACTGTTTTAAAAGATGGCACTAATTAGTGGATGTCCCACTAGGCTGCATTTCAATTGCCACCTTTTGTGGCTATAAATGTAGCCAATTCTTGAACGGAAAGGATACACAAAAAGAAGAAAACACTTACACACTGCTTTCTCAATTCTCTCAACTTTCTCCGTCTTCTGTTTTTCCTATTATTCTCATTTTACTTTGCGAAGTTAATTTACTTTATAATACGTTATCAGCACGAAACTCTAATTTTTCAGAAAATTAACTTCTATATCAGGTATATCTACTAAAGAAATTTAATTTTTAAGTTGTCTTTGTTACTTTCAAATTAATTTTCATCATGTCAAACTTGTCAAAATTGGAATTTGTGGCACTTGATATTTCTGGCAAAAATTATTTGTCATGGGTACTTGATGCTGAAATTCACCTTACCGCTAATGGTCTTGGTGATGCTATAATTGAAGGAAATACAACATCAAATCAGGATAAAACAAAGGCTATGATTTTCCTTCGTCATCATTTAGATGAAAGCCTGAAAATGGAATACTTGACAGTGAAAGATCCACTTGAATTGTGGAAAGACTTAAAAGAGATGTATGACCACCTCAGGGCAACGGTATTGCCAATGGCTCGTTATGAGTGGATGCACTTACGGTTTCAAGACTTTAAAACTGTAATTGAATATAATTCTGTTGTATTTAGAATAACTTCTCAATTAAAATTATGTGGGGAAACTATAAATGATAAGGACATGTTAGAAAAGACACTAACTACTTTTCATGCCTCTAATGTGATATTACAGCAGCAATACCGTGAAAAGGGTTTTCAAAAATATTCTGAATTGATCTCATGCCTTCTGGTGGCTGAGCAACATAATGCCCTTTTAATGAAAAATCATGAAGCCCGTCCCACTGGAACTACTCCGTTACTGAAAGAAAATATGGTAAAAGCACATGACCAGTCTGAAAGAAGACAAAATAAAAATCATGGCCACAATAATGTGCGTGGGCGTGACAATGGCAGAAGACGATTTGATTATCGTCGTGATGGTGGTCAACATAAAAGGGAGAACAATATCAGTTCTCAAAATGGCCCTTCAAAAAGTAACTGTCATCGTTGTGGCCTTTCGGAAAAATGAATGTCGAACGCTTGAGCATTTTGTAAGGCTTTACCAAAATTCATTCAAAAGAAAGGCAAATAGAAGGTGGTGCCTCTTCTTCTAATGCTCGGATAGAGTCACACTTGGTGTTTGAAAATAATATTGAGGCTGGACCTTCGCATAATGATAATATTGAAGCAAATCTGGCTTTGAAGGATGGCGATTTTAATGACCTCAATGATATTACTCATTTGGATGTTGAAGATTTTTTTAAGGATTATAATTAATGTTTAATTTCGTTGTATGATTTTCAATATGTTGTCAATCACAGTTCGTGAAACATCTTTTAATAAGGAATTCTCTTTTATATTGTCATTATGAACACCCTTGTTAATCAATATTCTCTTATTCATAAACATCACTAAAATGAAAAATCAAGAAAAGTTAATGTTCATAAATGAAGTCCAGTGTCATCATCAATTTCCAATTCCTTTCCCAATATAATATTATTTCCTCTTTGAAGACTTGTTAGCGTTTTCGTTGTTGTTAATTTGATGTGCTTCCAATAGTACCATTAGTTTACACTATTATATCATAAGCAATTAGCATAACGATTTTGTTGAAAATCTTGAAATGTGGTATATGCTTGCGTTACTAGCAGTGAACTATATATAAATTTAATTGCAATTACACTTTAAATGCCGGATAGGGTGCTATACTAAACAATTAGATAAAAGCAACATTGAAACAGATTACCACATACTTCACTATTTTATTATGTTACTACATGTTAATATATCATACCTTTTAAATTAATATGCATATTGCTTTTATAACTTATTTCTTATAATGTATTTTTATTTTATGAAGATAAATAAATTCTTCAGTCTTCAATTGGATCCAAGATGAGTAATAGAGATATGTGCCTTTTGGATAGTGCCACAACTCATACAATATTAAAAGAAAAGAAATATTTCTGTCATTTAATTATGAAAAAGGTCTTTGTCAATACAATATCTGGTAGTACAAAATTGATTGAAGGTTCTGGAAAAGCGGCCTTATTACTACCTGGAGGAACAATATTGATAATTGATAATGCATTGTATTGTAGTAAGTCTCAAAGAAACTTGTTAAGTTTCAAGGTTATTCGCCAAAATGATTATTATATTGAGACTGCAAATGAAAGAAAAGTTGAATACCTTTATATTACTACAATAAATATGGAGAAGAAAATTATGCACGAAAAATTACCTGCACTTTCTTCTGGGTTGTACCATACAAATATTGGTACTGTTGAATCACATGCCATTGTAAACAAATGGTTTACTAATTTTAATGATTTTATCATTTGGCATGATCGGTTGGGTCATCCCGGTTATAATATAATGCGCAGAATTATTGAGAATTCATATGGACACACTTTGAAGAATTAGAAAATTCTTCAATCTAAGGAATTCTCTTGTGTTGCTTGTTCTCAAGGAAAACTAATTATCAAACCATCAGCAACTAAGGTTGGGATTGAATCCCCTGCGTTTCTGAAACGTATACAAGGTGATAAATGTGGGCCAATTCACCCTTCATGTGGACCATTTAAATATTATATGGTCTTGATAGATGCATTTTACAAGATGGTCACATGTGTGCTTATTATCAACTCGCAACATGGCTTTTGCGAGATTGTTAACTCAAATTATAAGGTTAAGATCACAATTTCCAGATTATGCAATAAAGACAATTCGTCTTGATAATGCTGGTGAATTTACATCTCAATCATTTAATGATTATTGTATGTCGGTTGGAATAAAAGTTGAGCATCCGATCGCTCATGTCCATACTCAAAATGGTCTAGCAGAATTATTGATTAAACGCCTCCAATTGATAGCTAGACCATTGCTAATGAGGACAAAACTTTCTATTTCAGTATGGGGGCATGCTATTTTGCATGCAGCAGCACTTGTGCGCATAAGGCCAACAAATTATCATGAATTTTCCCCATTACAATTGGCTTTTGGAAGGGAGCCAAATATATCTCATCTTAGAATATTTGGCTGTGCGGTATATGTCCCAATTGCTCCACCGCACCGCACAAAGATGGGTCCCCAAAGAAGGTTGAGAATATATGTTGGGTATGAATCTCCTTCTATTATAAAATATCTGAAACCTATGACTGGAGATTTATTTACGGCAAGATTCGCTGATTGTCATTTTGATGAATCAGTATACCCAACATTTGGGGGAGAACATAAGCAGTTGAAAAATGAGATAGATTGGAATTCAATCTCACTATCTCATTTAGATCCTCGAACAAATCAATGTGAGCAAGCAGTCTCAAAAACTGCAGGTTTTGGGGCATGCCTCAACTGCAGATTTGGAGGAAAATTTGCAGGTTTTGGGTGCTAGTTCAGCCCCTAGTTTGAAAGAAAAAAATGTGCAAGCTATGGCTCCTACACTTGCATCATTTCAGCACCAAAGGCAAAGTTTTGGTCATATTGAGAGGGCTGAAAATGACCAAGCTACTGGCTGCAGTTTCAGCACAATCCTAAGTGACCAAGTGTCTAGTCCTTGCTCCCACCAAGTGCAAGATTCAAACTCCAAACAACAAGACACTTACAACATTAATGATATGAAATTCTCAGCTACCCCTAGCAACTCTAATCAGCATGCTACCTCTAAAACTCTAAGGAGAAAGAGAGCTAGAAAGAAGAAACTAGAAAAGCAACCAGAAGTTGCAGCCTCCATCCCTACAACCACTGTTCATACAAGTGAAAAAGATAACAATGGTGAGGTGGTTTCAACATCTTGCTCACAGTATGTTCTCCTAGATCAGACCACTCCAATAAGAAGTCCAGATTTTGGTTGTGAAGATCCCCTTAATCTTACCCCTTTGAATATTCAGCCAGCTCCTTTTATGCAACCTGAAAATGCCACCAACATCCTATGCACTAACAATGAGGCTCAAACTTCAACTCCTGCTAGTGATGATGAATATGGTGTTATTCATTCGGAGGATGAATATGACCAAGACTTTCAAGGTGAGGTTGAATTTGAGGATGAAGGAGAGACTACTGAACAGTCCATTAAAACAGCTGCTCCATCCAAGACCACTACTATGGTCACGAATGACGAGATGAACCAACTAGCTAGTGAGCAAGGCTTATCACCTAGAGGCATTCATCACAATTCAAAATTTACAACTATTCGTGCTTCTATTAGCAGACCAAACACTATGCTCCACAACCTTAGATCCCATCAATGATTAACACAATTGTATGGAATGCAAGAGGTATCAATACCAAAGGAGTCATAGATAGACTAAACTCTCTCAAACATATCCATCAAACGTCCATAATTTCCATCCTAGAACCTTTTTCTAACAATGCTCATCTACAAAGCTTTAGAATCAACCTTGGTATGGATGGGTCCGCTTGTAATCCTAATGGCAAGATTTGGATCTTCTGGACTCAAGATGTCGATTGTAAAGTTATTGATGTTGACGACCAACAGATCACTTGCGAGGTGAAACATGTAGAGCATCAAAATGCATTTCTTATGACATTTGTTTATGGAAAATGCAAAGATACTCTTAGAAGGCCGCTCTGGGATAGGCTCCTTCACCACGCTCCCACTAACCTTCCTTGGTGCACAGTTGGAGACTTCAATGTCATTACCTCCACTAATGAGAAACTAGGTGGAATCCCTTATAACATGCGAAAAAGCTTCGAGTTTATCAGCGTTATTGAAGCTTGCGGCCTTACAGATTTAGGGTATCATGGCTCAGACTACACTTGGTGTAATCAACGAGATATGCATAAAAGAATTTGGAAGCGACTCGATAGAGCTATGGTGTCCGATAATTGGTTAGCCGTTATGCCTCACACTTCAATTACCCATCTTCCCTCTACTGGTTCTGACCATAACCCTTTACTAATAGAGATGAATGCTAGGCAGGATTCCGCGATTAAATATTTTAAATTCTTGAATTGTTGGGTGGATAACCCTACTTTTCTCAAAACAGTAGAGTCCTGCTGGAGCAGACCCATGACAGGGAATCCAATGTTGTCCTTCCACCATAAAATGAAAAGACTTTCCTCCACCCTTAGCAAATGGTCGCGAGTGGAATTCGGCGACATTTTTGCCAAGGTTAAGGAATATGAAGAATTGGTGAAAAGTGCCGAAGAAAATCTGATAGTGTCCAATAATGAAGAGAACAAGATGCAATTGCATGCTCTCAACGCCGAATATATCAGATTTCTTAAAATTGAAGAGAACATTCTCAAACAAAAAAGTCAGCTACATTGGTTCAAGGATGGAGATGCTAACACCAAGTATTTCCATGCTCTAATCCGTGGTAGGAGAAGGAGACTGTTCATTCACAAGGTTACCAACGAAGAGGGGGAGTGGATTCAAGGCGACGAACACATTGCTAGAGCAGCATGCGATCATTTTCAGAAAATATTTACAGGCGATGAGTCTCCGATTCCGGAGAACATCTTGAATTACGTTCCTAGAATGATCACAGATGCTCAGAATGAAAACCTTCAAGCCACGCCTACCATAGAGGAGTTGAAACAGGTAGTCTTCTCCATGAATCCTAATTCTGCAGCTGGTCCGGATGGTATGAATGGAAAATTCTTCCAAGCTTGTTGGG
The DNA here is from genome assembly GCF_947179165.1 of Solanum dulcamara. Classification (NCBI taxonomy): domain Eukaryota; kingdom Viridiplantae; phylum Streptophyta; class Magnoliopsida; order Solanales; family Solanaceae; genus Solanum; species Solanum dulcamara. The sequence goes on along the minus strand of NC_077241.1, from coordinate 5,788,266 downwards.
AGATTATTTCGGAAGACCTACTAGCAGTGGTTACTTCTTTCTTTGGGGGGTATTCTATGCCTAAGTTCTTTTCTCATGCCTGTTTGATCCTGCTCCCAAAGGTATATCACCCCAACACACTCTCTGACTATAGACCCATTAGTCTCAGTAACTTCACCAATAAGATCATATCAAAACTCATTTGCCTCAGGCTTGCTCCGATTCTCCCCGGTCTTATTTCTCCTAATCAGTCCGGGTTTGTAAAAGGAAGAAGCATCTCCGAAAATATCATGCTAGCACAGGAGATTATCCACGATATCCGAAAGCCTGTTATTGGCGACAACGTGGTTATCAAGTTAGACATGGCCAAAGCATATGATAGAGTCTCCTGGTCCTATACTTGTCTGGTACTGAGAAGGATGGGCTTCGGTGAGACCTTTATTGATATGATTTGGCGAATCATGTCTAACAACTGGTACTCTGTTATCGTTAATGGGTCTAGACATGGTTTTTCCACTCCACCAGAGGGCTCAAACAGGGTGATCCTCTTTCTCCCGCCTTATTTATTTTGGGAGCGGAGGTGCTGTCAAGAATGTTGAATAGTCTTCATTGTTACCACTTCTACCGTGGTTTTCATATGGAGAAAAGAGGCCCACAGATTAATCATTTGAGTTTTGCGGATGACATTATCATCTTTTCCTCCGGAAGGAGGGAAATTCTTCAAATTATCATGAAGACCTTGACTCTGTATGAAAAGACATCGGGGCAGCTTATAAACAAGAATAAGAGCCACTTCATGATGCATCCCAGTGCGCTCCAAGACAATGTGGAAACGGTGAAACAGGTTACGGGTTTCACTCAGAAGCATAGTCCCATTACCTACTTAGGATGCCCTCTGTACATTGGCAGGCAGAGAGTCATGTACTACACGGACATGGTCTCTAAGGTTGTCAACAGAATTAGAGGGTGGCACTCCAAAATCCTCAGCTACGGCGGTAGAGCTACACTCGTGAAATACGTACTTCAGTCGCTCCCCATTCACCTTCTTTCGGCCATTACTCCCCCCCGTACCACTCTCAAACAGATTGAGAGAGTCACCGCTGATTTTTTCTGGGGGTGGAAGGATAACAAAAAAAAATACCATTGGGCTTCATGGAAAAAACTTTGTTACCCTTATGACGAAGGAGGTATTGGGTTAAGGAGAACTATAGATGTGTGCAAATCTCTCCAGTTAAAGCAATGGTGGATCTTTAGAGCTAAACCAACGTTGTGGGGTGAGTTCCTTAGAGCCAAATACTGTCAGAGAGCCAACCCCATCATCAAAAAATTCCATTCTGGCCAGTCGCTTGTGTGGAAACACATGATGCACAACAAACACATTGCCGAACCTCACATTCAATGGAGGATTCACTCGGGTTCATGTTGTTTTTGGTGGGACGATTGGCTAGGTATCGGACCCTTAGCCAACTATAGGCAGGAGTTGGGAAGAGCAAGCAATGCTAGGGTGGCTGATTTTCTTATAGATGGACAATGGAACATCGATATGCTAAATCAATTGGCACCAGCGCAACTAGTTCCTCTTATCACTTCTTCCACACTTCAACTGCAAGGAAACACACCGGACCAGGCCATTTGGAAGCTGAATACCAATGGGAACTTCACATGCTCCTCGGCATGGCAGCTTGTGAGGGAACATAGGACCAAGACACTTTCCGACCATTACACTTGGCACAAAAACATCCCCTTTAAATGCTCTTTTTTGCTGTGGAGGGCTTTTAGAGGCAAGCTGCCAACGGAGGAAAAGATCATTGCATTCGGTCAGGTTTCCACTCCATGCTATTGCTGCCACAGTCCAGGTCCAGACACCATAGAGCACATTTTCAGCACGGGCCACTTCGCTAGGAATATTTGGCGCTACTTCTCTGACTCCCTAGGGATAAAGCATGAAGCCACACCCCTCAAACCTCTTGTTATGAGTTGGTGGCTTCACAAGTACCACACAGAAGCTCACAAACTTATCTTTCACTCCACCCCAATATTTATATGTTGGAATTTGTGGAAGAATAGGTGCGCGAGCAAATACGGGGGAAAGATTTCTAGCCTGGCGAGAGTGAAATTTGCCGTTTTCAAAGACATCTCTAATCTACTTAGAATCGCGTACCCCTATATCCATTGTCCTTCGAACTGGATCCACACTATTTCCTACATAGATAAGTGTGCTCATGAAATGAAGATCACCCAAGTCTCATGGACTAAACCACAACTCGGTTTCGTTAAGCTGAACACTGACGGAAGCGCGTTGGGTAATCCGGGGGCAATTGGGGGGGGTGGCATCTTAAGAGATCATATGGGTAGATTCATCTTCGCCTACGCCATACCGTTATGGGAGAGAACCAACAATCAAGCCGAACTAGAGGCGGCAGTTTATGGGCTTAAATGGTGCATTCAACAGGGCTTTTAGCACGTTATCCTAGAAGTCGACTCGGAGTTGATCACTAAATGGATCAATCATCAGACGAAACCTCCGTGGAGCCTTCACCGGATAACTCATGACCTTGTTGATATTTTCGAATTATTTGTTTTCTTTTCTTGCAAGCATGTATACAGGGAGGCAAACTTCACTGCGGATGCTCTCTCCAAGCATAGTCACACTCTTACCACTCCAGGCCACTACACCACCCTCCAGCAGCTACCTCGGGGTACACGAGGATACTACATGCTAGATAGAGCCGGCCTACCTAGCTTTAGACGGAGGAAGACCAAAAGGATTAAGAAGCCTCCATGATCTACTACTAGTGTTGCAGCATTGGATTGAGCGCCCAATTGCAGTGTTTGTCTCCATGCTATATTTTTAGCCATGTTATTTGATGATCCTCGTTGACGCTAAAATGTATATAGCTTTTATGAGGATTCATCCCCAGTTTTATTTAGATTTTTCCTTTATTTTATGTAAAGGGCGAGTCTCTCTTATTTATGCTTTCCTAGTTTCTGTGTATCGAGAGGAGTCCTCTTCTTTAGGTGCATATTTTCTAGGTTTCCTTTTCGTGTGTTTGTATCGGGGATGAGTTGGCTGACCTTAGTAGGATGACCGACTTATGAACCACCATAGGATTGGAGGTTAGGTTTATGTCCCCCTTCGTGTATTTTTCTGTTTTATGTATAATAAGGCTTGGGGGTGTGCGGCTCAACCCCTGGCTGTGCACGAGAGGTGGGAGCCTCGTGTAGGGTCTGTTCCCGTAAAAAAAAAAAAAAAAAAAAAAAAAAACCAATTTAATCGATTTTTAAATGTCTAAAACCATAACCAAACCAAATAAAATAATAACCACCGGTTTGGTTATTGTCGATTTGGTTTGGTTTTTTGGTTTATGACTAGCTGCGATAATTCAAATATTCTCTCTCTTTTTTTGGGATAATTTAAATAAGGGCAAGAGGCCCTCTAATTATAGTAGACAAAAACGTGTAAAAATTTTACGCATAAAATTATTGTCAAAAAAGAGGAACGCGTTTTTATCAAAAATGCGTTTTCAAAGTCAAGAAAAGGCAGCAGTATTTTTTTTCTGCCTAACTTTTCTTGATTTTTTTTCTTCCTCTACTCTTCCTTTTTTGCATTCTGCACTTCCTCCCCCTTTTGACTTTTCTTTTTCTGCATTCTCCCAGTTGAAGATTTAATTGAGAATCAATTAAGTCTTCACACCATCCTTTCTACCCAACTACTGCAATGTTACGTTTCTACTAGGCCAATGGAAGATCGACACCATATGAACTTGTTACTGTTAATCGGCTTCGTAAACATATCTGCTAGGTTGTCATTAGTGTAAATTTTCTCAATATCCACACTTTCTTTTTCCACCTTCTCACGAACAAAGTGATACTAAACTCGTATGTGCTTTGTCCTTGAATGAAATGTCGGATTCCGTCGTAGATGTAGCCACGATAGTTTGTAGTTTTGAAACCCAACTTACAGCTCCTTCAGCAAGTGTAAACACATAACCTGTAGTTGACTTACTTTTATCAAGATCACCTCCATAATCTGAATCAACATAACCTTTAACAGTAAAGTCTGATCCTCCATAACACATTGCAACATTTGAGGTACCCTTGATATATCTCAGGATCCTCTTAACAGTATTTCAATGCTCTCTACTAGGATTAGTCATGTATCGACTAACCACTCTCACTGCTTGTGCAATGTCAGGCCTTGTACATACCATGGCGAACATTAAACTTTCCACTGCTGATGCATACGGTACTCGAGACATCTCCATCCTCTCTGCTTCATTGCTAGGACTCATACTTGAGGATAACTTGAAATTAATAGGAAGTGGGGTAGAAATTGACTTACAGTCTTGCATCTTGAAGCATCGCAAGATTTTCTTCAAGTAGTTCTTTCGAGAAAGCCAAATCTTCCTAATATTTCTGTCTCGGTGAATTTGCATCCCCAGAATCTTGTTTGCTAGTCCCAAGTCCTTCATTTCAAACTCCCTAGCCAACTGTGCCTTTAAATTTGTGAGACGATCTTTGTTGGGGCCTACTACCAACATGTCGTCAACATACAACAATAAAATAATAAAATCGTCATTACCAAATCTCTTGTAATAAATACAAGGATCTGAACTATGTCTGTTGTATCCAAGGCTTATAATGAAGGAATCAAATCTCTTATACCAACATCTCGGTGCCTGTTTGAGACCATATAGAGATTTGTTCAATCTGCAAATCAAGTTCTCTTTTCCCTGTTCTTCAAAACCTTCTGGTTGGAGCATGTAAATTTCTTCTTCAAGTTCTCCATGAAGAAATACAGTTTTGACATCTAACTGTTCCAAGTACAAATCAAATATAGCACACATCGCCAGGACCACTCGAATTGTTGTGAGTCGAACCACCGGAGAAAATATCTCATTGAAGTCTATACCTTCTTTCTGAGCGAATCCTTTCACCACCAATCTTGCACGATACTTCTCCAATTGATCATTATCATCGCGTTTGATCTTGTAGACCTATTTGTTTCCAATGGCCTTCCTTTCTTATAGTAATTGAACAAAATCTCATATTTTATTTTTATGAAGAGCTTCAATTTCTTCTTGCATTGCTGCAATCCACAGAGATGATTATTGGCCTTTCATAGCCTCGTGAAAGGTTGAAGGCTCTCCATCTTCTGTTAATAGACAATATGCAATATTGCTCACCATAGAATAATCCGAGTGTCAAGATAGTTCTCTTCTCTCCCTAGTTGATCGTCGAACTTATGGAGTTTCAATCTCAGCTTGCTCTTGTTCTTCATGCTCTGGTAATGCTTCAGAAGAAACTGGAACTTCTATTATTTCTTCAACTTCAACTGTAGTAGTCTCTGATATTTCTTTTGAAGTGTTACCTTATTTTGCTTGTATCTTGTTTTCAACAAATACAACATCCTTGCTGATTACCACCTTGCGGGCTGTGGGATCCCACAAGCGATACCCCTTGACTCCATCATCATATCCTAAGAAAATGCATTTCGTAGATTTTGGATCCAACTTCGATTTTTCTTGGGTGTTGTACATAACATAAGCAGGACTTCCGAATATATGTAAGCGAGAATAATCAGCTGGTTTTCCAGTCCACATTTCTATTGGCGTTTTCAGATCAATTGCGGTTGATGGTGATCGATTGATCACAAAACAGGCGGTTTTGACTACTTCTGCCCAAAATGGTTTTTCTAACCCTGCAGTTGCCAACATAGCTCTTGTCCGTTCTAACAAGGTTCTTTTCATGCGCTCTGTTACTCCATTTTGTTGTGGAGTATATGCCATCGTGAACTGTCGTTTAATACCTTCTTGTTTACATAAGTTATCAAATTCATCACCAATGTATTCTCCTCCATTATCTGTCCTCAAACACTTGATCTTTTTCTCATATTCAAGTTCCACCTGCGCTTTGAACTCTTTGAAAACTGAAAAAATATTTGTCTTTATCTTGATTAGATACACCCAACTTCTCCTGGAGTAATTGTCGATGAATGAAACGAAATATTTCGCTCCTCCTAGAGACTCCACCGGTGCTTGCCAGACATCAGAGTGGATCAGATCTAGTATTTCCTTGATTTTAGCAAAAGAACTGCTAAACTTCAGTCTATTTTGCTTACTGATAACATAATGCTCACAAAAGGGCAGTGAAACCTTTTTGATCCCTAGAATAAGCTTTTGCTCAGCAAGAATCTTCAAATCTCGTTCCGACATATGGCCAAGTTTGCGATGCCATATCATCGTTGATTCTTCAAATGAAATTGCTGACGCGGTTGATGCTTCTCCTTCTTGGTGTGTTTCACCTTTAAGCACATATAGATTTGCAGCAAGTTTTTCTGCTTTCATCACTACAAGCGCTCCTTTTGATATTCTCATGACTCCACCATGAGTCTTATACGAACATCCATTATCATCTAGTTGTCCTAAAAATAATAGATTCTTCTTCAAGTCTTTTACATATCGTACCTCCTGGACGGTGCGTACTGTGCCATCATACATCTTTATTTTGATGGACCCAATACCAATAACATCCAAAGCATGATCGTTTTCCATGAACACAAACCCTCCTGAGATAGGATTATATTGATGGAACCATTCTCTCCGGAAAGTCATGTGCCATGTTGCTCCTGTGTCCATGATCCAGACATTAGCGAAACATTTTCTTCCTTCATTATTTGATATTGCCTCACTACATAAAATATCGCCATCATCCGAAGTACATGCAACATTTCCTTGAGCATTTGATGGCTTAGGGTGTTCACTCTTCTTTTTGAACCGACAATCGTTCTTAAAGTGCCCTTTTTTGCCACAATTGTAGTAGTTGATATTCTTCTTACTTCTTGATTGAGATCTTTCATGATTGTGACTCCCACTGGGGCCACGTTCCGTTGGTCTTCCTCTCACCATCATCAAAGCTTCAGCTTGCTGCGAACTTGCTTGTCTGTCTTCCTTATTTTTGCGCGGATTTTCTTTTTCCAAGACAGCGACTGCAATTTCATCGAAAACAAGACTTTCTATATTGTTTGTCAGGTTGATGATGAGTTGATCATACGAGTCAGGCAGACTTTGAAGTATAAGCTCCGCACGTTCAGTCTCCTCTATTTTGCAACTCATTGTTGTAAGTTGCAAAAACAGAGTATTCAAAGTATTGATGTGTTCAGTAACTGACATGGACTCTGCCATTCGAAGAGTATACAATCTTCTTTTTAAGAAGATTTTATTATGCAAAGACTTGACCTCATACAACCCTGTAAGAGTATCTCATATTTCCTTTGCCGTTTATTTTTTAGCCACACTAGACAACACTTGATAAGCTAGTGTCAAGTATAGATCAGCAACTGCGTTGCTGTCTATGTCATTCCACTTGCTGTCATCAGTAAAGTCTGTGGGCCTGCCTTCAATTGCAGCTAAGCAATTGTCCTTTCTCAATATCGCTTTTATTTTCATTTTCCACAATGAGAAATTAGTCACATTGAATTTCTCAACGTCAAACTTTATTGTACTCGACATTGTTATTTGTTTCACACCCTTCTAGATCATTTTTGAATATTTTTACGAACAATTGTGACAAACTGTACCGTCATCAAAATTTACTATTCACGTGAATAGTACTATTCACCGAATTTTCTATTCATGAATGGTGCATTCGCATAAAACAGACAGAATAACCGAGGGCTCTGATACCACTGTTGGGGGAGGAAGCACCACAACTAAAGTTTGATATGAAAATTAATATAAAAATAAATTAGACACAAGAATTTTACGTGGAAACCCCTCTAACTGATAGAGGAGAAAAACCACAGGATAGAAGGATCTCACTATTAAAATATGGAGTACACTGCTCTCAAATACAAGGAGAAAACAACAATTAACAATTCTCTTTTTTAAAAGGAACAACTACTAAAGAGGACACTCAAGACTACAATAATTATCTTGGTGTATAACTTTCTTTGTATTTTTACTCTCTTTTTCTGGGATGATTTAAATGAGGGCAAGAGGCCCTCTATTTATAGTAGACAAAAACGTGTAAAATTATTGTCAAAAAGGAAGAACGCGTTTTCAAAGTCAAAAAAAGGCAGGAGTATTATTTTTCCTGCATAACTTTTCTTGATTTTTTTCTTCCTCTACCTTTCCTTTTTTGCATTCTGCACTTCCTCCCTTTATGACTTTTCTTTTTCTCCATGAGATTTATAGTTTGCTTGTGACCAATTTAAAAAAAAGTTCATTTGTTTTACCCTTCCAAAAACCTCCTATTTTTTTTCCTTGATGTCTCGAATTCACAATCACAAGATTAGATTTGGAGGGTATTTGCAATCCGAGCAACCTTTCTTGAGAAATTTGGTGATGTTTCTAATCCATTTTGAATGGAGTTTCGCATATTGAAGTTTGTAATAACCAATATGAATTGTGATGCAGTGGTGAGACTGTTTCACCCTTAATCGGAGGCTCGGATTTGAGCCCTAGATATGGAAAAAATTCTGTTGGAAACGCCACTTTCGAATGAGCTCTGCAGTGCGCAATTCGAATTTAATCAGGACTCTACGGACTCCAAATACCAGATGGGAAACAAATAAAAAAGTTAGTAATAGTATTTCGAATCAAGAATATAGATAATTGAGAAATTTGATGCACTTTTTAGCCCAGTAAGTAATGACAAAACATTTTGGCTGTTGCATTAATGAAGGCAATTAGCCTATATTTAATTAGTGGAATTTTTATAATCACATTATAAGGTCGTTTTCTCAATTTGCAGTTCCAATTATCATTGATGTATATATATATATATATATATATATGTAGGGAAGAAAATGAAGATATTTTTAAAGTTCAAAAAAATTTCAATTTATTAGGCTGATGTAATTAGTTATGGTATGTCAAAAGAAATTTAATTTTGGAATTACTTTCTTAATTGTGAGAAAATATTCTTAAACTTGATACCTTTTCTTCGTTAAAGATTGCATTTCTTATCCTTTTGATTAAGCTATTGATAGTAAATTAACTAATAGTCGTCTACTCGAATATTTAAATTAAAATAATCAAAAAAAATTGATTTTTCGATCGCTTATTTGTTGCAATATATGTAAAAACGGGAGGGAAAAAAATGAATACTTGAGACACATGTGTTCATCCCAAGCAATTACAACTTCAATTCAAATTAATCGAATCAGTGAATTTCAAATATCAAATAATTAAATTGAAAAAAAAAATCACATCTTTGTGTTTTTAGATGCTTTCGACAACCTTAGGTTGTGCATACTTTACGCATAAACCGAACTACCAAATTTTCTAACCAATTAAAAATAATCCCAATTCTTATAAACTCTTTTTCCCTAAAATTTATTTCCTTTCTTTCCCTTTCTTCCTTCCTTCTTTTATTTCCCCTCACATCCTTTAGTTTCTTTTTCTATCAATTATCCATATATAATATGAAGGCTTTCGTTCATCTTCTTTATTGAAAAAGGTGCATTTCCTTTATCAATTTGTAGAAAAGTATTATATGTTATATGATTGGAAAATTAAAATTGACTTTTTAACAAAGGAGATATTATTTAGTTCTTTTGTGCACAAAGTGCATGAGAAGAATGTATTTTCTTTCATATTTTTTTAATGAATTGGCTAAGATTTGGAGGAATGATTTTTTTTTCTTCTTTTATTGAATTTAATGATATTTATATTTATGTAATTATGTTCTCCAGAAAATTGTTATAATTTGAATTTAGAAATAACTTATATAATTTTCAATGATGATGAAAATAATAATGAGAGAGTTGATTTTGGCATTGAGAATTCCCATTCTTAAAAAGACTTTCCAACATTAAAATCAATTTTCATTCATTATTTTTCCCTTTGTTAAAAAATTGTAGGAATTTGTTTTCTCCACCAAAGTGTAAAAGAGAACAAGTTTTATGTAGAATAAAATTGATAATGCAATTACTTATTGAATGCATTTATAGGGAAAAGTAAAGTGTAGTAAACCACACCAAACTAATAATACAACCAAAATTCTTATAGTTTCTTCCTTTTTGAGTTAAAAAAAGTAGCATATACGCATATTACTTTTCTACTTCTCTTTGCCAATTGTAAGCTTTTCCTCTTGTAAAATTATCCTATATACATAAATGTTGGACATTGACAATTAAAAAGATTTCTACATACTATATGGAAAAAATCTTATTCACTATGTTCTTTTATTGCTTAAAGATCGAGTTTAACTTAAATATACTGACTGTCTAAAAACTTTAACACTACGATCAATTAATAATCATAGTTGTAACTAACTTGTTAGTACCTTTTGCAGGTCCAAATAGTCTTGTTGAGGACTTGAGGCAAAGGAATGGCAACAAAGACAAGGGACATTGCACCTATAGTAAAGGCCAAGAGGAGCCCCAACACATCTAAGACAAAGTCTCTTGTACACACAAATGCCATTAATCTTATTGCCTCAAATAGGAAAAATACCTATCTCAAGTCCAAAGTATCTTCTAGTCCTGATAAAACTCAAGGCAAGAAACCAACACCATCAACTTATCCCAACATTCACCATAAACAAACTCTAAATCATAGAACATCGACCGATAAACCTCCATCTAGTTTTGATAGTATTCAAGTCAAGAAGAACCCAACCTTGTCGAATGATCTCAACATTGTCCACAATAAACCAAATGTAGCTCGAGGAAGTTTGTTCGATAATAGGCCTTCCTTACCTTCTAGTCTTGACAATGCTCAAGGCAAGAAGCTAGCCTCATCATCATGTGTTCCTACTAGCATTCACAATAAACAAACTCTAGCTCAAAGAAGATTATCGTTCGATAATAGGCCTTCTCAATCTTCTAGTCTTGATCATAATACTCATGGCAAGAAGCTAGCCTCATCAATTAGTGATTCCAACATTTACAACAAGCAAACACTAGCTCGAAGGAGAATGTCTTTCGATCATAGACCTCCCCTATCGTCTTTTCGTGATAATAGTCCTCAAAGCAGGAAACTAGTCCAAAAAAGTGAGCACAACATTCATAGGAAACAAACTCCAACACGAAGAAGATTATCGATCGATCATAAGCCTCCCCTGCTAAAAAACAGAACATCATCTAATCCTAGGGAGAGAATTCTCAAACCACCCATGTCATCTTCAAGTAAGAATTCCACTTCTCAAAAACCCCTTTTGAATAAATTGCCCAAAACACCTCATACTAGTAGTAAGGATGTTACTGGAAAACAACATGGTGTTGGCCTCTATGCTAAGGCAGTGGACATGAACAAAACTATCACGAAGAAGCAAGATAGTCATGTTGGTTTAACATCTAAGGAATTCATCATAACATCTAATCTGACTGATATCGTTGCGAGTAGTATTGATCCTCATGAGGGTAAAGAGTTGGTAAAAGAGGAACACCAAGAACTAGTCATTGAAGATCATGGAGAGCTAAGTGAAATAGTAAACATTGATGAATACCTCAAGGCTGTTGAATCATCCTCATTATATGTTGTGGAAAATCAAGAAGTCATCAAGATGGAAGTACCAGAAGAAGAACAACAACTATTGGTTGAAGAAACAAGCATCATCAATAACCATAAAGAAGTAGAAGAAATCAAGAATCCTGAGCCTAGTAATCATGATCTTGAAAAAATCGAAAAACAAGAAAACGAGAATCAAGAAGAGAAAGATCAAGAAAATGAAATACTATTAAAAGAATTGGATGTGAAGATTGATGAAGAAGAGAAAGGGGAAAGTGAAGGAAGAAACATGAAAGGAAAGGAAGAGAATAACAAAACTACAATGGCATTTGCAAAGGCATATCCACATTTGGTGCATAAGAAGGAAAGTGTAGTATCTAATGATGTGATTGAAGAGACAGCAAGTAAACTTAGAGAGCAAAGGAAGAATAGGGTGAAAGCATTGGCTAGTGCCTTTGAAACTGTCATCTCTTTGCAAGATCCCAAGTGAGTTTACTCTAATTGTATGAATCATTATTCATTGTTATATGTATGCTTTTTAGTTTTCCCAAAAAGAAGTCTACTAATTGGTCTAAAATCTTTTAAATGGACATTGTTACAACTTTTCTTACATTTGTTTTGGGCAAATATGAAGAAAACACACAAAATGTGGAGCAATTGCTAATTCTAATGTTTACCATCATATATAACCATGACAAGATTGTACAGTCAAACCTTTCTAGAACATTGTCTTTTGTTTCGACGTTTTTTTAATTAATTGCTATAGCGAAATGTTGTTATAGAGAACATATAACATAACATGAAAAGTCGATTTCAAGAAAGATTTGTCATTTATAGGGATGACTATTATAGAGAAGTATGATGGTATACATTTTCAATTATGTACTCCTATGCCATTTATCATAGACATTCAAATTCAGTAGTAATAGTAATAGCAGGATCATCACCACAATAATAAATAAAGAATTTAAATACCAGTTTTTTCAATAAAATTAAGTTACAAATATAATAAATTATTTTCTCCAAAACTCTCAATATATTGATTATTACTTGCTCAACAAGAAATCTTCATGGATCATTTGCAATATCGAAGCTCCAAAGATATTTGTCTTTCCAATCTAAGTTGTCTTCTAAAATTAGCAATAAACGCCTCCGCTCTCTTATCAACATCATAATTGACATCATTGCGACCACTAGTACTTCTGATTCTTCGAATATACCGTGTAGAAGGGCCCTCTTGTCGTTCAAATTGATCATCCATGTCATGAATTGCATCGTATAACGAGCTCTTAGACTTCTTGAATAACTTTATAGGATGCTTCCTTTGAAAGCTTAGGATTCTTGAAGTTAATTTCCATTTTTGCATTTTAGAGCTAAGTAGAAAAGTTATGTTCTTGGTTGCTTTGCTCATGAGTGACTTTAATAGTGACCAATTTTGAGTTTTCATGGCTAAGTATTTATGCTAGAGAAGAGTTGTAAGGAAAGGAAGCTAAGGTGTCTTATATATAGAAAGAGGAAGGATTAAGAGAGCTGAAAATTGTGAGAGAAGTTACACGGTTTGGCCAAAAAAAAAAAGAACAAAAAAGACTTACATTTATTCACTTTATACACACTTGAACCTTTGGTCTTTGCTACTTTTTACTATAACTTTTTGGTTTTCTCATGTCAATGATTCGGTGTTTGACATCAGTATAAGAGCTCAACTAATTTGAATTCGCATTTCGGTCCGTAAGCTTCATTCGAAGGAAGTGCTCCTTATCAAGGATATTTCCATACTCAAACTTGAAACTGAGGCCTCTGATTAAGAGAGGAACAGCCTCACCCGTTGGTGGTAAAATAATACTTATTACTGTATTGATTAAATTGTATAATCACCTCATTTAAAAGTTTAAATTGTTAGATAAAGTATAGTTTTTGATTAGTTAATTATATCTCCAACATATGTCCTCTCATGTGCGAGTTTGATTTATGTTTTTTCATGGGCCGATCAATTAAAAATTCTTTTTGATAAAAAGTGTTGGTGAGACTTGAATTTACGATATTTGTTACAGTACTCATGTTATCATGTTAAAGAAAATAGACTTTATGTCTAACACAAGAGGTTGATTAAGACCCCATTTATTGTCATTAAAACTAAGATGTCTGACTCTAAATACACATCTAAATATTCAAATGTTATATCGAGGATAATAAATACTTAAGAGTGTTTGTTTTGTTAATATTTGAACGAATAAAATTTGTTTTTGTTTAAAATTTTATACTAATTAACCTAATAGTATTTCAACATTTTTTTTAAAAAAATTATATGGTGCTTGATAAGGGTAATAGCTAACGATGATGGTTGTGAATATCTAATAGCTAGTGTTGATGGTGACAGTCCCATAATAGCTAATAATAATAATGGTTATACGTTAATGATTAATGTTGGTGATGGTTGATTGCGATAATTGTGGTGACTAATAATTGATAATCGGTAGGCAACGATATATAGTATTGGTTGATGTTGGAGATTATGTAAAGTAAAAAAGTATATATAGCTTTAAGCAAAAAGTAAGCATGGTTAATTTTGAAGTTAATTACTAAACGTGGATTCCAAGGACAAACTTTAATTTAACCAAGTTTTGGCTGGGTTTCAAAAGTATAAGACATGTATAGTCCATTGTGAATATAATACTATTCTCTTGGTTTTATTTTATGTATGACATTATTTGATTTGGTACAATATTTTAAAAAAGAAAGATTTTTAAAGTTGTGGTCTAAAATAATTCTTAGATATTTGTGTTACTGTAAATCAATTAATTAAGAGTAAAAATGAAATTTTAAAGTTATATTATTTCTGATTATTGTCTAGGTATTATTTTTTTTGTAATGAACTACAAAGAAAAGAATGTCACGTAAAATGGGACGGATAGAATATAATATTACAAAGTTATTAATCTTGGCCTCTAAGGACAAAATTTGCACATGGTCCTTAACTTCATAAAATGATTTAAAAATTTAAAAGTTGAACCTAGTCAATAAGATATATTCTTTTTCATTTTCATTTTCATTTTTGAGTCAACCAAATTTATAAAGAGAAAATGTTTGATGATTGAATGCAAGATATTCAAGAAAAAGAGAGGGAAAAAATGATGTCATCATATACTCAAGTTCAATAGTCGCAATAATGACAATAATTATCATCAAATGACTATCAAAGAAAAAAAATTAAACATCCCGTTTGTTCAATAAAATTATTGGTATATATACTATAGTTATTTCTATCTTATTCTTTATTGGTTGTAGAACTCAATAAAAGAAGAGAAATTAAATAATAAGTCATATCCTCCAAAAACACTTAATAGTCGATTACTTGCTCAACAAGAAATCTTCATGGATCATTTGCAATACCGAAGCTCCAAAGATATTTGTCTTTCCAATCTAAGTTGTCTTCTAAAATTAGCAATAAACACTTCTGCTCTCTTATTAACATCGTCTTCATCATTATCATCATAACTGACATCATTGCGATTAATAGTACTTCTGATTCTTCGAATACAACGTGTAGAAGGACCCTCTTGTTGTTCAACTTGATCATCTATGTCGTGAATTGCATCGTATAGAGAGATCTTACACTTCTTGAATAACTTCACAGGATGCTTCCTTTGAAAACTAAGGATTCTTGAAGTTAATTTCCATTTGTGTATTTTAGAGCCAAGTAGAAAAGTAATCTTCATGGTTGCTTTGCTCATGAGTGACTTTAATAGTGACCAATTGTGTGTTTTCATGGCTAAGTATTTTTGCTAAGAAGAGTAGCTTTTAGTTTTTTGTGTTGGAGAGAGTTATGTGGATTTATGAATGAATTAAGCTTAGGATGTCTCTTATATAGAGAGAAGGAAAGATGGGAAAGAGTTAATAAATTGTGAGAGAAGTTACACGGTTTGGCCACACAAATATACAAAAAAAAAATTAAAAAAATGTTGGATTGAACCTTAATTTGACATTTCCTATTTGTCACAAAAATTATTTGGTTAATCTTATATTTTTACGATAACATACTCTGTGAAATCTCATAAAAATAGAATTGGGAGAAGGTAAAGTCTACACAGACCTTATTCCTATCTTATGGAAATAGAGAGGTTGTTTCGAAGGACATCATCTCGAGTGCAACAAATCAAAGTAATTATGAAAAAATAAATAAATATGATAACTAATAAGAAAAACAGTATAAGGCATTCAGGAAAGAAATTAACAACAAAAAAATAGCATGATAACAAAAATATAATAAACACTCAGTTGGTAATAAATATAAAAATATAAAAGATAGCACTATTATCCTTAACATTTAAAAGCTTTAAGCGGATAAATAGAGTAAAAAGTATACTATTAATTTTATTTACTTATTATATTTTCAATTTGTTTCCTTATTACATAAAATCTTAATTCTTTTTCATAGCAAAACACTTAAAATTGTTTTCTCTAATAATAGGTGGCAATCTATGAGACTTAAACATAGAATGTCAAAAAAAAAAAAAAAAAAAAAAGGTCTAACTTAACTTCAAAAATTAAAACCTATTTTCTTTACATGCTAACAAAGCTAAAGTCGCACATATTCAATTGGTTTACCTAATATGTATGTGTATATATATATATATATTGGACTATTATATTATACTCTGTTTTTTTTAATTTTTTTGATATACTTTTATTTTTTAATCCATTTCGAAAGAATGACAATTTTTTATAAGATATGTTTAAGACCACAAAATTAATAAATATTTAACTACATATGGCATTTTTTTAATTTAAAACTAAAAAATTAAAAAAAATTACTTTTTTAAATTCTACGTCAAATTAAAATAGATCAAAAATAAATTAAAACAGAAAAAATGTTATTCATGCTCCAAATAATGAGAATTAAAGTACATAGGTCTAGGGCATGAATTGTTGTCTGCCTTTCATTGGGGCCGGGCCGACGAGGACCAATGGGTTGGGAGTGGGGTAATGAGAAAAACTGCTCACTTTCATTCTATGTAATGTAATTTGACTTAATATGAAATTTAAAAAATAAAGAATTTTTTTAAATTCCTGATCTAAAAATAAATCATAAATGTTTGTATCACTATAAATAATTTTATTAAGAATAAAATAATAATTTTAAAATTAATTTATTACTTTATATATTAATATGTTATTCTTTTTAAAATTGACTAAAAAAAATTAAAACATATATTGGAACATAGGAATGTACTATATTACTACTATATAAAAGAGGCTAGAAGCAGACAATTATTCCTCGACATGATCTGCTTCTAACCGAAGATATTTCTGAAAATTCAATCTCTTCGATTCAATTTGTTTGTCTTTTTTTTAGTGTTATATATTTAAAAACTACAAAAAAGCAATATAAATCACAATAATTAATAACCTAAAATATTTAAAGAACATATAAAACAATTGCATAATTAACTCTCAAAATTCTATTAACACCTCATAAATTAGGACAAAAGGAGTAACATATATTATTTAAAAATTATATAAAAATTTATAGATCACAATAATTAATAATTTAAAAAACATATAAAAATCGTGAGTACTCTAAAATTTTCATTAGTGTCACATAAATTGAGACGGGGAGATCAACATCTATTATTTTTAAATAACACAAAAATACTATAAATTACAATAATCAACAACTTAAAATGTTAACATTTAAAAAATCAATTATCACTCTAAATTCTATTTGTGTCACATAAATTAATACCAATAAATAATATATATTGAATTCGTGCTAATATGACCTTATATATCTAGTATGAGATATAAAGGAAGTAAGTAATAATGATCGAGCTAGTAAAAAACTTTATATGGAGTTGAGCTTCGTCTTTTTTCTTTGAAGGCAATTCGTCATAATAAATTAATAATATACCCAATCAAAGTATTATTACTAACATTTTCCTTTCATTCTGATAATTTGGAAAAGTGACTTTAGCATAACCTAACATTAAAATAATAGCCACAGGAGTGTCATACGAAGTACAATGTAACTACTTAATTGTGTGAGATACATAAATAAATGTTTTAATGTTGACTTATATTCTATTTGAACAAAAATTTTAAACCGTTTATTTTTAAAATTATTATTTTTTTAGAAAAATACTTTTAAAAAATAACAATCTATATTTTACTAATCAATTTAAAAATCACTCTCCTCAATACTAAAGTAGTACTTTGGACTTGAATAAATGTTCCAAAAGTTCTTCGTAGAAATATTACCTTTTAGATTCTAAAAAACTATTTCTACTTCTACTACTACTTAAAAACATTTTTTTTCTTTCTAAAAACTAAGGTAAATAATTCAACTTTTTCAAAATAAACATTTTTAGCTTTCTACAAATTTGTCCAAACGAGTTCAAACAACAATACCAACCAATTGATTAGTGCACATACTTTTGACGTTGATCAACGACTCACATCAATTCTAAATAATTAATATAATAATAAATGCTTTATATACATTATCATCAAAATTTTATTTGAGCTTTACAACTTAAATTCACGTAGTCATGAATCTTACCTCATTTATTCAAAGAAAAGAACAATCCATTCCTAATTGTAGGGGGAGAAATGAATGAGAGAAAATAACAATGAATAAAATTCGAAGAGTTAAACCAAACCAATGGATGGGTATTATATTTGATTTGATTTTAATAAAAAAAATCGACCCAAACCAAATCAGAAACACCCCTAACTAGCAAGTTAAGAAGTACTGCATCACAATTCACAGATATCCAATGAGAAACAAACATATATTGCATTGTTGAGAAACCTAATTCTTATATTTCAAGCATAAAAAGGGGAATCAATGGGAAATAGAAAGCAACCCTCCCCCTTTTCCAAAACAGAAAATCTGACCATCGAAAATAGGTGTGAAATATAAACACAAACCTTATGACTGATATGATCGGCATAAGTAGTAAAACACAATTAGAAGGTAAAATTCTTTGAAAGTTTCAAGATATTTGACTACAAAATAGATCTTAGTATGCAATCAACGCTGTAGCAAGCAGGCAATTTGAGAAGACGAAGGAGGTCAAAAAGAGGCACTTTAACGACTTGAAGCTAGCAAAATCAAGCAGCAGGTGTTGTGGAAGAACAAAATCGGGCATGAAGCAGGTCAGCTCAATGATGTTCCCGTGGGGTAAGAGCAGACTCTTTGATCAAAGGCAGAGCAACAAGTACATTGGTTCCTGCTAATATGCAATGAACCAATCTAATATAGGTGATTCAAATGAAGATTGATGTACACTCTCCCAAGAAATTCACCCTTTTTCTAGAATATTAAAGCAATGAGAACACTTAATTGAAAACTACAAGTCTCACAGCAGGAAAATCATAAACCATTTTTGTCTCCTACTGAAAGCAAAATAGAGAAACAGATTTCGCAATACATTACAAAGTTAAAGATAAAATGAAAGTAGTTCAAAAAAGGAAGCAAAGTGTAACACAGGTCTTTACTTGGCATCACTTGAGTCTCGATTCAAATCTTTCAAAATTCGGAAATTTAATAGGCTGCGAGGTCACTTTATAAAAAGGAAAACATCTAAATTTGTATGGAGAAGTACAGAGAAGTTTAAATCTGAAAATTTATTAGTCACCCGTGTGGCAATATTTTGATGAAATTTTTTTAACTTCTCCACCAATGACGGGGAGGTGATGATGGAAAAAAATAAGATTTTGATTAAGAATAGGATGAAAGGAAAAGGCACCGAAAAAAAAAAGTTTAAAACGGCATAAAAAGAGAAGCAGATAATTGATTTTAAAAGGGAACACAAAGAAAAGAGGCTAGAAGCAGAGAATAAAAGCAAAGGAAATCACAGGACCTAGGATGTTACATGCAACACTTGATGCCATGAACTTCCATGAGTAAGCTTTCAGATACTGGCCCAATGACCTTGCTGATGTGGTGATCAATTGTTAAACGAGAACGTGAGTTCCTCAACCTCTCTGTAACAGATTAGGTACCTGCCATATGACTGCGATGCCGTTCATCATCCTTAATATCTACTTTTTATATACCACTACACTTTGAGGTGAGGCGTGTCATAGCTGCAGAGATTCAATCAAACAGAAGCATCTAGGGATGTAGCTAGCTGGTGATCAATTGTTAAACGAGAGTGTAAGTTCCTCAACCTCTCTGTAACAGATTAGGTACCTGCCATATGACTGTGATGCCATTCATCATCCTTAATATCTACTTTTTATATACCACTACACTTTGAGGTGAGGCGTGTCATAGCCGCAGAGATTCAATCAAACAGAAGCATCTAGTGATGTAGCTAGCTGGGATCCACAATCTTTGAAATTGAAGATCCCACAGCAGGGCAGTGAAGAACGAAACCACAGAGTGTGGGAGCAGAAAACCAACGAAGCAGTACCGTGAAGACACCTCGACACAAGAAAACAAAAGTAAATTTTTAGCAGCACTCTTTAGGATATTTCTTTTCTAAAGATAATAGATGCCATAAAGTACAAAAGGTCTAAGTCGCTAAGATAATGGTTCTTAAAAGGGGAAAAAGTGAAGAAATTAAAAAACACACTTATAATATCACACGAAAATTAAAGCCGTTGAAGTTGAGGGCATGGCCTCACTTACACAGCTGCGATTAAGTCAAGCATAGTAACACACACATCCAAAAACTCCTGAATGAGACAAAGTAATCATCTTTTCCGATCAGCTCCTGCTTCTGATTCGGTCCCTGAGGCCATTTCTGCATTACAAAGCAGAAGAAAGACGACGGAAACAAGAACATTGATAAGATTCATTATCAATATGAAAGAACAAATAAACAAACATATTTGTATAGCATGAGACCAGACAATGTCCCAAAATCGAAAACCCATAACAAGTAGGTAGGTAGCAACACGGCCAATACACAAGCTACATGAACCAATGCATGAAGCACCAAACAGATACAAAATAATTCAGATAAAGATCCAAGAGACAAATCATAATGTGTGTGTATGTGTATATATGCACATTCTCTAGAAACGGCCAACTTTAATCAGGTATAAACACTAAAAAAAAAGAATGCCCAATCAACAAAGATCACACAATAAATGGTCCCAGAGTTGGGAAACTCACCCATTGGAATAAGGAACTTCATCTCTTCCACGGTATGGAGATCGGCTATAGCTACGGCCACGAGGTGATACGCTTCGGCGTCTGGGGGAACGTCCACGAGGACTATAACTCCTGTTACAAAAAGGGCATTACGAGGGAGTACGTGCGAATGTCATGTCTTACTGTATATTTGAAAAATTCTCTTCTGACCTGCGACCATAACTTGGGCTCCTCCGATATCTAGGAGGGCTACGACTTCTACGTTTTCCAGGACCTGGACCTCCCCGCACTCTGCATTCACGAGCAAAATGACCAGACTCGCCACACTCGTAGCACTTCAAATCAGAGCCTGAGCGACCACGACCTCCGCCACGGCCCCCACCCCTTTCTCCTCTAGAATTATGTGAGAGCTCAACTCTCCATCCATTCTTACCTGTTTATTGTATCAGGAAGAGAACAGCTTCAGTATTTGACATATTTTCCAGACTTTACAGACGCTAATGTATAGAGCAAGAAAATAAAATTTATTATCAAGCTGCAAAATATTTTGAAAAAGATTAAACGCCAGAAAAGGCTAGATATTGCATGGCCATAAAATAAGATAAGAACCCCTTCAGAAGGTTCAACCATATGCATGAGTAAGGGACCATACCATCCAGATCCCTGATTGCGTCTTGTGCATCTCTTCGGTCATCAAAATCAATAAAAGCATAACCAGGTGGGCGTCTTGCAACCCAAACACTGCAAGCATTTTGATTTTTTTTCATCAAGAGTTCTATGTGCCAATCAGAAGACATTATAGAAAAGAAAGATGGAAAAACAAGGAGTCAAATTCCATAAATGAAATAGCCCCTAGTTTTACTGAAGTGCTACCAATGTTCTTACTTCTTAGTAGCTGAATTTATATCCCATCCCTTTGATTTAAACCTCAACATGTCACTTTATTTGACATTCAATAATCAGTGTAGATTTTTTTAAGAATTCAAAACAAAATATAAAGGCAGAGTTTCAACAGATCAAAGAGCAACAAAAGCACGGATATCTTATACCAGATCCATTTTGCTAGAAACTTCCGGCAAAAGTCAGTCATGAATATAAGAAAATAATGTGCTCAAAGTACAGCTTACGATCATTACATCTAAATACTGCTTTAGAGAAACAGGTGTACACAGCAAGTTAGGATGGCATTATCTTCTATCTGATACAAAATAAGACTTAAATGCTCCTCCATCTCAGATTGTTAGTGCATGGTTCATTCACGAACTGAGAAGGAATGCAAGCAATGAAGAACGGATGACAACAGGTTAGTTGTAAACTAAATATTTACTTGCTCTACTCTATAAGAACTCAACAGCCAATTACAAAATAAAACTGCACATCCTATATATAAGAGGTCGTCAATGCATACAGATTACAAATGCAAATTTAGTGTAGAATTTGCTTTACCTTCTTATAACTCCAAACACACGGAATTCATCTTCTAGTTCTCTTTCAGTGACCCTAGGATCAAGATTTCCAACATACACTCTTGACATCTCGGAATAATAACCTATAAAAGAATATTCATTTCAGTCAGACATATATTAAAAAAAACTTACATATTCACAAGGCATGTATAAGAAATTGAATGGTACTGTGTCAGGAATTTGCCAAAATCATCTGAATTTTCAACTCTGTTTTCTTGGTAGCACTGTATAGTAGGCTTGAATTATTAAAGATTTAAGGTGTATACACTGATGATTGCGATATCTGCAACAATCTGTTTCTCCTATTTCACTAAAAACGGTAAGATACAGTTGTAGGAAAAAGGGCAGGGCAGTCCCATGCACTAAAGCTTCCGCTATGCACATTCTTCATTGACACTGGCGTCGCATGAGCCCAACGACCCAAAAGGGCTCGGCCAGGTCCAATACGAGCACGACCGTCATAGTAAGATACAATTGTATGAAAGAGGGTAGGGCAAGGTAGTCCCGTACACTAAAGCTCCCGCTATGCACATTCCTCATTGAGCCCGACTTTCACTAAAGGGCACGGCCAGGTCCAATTCGAGCACGACAATCATAGTAAGATAAAGTTGTATGAAAGTGTAAAAAACAAAAGATGTTTTGATGACAAGGAAAACCCGCAGCCACTACCTTTGGGGCGCACAAGGTAAAACCCCCGCTCCTATACAATAGCTCGCAAACCACACAAGAGAGGTAACCCGAACTAGGCAAGCCCGGTGCAACGAGCTAGACCCAGAAGGCATACCCCTTGCTTTCGCTAGCAAGGGGTTTCGAACTTGAGACCTCCAACATGGGAGTCCCAAGCTCAAACCACTGGGCCACCCCGAGGGGTAAAAAAAAGTTTTACTGCTAGTGATTTAAGAATTAAACTCCATCATCAATTATTCTCTGTTAAAAATACTATGCACTTTGGAATACTATTAAAACTGCTTTAAAGGGTGGTGCATACACAGCGTAGCCACTACCTTGTTAAGGTAGAAAGCCTGTTTCAGATAGACACTCAGCTCAAGTAAAGCATATAAGTATGAAAAGGAAATACAATAATAAAAGAATTCAAAATAATAACAAGAAAGGCATTAATTGAAGAGTTCGAAAAAACACTATATACAAACACAAACCATAAACTACTACCTTAAGACAAAATATTGTTTTTCACATGGAAAAGGAGATTACACTGTGGGGGAATCAAACTACAAGGTGAAAATTCAATTAGCCAACCAACTGAGCTACTAAGATTTCCCGTAAGATGTTCGATTTCAATAAAACGAATACTATTTCATCAATTATATGAAATTTTTAACAAAATTAGGATTGGCGGAACCGCAAAATTCAACCTATCAAGATAACATTAACAGATCTATATGAGTGAAGACTGAAGCAAGGAGAAACCTGAAACCCTAGTGAAGAACGCGAGAGAGAAAAAAACCCTAGGCCACCACGATTGCTGAGAGAAAGAGAGGACAGCGAAGAGGGAAGTGTTAGAGATATCAATAATTGGATTTGAAATGGGCTTGAAAGCTGCACTCATTGGGTTAGGCCCAATAGAGTTGATCCAAATTTTGGGCCTAGGCCCATTAGTTATAAGGCTTTTCTTAGAACAGGAACAGCGGGCTGGAGAAAAATTGAGGAATAGACACTTTTTGTACTGCCTATGCTCCTTAGGTACACTTTGTTTAATTACGCTTCATAACTATAATTTTTTTTGTTATGGATATTTCTGTTGGTATAATTCGCTTTCCAATATACAAAAAAAAATAAGTATATACAAATTTTAGATTTATATATTTAGGAATTTTTCAAAACCTATACAAATCCAATGTATCAATAGGATAATTATATACAAGTTAGCATGAATTTAAACTTTTGGCTCTTTTAGCATGTACTAATATAACACTTTGGGAAAGTTACACATTTGGCGATCTGCAAAAATAGTTATAGTCGCTAATCAAATATACAGAAGTTGTCAATTAGTTATATATAATATATATGTATACTAACGAGATGAACCAACTAAAGAAATGGTCAAAGAAATTTATATTAACTTTTTTCTACTGTTTTCTAATTAATACTTAATTTAATTATAATTAAGTACAAATTCTTCAAATTTTCTAAAACAATTATAATAGATATTTAAAAAATTATAATAAAAAATTATTTAACACCTCAAACAATAATACTTTCACATAAAATAGAACACGAGAAATATCTAGTGTATTCTACGGACCAAAAAAAAAAGGAAGTGAAGATTACTGACCTTGTCCCATGCAACTAGTGAACAGACCCATTATATTTTGCCAATATGAACAAGCAAAAATTTCCAAGCATATATATAAGGTTTAAGAGAAAAGATATATAAGTGAAGAGGGGATTGAATTTGATTCTATCTTGTTTGTTTAATTGTCTTTTAGGTGTGATGGCTACTTCAACCTAGAATTTTCTAGCTAGCATCTGATTCCTAACTTTCAACAAGCTTTAGCTTCACCTCGAATCAACATTATTTGGGCTCGAATGTGATGATGACACTCAATGATGTATTCAGAATTTTTTATACATGGTTAAAATTGGGAATGAGTTATTTATATATCTTTAACAGAAAATTATACTATTTATACATGATTAAAATAATTTTTTTTATATATATATAATAGATGTCGAACCCTCTTCGATAAATTCATATATTTACTTCTTTAAATTTTAAATCCGTTAATCAAAATTCTGACTCCGTTACTGACTGTTTTTGACGTAACAATGATGGTCTTGTTAGAAATCATCAAGCTCGTGCGTGCACAAGGAATCTTTGACTATACGGAGGAATCACGGGGGAAGAATTGACAACACAACACTCGGTGTGTTGTCTGTAGGGGTGGGCGTTCGGTATTCGGTTCGGTATTTTCAAAATTTAGATTCGATAATTCGGTAATCGGTAATTCAAAGTATATACCAAATACCGAACTTTCAAACTTCGATTCGGTAATTCGGTAATCGGTAAATAAAAATTCGGTTCGGTACGGTATTCGGTAATACCCAAATTTCTGCATCTTAAAAGATCAACACAAATGCAAGCAATTATTTTTACAAGGAGGATGTGAATTCATGGCCTGATCTAACTTTGTTGAGGGAGAGACATTTGTAGGGAAATATCCACCTGATCTAACTTTGTTGATCAAACTCCAGCTAGTGAATTGCTCAGTTACACTTGCACGGAGACTATAGAGAACAATTTAGAAACGAACTGAAAACTTTCAAATTACAAAATTTATGCCACATCTTCTTTGCGTATTCTTTGTTTGGGAAAAAACTCACCCCATCTTAGTTTATGTTCAAGGATTACAAAGTGTTTAAACAAATGTAATTTTAGTGTCATTTTGCTTTTTTAATTGATGAGTATCAGAAATAAGTTTTCTTGTAACTAAGATTCGATCAGCAGCACCCATGTGGGTGACTAGGAGACAGAGAAGCATGAACAAAGCCCACTACTGCACCAATAATTTTTGGACCAGTTCTAGTCCAAATTCTTGCTGAATTGGAATCCATATATGATAAATCCCAGCATTAAGATGTTCAAAACTGATACTTCAGACACCTAGAGACCATAGATACACAATAATAAACAGGATGACTGTCGTCTACACATTCTTAAGTCCTAAGGGAGAGACACTTGTAGGGAAATATCCACCTGATCTAACTTTGTTGGGGGATGTTGTTTCAGATCCATGGATTGAGGCAGTAGTATTAGTTCCGTAGGGCTCAATCTTTCGTCGTATTTTGATGTTCATTCTGGAGCTGAAGAAGTCTTCAAGGAGGATGTGAATCCATGGCCCTTGTGAGAATTTAAGGGCCAAGATGGATGTCCCTCAAGCTCCTGATTCTTTCATCTACACCGGTGGTAAGGAAAGGTCCTGTTGGAGCCAACGCCGCCGTCTGCGATGCAGCTGAGGAGTGGTCGGAAGTTCCTAGTTTGTATTTGTGAATTGTGAAGACTAAAGTGGGTGTTCACTTAGGGAGTTAGGGACTTAGGGTTACTTAGGAGTTAGGATTTCATTTGGGTTTGGTCTTTGGACCTAAACATTTATTGATAATGGGCCTTTTGCCCTTTTCTATACTCTTTTAGACTTTAGCCCAACAGAATATATCAATATAATGGGCTGCTAATTCTCATTTAAATTCGGTATTCGGTATTTCCCGAATACCGAACGGTATAAAAATAAATACCGAATACCGAATCCGAATACCGAAAATATGATTTTTGGTATCGAATACCGAACCGAATTCCCGAATTACCGAATACCGAAATACCGAATTAGCCGGTTCGGTTCGGTAATTCGGTTTTCGGTATTTTATGCCCACCCCTAGTTGTCTGATTGAGCCAAATTGGGAGCATACAGCCAACTAGATTGATTAGGGGTTGTAAAAAAGTTATCTATAAAGTGTAAAAATACTCCTAATAGTAAGAGGCATTTTGAAAAAAAGGAAAATGGATCAAATATATCCATGTACTATTGGAAATAATTTAAATATATTCTTTGTTATACTTTCGGGCTAAATATATCGTTCATGTTATATTTTCGGTTCAAATATATCCCACTCATTATACTTTGGTACGAATTCGCCCTTAATTTTAATGGAAGAACATTTGAAAAACTCAAAATTAAATAACTCATTCCCAATTTTAAATATAACCCTAAATCTTCATTTGTTTTTTTCTCAAAAGTTATTTATATTTTAAAAATAAAAAAGGTGAGATGTGTTACTTCAGTAGGATGATTATATTATAATTTACATTTTCAATTATCATGATTGTTTGATTAGTAGGATGATTATATTATAATTTACATATGTTGTTTAATCAATATTTTGAATAACGCTTGATAAATTTTGACACGCTAGCAGTGTATTTCTTGGTTAAAGAAATTCTGCATCTATATTTTATATCTAATTAATATAGCTACATTAATAAGAGATGTGAGTAAATTTTTAAAATTTTTACAGTATTTACTGTCTTATCATTTCGTAAGAAAAAATGACTCAAATTAGTATTTAGAAATTTCATATATTAGTACTTAATATTATGCAAAGCATTCTGTATGTCATTTCTAAGAAGAAAAAACTCAAATTAATACTTGAAAAATTTATTTATTCCTAAAAAATCAGATATTTAAAATTGAGAATGTATTATTTAATTTTGAAATTTTCAAGTGTTCTTCGGTTAAAATTAAGGGCGAATTTGTACCAAAGTATAATGAGAGTGGTATATTTGAACTGAAAGTATAACAGGGGGAGGTGGATATATTTAGCCTGAAAGTATAACGTATTTAAACTATTTTCAATACTACAACTGTATATTTGATCCTTTTCCGTAAAAAAAAACTCTTGCTAGATTTTGATTAAAAGTAGATAACATCATACTGAGTTAAAAATATCTTTATTTGACATAGCCCAACAATTGATACCAAAACTAATGGATCAAGCGAAACGAGAATAAAAATGGTGAAATAATGGTGTGTAGGGCTCCACTTTACTCACTTTCAAGTTATAACTATTTTTACCTGGAGACGCATACATAAAAGAAGCATGTTGATTTTAGTCGTAATAAACATTTCCAATGATATGAGTGACATGTGATGAATCTCCAATCTCCATATTAGACCATGAATAGTCTTACGTAATGGGTGTGTGGAGCTTAGTTCGAGGGGAAAATTATTGAATATGTGTGATCCAAACACTTTATTTGCTCTTCCCCAGAGTTTGTTAATATGAGATGGCTTTGTGCATCGCGCGAGCAATAATTTTTTTTTAAAAAAATTGAGATGGAACTCTTTGATTCTCCTGAAATCAGATCTGAAAAACAATCAGCAAAAAATAAGAGACTAAGTATCTTAAATAGTCATTTATGTTTGTTTTATATTAATAATTATCTATAAGGAAAAAGGCTCAGATATGCAATCGAACTTTGAGAAAAGGCTCATTTATGTTATCTGTTAAAAGTTTGGCTCATCTATACCATTACCATTTGAGAAAAGTCTCATTTATGTCATTATTTTATAACTCCGGTTTTGCAAAGCCACCTAAACAACTTTTAACATTTTTCTATTGGAGTTTTGAATCAAATGTATCTTTTTGGTTCTTCTTCTCCAAGAACACATGAAGAACATCAAAAATCTAAATTTTCAACTTCTTCAATTTTTCACGAAATCACCTCAAATTTCAATAGTAGCATCCCTTCGAGCTAGATATCAAAACTCAATATCTTTTAAGCTTGAATTCAACCTAATCCAAAAGACACACTTAAAAAAAATTCAAAGTTTCAAAACTTTAACCTCCTTTATGGTGGAATTTTTGCCACAATTCCAAATTACTTGAAATTTTGAACGCAGACCCAAAAAACACTATTTTAAAATTCACTATGTCTATGTTCAAAATTTCAAGTGATTTGGAGTTGTGGAGAAAATTCTACCACTAAAAGAGGTTAAAATTTTTAAAAATTGAAGAAATTTTAAGTGTGTCTTGTTGGGTTAGGTTGAATTCGAGTTTAAAAGATATTGAGTTTTGATATCTAACTCGGAGGGATGTTACTATTGAAATTTGAGATGATTTCATGAAAATTTGAAGAAGTTGGAAATTTGGATTTTTGGTGTTCTTCATAGGTTCTTGAAGAAGAAGAAGAAGCAAAAGAAATACATTTGATTCAAAACTCCAATAGAAAAATGTTAAAAGTTGTTTAGGTGATTTTGTAAAATCGAAGTTATAAAATAATGGCATAGATGAGTCTCTTCTCAAATGACAATAACATAGATGAGCCAAACTTTTAACGGATGACATAAATGAGTCTTTCTCGAAGTTCGATGGCATATTTGAGCATTTTCCCTATCTAAAAAGTCATTATAGCAACAAAAAAACCTAAGGGGTCGTTTGGTGGGAAGCATAACTCCACATAATTCCAACATAACTTATCCATCATAACTAATCCAACATAACTTATCTCATCATAACTAATCCCAACATAACTTATCTCATCATAACTAATCCCAACATAACTTATCTCATCATAATTAATCTCATCATAACTTGTATTCAAATCCAACAACCCCTAAAGGAATAATTACATAATTCTCCCTTCAAATTTGATCTCGTTTAACTTACCTTCTTTGTGGTTATGCTTACCTCTATAATTTGAATGATCTTTTAACTTAATTATTACATTATATAAGAAAATATGATTTAACTAATTTGTCCTTTAATGAAATATACTTTTTTAAAAATTAATTTGTAAAAAAATAATCAAGAAAAAAATTATTTCCATCTCCAATATATATATATATATATATATATATATATATATATATATATATATATATATAAATTATTGTAACATGACAGAAACTTAATGGAGGAATCGATGTTGTACAAAATATATATGACATTCTTTAAAGAGGTGTGGTTGCATTCTGATGAATTCTTGAAAGAGACGGCAAAGGAGGTGTGTTGATATGCCAGTAAGGAGATGCGACAAGTTGGTTTTAGGGGTATTCGGAAGAGTAGAGGTAGGTCGAAAAAGTATTGGAGAGAGATAATTAAAAAAGACATGGTATAACTTTATATTACCGAAGACATGACTCTAAATAAGAAGGAGTAAAGACTGTGTATTAGGATAGAAGGCTAGTAAGAGTGGAGTTTTGTCTTAGAGTGCATAAGTTTAGGCTCGTTAGTGTCTATCTTAGTACTAATCATACCTTTGTAGTTCTTGTTGTATATTGTGTATTGTGTTTAGATTATTTCACTGTTATTATTGTTTCCTTCTGGTAGACTTTACACTGCTCTCCTTATTATCGACTATGTTTTTCATTGTTTTCTTCTTCATTTGCGCGGGTTTGATGCACTTTAGCCGAGGGTCTTTCGGAAACAATCTATTTGCCTCCCCAAGATAATGGTAAGGTCTGCGTATATCCTATCTTCTTCAGACCCACCTAATGGGATTACACTGAGTATATTATTGTTGTTGAAGATATTGAGTCCCAGAGATAATATCCATTTACCGTCCCTGTTCAAATTTCTTTGGTGAATTAGGATTTTTTTTGTGAAAATTGTTAACTAGAAGAATAATTTGTTACAAGGACCAAATGCATATAACTTTTATGTTTTGGTAAGAGAAAAACATATAACTTTTGTTTACTACTATTTTCTTTGTCCCAAAATAAGTATTATCGTTTTACCTCATTTTACCTTCATTAAAAAAAAAAAAAGAAGGTATAATCTACTTCAATTCAGTCCACATCACTAGAATTATAGCAGATTAATCAAACCAAAAAATAACAGATCAATCACATTAGCCAATCATTTTGGTGCAACTGCAAACCAAATTGACCATAATAGGAAAATGGAGGAGCACTTGAAAGAAAAATAAACTATACACCAGCCGTTCCATCAAATGCTAAACAGAAGCAACAGAGAATTATTTTTTTCAACAAATAGGCGATCGGATTCACCGTTTATTTTTTGTAATTGTATACATAAATTATACACTATAATATATGTATTTATATATTTATCGGCTATTTTTAGCTTAAGTACTGATGGATAAACAACTATTTAGGTTAATTCTTCTTAAAAAAAATAATTTGTAATATAAATCAAACCTCGACAAGAAAAGGTTACTCAAATGGTAAACTTTCTTATTTTTAATTCTAACGTTGTGAATTCGAGTCACCAAGAACAAAGTGAGAGCTCTAGAAAGGGAAACAATCCAACATAAAAGATTAAGACATAATAACATCACTTGATAAGATACAACATAGGTACAATTACATAATACCAATAGAACTAACAAAGAAATTTAAACTATGATAATGTTTCACTTAATGTGCTGAACTCACTTGATCATTAAAGTTCTTCAAATTTCCTTTAGGATTTTTCTCAAATCTCTCAATTCTAAAATGCATCAAGTCCACATCTTTTGTTTCTCCATCCATAACAAGATCACCTAATATTTTCCCCACAATTGGTCCCATTTTGAACCCATGCCCAGAAAATCCACCAGCAATCACAACATCCTTCCCAAACTCCCCACCAAGAAAATCAATCACAAAATCCTCATCCGGTGTCACGGAGTACATACACGACTGCGTCAGGACAGGCTTCTCGGAGTCGATCACGTCTCCGAATTTCTCCCGGATCCACTCTTTGAGTGGATCCAAACTTTGCGTGGGCGCCCACGTCCGATCAACCGGCTCACAGGGACGCCCACCGTGTACCGAAATTTTAATCAATCCCGGATACTCGAGAGACGGTGTGCCGTATATGTACGGCTCACCGTAGCTCGCGAAAGTTGGAAAACCATTTCCAATAGTGAATTTTGCTTCATACCCTTCTTTTATCTTCCAATAAATCACAGTTGTCTCCAATGGTTGAATTGGTAGTACAATCCCTGTCACACTTTTAACTAACTTTTTCATCCATGGCCCAACTGTCACCACACATTTTTTACCCCAAAATTTATTTCCATTTTTAACACTAACCAAAACACCCCCATTTATACTATCTTTCTTGATTTCAACAACTTCCATGTTATCTTTCAAGAAGGCTCCATTTTTGATAGCAAGTGTTTGAAACATGGAAACAGCTTTTGTTGGCTTGATAACACCACCATATTCAGTAACAAGACCAACCCAATTCTCAGGCAATTGAATCAATCCATTGAATTCTTGAAACACGCTGTTACGGTCAATAATTCGAACAGGGATCAAGTTTTTCTCGCAGCTTGAAATGACAGCTCGAAGAGGTTTGTGATCAGAAGGGCCTAAATCGAATTGTGGAGTCTTGAAGTAAACTTTGTAACCGATTTGTTCTTCAGCTTCTAACCAAAGGGTCTCAGATTTTAAGACCATTTTCGGGTAGTAATCTTCGGGGTAAGTGGCACGTATGGTTCTTGATTCGCCATGGGAAGAACCACGATGGTGCAAGAAATCGAATTGCTCTAAAAGGAGTGTTTTTTGGTTACGTTTTGATGTTTGATAAGCTGTGCAGCTACCCATTATACCTGCACCAATTACTATTACATCGAAAATTTCGATTGGATTCTCCATTTTTTTGTGTTTGTCTGTGTTTTTATACTCTGTTTTTTGTGTTGGAGAAGGAATAGGGGAGAGGAGTTTTTTGAGTTGTGAAAATGGCTATGTCTAATACTTTATACCAAGACTACTTACCCTAACACCTTGTTTGGATGGTTGTTACCATCGTGATGTATTGTATCGTTAGTTTAAATATGATTTTTATTTTGATTATTACTTAAATTTTGTTGTATCGTATATTTAAATTCATCATTATGTACCGACGAAAAATTATATTTTGCGTAAGGACAGATTTGGTGTAATCGCATCGTTACCTTAATATTTTTTTCTCATTTTGTCTTTACTTATTATTTAATAATCTTATTTTATTCTTTATTCTATCTTTTCATAGTATCTCTACCTCGTACCCCTAATCTTTTTGTTGATTTATCATTCAAATTATTGATATGTGACATTATATAACTACTGAGAACAATACAATCTACTCAAACATTATATTTATTAAAATAATACAATACGATACAGTACAGTACAATATGATTACATTATGAAACAATACCTAAAAATCATCAAAACATCGTGTAATATGTTAAAAAAGATGTAAAAGTTTATGATGAATTGATAAGTATTTTTTTCATTTTAATAAGAGGTGTTGAATTAAATTTTGGGTATAAAATCATTTTGGCTGGAAGTGTTTTATCTCCGAAGTGAGATTTTCATGTGTGAATTTGGATTAGTTGGGCCTCAAAACGAACATCAACAATGGTGGAAAAAAGAAAAGTCTAATTGATTAATTCCACGATTTAAACTTGTGATATATATAGGTAGAGGCAGAGATAAGCTTTGACATGTGAATTCGGCGAAGCATCAATATTTTTGGCTAAATTTTGTATGTGTTAAAAAATACATTAATATGTATAAAAATTAAATTCAAAACATATTTATTAATATTGGAGATATTATCCTAGAATTTAACTCATAAATTAATCACACAAAGTTAATTTTAGTACAATGATAGTAAATATTGATTTAAGGCTCTCCTTCCCTTGCACTAATCGTTTACCTACATAGTTTAATCAAAAATGCTAGGTGGTATTTTTTACAATACATGTTTTCTTTTACAAATTTAGCTTGAAAATTATCCAAAAAATAACAATAATAAATTGAAAAATGAAAAGAAAAAAGTTTCATTATTAAAAATATATCACACGAATAAAAAAAATCTACATGACAGCGTGTACATTACACTTTCTTTCATTCCACGTCCATAGAGCATGACTTATTTATTTTTTTATCCTTCATATCACTTTTTTAACACACATTTTTGAACCCAAAATAAAACGTTCTTATTAGATAGTTTTGGTTTAATTTTTTTTAAAAAAGAATTGTGCATACTTTTCAGCATCTATTAAGTAGTTAAGTTAGTTATATAAAATATATCATCTCATTTAATTGTAGATACCATTCTCAATTGGAATATGCTTGAGGTTTTACAACTTATCAAGACTAATGCATATACGTGAAGAGACTTACTTACTGAAAGATACCATTCACCAAGAATGGTGAAAAGGTAAGGATGTGATGTAACTAAAGGTATTTGAACACATAATAAATAGTTGTTATTAACTATTTTTTATTTAAATTTTTTTAAAAAGGCACCGTAATAAAAGACACTCATTTGTTTTCTGCACTCAATTCTGTCTCTTTCTCTTACCATCTTTCCTTCCTATTAATTTGTTAAGTCAATTTATTTTATAATGTATAAAATATCTGAAAACATATTTCCCAAGTTCTATTGCACTAAGAAATTAAGTCAACTTAAGGATGACCACTAATACGATATTTTGGACGACGTTACTATTATATTTATATCTTAAAAAGAGATGAATAACATCGAATATTAAAAAAGAATTGATTCTAACTTTAGCACTAAAGGTGGAGAGGTTGTTTTCGAAAAATCCTTGGCTCTAGTGATAACGGTTAATAAGAAAAGCAGTGTAAAATCTACAAGAGAGAAACAATACCAACATGACAAAATAGTGTGATAATTAAAATACAATAAACAACAAGAGTACAATTAGTCCTACGATAGGCACTAAACATTCACAAGAAAAGACAACACTCTACCCCTACGTACTAACCTTTCACCTAATTCGCGACCTCCACTTCTTCCTATTTAAAGTCATATCTTTAACAATACCAAACGCTTCTAATTAACGATGCTCCAATCATCTACCCGGATGAATTTGTGCATTTAAAAGATCTTTAATATTATGTACAACATAATTTCAAAATTGATCCCAAAAATATTATCAATAATGAAAAAAAAAGTACAATAGCTAAATGAGCAATATCTTTAGCCAGCATAAACTTGACGTTTGACAAAAATTAATGCTCAACAATTATTTTGTTACATAGGAGTGATTTATATATCTACCATACAATAATAACAATAATATATTCAGTAAAATTCTATGTGCAAGTAAAATATAAAAAAAATGATGTATACTTTTACTTTAATTTTTATGAAAGATGGAGAAATTATTTCGATAAACTCTTGACTAGAATAAAACATGATTCATGTAACGTCGTCCTCACAAATATAAGATATGGAAAAAATAATCAATTTTAGGTAATGGAGTGCACATTTTCTCATTATAAATCTCAAGAAGAAAAAACCTTCGTCAGATAATCATTCCTTAAAATTATTTTTTTAAAAAAATGATATATCAATTATGAGTCAAGAATGCGTGGCAATGATTTCTCTGTTATCCAAAACGACAAAAGAAAAATAAAATCCACCATTTTTGTTAATGCTACAGCACCTGAAATCTTTTTTTAAGGAAAAGATTCCACCAAAATGATGAAAAATGTGTCTTTTTCCTCTTTGACAGGACAATATGTAAAACAATGAATTTCCTGTCACATGAATCACCAAAATTTGATTGAGGATTGCCTACCTACTAATTAAGGTTAGAAGAGCATCAATTAAACCTGTTTTCAGAAAATTATTGAAGTAGGGAAATAATTAGCAAAAAAAAAAAAGGATGCAAGCTAGATATTTTTGAAAGTTTGATGATGTATCATGTTTTCTCTGTTTTTATTATTTTTGTATTTGATAGAGATAAGATGTGTACTATATTGTCTAGACTAGTCTCCTTTTGTAATGATGCTTAAATATGTTTATTAAATAAATCTTTTATTATCAAAAAAACATATTTTTCTTTTCGAGTTTGTTACGTGAGTGTTTCTCAATTGGTGTTTGATATTTATTTTAGAATTTGATTAATTTAAATTGGATCAGGTAATCTTAGGGTTGGCCAAATGATCAAGCCACTAAAATGAGGGTTTAGTTCCCTATTTTTTTTTATTTT
Organism: Solanum dulcamara; assembly: GCF_947179165.1. NCBI lineage: Eukaryota > Viridiplantae > Streptophyta > Magnoliopsida > Solanales > Solanaceae > Solanum > Solanum dulcamara. The sequence goes on along the minus strand of NC_077241.1, from coordinate 5,752,785 downwards.
TCTTATTGGTGGACGGGGTGGGGGTAGTTTTTTTCATCCCGTGTATGGTATTTATATTAAAATTTTCAGATTAATTTTATTTTGAAAAACACAAAGTTGATTAAAGAGGAAGTGCTCCCTAGCAATTTTTCTTTATTGTGAGGCTTGAACCCAAGATCTATAATTGAGGAAGGATAAGGCCTAATTTTTACCTTATAATAGATTTATAGGTTAATTTTTTTTTTAAAAAAATATTGAGCAGAAAAGATAACGTCTTTTGAGTTTATGCCACCAATCTTATTAAGTCGCTCTTAAATAATCTTACTTTAGGGGTAAACCGCTCCATACCATAGATAACTCCATTTCAATTTTCTTATTTGGTTTGATATATGCTAATGATACAAAGATTAGTAAGGTAAGAATATCATGTAATACATGAATGATAGTGCACGAATTATAAGCCATGTAATACTAACTTTCGTATACACATAAAATTATATAAAAATGTCTGCATAATTTCTGCATCAGTTATGGGAATCTTGGTTATTGGAACCAAACATTTATAGTTTTTATTACATTTGTAATAGAATATGAGAAAATTGAAAAATATTTTTCTCTGGTGAATTCCTTTCAAAGACTTATGTCGCTACATCAATGACTTTAACGTACATAGAAATCAATATGGGTTGTTGTACTACTTCATTCGTATCGGAGGTCTCGGGTTCGAGCTTTGGATATGAAGAAAATCTTGTTTGTAACGTTATTTTCGAACGGGCTCTGCAATGTGCGATTTGGATTTTCTGGGTGTGGAGAAAATCCAATTGGGAGCGTCACCCCCGAATGGGCCCTATTGTGTGAGATCTGGATTTCTTGAGTATGGAGAAAATTATATTGGGAGCGCTACCCTTGAATGACTTCTCCACCTTAACGACAGAAAATAGGATTGATCAAATTCTATTAAATCTGACTCATAGTGATCATTTATCAAAGAATGACTCTGGTTATTAGTGCGCGATCTGGATTTATTGGGTGTGAAAAAAAAAATCCTGTTGGGAGCGTCACTCCTGTACGGGCTCTCCAATGTGCGATTCGGATTTAATATAAGCTTTAATGCGGGCTCCGAACATCGGGTGAAAAATAAAAAGAATAAAAATAGACGTACGTAGAAAAAGAAAAAAATCCCAGCCCGATGTTGAACTCCATCGATGTTATAATATCTACATGCCACTAATTTGTGCACATTGATAACTTAATACATTCATGATGCACTAGTAAGGTAATAATTTTAACGTAGAAGCTGAACAATAAATACACACTTAGATAAGGGCAACCCGGTGCACTAAACCTCCCGCTATGCGCAGGGTCTAGGGAAGGGCCCGACCACAAGGGTCTATTGTACGCAGACTTACCTTACATTTCTGCCAGAGGCTATTTTCAAGGCTTGAACCCATGACCTCCTGGTCATGTGACAGCAACTTAACTAGTTACTCCAAAGCTTCCCTTCAAATACACACTTAGATAAAAAATAAAAATTGTACTTTACATTCCTTTGATATCAGTCTCAAGTTTAAGTCTTGAAAATCGAAGGAACCTTTGATAAGAAACTCTTTCTCCTTTAATGAGTCATACGCCCGTGAATTCTTCCATCCTTTGTCTCTTTCTCTTCCCTTCAATCCTCAAAGGTGAATCCAAGATTTCAAATTAATATATTACTGCCCATTACTTCTTTACAATAATGATTGTAGTGTAAATATGTCTTCTTCTTCTTTTTTTGAATAATTTTTCAACTACGTAGACATAATTTATTTAGGAAAAATTACGCGAATAAGCAAACATATACTAATTAATTAGCTAACATAGTTATAGTTTGAATTAATTATGGCTCACGGCAAACATCTAGCTGTAATTATAGTTCGAGTTTTGTATAATTCGCGCGATTATACAGTTGAGTTTTGTATAATTCAAGTGATTTATACAAACGCTGTGCGCGAATCAAATTGTATAACGAAATATACAAATACTATAAATTGTATAGCAAATTATACAAACGTTGTGCATGAATTGTATAGTGAAATATACAAACGTTATACAAAAAATGCAAATTGTATAGTGAATTATACAAATGTATACAAATGTTGCGAGAATTATACAAACGCTGTTATAAGTATATCTACGAATTGTAATTAGCAAACCATTGCTATGGAGCATAATTAAGATATTTTTGAATGACCATATGCAAAAATTCCTTATTTATTTAAGCAAAAGGCATTGGGTCACCTGGTATATTTGTCTCATCTCACTTTATCGACTATTAAATCACGCGAAAGTGCTAGTGTGGGATAATATACTTTGACTCATTTTTATAGTTTACACACTTTTGTATTGCCGCTTCTTACTGCCGTATTTATGTTAATGCACTTCAGATGCAAGAATGAAGATTATTTTAATACAAAAACCACAAAAGGAGAATATCTTGATAATTTAATCCTTATTTAAAATGTGCTAAAAGTTGTAGTGGGACTGCCAGTGGTGTTTGGTCTGACATAACAAGTTGGATAAGAATAGGATAAATAAAGAGATTAAAGCACTAAAAATTTGTGGTATCAAACAGGACAATATAGATAGATTGTCAGTACAATATCAAGATCCAGAATTGCAAAAATTCTGTCCATGTAAACTAAATAGTATGATCCTTCACATGAACATTTTAATAAATGTCAAATATAATGTCATGATCTAAAATCGAGTGTAATGACACTCGTCTAATCCACCAAGACGAGTTAGCCTAAGAGTCTAAACAATTCAAAGAAATTGAAAATAAAAGTGAAAATGTAAAGTCTAACATGATATAAATAATGATAAGCGAAAAGCAGATTTTAAATTACCCAAGACTTGGTATCACATGTACAAGCCACTATTTCAACATAAATGAAAGAGATACAAATATATATATATGTCTCGGTTTCAAAATGGAGCAAAACATAAGATAATGGACGAAGAGAGTCTGCCAAAAAGGATAAGCTCTACCTCTCAAACGTCCAGAAGCTTGGACCAGTTAAAAAGTACTATGAGCAGAAGGTGTTGGGCTCAAATCCTAAATAAATGTAAAAGCAAAGAATGAGCACCAATTACACGGTACTCAGCAAAATAAAAACTAAACCCTTAGTAAAGCAATGCGAAACATGGGTGCTCCTGACATCCCAACCACAATCTTCCACAACTACATACCTGCACTCAGACAACTCAATCTGTATAGTTTATATCACAATTACACTAGAATATTGGACAGTCCACAATAGAAGGCACAAATACATTCTCACCACTATACTCTGGCAAACACATATAATCTCAGATCATAATAAATCACATGAATAAATGAATGTAAATGCAATGTCAAATATAGTGATGCATGTCTGTCCTACGATATGCATTCACTGATCACCTCAGATCGGAACTCATGGGGCCTTACATAGACCATGTATCCACCGGAAATGACCTCGGCCAATAGCTGCAGAAAGAGACCTCGGCTGTAATATCCGTCGGAAGAGACCTCGACTGCCGAAAGAAATCTCGACAAATCACCTCAATCGGTGAGACCTCGGCCCCAATATCCAGTACCTGACTCATATCATTCCTCAGCCATAACAAATATAATGTATGCACAAGTAATGAGTGAAACATAATAAATATTCACGCAAGATGTCATATAGTCCACAATCACACAATAGATCAATGCCTCGTAATCCATAATAGTTCGACAATTACCCCTATTCAAATTTTACTATCACACTTCAACTCATATAGTTCAATTCAATCTAATGACCCAACACACCTTAGTCCCCTCACATAGAAAAAGATAAGGTTCAACATACTTAACAAATGTTAGAATTCTACTTGCCTTAGCAAAACGTCACAAACAATCCGAACTCAAAGCTTTTCTCCTCCGACGATACTCCAAATCACCACAATCTAATCAAATATAGACTCACAATCACATTTCGAAACTATTGACACTAAAATCACGAAATTCGAGTAAAAATGGTAAAATAGTCAAAAACCTCATATCGAAAATTGAATTCGAAATCTGATTATTTTTGGATGAAAACATTCTCCAAATAATAAGGAATCTAATAGTGAAATCAATTTCAAAAATAAAGTTAAAAAGAGTTGAAAATCATTAGAAAATCAAATTTACATTGTTTTTGAAGAATCCCAAAATGCCCAATTTGAAATCCACAATTTAAAGTTAAAATACGAAATTATTCAATGAAAATTAAGGGAAAGTGTTAGAAATACATTACCCAATAGTTTTGTCGTGAAAAATCTCAAAGAAATTGCCTAAACCGAGCTTGAAATGTTAAAGATGATGAAAATACCTTAAACCTCGTCTAAACCCCTTTTTGATGTCACTATAGCGATATGGCATCGATAAAGCGGACCATTACTTTTGCGATCCGAGGCTCGCTTAAGCGAACCCTGCTTAAATGGCTTACCTCGCTAAAGCGACGAGGGTGTCGCTTAAGCGAGCGTCGCTAAAGAAATGGGATCTCGCTTAAGCGATCGCCGCAAAAGCAACCCTCCCTCGCTAAAGCGATCGCACCAGAGATCAGCAACTCAAATTCTATAAGTCTCAAAACTTTCAAAACAACTCTCGGAATTCGTTCGGAATCTCATATACACAAATCATATATGAAACAATTCTAAATTCGACATTTTAATCTCAATGGAATCGTCAGAATTTGAATTCGAGGCCTTCTTGACCCAAAATATGATAAGTCACATCTAAGCTATTATCGGCACTTGAAATACCCAAAATATCCTCGGGACCTTTAAAAATTATAACAAAACCATTTCTAGCATTAGAATCACCTCCTAAAACTATTGAAACCATCAGAAATCCAATCCGAGCACCCAAACCTCAAATATTGACTAAAGTCAAACTTGGATCAAACTTTAACTCAATTTCCAACTTCGGACTTAAATTTCACGTTTTAACTCCAAATCTGATTCCAACAACTTTCCTTAACCAATTTCCACATTTCAGAACTGATGGAAGCAACAGAATTCTATTTCGAGACTCGAAACTCCAAATGACTTCGAAACTCAAAATTTGACAACTTAAGCTTTTAAAACTTATTTCTCAAGCAAAACCTCAACTTTTCACAAAATTTTAAAAAATTAACTTTCAAACACGAACAAAAGTGACTCGAAGAAACTAATGGGAGGGGTAAAATGATAATTTATCGAAAATGCCAAAAATGACCTTTAGGGTCATTACTTCATCTACTACTAAAAACTATGTTCGTCCTCGAACATAAAGCAAAGGACATACCTGGAGTCTCAAAAAGATAGGGGTAACATGATCGTATGTCTGACTCTAACTCCCAAGTAGCCTCCCTCACGGACCGATGCCGCCACTAGACCTTCACCGAAGCTATTTCCTTAGTCCTCAACTTCCTGACCTGCCTGTCCAAATTAGCCATAGGCTCCTCTTCATATGTCAAATCTGGGCTCAACTCCACCGAATCATGAGAAATCACAAAAGACTCATCCAGAATGTAGAGTCGTAGCATCGAGACATGAAATACTGGATGTACAAAAGACAGACTAGGTGGCAAGGCAAGTCTGTAGGCCACCTCTCCCACTCGATCTAAGATCTCAAAAAGGTGAATAAACCTAGGGCTGAGCTTGTCCTTCTTCCCGAACCTCATGACACCCTTCAAGGACGAAACCCTCAACCATACCTGGTCACCAACCATGAACACCAAAGGTCTAATTCGCCTGTTAGCATAGATCTTCTGGCGATTCTGAGTTATCAACAACCTACCTTGAATCAGTCGAACCCTCTCCATGGCATCACGAAGCAAATCGGTGTCTAGGCTATCTACCACCACAGAATCAAACTAGGTAATAGGCGATCTACATCTTCGGCCATACAAGGACTCAAAATGAGTTATCTAGATGCTGGAATGGTAATTGTTGTTGTAAGAAAACTCCGCTAGAGGCAAGTACTGATCCCATCGAGCACCAAAATCAATCACACATGCCCGTAACATATCCTCAAGCACACGAATAGTCCTCTCAGACTGCTCATCGGTCTGAAGGTGGAATGCGATACTCAGATCCAATCGGACACCCAATCCATGCTGTACAGCCTCTCAGAAGTGAGATGTGAATAATGAGCACCGATTCGATATGATAGAAACAGGGACCCCATAAAGTCTAACAATCTAATTGATATAGAGCTGGGCCAACCTATCCGCCGTGAAACTAACCTTAACCGGAATAAAATGAGCCAATTTGGTCAATCGGTCCACCACAACCCAAATGGAATCAAAACCTCCCATTGTAGTGGGCAAACCCACTACGAAATCTATCGTGATCCTCTCCCACTTTCTTGTGGGAATGGGCATCCTCTAAAACTCACCCTCGGGTCTCTGGTGCTCACACTTAACCTGCTGGCATGTTAAACACTTAGACCCAAATTCGGCGATATCCTTCTTCATACTGCACACTAATAGTGCTGACTCAAGTCATGGTACATCTTTTATGCCTCCGGATGGATAGAATATCGAGTGCAATCAGCCTCCTCAAGTATCAATATGACCAACTCACCCACCTTGGACACACAAATACAACTCCCAATCCTCAAAATACCCTCAGAATCAAGCACTACTTCCTTAGCTTCACCTCTCGTCACCTTATCCCGAATAAGGCACAACTTCCCATCCTCAAACTGCCTCTCTAGGATCTGAACCATCAAAGAAGAGCGGGCCTATATGAAAGCATGTACTCGGCCCTCATCAGAAAGCTGTAATCTTACTTACCCATTGGCCAATTGCTGAACGTCTTTTGCCAAGGGTCGCTTCTTAACTCGAATAGTTGCAACACTTCCCATGCTAGAAGTTTTCCTACTCAATGCATCGGCCACCACATTGGCCTTCCCGGGGTGATATAGAATAGTCAAATCATAATCCTTCAGAAGCTCAACCCACCTTCTTTAACTCAAATTCAAGTCCCGTTGGCTGAAGATGTACTATAGACTCGTGTGATCAGTAAATATCTCAAAATGAACTCCATACAAATAATGTCACCATAACTTCAAAACAAAGATAATCGCCACTAACTCTAAATCATGGGTGGGATAGTTCTTCTCATGAGTCTTTAATTGCCTCAAAGCATAGGAAATCACCTTCCCCTTTTGCATCAACACTCCACCTAAGCCTGCTCTCGATGCATCATAATACATGGTAAAGTCAACACCCTCCTCAAGCAAGGTCAACACAGGCACAATAATCAATAATACCTTGAGCTTTTGGAAGCTCTCCTCACACTCATTCAACCAATGAAATACCATATTTTTCTGAGTGAGCCTGGTCAATGGAGTTGCTATTGAGGAGAATCCCTAAATAAAACGGCGATAATACCCTGCCAAACCTACAAAACTGTGAATCTCTATAGCTGAGGTGGGTCTAGTCCATCCTCGGACTGTCTCGATCTTAGCCAGATCGACTCTAATGCCCTCCTTGGACACCACATCCCCTAGGAGAGCCACCAAACTCAACCAAAACTCACACTTGGAGAACTTGGCATAAAACTTCTCCTCCCTAAGCCTCTAGGGCACAATCCTCAAGTGTTGCACATGATCTGCCTCAGTCTCTAAGTAAATCAAAATATCATCAATGAAGACAATTACAAAAAAATCTAGATACGGATGAAACACCCCATTTATTAACACCATAAATGTTGTTGGGGCGTTAGTTAGCCCAAAAGACATAACAAGGAACTCATAGTGGGCATATCTGATCGGAAAGGCTGTCTTAGGAATATCTGAAGGCCGAATCCTCAACTAATGATACACGGACCTCAAATAGATCTTAGAGGATAAGGCCGCTCCTTGGAGCTGATCAAACCAATCATCGATACGAGGAAGAGGGTACTTGTTCTTGACAGTCACCTTGTTCAATTGTCTATAGTCGATATACATCCTCATAGACCCGTCTTTCTGTTATAACCCGCACTTTGCACCTAAGGACATGTTGGGGATACTTGTAACAAGTCAAGGGTAAGACAATGCTTGGTCTTTTTTATATACAAGTTTCTATTGATTAAGTTGGGAGGTGGAATTATTGGAAAAGTTAAAGGGCAAAATTGGAATTACCCATGTGGAAATACCATAAAAGGTTAGGGGTAAAATTGGAATTTCATATGTGGAAATACCATAAAAGGTTAGGGGTAAAATTGGAATTTTACATATGGAAATACTATAAAAGGTTAAGGGCAAAGGTGGAATTTCAACTTGGAAATATTAGAAAAGGTGAGGGGCAAATTGGTAATTTCACATGGAAGCCTTTAAGTCATCTAAATCCTAGAGATTTCTAGACATTTTGAGAGAGTTGGAAGCAAGAAAACTTATGGAAAAATTAGAGAGAAAATCGGCCAAGAGAGGGAGTAAATTAACCCTTCAAATTTCATCCCCAAAAATTATAATTTTCTAGTATTCCTACTAAATCAAGGGTACTCTACAACATGGTGTAGTTATTTTGGAAGTTTGGAGACTTGTTTAGTTGATTTGGAGATTTGGAGAAGTGAAAGAAAAGGTAAGAATTAATCTAATTGCTTTGTGTTATGAAGTTTGTTGATGTTGTAGTATGTGGAGGTGTATGAAATTTATGAAAATATGGAAGTTTTCATGGTAATATGGTGCCATGTATACATGTTCTTATATGAGTAAGATTTACTCAATTTTTGTGTAGTATTTTTGTGTAGTATTTGAATAGTAATTATAATAGTTATTTGATGTTGAAGATGGAAGTTGGATGAAATTTATTGAAGTTGGAAATATGAGTTAGGTGATGTAATAGAAAAAAATTAAGTTTGTATAATTTGTTAGTTGTGGTTATGATTTTGGGAATATAAATGAAGTTTAAATGGGGTAAGTTGGTATTAAAATGGGTTGTAGGAATTATGTAATTTTAGTATGATATTATAAGAATATGGAGGTAAGTTATTAAAAGTATGGATTGTTGTTGTTGATTATGAAGTTGAAGAAAGAAAATGAATTATAATATTTTTGTTGTATTTATGGAATTTTTGAGTGAAATATGGAGTTGATAAAAATTGGATAGCTTACTTGGAATATTTTTCACTTATGTTGGAATGAGTTGAAATTAATTATGGATATGAGATATTCATATTTATTTGGAAATACAAAATTTGGTTGAAAGTTGTTGCACTAATTGGAAAATTACACCAATTTATGTTATGGTGTGTTTAAATTGATTATTGATGGAATTGGTGTTGTTGTTGGCTTGGTTGTTGATATTGTGGCCGAGTTGTAATCTCGGGGTTGTCATATATATAGGGGAGATGCTGCCGAAATTTTTGTAGACAAGTATTGAAAAATTGAATTCTTAAAGTCTTATGAATAGTAATTGGTAAATGTGACCAATTGTAGATTTTGGAGGAAACGGGAATTGAACTTGGACAACCGTAAAAGGCCAAAAAGGTATGTAAAGCTTTACATTTTCTTCTCTTGGCATGTTCTAGATGTAATAGGAGTGAATACGAACCTCGGGGATCACTCTACTCTTCGGAATCGACGCTCGAAAATTTTCCTTTTCTATTCAATAGAATTGAATTAGGTAATTATGAATAGTTTTGGAAAAATTGTCTAAACTTCTAGATTTTGCACAAATGAATTCCGAATACCTTGAAACTCTTCTAAATAATGTTATGAAGTCTAACGCACGTGATTTGTATATGCCACTTCATTTGATCGAGGTGGGCCCCACTATTTCGAATTTTTCGTCGTTATTCTATTTGAATTACGGTAGGTAGAATTTGAAAAAAACTCTTTGCTATGCTTCCTAATATTATATGAATAATTATTCCGTTAATTCCCATAATATATTTGGAAGTACGGAGATGATTCGGAAAATACTATTTTTACGTAGACTATTGTGATATTGGAAGTACTTATACTATTATTATTATTCAAGTTTCCTTTTATGATTTGTTATCGAAATTATGCCATCGAGTCTGTATAAATGTTTTGTAATTTAAATTGCATTTAGTTTCTCACTACTCCACTCGTGGATGCCTCAATGCTTCCTTCACTGAGCCTGGGCCAGGATATGTTTTCGTGCGTATTTCTCTGCATTGTTCGCCGTGTCCCGACGTGAGGGGGCAGGTATGACATGTAAATGGGATGGTAAATATTATGCCACGGAGTTATGCTGTGCCATGTACATATATGTTTGTGATATGATATGATATGATATGATATGATTTGATATGGCCATCTGATATGATATGATTTGTTACGGAGATATTTCCTACTCTGGTGTTATGCTGTGTCGTGATGCCGAAGATGGGAGGGCAACCACACTTTGTTCACCGAGTCCATAATGAGGCCGGATATGGCATATGTCTGTGCATATATGGTTTGAGATTTTGATAAGCATTTTGAAATTCTAAACGTTGATTTCATGTTTTACATATACTATTCAGATTATGATTTTATATAGTACAGTGCATGCTTTACATATTCAGTACATTTTCCGTACTGACCCCCTTTCTTCGGAGGCTGCGTTACATGCCCGCAGGTACCGACGTTCGTTTTGCTGAGCCGCTTATTTAGGACATCTGTTGTGTTATTGACAGTGCTCCCTTGTTCGGAGCTTGTATTTTGGTACTGACTTTATTTCTATATATTTGGATATGTTGGTCAAGGGTACGACGGGGCCCTGTCCCGTCTTATGACTATGCTATCATCTGTAGAGGTCTGTAGACAGAGTTATGTTGTGGGTTTTGTATATATGGTTTGGATTTTGTGTGTTTTGTGACGGTCTATCAACCCTCGTGCCTATATCTACTTTTATGATATATTTAGCAATTTCTACTAATCACTACATTTGTTTATTCGGATAAAAAAAAAACTAATTTGGGATTAGGGTACGTTTGGGTGTCCAATTCGGGCACCAGTCGCGGCCTACGGGGTTGGGTCGTGACACTTTCTTCTTCACAAATAGCACCGGAGCACCCCAAGGCGAAACACTAGGGTGAATAAACCCTTTACTCAACAGATCCTGAAGCCGCTCATTTAGCTCTTTCAACTCATCTGAAGCCATACAACAAGAAAAAATAAAAATGGGCTTGGTGCTCGACTCGAGGTCAATAGCAACGTCAATATCATTGTCAAGTGAAACCCCTGAAAGATCAGTAGGAAATACATTCATAAACTCTTGAACCACACGAATAGACTCCATAGAAGGCGACTCAACATTAGTATCATGAATAAATGCCAAATACGCCAAACAACCCTTATCGATCAATCATTGGGCCCGGATACCAGAAATAACCCTACTACGATAGGAAACACTCGAACCCTTCCACTTTACCTGGGTCTACCAGGCATAGTGTCACCGTCTTGGCATAACAATCAAGAATAACACGATACAGATATAACCAATATATACCAAGATGATGTCGAAGTCCACCATATCAAGGATAATCATGTCCACCCACATCTCATAACTCGCCAAAGACACAAGACAGGATCGGTACACCCGATCCACTACTAAGGGCTCTCCTACTGGGGCACAAGCATAATATCACATGGCAAGTCAAACCCAGAAGAGAAATATGCTGACACATATGAATAAGTGTATTCAGGATCAAATAACACATATGTAGGGCAATGACAAACCGGAAAAATACCTGTGATGACTACATTGAAGGCCTCAGCCTCAAGTCTACTTGGAAAAGCATAACAATGAGCTCTACGTTCGCCACCTATCTAGGCAACTCCTCTTCAACCCTGTTGTGCTAAGGCATCACCCACTCCCTCTACCTTCGATATGACTACCTCTATCGAATTGATCCTTACCACGACCCTGGGTCGGTAGGGCTGAACCTCTGACTGGCGGCGTCGAACCCTTGACTGACGTTAATGTGTAAGTATAGTATATACCTGAATGAGTCTGCATGGGGCACTATCATACCATATGGTCCGGGGATCCACACCCAAAATACAATCTCGGAACAGACGGCTGATGTGGAGAGATAGGAGGAATATTGTAACCACCTCGACCCGTAGGCCTATGCTGTGAACCGAATAAACCCTAACTTAGATGTTGGCATAGAGGCATGAACCGACCCTCTGCGTTAAAGGGAACCAGCTTCTTTGTAATAACCTCTACCTCCAGATAAGGTACACAAAAATTGCCCAGAAGCACAGGCCCTCTTGGGGTCCCCGAACTCCTCCTTCTCCATTAACTCCACCTCCTTAGCGACACTAACCACCAACTGAAAGGAAGCTTTATCTCTAGATACCCAGGATACCGACTGCCTGATAGAATAAGTCAAACCTCTCACAAAACGGTGAACTCTCTCAGTCTCATCGGGGATGATAGCGGTGTCATATTTGTTTAGCTGACAAAAGCAAACCTCATACTCAGAAACGAACATCCCATCCTGCCTCAGGCTCTCAAATCCGAGGTGACTCTCCTCCCTTACACTCCAAGGGATGAAACGATCATAAAAAGCATTGGAAGCTGAAGAGTAACATACCAAACACTGTGGGACTCAGCCAACCCAACTGTCTCAAGCGACTCCCTGCAGGTGGTCAAGAAATCATATATATTCTCAATCTTCCCACTCTGGAACTGAGGTGGGTCCATCTTTCTGAACTTCTCATAACGATGCTGCTCATCCTCAGTCAATGCACCTACTAGTGCGTCCTAAACCTCGACTACTGAAGTTGGAAGAACCTCATCTATAGGGACTACTAGTGGCTGTCCCACCTGTCTCTGAGCCTCAAGAGCCCGCTGTTGGTTTGGGACCTAGACCCCCACTCGGGTCTATGATGTACCGGGTGTGCTTGTTGCACTTCCAGTCTATGTCATAGTCTCGAGCACGCCCAACACCCTCAATAAAGTGTCCTGTAGTAATGGTGTTGCCACATACTTAGGAGGAACCTGCTCCCTTCTAGCCTCTATCACCGGCTCAGGGGAAATGCCCCTCTCATGATCTCGGGCTGGTGCTGCTCTTTGGCCCAGCCCCTACCTCGACCTCTGGCCTTGCCTCTACCTCTACCCTGAGTTGGGGTCTCAGTAACAACCTCGGGGGCTGGCTCCCCTCGTCCAGTAGAAACTGATTCTCGAGTCCCATCCATCTGCCGAAAGAACACGCGATAACTCAGCACTTACACAAAAACCCACGCATGACAAAATTGAAAGAAATAAAAGAGAATTTTCTAACAGTCTTCATAGCCCCTCGAAAATAAGTAACAAACGTCTCCGCATCGATCATCAAGGCTCTACTAGACTTGGCTTTTACACATGTGAGACCTATGAACCTAGGGCTCTGATACCAATTTGTCATGACCCAGAATCGGGTGTGATGGCACTTGCCTAACCCACCAAGACGAGTCAGCCTAAGAGTCTAAACAATTTAAAGAAATCGAGAATAAAAGTGGAAATGTAAAGTCTAACATGATATAAATAAGGATAATAAGAAACTAGATTCTAAATTACCCAAGACTTGGTATCACAGAAATGAAAGAGATACAAGTATATATATTTCTCAATTCCAAAGTAGAACAAAATATAAGATAATGGACGACGAGAGTCTGCCGAAGAGGACAAACTACTACATCTCAAACATACAGAAGCTCGGACCAGTCAAAGAGTACTATGAATAGGAGGTGCCGGGCTCAAATCCTACATAAATGTAAAAGCATGAGGTGAGCACCAATTACACGGTACTCAGCAAAATGAAAACTAAACCCTAAGTAAAGCAATACGAAACATAGGTACTCCTGACATCCCAACCACAATCTGCCACAACTACACACGTGCACTCAAACAACCCAATCGATACAGTTTATATCACAATTGTAATAGAATACTAGACAGTCCACAATAGAAGGCACAAATACACTATCACCGCTATACTTAGGCAAACACATATAATCTTAGATCATAATCAATCACAGAAATAAATTAATACAAATGCAATGTCAAATATCGTGATTCATGTCTGTCCTACGATACACATTCGTTGATCACCTCAGACCGGAACTCATGGGGGCCTCACATAGACCATGTATCCGCCGAAAATGACCTTGGCCAATAGCTACCAGAAGAGTCCTCGGCCGTCGGAAGAAACCTCGGCAAATCACCTCGACCGATAGAGACCTCAGTCCCAATATCCAGTACCTTACTCATATCATTTCTCATCCATCACAGATATAATGTATGCACAAGTAATGAGTGAAACAGAATAAATATTCGTGCAAGATGTCACGTAGTTCATAATCACATAATATATCAATGTCTTGTAATCCACAACACTTAGACAATTACCCTTATTCAAATTCTACTATCACACTTCAACTCATATAGTTTAATTCAATTTAATGACCCAACACACCCTAATCCCCTCACATAGGAAAATAGAAGGTTCAACATACTTAACAAAGGTTAAAATTCCACTCGCCTTAGCAAAAAGTTACGAACAATCCGAACTCAAAGTTTTTCTCCTCCGACGATACTCCAAATCACCATAATCTATCAAATATAGACTCACAATCACATTTCGAAACTATTGACACTAAAATCAAGAAATTCGAGTGAAAAAAATAAAATGGTCAAAAATCTCTTATCGAAAATTGAACTCGAAATCTGATTATTTTTGGATGAAAACATTCTCCAAGTAATAAGGAATCTAATGGTGAAATCCGTATCAAAATGGAGTTAAAACAAGTTGAAAATCATTAAAAAATCAAATTTACATTGTTCTTGAAAAACCCAAAATGCCCAATTTGAAATCCACAATTTGAAGTTAAAATACGAAATTATTCAATGGAAATTACGGGAAAGTATTAGAAATACATTACCCAACAGTTTTGACGTGAAAAATCTCAAAGAAAAATCGCCTAAACCGAGCTTGGAATGTTAAAAATTGTGAAAATATCTTAAACATCATCTAAACCCCTTTCTGATGTCGCTAAAGCGACGTGGTGTCGCTAAAGCGGACCATCGCTTTTGCAATCCGAGGCTCGCTTAAGCGAACCCCGCTTAAATGGCCTGCCTCGCAAAATAGACGAGGGGGTCGCTAAAGCGATCGCTGCTAAAGCGACCCACCCTCGCTTAAAGCGATTGCACCAGAGATCAGCAACTCAAATTCTCTAAGTCTCAAAACATCCGAAACAACCCTCTGGATTCGTTCGGAATCCCATATACACAAACCATATATGTAATCCTACTAAATTCGACGTTCCGAACTCAATGAAATCGTCGAAATTCGAATTCGAGGCCTCTTTGACCCAAAATTTGATAAGTTACAACTAAACTCAAATACTCAAAATACTCTCGGGACCTCTAAAAATTATAACTAAGTCATTTTTAGCATTAGAATCACCTCTTGAAACCATTGGAATTGTTAGAAATTTTCGAACCTCAAATGTTGACTAAAGTCAAATTTGGATCAAACTTTAACTCAATTTCCAACTTCAAATCTAAATTCCACGTTTTAACTCCAAATCTAATCCAAGACTCGAAATTCCAAATGACTCCGAAACTCAAAATTTGACAAATTAAGCCTTTAAAACCTATTTCTCAAGCAAACCCTCAACTTTTCATAAAATTTCCAAAAACTAACTTTCAAACCCAAACAAAAGTGACTCGGAGAAACTAACGAGAGGGGTAAAACGATAATTTATTGAAAATGCCAAAAATGACCTTCAGGATCATTGCATATAACCACAAGAAAAAAAGTACATTCACCGTATAATTTCACATTTCCATCACAATATAGGTGAATGAGGCAAAATTAATAGACAAAAAGCAATGTGGTAGTACAAGAACCACTTACACATATCTTATTAAGAAAGTCTTTAACAAATGGGTACTAAAAAATTTATACATCTTTTGACTGTGATCTCAGTAAACTAATTTCCCACCATGTGCCCCCGCTACTGCTATGAAATATCTTATTTGAATTACAGAATTACAGTACTATGGATTTTCCTATATGAGTACAACCAAGAACGTGATTCACGAAAAAAAACAGAACAAATCACGAATTCCTTGGTTGAGCAAAATAATGAAGTGATCAACCACAATCTGGTCAAAACTAACTTGGATGATTTACAGAAAATTGTGAAGACAGCCATGCACTATCTTGCCCGTGACTCCACAACTAATCGCAGTGAGAAAATCAGACAACGGACCTGCAGAATATGGAGACAATCAGCAAAACTGTATTTCATCACTGAATAAGAAATTAAGACCTGTGAAGCGTTGAAACTTCATGCGTATGAGGAAGAGAATAATTAAACAAGGGATTCCAAGATTCCTAAAATCCATTCTCTTACAATTATGAAGGAATTGTATCAAATTTGTAAAATAATCAAGTCCAACTCCGACAGTAATATATTCCTTAGTTAATACAAATTACTAGCATAGAGATTTAGAGGTACACCCTTAAACTCACCATTTGTATTTTTTGTAGAGGCTTCTACCCAGTCCCCCTTTAGTTTTCTTCTACAACAACATACCCAGTGAAATCCCAGTTAATACTTCCTTCTATTTTCTTTAAATGGAACCAGCCACCTTATAGTCTTATTGATTTTAGAAAAAGGAAAACAAAAACTCAAAATTCCCCAGTCTATTTCTTACATCTAATGACCTCGGTCAAACTGCATACAGTTTATATCACAAAGCATATTATAAAACTTGGCTTTCACTTTGGTAGGTTCCTCCTACAACATAAACTTCGATGACACTTCCTATTTCATCTAACTTCTATCAGCAGGGCAAAAAAATTCTCAATGTTCATTTAAACACTTGCTATTGATGAGATCAATAAATATTTATTGAACACTGCTAAAATGATCAAGTGTTGATCATCAGACTTGTAATACGTGTACCAAGTTGGCCTTGTTTGTTTGTTGTCTGTACTTTTTCTTCTTCTTTTTTTCCCCTGATAAGGTTTTTCGCTGGTGCTAAAGTCAGCCCAACTTATGTCTGCTACTGATACGTTTCTTGAATAATTGAAGAGCCACATGCGTGGAGGATTCCAAACTGCTGGGGCCCTTCAGCCCGAACTGGAAGTTAATCATTCAACCACATTTGAAACAATACCCAACACCCATGACCTTGTCGTGTCAACACCAGTGCTAACATAAAATATGCCAATACTGGCTTATCACAGATAAAAAAAATTAGGATCTTATCATCAATTCATTTAGGTAACTTAATTCTCCACATACAGAAAGAAGAAATATGTAAAGAAAACTCAGTACTTGGATCAAAGTACAGCAGAGAACAAAAGGAGGGGAGATGAGAAAAAAGATCTGACCTATTCTGCTCTCATACTACAAATGTCGCAAGAAGAGCATGCAACACAACCCAATAGATGATCACACTAAGCCGTAGAACAGGCTGCCGCATTAGTGTCCGATCACAGGATACCCTAGTAGTGTTCAAACACAATATTGCTTTAGTTAGTTAACAACATTTCAGAAGCATTGAAAAATAAAAGCAAGAGATGAAATTTGTCTACCATAGACCATCTATCATGTCGGTTATGGGTCTTGTAAACCGTGGGACGATTCTTGATGTCGTCATTGGCTTGAAACCATGAGCTGAGAGGAAAGAAAGGTGTTATCAGCAGTTCAAAGATGTGAATACCAACCAAACCATAAGGAGGAGAAGACAAGAAGACTGCATAAATGAATGTAACCAAGACACAAAACATGTCACTAACAGAAAGTTCCACAACTGCATACCCAGCTCAAAATATGACCTCATATACAGATGTTAAAGATCAAATACCCTTCCTCTTCCTACACCCTGTGCCCTACCACCCAGAAGAGAAAGCAAATCAAAGGGGGAAGAAAGGACTTTCATATTTCCTAACCAACCATTGGAGTGTTCTCTTAAAATCATAATGTCTTTCTAAGATTATATATCATCAAGAAAACACAATCTACCACCCAGCAAGAATGAGTATAAATCAAAAACAAAAAAGAAAAAAAAAGACAAACCTGACAAGGCATGAAACACCACAAGGTTAGAAAAAAGAAGTGAAACTATCGAGGTTATTTTTTTTTATCGTTGAAACTATCAAGGTTATACAAGAGGAAACTCCTGTCATCGGGTTTATGATGTTTGAAGACTTTCATGCACTATGTTACATCCCTAACAAAGCCACATTCACAATCAAAGTGAAAGGAAGCTCAATCTCAAACCATTTGACATTATTATAAACATTGGACTCTACTCACAATAAATGACCGGAAAACAAGAAATAGAATACAGTAAACATGCTTAACAATCAGAAAGCTTCAAAATAAACTAGCAATAGGAAGTCATTACCCTTATCATCATCTTCATCATCTAGTTTCCCACTATCAGGATTCACATCTATAGCAATAGCTACTTGGTCATTATTAGTTTTTCGCAGACTGCGAACTTGAGATGCAACAGTTCCAGGCACTACCCTTTTGTTGGCCTGCATTGAAAATCAGAAGAAAGTAATGCCAAGAAGTATAGCCCCAGGAACATGAGGCTTAGAAACGAAATACTGAAGATATTTCAGAGATAAGATACAAAGAGCTTTCAGTGCAAATCCATAGCATGTAATTGTCATATTCCAATTCAAACTAGGTTTTCTATATCAAGTACACTCTTAGTCTTACTACAGGTCTATAGCTTGGTGATTCTATTTTTCTTTTAAGTAGGAGGTGGTTCTAGTGTTCTTCAGAACTCAAACTTTAGCGGACATTGGCACAAAGTACATATACTTTGAACAGAATGATGAGCAGACTCTATGTGTCCTCAGATATTCATTTATTATTGTACATCCTTCACATGTTCTTCCAACTAAGGTGGATGATAGTAGTCTGTTTAGTTATTATGAAGGATCATTGGCAGAGTCCATTCATATTAGTAGTCGTAGTATTGCTCTTGTAATTTCTTTGCCTTTGATTTTTGTTACTACCTGTTGTTTTTTGTACCATGATTATCGTATTGTTTTGTTATAGTTTTTGTTTTGTTTCTATCAGTTGTGTTTATTATTATATCTTGTTTCTTTTACTTCCGTTAATCCTTTTTGGGATTGCTTTGAACTATTTTTCCTTAAGCCGAGGGTATCGGAAACCGTCTTTCTACCTCTAAGGTAGGGGTAAGGTCTGCATACACTCTACCTTCCCTAGACCCCACTTAGTGGGACTACACTGGGTATGATGTTGTTGTTGTATAAATGGCAAAAGTGGATCAGCAATTAAGAAAACAAAATTTAGAAAACAAAAATATGCAGAAAGCAAATAAATATCTTAATATGCTAAACTTTATTTATTTATTTGAAATTGAAATATGTTACACTTTTAATTGGTGGATATGTAATATTATCAATGATAAAGCAGTCGAGGCAGCATGATGGAAACAACAAACAAAATTTAATGAATAGAACTAAATAAATGAAACGACATACCACTGGCTCTATCTCTATAATCTCTGATGAAGAATTTGCTAGTTGCCCAATGTCACTAGCACCTCGAAGCATGGCTAATTGAGATTCCTTGTCACGTAAAGAGTTCTCAAGAAATTCTTCTTTCCTCACCAGCTGTTCTACTTTATCTTTCTCTACTTTCAACATTGAATCTCTCGTCTGTGCCAGTGAACGCAGATCCTCCAGCTCAGATATCACAGCCACCACCTGTTTCTCTAACATTTCTTTATATTCATGAATCTGGTTAACTTTTGCATCATCATAATCCATATCATGAGCCTGGACTCGAGAAATCATCTTGTCTACCCATGTCAAAAAGTCATGGATTTCATCACTATCTCTTTTGCTACTCATCTGAGCAGAAGCTATTGCATCATTAGTGCATCTAGTAACTTCTTGCCTCAAGAAAGAAATCTCTGTATCTCGCTCTTGTAATTGCGACTGAAGATTCTCAACCTCGGACAGAAGGCTTTCAGATAGTTGATGAAGTTCATCAAATTTGCTTACTGTAACAGAAAGCTTCTTCATAGTCTTTCCACGGGACACTTCAAGGTTCTCCGTATCTTTATTTTTTTGAAGCAGGACTCTCTCCATTTCCTCAATTTTGTTTGTCATGTCTTCCATTTGGGCCTCCTCCTCCTCAAGTGCTTCCATCAGTGCCTCGTTTTCTATTGTTATAATACAAAATGTAACTTCTACTAAGTTAGAGTTCAGATAAAAGCTGATAACAATAAAAAGATTTAAGTTCAAAACTTCAATAAAATCACCTTGTTCCTTTGCCGCTAGCATGTCTTCAAGTGATTTAACTCGTAACTGTAGGTCAGGGAAGTTAGATTCCTGATCTTGCAGTTCTTTTATCCTGTGTGTCAGAGAATCTCGTTCCTCCTCCATCAGTTTCACCTTCCTGTGCAAATCATCCATCTGAGATTTTGCTATCTGAAGCTCTTGTGAATAACTCTTTGAAATAGATTCAGCTTCCTTAATCTGACTAACAAGTTCTGCACATATTTTCTCTCTCTGAACATCTTTCTCCTGAAGTTCTTTCTGCAGATTTGATATAGCAGCTTTCATATCCTTTTGACCAAATTCAGCGATATCATTTTGCACACTCATAATATCTTTCACAGCCATGAATAATCTCTCTATTACTGACCTAATACGTTCCTCAGAAAACCGGTCAGTCATCTCAGCCAAATCATTTCCTTCTGCTAAACTTTGATACACAGAATCGATTTTGGGAGCTCCAGAAGCTAAGCTGCTTCCAACCAATTGGGATTTTCTGCTTTCAATTTCCATGACCAAAGTGGTACAAGCTTCATAAAGCATAGCATTGTATCTTTGCACCATAAGCAATTCTGCATCTTTCTCCTTTTGAATAGATTCTAAATGCATCAGATCTGCCTTCAATGAATTTGAGTGCTGCTTGTGGTGGGATATTTCTTCATGTATGGTTCTTAATATTTCAGATAAACGAGCAGCTTCTTCATGCAATAAATGTGAGTGCCTGTTTAACTTTTGGTTGATAGAACCAATTTCTTTCCCAAACACCTGCAGCAAGTACACAAACATTCTTACTTCAATAGTCCTTTCAATTCTCCATCTAAGAATTTGAGGGAGAATCTATAGAATGGAATTGTCCTAAATGAAGTTCAGATTAGAAATGGCATTAAACTAACAAATTGTTTGACACAAAAAGTTGAAAAGATCCGAGACTAACATATCTTTTCAAGAAAGAAAAGCAGATGAGGATGAAAAATGAAGTAGCAAATTTCAATTTTATGCAAACAGTAATTCAACTTAAACAATGTAAACAGCTATTCAAGGCAGAAGTAAGTCAGTAACTAAAAGCACAAAAGAAAGCAGCCGAACAGAGAATGAGGAAGCAGGAAATGTATAAAACAGAGCTGTCATCTGACTATTACAAGATAGGAAGGGAACTCAAAAAAAATTACATCAAGAGACAATAACACTAAAAAATTCCTACTCCTAATCTGGTAAAGAATCAATGAGAACTGGTACAGTGAATTTCAAAAGGTTTGACACTAACAGGATTTACTAATCTGTCTGGTAAATTTCCCTGACATATGGTAAATCAATTGCAGGAGAGAGAAACAAATTTAGTGCGAACATGAAAATGTACTTCCTGCTTCACTCCCCCCCCCCCCCCAAAGAAAAAACCATCATCTTTCCTCCACCAAACTTTTTGAAAATCAACTACCTTATTTTTATTTTGAGAAGTTGAAAAGCAACTACTTCAGCAATTTTCAAATATTGAAGCATGTCTAGAATGTATATCATTCTCACCCCAGAATGAACATTAAGAGGAAATCCACCTTTATCAACCTTAATAAGATCATCAAAGTTCTTGATCATTAGATGCCACGTCATCAAACAAACTAGGTTAAAAGGCTGATTAGGAAATCTTTTTGAGAAGGATTTTTCTTTTTTTTGCAAAAGACTGATTGGGAAATCATAAAATGCCCAAAAAAAAACTAAAAAACATTGAAATAAATATGAAAAAAAAAATACAAGTCAACCCCACAACCCAAGCAGAAAAAAATCAACCGTAGAGCAAATGGGCAGGAGAAAGAAGTAATCTGTTTTCTAGATGATCCTGTCACCTTTTTCACAAAACAATAGGAAGATGATAGAATTGGAACTTCACAGCCCAAAGATATTTATAAGCATTAAGAAAAGTAACATGAAATGACATAACACTAAGGTACCTTGTTTTCTATTTCCGCGAAGGTAAGGCCACTTGAATCAGCCACAAGTAGAGGAAAGTGATTTTGATCAGTTGGTTCTTGGCAAACTTTCATACTAGTACCAAGATGGTGCATAGTCTCCAAATCCATGGATAAAACATCAGTGAGCAAACGGTCAACAACATAGAGATCCTCCCCTAGCTGATCCACTCCAGATTTTAGCATCGTAATTTCAGCTAATTGGTTCTTTCTTTCTTCTGAGTGAACGGAAGATAGCTTTTCTAAACGTGCAAGAGCTTCATGTTTAGCAACTTCAGCAGATTCTTTTTGCTTGGACAGTCCAGAGAGTTCACTCAGAGACTTTGCTAGCTCCTCTTGGAGGCCATCATTTCTTTCTTGCACCTCATTTAACTCGGCAAGAAGTAGCTCAGCTGCTCTTTTAGATTTCTTTGCTTCATGTTCAGAAGATGCAAGAGCTGATTGCAAATCATGGCATAATTGCCCAACTCTTTTTAGCTTCTCGACTGGATTATCGATGTTAGAGCCAACATTAACTTCATCCAGGGTACTCAAAATCATGCTCAAGGTGTACTCTTTTTCGTCCAACTGATCTCTCAGGATTGAACACTCAGATTCTATGGTCTTGATCCTCTCAGGGTATACAGATAAATCTTTTATCCTTACTTCGTAGTCAGAAATAGCATTTTCCTGCAATCTGATCTCGGACTTTAAGCGCTCAACGTCACCATTCAGCTCTTCAATTGATTGCTTCAGGCTATCCCGATGTTGCACCAACAACTTACCTTTCCTAACTGCAACATTCAATTTTTCTCTTAAAGAAGATGACTTTTGTTCTTCTTGATTGAGTAGATCTTGCAGTTCTTTATTTCTGATACCCAATTCTTCCAGTTCACGAACCAATGATTGATTTTGCAACGCAATATTCTCCTTCTCCTCCTTCAATGACAACAAGTCGCTTAGAGCATCCTCCAATTTTCTGTTGAGAGCACCTCCATCTGCATCGTCATCACAAACGACATTACTTTCTCTCTTTTCTTCATGAGAGAGATCTTTACCAACATGCTCAAGAGGAGTTGTATCAGACTCAGAAGGTTTCCCCAAAGAGAGTGTGGTATACTTATCTATGAGCTTCCTAATTAGCTGCTCCAAAGATTCAGTGCTACCAGAGCTAAATAACACATCATCAGTTTCAGAAGTCGAAAGGAAATCTTTGATCACATCTTCCGATCTTCTTATTTCACCTTCAAGATGATGAATACGCTCCTCTGCTCCAAGCATTTCATTCAGTTTCTTCTGCAAGTCACCTACTCTGCTCTGCAAGTCATCATTACTCATTTCATATTGGGCAGCCTTCCTTGACATCTCCTCGAAATCAAAGTTCAGAGACTCCATACTCTTCAAAAGTAACTCTTTCTCACTGACAACCAATTGATATGCATTTTCAAGCTCAGATATTTTTCTATTTGACTCTTCAAGTTCAGCACTTGTTGATGCAAATAATGATTCAGAATTATCATACTTTTGTTGGAGAGAGTTATACTGGTTTTCAGCTTCTGAAACAGCAAGCACTAACCAACCAATCCGGTCTTCTGGATCCAGAGATCTTAAGTGTGAAGGCATGTCTATCCTGTCCAAAATCTTTTCCCACTTCTGAACAAGGTTGTTTCCTTCCATCAAGGATTGTTCAAGCATCTCATTTTGTTCTGCCAACCCATAAAACTTGCCCTGGAGCTCCTCAAATCTTATTTTAAGGTCTTCGGAAGAACCCAAACTTGGCTGTGACGCCTCTTTCCATCCATCACCAAGTGCATATCCTGCATCAGAGTATGATCCTCCAATAGAGCTCTTGTGATCCCAATCAGTCAGAGCTAAAGAGTTCCCAGAAACTGACTTCGCCAACCAATGAACTTTATCAATGATATCCTTTGAATGGAAATGATCCGGAAGCTCCAAATCTTCTAAAATCTCCTCTATTTTCTGAAGAACAGAGTCTTTGAGAAGGAATGACTCCCTTAATTTAGTAGTAGAGTTGCGAATGTACGAGAGCTCAGATTCCAGAGCTTCCCTGCGCTCACCTGCCTCCGAATAGGTCTTGAGTTTCATTTCGACTTCCTGAAGCATTGCATCTTTCAACTGTAACTCCTCAGAGCATTTCTGCAGTTCAGAGGATATGTCTGCAAGAGATTGTTTAAGACTGTCACGCTGCACAATCAGACCTTTGCCTTTGGTGACTGCTATGCCAAGCTTCTCTCTTAGAGATGACACCCGTTGCTCAGACTGTTCAAATTCAACAACTTTCTCTTGATATTGAGAACCAATAGATACAACATCCTCCTCAACTCTCTTCAAACTTTCTCTAAGGACTACGACTTCACTTTCACATTGAACAAGCAATGAGCTCAAGTGATCCATTTGTCCTTGCAAATCAATCACTTGTGCTTCCTTGGAAGCACATTCCTCCCTGGACAACTTCACATCTTCAGTTGCCTCTTTATATTTCTGAACGAGGAGAGAGGTTAGGGACTCTAGACATGATACTGGCTCATTAATGTTGATTTCAAAGCTATCTAGAGAAATGACTCCCCCAACCACTTGAACCACCTTTAAAATAGAATCTGATCCAAGGGATCTTTTGCTCAGTTCTTCAAAATCTTTTGTCCTGGCCATCAACTCAGATTTCAGCTTTTCATTTGCAGACTCAACTTGTGTTTTCTCATCAAGAAACCTTTGCAACTGCTCCAGTAGGGAATCAAAAGCACCAGGATGAGAAAGATCTACAGATTTCTTGGGATCGTCAACTTCAGCTTCTTGTAGATTCCCTGGTATTTCAGTCACAAGTTTCTTGAGGTTATCATAAATCTTATATAAAAGACTGATAGACTTTTCATTCTCAACTTGCAAGAAGTCTAACTTCTCGTTAGCTTCACGGGAGGTACTCAATATTGACTCATGGCGAGCAGCTTCAACTTGACCCTGAAATGCCTCAATCACAGTGATAGCAGCATTAATAGATGCAGCAGTACGATAACTTAAGTTTATGCACCCTGGATCATTGTCTACTCTTGAAGGCGAAGAGAAGCCAACAGATTCAACAGATAAATCTAGCCTCCGTAGTGTCTGAAAAATCTGATCAATTGTAGAGTTCCATTCTTCTTGGAGTATTGAACCTCTGTCAGCAACTTCCTTGAAAAGACCTTCAACCTGATTAGAGATGCAAGAACCCATTTCTTTGCAGCTTTCACGCATTTCACCCAGCTGGTTCTGCAAAATAGAAAGTTTTTCCTGAATGCTACTAAGATTCTCCCTTAACTGACTGTTCTCAGCTTTTGTAGCGACTTCTTGCTTGTGCAAAGCTTCATTTAGGACCATAAGCTCTCCCTCCCTTTCTTTAGCATTCCAGAGACATCCCCCTAAACTTTCATTGAAAACCATTAGCTCAATGTTTGCTCCTCCCAAAAGATCAATGTGTTCATTCAGAGACTCGCATTTGGCCCTCAGTTCTTCAGCAGCAACCTCAGTGGCTGTTTTACTACTCTTCTCTCCTTCGAGAAATTGGTAGCCATTGGCAGCAGCCAACACCAAATCTTTCAGCAGCGCCCTTAATGTTTTTGTTAGCCCTTGAATTAGCACATAGGGATCTGCATCTGTTCGATTTTCAGACGACTGGAACTCCTCTGGTTGGTGCTCATCATCATGGTCCTTTGCCTCAAAAGCTTGAATAAGTTTTGACACACCAGGTGAAACTGCTTTACCAGACGACCTACTCATAGAAATTAACTGACAGTGCATATCTTCAATTGCATTCTCAAGCTTTTCAAGTACTCTATCTGCCTCGTCCATGTGTCTTTTCACAACTCCAAACCAATTTGAGCCATCATCATCAATTTCTGGTGCAAATTTAGAGTGGCAAGAACCTTCAAGTTGATGCCCAGCTTCTTCCTTAGATTGATATGCAAAGCTACTTTGGTTAGGTGACTCTGTTTTCATCGTTTCAGACAATTCCAATCTTCTCTTCAGATGCATGTTCTCCTCAGTTAGATGTTCAATATGCAGACTTGCGTCTTTCAGGTCATCTTCCACCTTATTGCACGAGTTCTTGTATTCTGCCAACTGAAATGACTGTTTCTCAGTCTCACTGAAAAGACACTTCTTCTGCTCCTCAAGCTCGTTTCTCTCTTCCATCACCGAGGTCAACTGCCCCTTTGCTTCAGCCACTTCCATCTGCAGAGCTTCAATTAGAGACTTCGACTCCGAAAACTCCGATCCTAGTTTCTCAGCTTCACTGAGCAAAGACTTATTCTCCTCCTGAAGCTGGTTCTTTGCTTCTGTTACAGATACCAAACTCTCATTTATGTTCTTGTTCTCAACCTGAAGAGCTTCCACAACATTTTTGTAGTCCGACAATTGAGCAAACAGATTCTCGTTCTCACTGATTAGGAGTTCCTTCTCTCCATGAAGTTTCATCGTCTCCTCACTCAAAGAAGTGAAGTTCTGTGATAAATCTTCATTATCCAACTGCAATGATCCGAACAAAGCTTTAGACTGTGCTAGATCTGTTCCCAATTTCTTATTCTCAAGAACAAGATTTTCCTTCTCCTCCAAAAGCTTTTTATTCTCTTCAGACAACAAATTAAGGCTTCCTATTAAGCTCTCATTTCGAACCTGTAAAGTTGCCACCAAATTCCGGCAGTCAACCATCTCTGAAGACAGACTTGCATTTTCACCAAGTGACATTTCCAATTTAGTCTGCAACTCATTTATTCTATCAGCAAATTCTCCAACCTCACCTTTAGAAATGTGAAGCTGCTTTTGGAGGTCATCCCTTTCAGATACAATCAATTGAAATTCAGATCTTGATTGTGCAAGTTGATCAGCAAGGACATCATTCTTCTCTCCAAGTTCAGTCGATGAAGCTTTGGCCGCAGATATTTGATCAGTCAACTTATGATGTTGACGACTGAGTTCCATCTGAAGTTCTGACTCTTCAGCTAGCTGCAAACAAGATACATCTTTTACAAGACTTGCAAGGTATAGCTGTTCTTTGAGCTTCTCAAAAACATCAAAAAGTTTCAGAGAAGGTGCATTTGGAGCTGAGTCTCTGCACATGAGCAAGAACTTAAAGTCATCTTCATCAAGGTCTCGTACCACCTCCGCTAGTTGACACAAGCTAATATAACTTGCATCTGACCTAGATGAGATGTTCACCATCCTATTCTCCACAGAATTTTCAGAAACAATATCTCTGGAGTCAGAAATTTGAACCTCATCCTTGTAATTTTCATATTCACCAGAACCTGAAGGCATTTCAAGTTTTTCTTCCTTGCGTGAACCAGAAACTGCATCTTCCATCTGATGACCTACCATTTGAGAACTTATTAAAGAGAGTTCATCCATTTCATGTAAAGAGTAAACGGTATTTGGTTGCCTTACCCTTGCCCTCAGCAATTTCAGCATTCTGAGTTGCTAAAACAGTTGATGGAACATTGTTTGGCTCGCTGAGTTCAATGTACTCAGCTTTTATCTCCTCCTTGGCCTGATCTCCCACTAGAGTGGCTGTCTGGCTAATAGAAGTCTCACTTGGTTCGTTCAACGGAAGCTTCTTGTCTCCTTCAATCTCTACCTCACTGCTTGAATCACCTTTCTTCGAACCTGAATTATGTGATTCCTGCATTGTCCCTACCCAACAACAATGAGACTTTCATTACAGGAAAATATGCACAATTGACTATATGATATGCAAAGGGTATGGATGTCAAGAGAGAAGGCACAACCTACATCTGTTACCTGCTCCTGCACATGCAGCCTTTCCACTTCTACTTGGTGAGAAACTGCTTCATCAACACCGGAATAAGATGAGAATTCAACAGGCACATCCGTTGCAGAACTTTTAGTGGGCACATCAGAAGCAATAATTCCTGGAGCTTCCAAATGATCATCCTTTACATCCTCATTTACCATTTTGGCATTAGCATGTTCAGAAACTAAAGATGAATCAACAATACCCTGATCACCAGAATCTGAATTCAATGCAGCTTCAAGTTCTCCAGCATGCTCTTTTACCAGCTTGCCACTGGCTGGTGTTGTTTCAACTATGTCAACATTGTTTGACTCATTAAGAGGAGTTTCAGCATGTTTTTTGGTGAGAGACTCCGAGGAAGAAGGAATACCATCACCTCTGTGAAGTGGTTTTTCTCCATCAGGAACTTGGTCTGATTTTGCCGTCACATCAACAAGATCTGGAGTAGCATCACCAGAAGATCTACTGGCTTTACTTGATTTACCACCTTTACCGTCTTTCTTCTGTCTGAATTGTTGAAGCTGGTAAACAAAAAATATCACATTTAATCAGAATAAAGCAGGATAGTTATTTTACGTAAGAGATCATACAGGACATAAAGAAAGTCATCCATACATCATCAGTGAAATCTTTATAATTTGAGTTTCCTCTAATACTAGTAGCACAGTCACAAGATACGAGTCTCACAAGTCCTATACGACATTGAGTCACACATGAACATGTGAAATCTTCCAAAATTAGATCCTTTTCTTCTTCGTTTTTTGAATAATTTACATGCATGCATATGCATATAGAGACCATAAATAATTCATCAAATTGTGTTGATAACTAAAAAGAACATACAACACAAACATTTTTTTGAAATTGGTAAATGTGTATTCCTCAGCATTGAAGGCATGCTGGACAGCATCAAAAAGTGTTAGATTTAAAAAGAAACAAAAAACAATATGCCTAAGAATGGAAAGCATGAATTAAATGTTTGATGACAACAGGTTGTTGGTTGGGAAGAAGACCAATGCTGAGGCTACGGTGGCCAAAGTAAAGAAGGCAACCTCATCAAGAAGAAGAAATGTATTCTGACACAGTGAAACAATAGTTTGGCATCCAAAGGTGAGGATTACAGTGATGCACAAGGATTAAAGCATCGCGGTAAATCCCGTTTTGGTGAGATGTTTTGGAGATTTTAACGCTTTTACACTCTAACTATATAAGCTTCAACGCTAATATGTATCAGGGATTTTTGATAGTTATTAGCAATCGCTGGATAAAATGAGAATATTAGGGTGAACATAATCAAGATCGAGATTCTTCAAGACTCAAAATTAAGGTTCTTTTTCCGATCAATGAAACTCGAAAGTAAGATTTAGACTTGAACCTTATGGGATTGGGTTGAGTTGCATCATGAGTATTCCTAGCTTCGAGATTAACTCATAATTAGAGCTGGGTTTAGCAAAGGTTAAGGGAAAACAGCAGAATTTAAGGGTAATCCTATATTATTGTTCCTAATGATCAAATGCCCAATTCTCTGGTAATGTCAATATATTGTAGAAATTATCGCATGGATAGTGCAGTTAGAAGTAAAAAAGAGTTTAAGAGCTTTGAAGTTGACAACCCTACTCATAGACTAATTTTCATACTTGCATAAAGCATGAGGTATATAACATTTTCACTAAAGTATTGTGCTTGAAAAACATGCTGGACAAGTGTATAGTAGATATGAGCATTATGGGGTTGTCGCTTATAATGTTCCTTTTTTGAGAAAGATGGAAAAAAAAACATTATATGCAGCAAAAACATCATGCTCATATCTGCTATACACTTGTCCCAGCATCTTATAATGTTTCTTGCTGATGCAAGTTAAAACATGATGTTGACTTACGAACTAGTAAACTTACCCACAGTCATCTACTATCCATATGATCTTTAGACTATAGTCTATACATCTATGTATCTTCTCCTTACACATACATGAAATATGACCCCCCCCCCCCAAAAAAAAAATGATGCTATTTATATCTGTTTCAGCATCCTGGTTCTCCAATTAATTTCCTTCCAAATGTCTTTCATGCTACCTTCCTTTCTCTACAGATATTCGGTGATGCTCCAATATCTATTTTAATCCATTTAACAAAAGAAACCAACACACAAGGGAGTAGTTTACTTTATCCAGCTTGGTACTGAATATCAAGGTCACTGAACGATGTTTTATTGAGTTCTACTCGAAAAAACCATGCCTGGTCAAAATCACCCATAAGGCCAATATCAGTCTTAATTTTCTTCTCTTAATTCGTCAAAATGGGGATCTTAATACCTATGGTAGAACGTGGTCAGTAATCAGAGCAGATGCTCCAGTAATACTCATGGATAAAGAATTGTACTTAATAAATGTAAAGAAGAGACATTTGATACCCGACAGCAAAGAGATTGAAGTAGTTTTATCACTCACATATTATCTCTATTGTAACTTCAAAGTGTAACATTAAAAATAAAAACTCGCTCACAAACATATGTAGGACAGCTAGTTGTGCACATACTAATTTCTTTGCGGGTCAAAAGAAGTTAATCCTTCTGTTTCAATTTGTTTGTCTTAATTTCATTTTCAGTCCGTTCCAAAAAGAATATCTATTTCCTTTTTTGACAACTCTTTAATTTTAACTTTCCATATAACATCTTTAAAACAATAGGATTAAAGGAAATTCTAGTACATTCTATTTATCTTTAATTCAAGACCATAAGATTTAAAAGTATTAAACTCCGTGTCAAGTCAGATCAAACAAACAAATTGAAACAGATGGAGTACTAAATAACAAGTAAAAGGTAATACTAGAAGAAATACTACAACCATTTACTTCTCCATTTTCTCTTTTTATATCAACTACACCTCAATGCAAAACCAGTCCGTATTTTTCTCTATATTACAGCATGGGCAGGTCTCAGAATTCAGTATAACGAAGATTCATCGTCAACAACAACAACAACAACGAACCCAGTGTGATCCCACCATGTGGGGTCTGGGGAGGGTAGAGTGTACGCAGACCTAACCCCCACCTTAAAAGGTAGGGCGGCTGTTTCCGAAAGACCCTCGGCTTAAGAGAGAAGAAACAAGGGAGGAGAAACAAGGAAAAACAAGACATAGGTCAGTAAAGCCAGGCATATAACAGACAATATAAAGATATGAATAATGAGAGCGATAAAGCGATAAAGTCAGGGTAGGAAAGATCGGGGATAAAGGAGCATTAACTACTATAGATAAAATAGGATACCCAAAGTAGACTGGGCCAACTAATATAAGCAGTAATCCCATGCAAAATCATATGTTAAGACAGATGAGCGCGACTACGACAACTATGGAGAACCGATCGGCCACCTAGCCCACTATCTTAGTCCGAGTCCTCCATAGCCTCCTATCTAGTCATTTAAACTATTTCTAGTCTAACTCAATCCTCCTCTATTATTTGGTCTTAGGACTAGCTATTTCTTATATTTCACAACTGCAATTATCACACAGCTTAGCAACACATTTTTACGACAAGCTCAACTATTCTGCCAGGTACCTGCTACATCCATCCACACCCGCACAAATACCGAGTTACTCTGCCACCTAAACTAAAATGTTTACCTTTTTACGACCAGCAGCAAGCAGATCGGTTCGGTTCTTGTTCTTGTCCATCCAATTTCGATCAGATACAGCTGCAATTCAATTAATGCTTTTCTAACACCATTACCCTTCAACAATCAAACTGCAAAAAATCCAAAAAAACTCAGGAAAAAAAAACCTAATTTGAAAGATTCAAATACGGGAAATGAAATAAACGATTCGGTTACCTTGAGAATTCTATATTGAAATCTGAAATAGAAATTTGTATGAAATTTCAATTCTTTTTTACTCTGAATATAAATAGTTATATTATATACATATAATATTATATATATATAATTTCCCTTTTTCGGTTGACAAGTATGAAGACGACGGTGATTATCTTAGATCTGACGCAAAAGTTGTTGTTTTTCTGGTGAACAACTGGGTAGGCCCAGTTTTGGTTAAGAATGGGCCTTACTACAAATAACCCGTACCCGGCCCATTTTACTTCACATGGGTTGGAAAAAAGAAAAAAAATTTAATACGATCCAATATTATGTGCTCATCGTCATTTTTATAAGGAAAAATGTCATGATATACTCCTCAACTTAGTCATTTAGAGTTGATATATTTCTATTATAAAAGTGACTCATATATATCTCTATCATTATATAAATAGCTCATATATAACCCTCGTTACAAAAGTTGCTTACATATACCCCCACCGTTATAAAAATAGTTCACATATACCCTTGTCATCTTAAGAAAGTGAAAAAAATAATTTTTAATTTTTAATTTTAAAAAAATTCATGTATGGGGTATATATTTTTGGGGGGAAAGTAAAAAAATAAAAAAAAATATACATACCCATACATGTAATTTAATTTTTTTTCAAAGTTTAGGGGTATATATAATCTTTTTCGGGCATGAATTATGTTTTGACTTCTTTGATTATCATTATATGAGTTTGTTTTTTTTCATTTTTTGGAGTAAACATAAGAGAAATAAAAAAGTGTGAATTGAAAAAAGAGAAAAAAATAAGAAAAAAAATTAAAATTATTTTTTTGCAGCTATATTATAATTTAAAACTATTTTTTTCTATTGTATTGTAATTTATTTTTTGTATCTATAAAATTTTTTGGAGCATGTATAATAAATTTTGCAATAGAAGTAGTGAAAATAAATAAATTTGACCATCAAAATAGTAAATTCAAATTAACCGTTGAATCAAAAAAGCCAAAAAAATAAATTATGTGTGAGAAGTAGGGTTGGGAGTTCGGTATTCGGTTAGGTATTTTCAAAGTTCGAATTCGATAATTCGATAATTGGTAATTCAAAGTATATACCAAATACCGAACTTTCAAACTTCGGTTCGGTAATCAGTAGATCAAACTTTGATTCGGTACGGTATTCGGTAATACCATATTTTTTAAATAGTTAATGTACAATAAAAATTTATCCACATTTAATATTTACATTAACCTAAAGAATACATATCTTAACTTACATTTTTATTACTACACCATAATTAAGTAATATATGCATTTTAACTTACCGAATATCGAAATTGAAATTGCTCTGAAGCCACATTCTACGGAGGAGAAATGATACATCGTAAATAAAGAGAAAATAATTTATGAATAGATATAAAATAAAAAAAATATTATCATGTAATAAAAATGATGAAAAAGAGTGAAAACAAAAATCTCTAATATATCACACATAATTTTTATACATATGTTTTTCTTTGAATTATCCAAAAATTATACATCACTACACTAATTATTAATTAGTTCCTGCAAAGATATGAAAGAGTTGGAATCTTTCGTTTTCAATGTAACTACCAAACAGTTTATGTAGATAACTGACGTGGTGAATCATGCAAAGTAAAATTAGAATTCTTAACCAATTGCATAAATTTGAAATTAGAATTTATAATTTTTACCTGTACATGAATTTAAATTT
This sequence comes from Solanum dulcamara, assembly GCF_947179165.1. Lineage (NCBI taxonomy): Eukaryota > Viridiplantae > Streptophyta > Magnoliopsida > Solanales > Solanaceae > Solanum > Solanum dulcamara. The sequence goes on along the minus strand of NC_077241.1, from coordinate 5,719,217 downwards.
TAGCAGTTATCCATAATGTACATGTTTGAAAGTGTGCATATAGTATGCTGTAAACGTGAGAAAGTTGAAATGGAAGTAGTAAGAAAAATGAAAAAATAGGATAGTTTCCTCCTACTAAACTCTTCTCTTTTTGATAATTTTTCTTCTTTTTTTTCCAGTTTTTTTGTATTAATAATAATAAAAAAAATCGATATTCGGTATTTCTCGAATACCAAAACTGAAATATCGAATACCAAAATCGAAATATCGAATTTTATATTTCAGTACCGAATACCAAATCGAATTACCGAATTACCGAAATACCAAAATAGCCGGTTCAGTTCAGTAATTCGGTTTTCGATATTTTATGCCCAGCCCTAGTGAGAAGGATCAAATATACCCTTATATGTATTATTTTTTTAATAAAAAACTTTTAAAAATTAATTTAAAATTATTTTTTTTCATATCCGTTAGAAGAAAAGAGTATATGTGGCCATTTGTGCAACAACAAGGGTATATATGAGCCACTTTCATAACGATGTATATATCAGCTCTAAATGACAAAGTTAAGGGGTGTATCAAACCCTTTTCCCTTTTTATAAAACTTAAGTTGAATTTCATAAATCTTTCATTACAGAGTTCAACTAATATATATCAGTAGTTTAACTTCTATGCTATTATTATTGTATTTTGACTTGTTATAGCATGTTATCTGCCTTATTTTTCAGGTTATTAAATGATTATCTAAAGTTATCTGACATCAGAACTGATAAAATAAAGAAGATCAGTGTATAAAAATTAAAATCATAACTAATTACATTCAAAAATTTAGTTAAAGTCGGAATGCAAATAAATCAATCCAATAGTCTTAAGCAAATGTCCTCAATCCATACAATCAATAGACAATAATACAATTATAGCTTGTTACATAATCAGCCAAAATACACTAGCTCAATTTCCTACTTAGGAGAAATAGTAATCAGCATGGAAACAAATTCTTCAATGTTTTTCTCTGAACTTCCACCTTCATCCATTGCATTTCTAGCTAATTCCTTCCATTTCTTTGCATTTTCCCTAATCAATTTTCCTTTCTCTTCTTCCATCACTAGCTTTATACATTCTTCAATAACTTCTCTTCTAACTATCCCTTTTTCATCTTGTTTGGCTCTAACTCCCATTTCCCAAACATCCTTCACAAGCTTTGCATTTGTTGGTTGATCTGACCATTGTGGCATTGTCACCATCGGCACTCCCAAACTAATTGCTTCTAAAGTCGAATTCCATCCACAATGCGTCAAAAAACACCCTATTGATTCATGTTCCAACATTTGTAATTGTGGACACCATGACACCACTAAGCCTTTATTTTTGCTACTTGTCAATTTAAGTTCCTCTAAAAAGTTCTTGGGAAGTTTGGACTGTTCAGTGGACCTAACAACCCACAAGAAGTTGTTGTTGCTATTCTTCAAACCCCATGCCAATTCTTCCATTTGCTCACCTTCTAAGCTGGTTATACTTCCAAATGATACATACACTACTGAGCTAATTGGTTGATGGTTTAACCAATTTAGGCATTCATTTGTCATTGGCTTGAAGATACTAAGGTCATACTCTTTGTCATCATGTAGCCTCTTGTCTAGGTACATGGATGGTATTGTTGGTCCAATTGTCATGATTGGATAAATCTTGGACATCCAATCAATTACCTACATGTCAAACAATTAGAAACAGAACAAGATTTCATGTAACTATTTGATATTTTGTACAATAACTTAGGTGACTAGAAAATAAAGTCTGAGGTATTATGTGGTTTAATTCCTTCTATGTTCTCTGTTATTCATGAGAAAGTCAGAATTTTTATTAAAGGGAATTAAAATATGAAGAAGTAAACACATGAAAAAGTTAAGGAGATTCAACATCTACTATATATACATAAAAAAGATAATTTTCATCTTAAATATACAGTGTAATTTTTCACCAAAGAGGGTTCAACCCGAACCCTCTTCCTCCCACTTGGCTCTGCCCTTGGCTACTACATAATACCTCTATATTTTTTTTATGAAACTTCTAATATGTAAGATTGAATAAGTAGCTTATGGAGAAGCCCTGCTATGAAAAAATATTAGTACTGCTTTACATGTATTAAAAGTTTCCATGAGAACATTTTATTAAAAGAATTAACCTAAATAGTCGTTATACACTTCTCAAAAAAGACATACATAGCATTTATCATAAGATTTAGTCAATTACTCAAAACAACTAATGGAATATATTTATGACAAAGAAAGCATAAGTTAAGCAAGTAGAACACTGAACACCAACTAAACCATGAGAAAAATTGTTAGTTGTAAATATGAAAACTACAACAATTTTCATGAACATATGCTTTGTCCGTTCATTTTTTATATAACTTCAATTCAATAGTTAAGAACCTGAAGAAGAAACAGAACGACAACAATATCTTACCTCTTTCTCCAATTCATAGAAGCTGTTGATTAGGACCCAATCTACTTTGTCAAGATTTGAGAATTGATTCGCCAACATTTCAAGTATTCTTTCTGCTTCAGGATTAGAATCAAAACTAGGCATATCTGAACTCTCAATCATACATGTTAGTCCAGGAATTAATATTTCTTGATCAACTCGAGTAGAAGGAAGTTTTAGTACCCGTTTATGTACATGGTAATAAATATTATCCACTACACAATTTTGTGTGAAAAATGCAACACTAACTAATCCAAAATTCTTTGACACTTCAACAGCCCAAGGAAGGAATGGATCATAAACTATGCAATTCACAGGACATCCACAATTTTCTAATTTTTGAATAAGCTGAGACAGAGTATCCGAGCCAACTTCTTTGAATTGCGTTATGTAGTCTACGAAAGTTTTTGCTTGGTGGAAACCACCATCGTCGTAGCCATCAGAGATGGCCTCGATTGACACTGAAGTTGGCAAATCTTGCATTGTTTTCAAGAAGAATTTTGTGGTTGCTATAGTAATTTTGACACCTTTGGATTGTAAACGTTTGGAGAATTGGAGCATTGGGTTGATATGACCTTGGCCTGGAAATGGAAACACCAAGCAGTGAGCTTTGTGAGTAGTCATTTTTTATTTTTTCTTGCAACTTCTCAATGAATGGAATGGATAATTAAGATTTAAGAGAGGATGAGAAAAATCTTGCGGCTAAGAAAGTATGTTGGCTTCTTCCTATCTTATAGTTAGTTGATAGAGTTTGGTTTTAAAATTGTTATAATTCCACAATTGTAACAACATATTATCTTGTCCATAAATATAGTAAAAAAAATCTTCTTCCTACTTATTTTTTTCCTACGTTAGTATTTATTGGCGAGATATTTTTTAATTAATAGCTTACCGATTCTATCTTTCAATTTCTTTTTAAGTTAATCTTTTAATTGCATTTTTTCTTTGGAATTTTATGTTGACTAATTTAGTGTACGTAGGGCTGTTCACAGTTTTGGTTAAAATTAAAACCAAATCGAAAATTTAACCAAACCAAATAAAAAATCGATATTTGGTTTGGTTTGGTTTTAAATTTAAAAAACCGATAATATTTGGTTTGGTTATGGTTATAGTAAAAAATAACCGAATAAATAACCAAACCAAACCGATAATTATATACATAAAATTTATAATTATTTATATATATAATATTAGCTTTTCATAAATAATTAAAGATATTTTATACCTTTTAATTATTAATTTAATTTTGATCTACTTATTTTTAAGGCCCATGTCTTAAAAGAATATGTCCTGGTCCAACAATCCAAGCCCAACTCTAAATTCTAATAAGTCGTAAGCACTAAGCAGCATATGTCCAAGTCCAACAATCCAAGCCCAACTTTTGATTATATTATGGATTCTCTAGTTAGTTTAGTTTAAATATGTAATTTTTTCATTTTAATTGACAAAGTTGTTTGTATTTTGGAACCTCTGTTTGACTTGTTCTTTTAAATCTAAACTGTGTTGCAAGTTTGGTCCACCTGATTTGCCATCAGCATATCTTTCCCTCAATATGCAGCAACGTTCGCCCCTGTGGGTCGTGAGGAAAAAAGAGATTCATAAGAAATTTGAAAAATGTAGAGAGAGAATATTTGAATTGTCCCGGCTAGTCATAAACCGAATAACCGAACTAAATCGACAATAACCAAACCGATGGTTATTATTTTACTTGGTTTGGTTATGATTTTAGACATTTAAAAACCGATTAAATTGGTTTGGTTATGATTTTAATCTGATATTTTGAAATTGAATAATTAATTGGTTAAAATTTAATAACAAAAAGAAGACTCCTAAACATAAAAGGAGAGCTTCAATGTTTTCTAATGTGACATTATTGAGTATTTTTATTTATTAAAAAGACTCCTAAAAATAAAAGGAATGCTTTAGTGTTACTATTACTATTAATTTCGAAAATAAAAATTTCATATATTTCTTTTTTCTCTTACCATAAATTTAAGGGCTTCTTTTTTTAAGAACAACAAAAACAACAACATATTTTTCCTTTTTTTCCTTACCATAATTTTTAGGACTTTCTTTTCATGTCTACAAAGAAAAAAAAATACCAACATTAATCGTGGATCCATATTTCCTAGTTTAGTATACGTGTTTTGCATGTGTGTCTCACGTCAATCAATAAAATTAGATATAAAATAGTTAAATTAATAAAAAATAGCAATTGACATTAAAATAAATATATATGTATCTAAATGATATAGATAAATATTGTAGATCAAATATGTTATTATTTTTAAGTCTTTAAACCAAATATTAAACAATAAAATAATATGTTTATTTAGTTCTACACATAATCAAATAAGGAAAGAATTAAGAAACAAATTGTAAATAATTAAATATTAGAAGTTTTTACATTTGAGAAATAATAATAAGAAGAAAAGTGGGGGTTAGAAAGGGTAGAGTGTAAACAAACCTTAGTGATAGAGAGGTTATTTCTGATAGATTCTAGGATCAAAAAATAATAATTTGAATGAATCATGACGAAGTAAGAAAAATATTGCAAGCATTAGATAATAAGAAAAAGAAAAAAGATAAAAACTACAATGAAATAATTCAATAATCTAGGTAAAAGAACAACATATAGTAATGGAGTTGAGAAAAAATTAATCATAATCGATATATCATTATTTTTAAACTTTCAAGTTATGAACATAAAAACCAATGAATCAATGACTAAGGATTATACGCAAGCAGAAGAAAAAACATTAAAATCAATGAGGTGGTAGAACGGTAATTAAAACTTGGACCTCTTTTTCTCAGTGAATTAGAATACTTGTTCTACACTTAAATTAATTAACTTTATATAGAACAATTTCTAGGTTATTCAACCTATTATTTTCTAAAATTTGATATACTTTTTGTTTTTGTCTAAAACAATAGATTTTCTTTTGGGAATAATAGTTCTCAAAACCTGATTATGAACAAATAATCAAAAGTATATAACTACACTATGATGTGAAATAAAATTCCATTCAAGATAAATTTACTGTGCTGGAGGGTGATGTTACAATAATAAATAATACAAAATTCATTAAATATCAAATCTCCAGGTGTGACAACTTAGTTATGAGCTACTACCCTTCCACTATATATTCAAGAAGGAATAGAATTGTATGCAATTAAATTAGGGAAAAGATAATTTGTATCAATTTTATGATAAAGTTTTATTTTTCAATCCAACATAAAATATATGCAAAACCAAAATATAATTTTAAATTTACTATTAATTAATTATAATTAAGTAACAAATATGTATATTCAGACACATGTTATATTTATTGATTTGATGTAAATATCTGATGTAAATAATTTTTACCTTGTGGACAAATCTAACTGAATGATTCGAGGGCTGATCTAAGTTTGAGCCCTTAAGAAGACAATTATTCATTGTTTATAGTTATCCAATGTCTTCTTCTCTGCAAAACATGATGAAAGCAATCAAAAACAGAAAATCTTTGACAAAGAATAGAATGTATTTTGTCAAATTTACTCATGAAAAAATAGGTATCAAAAACTTATGAGAAGATAAAGAGAGTAATGATATTATAATATGACGATTAAGGAAAAATTAGAGACGCAACAATTCTGGTTGAAGAGGGATATATATAGGAAATATGTTATAGGAAAAAAATTGTTTGTTAGGTGGTAGGTGTTATAGTTCAAGTGTAAGTATTATGGCATTGGAGTCTCTAATTTAATTACGTTTTTATGGGAATTATATCATTTAATGAATTCAGACTCTTTAGTTATTGATTTTTAAAAAATAATAATTATTTTAATATTTAGTTGATAAAAATTAGAGGAAAATAATAAAAGACAATTGTGTCTAAAGGATGATCTTTCAATGAAATGAAGGGAAAAAAATTCAATCAACATTTTAAAGGTATATAGATTGTTTTTTAATTATAAAAATCTCAAATTAAGTGATTTTATTGATATAAAACAAAGGTGAATGACTTTGCTAAATAAATTTATAATTGAGTGACATTTTGAGATATTAAATAGATTCTAGTATTTATTTCGGTATGTCATTCAAATTAAGTTTGATTCCAGTATTAATGTTGGTATGGTTGCAAACTTTTTTAGTTAAATGATTAATTACTATTATAAGTCTATATGCCCTTCAAATTAAGATTTTATATTTATTAATTTAGAATTGAGACTTAAATTAATTTATTATTGAACCAATTTATAGTATGATAATCAACTTCTCTTGTTAATAGATTTAAGAACATTTTATGATAAAGGCATATTTGATATCAAATTTAAATGAAGAGTAAATTTATTCTAACTTTTTGGTAAGTACTCTAGGAAAATACCATGTGGTAGGATTTGGGTGGAATGGGGTGTTGGGGTTGAGGAGGAGGCAAAATGCCACTTATGGATATTTTAACGATTTTTTATACTATCCTTCTCTTTTAATCTGTAGTAAAATATTATTCATTTTAACTTTTTAAGTTATTAGATGGTTATCTGAAATTATCTGATAGATGATTTGATAAGGCAAAAAGACCAGCGTAATATATTCGTGGTAATACTTATAATTTCTTATTACACTAGCATTAGCTTGTTCGTCAATTCTACTACTGTTATTGTTTCTTTTACTTTGATTTTCTTTATTATTTTTTCAATATTTTTATCATACCTTTTTACTAGTGTATTTTTTTTTCAAACTTACGAATTCTCTTGAGTCGAGCGTTTATCGAAAACAATATCTATTTCTACCACACAAAGATAGGGGTTAAGATCTGCATATATCTCATCCTCTCAAAACCCACTTATGTGACTACTCCTGATATGTTATTGTTGAACAAGCATCTTTTCTTTAAGATTTATCGCATGCTTAAGAGAAATTTAATAGCCTTAAACATAAGAGTATTTGTTAAAACTACCATTTACTTTCTTGGTAAATGCTTCACTTAATTAACAATCTAGTACTAGAACAATATAGTAAATTAGATCAACAAGGTAATAAATGACTATTTTTGCGTTCTGAAATAGTCAAATATTTCAAAATAAGTTCAATTTGGCAAAACAATTACTTCCCTCATTTCAATTTGTGTGATGCACTTTGATGGATGCAAATTTAAGAAACATAAAAATACTTTTAAAATTTCTTGCCTTACTTTACCTTTAACGAGATATTTAGATTGTTTCTCTTACCTTTTTTGTCCAACTCATAGAAACTCTTGATTAAGAGCATGTTTGGAATGACTTTTGACTTTTGATTTTTGGTTTTTGGGTTTTAGCTTCTTTTTTTTTAAAATCATTTTAGCTTAAAATTAAGTGCTTATAAGTATTTTTTAATTTATCCAAACATTCTAAAAGTGCTTAAAAATTATTTTGACTTAAGAAAACTTAAAATAAGTCAATCCAAATAAGCTCTAAAACTCAATCACTTTGTCAAGAATTGAAAATTGATTCACCACATTTCAACTAATTTATTTGATTTAGGACTAAATACAAAACTATGCACATTTGAACTCTTAATCATATGTTCTACTCGTGAGAAGAGGAATGAAAAAAAGTAGGGTACCTCATACATATGTACACTTTTGTTTTACATTTTTAACAACATACAAGTACTCATCATAAATGCATCAAGTACCCAACATTGTAGGGTACAAGAAGTTAAATTAACCGGATAACACTAAAAGAAAATTTAAATTTAGTGACTTACTTATCTGATACATATTTCTGGTGGGAAATATAAGATATCTCATGAAATTAATCTAGATACATAAACTAGTTCAAACACCACAATTATATATATATATATATATATATATATATATATATATATATATATATATATATATATTTTAAAATAATCTAATGAACTATTATAAGGAAAGAAAAAGGAATCCTAATTTTACCATTGAAACACATCATTCAGTTTGGAGAGAGTGTCTTGGTTGCTTCCTATTATTATTGATACCGACTTTTCATTGCCAACATGTGCAATGACTTAAGAAAATTATGCAATAAGTAACGCCAAAATGTACCAAATATAGTTGAGTTAAGCCGGGATACCCCGCCTTGATCGACATAAATGTTCTTTTACGCGGGAGGAACGAGAGGATACTGCCTAGGACTGCTATATGGATCCCTTGGCCGCTATAGTGTGGGACGCCGTCGCGGCGCCAGGCAGTGACACCAATGAATTTTAAAACCCTTTTCTTTCCAGTCCAAATTCAAAAGAGTTGGCTGCTCTTAAAAAACGCCTGGGGCTATCTTAAGAGAAAAACCTTGATAATGGAGAAACAAGGTTCCTAAGAAGCGCTCTCCAACTTTGTCTTTGCAAAACTCTTCATCAATCTCACTAGAACAGAACCAAGGAACAATTAGGTTCCAGGCACTCTGTAGCAGTAGCTTGGTGCCTAGGTAGGTTATGATTTATGAGTAGTAGAAAGCGAGTAGAAAATGTGTACATAATATAGATTTAACGAGAGAATCATGATTAGACCCGCATGCACGATGTTTGGATAGATAAAACATGAAATATAAGTAAAAGTGATCTATTGTATGATGATATCACGTTATCGTAAGAATTCCTTGATGGGTGTTTTTGTTTATATATTTTATGTGATGTATTATAGGGTAAAGACGTGAAGATGGGTAACGTCAGGGGCGGATCTATGTTGTTCCGAGGGGGTGCCACGCCACCCCCTGATCTCTATTGAAAATCTGTATATTCATGTATATTCGTATATATATATTTATAAGGAAAGTATAAATATTAAACGTGGCACCCTTGGAAATAATGTGTCTTGTGGTGCTAGTTGTTAAAGCTTAGGTTTACTACAATAGGAATGCAAGTTCGAGCCCTATTGTGAGGTGTATTTCTTAAAAACTTTTTTATCATGCAAGACATAGGTAGCGATTTTATTAAAAAAAGAATTGTTAATAAGTAGATTAGAATTCTAGACCTCTTGTAAGTAAAAATCTTAACTAGACCAACAGAACAAGTCTAAATTTTGTATGCAAATTTGCTAATAAATATTAAGTATTATCTTGCTCTACGCTGGAGTTTTTGCCATAGGTTACTGTTCAAAGCAGCGTGACGCTCAGAGATTCAAAATCCTGAATCCGCCCCTGGATAATGTAGAGGAATTGCATGACTTTGTAATCTAAGGTAATAGGCTTTATCATCAACGAGGATGAACTTGTCATAGTGTGTTGTCGAGAGAGGTTAACATTGCTACTTAGTTACTAGGCTAACAATTACGATAAGGGAGGGGTCTCGTTGTTAATTGGAGTTTAGACTTGACTTAAATTCATGTACGCTCTTAAGTTGAATGCTTGTTCATTGGTCTTCAGATATGTTTGTAATTGGTGCTGTAAATTGTGATGCTTAAGATTGCATGAGTTATCGCTTGATGAAATCATTGAATTTCTTGTGTTGCAAGTATATTTACAATTGTGGTATATTGAATTATATGAGTAGGAGGGATAAAGGTAACAATGACCTTACGATTAGATGAGTGGCTCAGAACCGAGGTGAGCTTTCAGATGAGCAGTTACATATATTTGGAGGTTCGACTACCATATCCCTATAGTATATGAACGAAACTAGTCCTCTGCAAGTCATGACCATTGTACATAAATAAGACTCTTAGCGTGTGTGCAGATGTGAGAGTGTGATACTGATATAATTTAATGGTGCTAATATGGATATGCGTCCATGTTTTGAGATGGTGTTGCTTTCATTGTGAGTCTTGTATAACTCTTGTGCTTCTTTATGACTTGTAATCTACTGGGTATGGTATGACATATGTGGTAATCATAGGTTGGGGGTCTAGGTTGTGTTACTGTTTGGTGTATCATGAATCTTGTTGGTTAAACTAATAAGTAAAGGTGAATGGGGGGTGATTGTGGTGGGTAGGACCTTCATGATTATTGTGATTTCCATCATATGTTATGTGGCATAACCTTGATCGACCGATGATGCTTATTGGTATGTATGGTGTACTGATACTATTTTTGTTATATCCTTTTGAGGTGTAGTTGCATTGCATGGTAATTGAAGTTACTTATGTGAAGCGGCGAGTAATCATCTACAACTTCCATATCTCTTTTCTCGGCGAAAGTTGTGTCTTTATTATTTTACTCCATTTAGAAGCTCTTGTACATACCTAGATTACGTCGTGGAAGTTGTTTATTTAGTTTGTTGATTTTATGTGTAAAGTTGGGGGATTTCATAAAATTTGATATTAAAGAAACATATTTGTTATTATCAAAATGGTCAGTAATTGATTTTTCCGCATATTTTTGATTGGATGATAAGGATTCTTCTATCTATAAGAATAAAGTAGGTATCGGCACAATCTTGTAATTTAGGTCATGGCAATAATAAAATCTTTAAATTTTACCCTAAAATGGCATTTTAAAATTAATCTTATTGTGAAAGGAAACAAATCAACAAACACATGCAAGGAGCGAGGCACTTCAAGCTAGAGAAGTTCTTCTAACAAGAAGTCAAGAACAATAAATGCATCCATTTAAACCAACAAATAGCAGCCGGTTTGATAAGAAACTTTTATCTAGAGACATAAAATTAGGGTTAAAATTATCTGATTTACTGAAATACCTTGTTTTTCAAAAAACAACAATAGTTCTTTTCCAACATATATATATTAAGATAAAGATATATATTTCGGTAAAAATATATAATTAGACATACAAATAACATACCCATCGAACATACAAATTTAAGAATGACAACGGGGCAGATAAGGGGGGGGGGGCTCGGATTTTTTGGGCTATATAGAGTAGATGCGAGTTTAACATTATGCGGGACGGGATAGAATAAGACAAATTGAAATAATTATTTTAAAAATTAATGTGGAACAGGACAAATTGCAGATCTATAATTAACAAATGAGAGAATTCCCTAAAATACTAGCCAACTAAAATATGCAATAAGACATCTTGTGCTACACTAATCTTATTGGCGTAATACCCATATATAATAAACGAAATACCTATATATAATAAATAAAATATCCATACTAAGTATCACTCGTCTCCTCTCTATTTTTCATCTCTCCATTTTTCTCAAATTCTTATTTGGATTGAGGATACATGACATAAATTAAATAGAAAAAGATCATATTTGCCCTTATATTCTTAAAAAAAAAATACATTTACCTTTCGTCAATTTTTTTTCCATATATTTAAACACATATTTTCCTTTGAATATTTAAATATCATGTCACTATTTTTATCATCCCACGTAGCTTCTACATAGAGATATATATATTTATCATGCAATTAAAAATTTACTTCGTAATTAATATTGAGAAAACTAAACTAATTAGACACAAAATATAAAGTAATTAGTAATCACCCATCCACAGCCCACCCTTTAGCATTCTACCCGACCCACCCAATGTGAAAACCCATTTAACACTCGCTCCCAGTACACATCAAAACATGTATACAGAGAAAGTTTAGTTTGAGGGCTACACAGAGAAGATTCAACAAAAAGGTATGGTTTTTACCCTTAAATCTGCATAAAATTTCTCAAAATCTGTATATATCAACTCGATAACTGTTAGAAATTGTTATTTCTGTCTATTTTTGTGGTGATTTTGTGTATTCTATCTCTTCATGAAATTAGGGTTGTCGATTTCTGATATTTATGGGCATTTCGATAACTGTTAGTTTGTTCCTTTTTTGTTTAGGGTTTAGATTTCACTGAATTTGATTGACATATAAGCATGAACAACAAGAATAATTCACTGAGGCAAAGAAAAATTCTAAACTCCAAATGTTAAGTAGGTGTAAAATCAATACTACAAATACTGAGGATTACTGTCAGATTTGAAAAATGGCGCAAAATTCGTCATTGGCAAAACAATCATACCCTTCTAATATGGATCAAATAATTTTGAGACAACACAGAACAACAACTATATTTAGTGCAATAGTAATCATTTACAAAGCTATATATGAACTAGATTTTCAAAAAAAAAAGGGGATTAAATTACATAATCCTAAATTGTTAAGCAGGTCTCCATTTTGGGAAGTTACACGGTTGCTCGATTTGATTGCTCTCAGAAATGGCGAAAGATTCTCCAAAAACTCCCAAGGTAAATTTTCGAATGAATAATTTCTCTTTATACTTCTCTGTTGATTTGCTGATTTTTGAAATGCTAATAGAATAGATGCGGCTACTTCTAGTTTTTGCTGAAAGTTGGAATAAATTTTAGCTTTTGATTAGAGTATAACAGAGGTAGTTTATTTTGTGACAGACGTCGTCGTCGAGGTTGGCAACGAATCCATCAGTGAGCATATGGGCGGCACAATGTGGGAAATGCTTGAAATGGAGGACGATTTCAACGCAGGAAGAATTTGAGGAAATCAGAAGTAGGTTTATTGAAGAACCCTTTAACTGCGACAACAAACCAAATGGTTCTTGTGATGACCCTGCTGATATTGAGTATGATTCTTCTCGAACTTGGGTTATTGACAAGCCCAATCTGCCTAAAACCCCGTCTGGGTTTAAGAGAGAATTGTACCTGAGAAGAGATTACTCTAAGATGGATGCTTATTATTTCACTCCTTCAGGGAAGAAACTCAGATCTTTTACAGAAGTAGGTGCTTTTCTTCAACAAAATTCTGAGTACAGTGAGATAAAAGCCTCAGATTTCAGCTTCACCAGCCCCAAAATTATGGATGATACTATACCCTCTACCCCTCTTCTTTCCAACTCCAACAAGAAGGGTACAACTAGTAGCACTAAATGAGTGCGTGGATTGATGAATCTGGAATTGTTCGTTTGCTTTGTAGATGCAGTTTTTAGAGTCCTGGTATACTTAAATGTGTTGTTATTTTCCATCTCTTTGGTATACAAATCTCTTAGATGTAAATGGGATTTCCTTTTCCTAGATGTGTGTGTTTCCTAGATAACATTTCGTGCAGTAGCTTCGATAAAGCGAAAAATATTGAAACTTGTAATGTTCCCTCATCTCGTCAATGATCCCTATGCTGTAAAATTGCTACTATGTGTTTGATATTGCCCAAAATATCACCTTGTTCAAATAGTCAGTCTTGTGCTCCAAAAAATGCGGGTGACTTTTCTTTTCCCTGCAAATATATGGCTAGCTGTCCTTCATATTACAACTCCTGTTGCTATGTTTTTTTTTTTTTAACAAGCAAGAAGAAGATTGTAAGAAGAAGATTGTCTTAAACTCAGATTGATGTTCCTCTGAATATTTGGTTCGATATTAACATCTTATTGGTCCTATCTGTTTTTTTGGCTCAAATGTTCCAACATGTTTGAAATTTAGAACTGTTTGTTTTTACTACATACACATGTGTTCGGCTGAAGTTCTTTGGACAAGGAAATTGTATGTGTTATCTTGAAGAGTCGCTAGATCTTTGTTTTTCGGGAACTTAGGTGTAGATAGACTTGCTTTAGGTGTTCACTTGTTCTTTCCCTGTACAATATTGTTCTCTATTGTTCTCTGGCAAGATGAATATCATGTTTCGATTCATCATCTTAAACCTTTTGATTCAAAAGGGCCCAAATTCATTCTCTTCTATTATTACTAGATGAGAGTAGCCTGTGCAAGCATGGGACCAACATTTAGATTGGAATAGATAATTTCTGATACCTGAGATTTCTATTACTTAGAAATACATCATATTTGTTACATAGTGAGTTATAACCCACCGGGCAAAAACACTTCCAAGGGATGTTGCGAGATTTTCGATGATCATGTATTCAAGGGGCCCATTTGGAAAAGCTGTATTGTAAGCTGATATGATGAACGAAGTTGATGCACAACTAGATAGAATGGTATGTTTCTTGCCTGCAAGTCAGTATAACATAATGTTTTCTCCACTTTAGCTATGTATAATGTACCATTGCTGTCCAATATTAGACAAGTTTAGTTTTATCTTTTCAGTCTGAAATGTCCCATTCAGAGGGGTGGAGGTCAGTGCTACATAGAAAATATGATATATTGTTTTAGAAAGATGAGAAACAAAGGAAGATTCAGGTCAAACTTTGCTACTTCAATCAGGAAAAGAAACTGCAAAATACAAATCAGCTTCTTCAAAATATATTTTATGGCTAAGAGAAATAGTCACCACCTTGGAAACAAATTCTTCAATTTTTTTCTCTGAACTTCCACCTCCATCCATAGCATTTCTAGCCAATTCTTTCCATTTCTTTGCATTTTCCCTAATCAATTTTCCTCTCTCTTCTTCCATCACTACCTTTATACATTCTTCAATAACTTCTCTTCTAACTATCCCTTTTTCATCTTGTTTGGCTTTAACTCCCATTTCCCAAACATCCTTCACAAGCTTTGCATTTGTTGGTTGATCTGACCATTGTGGCATTGCCACCATTGGCACTCCCAAACTAATTGCTTCCAAAGTCGAATTCCACCCACAGTGCGTCAAAAAACAACCTATTGATTCATGTTCCAACGCTTGTAATTGTGGACACCATGACACCACTAGGCCTTTATTATTACCACTTGTACATTTTAGTTCCTCTAAAAAGTTCTTGGGAAGTTTGGGTTCTTCAGTGGACCTAACTACCCACAAGAAGTTCTTGTTGCTATTCTTCAAACCCCATGCCAATTCCTCCATTTGCTCAGCTTCTAATTTGGCTAAACTTACAAATGATACATACACTACTGAGCTAATTGGTTGATGGTTTAACCAATTTAGGCATTCATTTGTCATTGGCTTGAAGACACTAAGGTCATACTCTTTGTCATCGTGTAGCCTCTTGTCTAGGTACATTGATGGTATTGTTGGTCCAATTGTCTTGATTGGATAGAGCTTGGACATCCTATCAACTACCTACATGTCAAACAATAAAAACAGAATTTCATGCAACTATTTGAATATTTTGCAACAAAACTTAGGTGACCAGAAAAATTAGTACTGCTTTACATGTATTGAGAGTTTCCATGAAATTTTTTTATTAAAAGAAGAATTAACTTAGATAGTCGGTAGACACCCTTTAAGAAAGACATACATAGTATTAATCATAAGAGTCAGTCAATTAGTCAAAACAATTAATGGAATATATCTCTAACAAAGAAAAGCATAGGTTAGATAAGTTGTACACTGAACACTAACTAAACCGTGAGATTTTTTTCTCTTATAAAATTCAAAAACTACAACAATCTTCATGAACATATGCTTTGTCGGTTCATTTTCTATATAACTTCAATTCAATAGCTAAGAACCCAAAGAAGAAACAGAATGCCCAAAATATCTTACCTCTTTCTCCACCTTATAGAAACTGTTAATTAGGACCCAATCCACTTTGTCAAGATTTGAGAATTGATTCGCCAACATTTCAACTAATTTATCTGATTCAGAATTTGACTCAAAACTAGGCACATATGAACTCTCAATTGTACATGATAATCCAGGAATTAATATTTCTTGATCAACTTGAGTACTAGGAGGAAGTTTTATTACCCCTTTATATACATGATAATGTATATTATCCACTACACAATTTTGTGTGAAAAATGCAGCACTTAGTAATCCAAAAATCTTTGCAGGGTTATAGGGATTGACAATGATTTACTTGAAGTGAAGAAGTCGTCGTTGGTATTGTTTTATGCATCTCGTGTGTTCTCATCTGCTCGTAAGAAGAGAAATGGGAAAAGGTTAGGTCTCCCTTTCGTGTTAGAAGTCAAGATTACGTACAAGTATTCATCCTAAATGCATCAATTACCTGAAAAAATAAGGCATGCAACATTGAAGAGTACAATAAGTTAAATTAAGGTAACAAAAAGCTACTATAATTTTAAGAAATAATTTTAAATTTTTATTTCTGTTATATTTGGTACACAAGTAGAAAAAAATATTTTCCTAAAAATATATGTACATATCTAACATAAAACGAGAAAAATATAAAAAATATATAAATTAAGAGTGGAGGGTTAGATGGAGTGGATATAATTTTATTTTTTAAAAAAAATAATAACATTTTTTTAGGAAGAAGTGGGGAGGGGGTGAAGTATGAATTTTTTAAAAAAATTTTATAAAAAAAAATTAAAAAATAAAAGGACGAGGATTGTGGGATGGGGGGGAGGGGGAAGGGAGAGGTGGTGAACTGCTGAGCAAAATATTTTTAATTTTATTTTTTTAAAAAAGTAATTCCTTTTATAAAAAAATAATTTCTTTTTTTTGGGGATTACTTTAATTTTTAACTTTTAACTAATATTAATAGTTTATCTAATTTTTGTCAAGGTGAAATATTTTATCCATGTAGAATGTCATGTGATAAGGTTTTTTCAAAAAATAGAGAGAGTAAATAGAGTATATTACACACACCACTGAAGTGTGTTTCTCAAACAAATAAGTGATAGTATAGGTATGAAACTCACATTTCCAATAGTTTAGGTATGAAATTAAAAAAAAAGGATAGTTTAAGTATGTTTTTGACATTTATCTCAATTTAAATCTAATGACATACTTACCAAGTATAACAATAAAGTATTTAAATTTTGCCCTAAAATAACATCTTTAAATTAATTTTATTGTGAAAGGAAACAAATCAACAAACACATCGAAGAGGAGATCTTCTAAACATTCATGTATAACAAGAACAATATATGCATTTACTTAAATCAACAAAGAATAGCGGCAATTTGGTAAGAGGGTTTTATCTAGAGACATAAAATTAAGGGTAAAATTATCTGATTTATCTAGAGACATAAAATTAAGGATAAAATTATCTGATTTATCGAAATATCTTATATTTTTCAAAAAATAACAATAGTTCTTTTACAAAATATATATAATCTGATTAAAATAATACAATTTGGTAAAAACATATAATTTGAGATACAAATAAAATACCCATTAGACAAAGTGTCATTAACAAGGTCCCACAATGACCTCTTTCAGAGTATCATATGTAACACTCCACAAGTTCTATCCTAAGAATTCGAACTTTCTAGGATCGGGTCTTATATTAGGGGGTCTAGGAAGCTCATGAGCTTGGTCTTACTTCACCGTCGAAATTGACGAGTTCTTGATTTTAATCAATGAATTTGGTAACGATCTTGACATAGGTCTGTCCGTTGTAAGTGTATAAGCTTATATGGGGTGATGTCCTATTTGTTCATGTGTGTTAAGGTCTTTTACCAAGAGTAGGAAGTATATCATATGTGGTCTAGTGTCATAAGAGATCTCTAGCACTAAGTTGAGTTCATAGCTTTTCTATCGGCTAAATTTTCACATAAGTTCATATAAAAGTCAACTTCAAATGGCCATATCTATCAGCATATAAAAAATTAGATGGACTGTGACTTATCATATTAAAGGTTTATGAGTCATCTTTCCAACGCCGCCAATTTGCATCGTTTCAAGTTTGGAGTAAAAAATTATGATTGTTTTACTTGAGCTTATTCGGACTGGACAATTCGGCGAGCTCATCTACTAATTTGGTGATCTAAATTGCTCTTTCGGCGACTCGCCGAATAGTTCAGTGAGGAGACCTCTAGATCGTCTATTTGACCGATGAGATTCATTAAAAGGTCATTTTCTTTGATTTTTATGGTATTCTTATATTTCTAGAAGGGTATTCTTGACCATTTACCCTTAATTAACTTTCCTAAGTCTATCTTATAATATGCTAACCTCCACATTCATGCTCCATTCTCAGACAAATCAAATTTCCACGTTCTAAGTTCTCTCAAGGAAGAAGCTAAGGTTCTTCACATTCAAGCCTTAGTTCAAGGTTTCAAGTCAATGTTTTTCCTTTTGGATATGTAAGGCTTCAATGAGGGTATCCTTTTACCCTCATGCCTAAATGATTGTTTCTTTTTATATGATTTACAAGATTTTATGAAGTATGGTTAAGATTTTTATGAAATTATGATCTTCCTTCACTAACTCATATTTTCATTGTTTCCTTTTTGATTTTAGAAGTCTTGTTGTACTGAATTAACATGATTTTTATGGTTCCATAAACCTTATGATTCTTAAGCATGGAATTTTGCATGATATGAATTATAGCCTAAATTCAGACTATTTTAAGATATGAATATTGACTTTCTCTCGCCCTACTTTTAAAGATAGATAGAAAGGGTTGGAGAAAATTTCAGAAAGTCATTCTCTTCTTTCAAAAGCTGCGTAAGGCGGCCCCTCAGAATAAAGCCCCTTTGAGCTTAGTCTCCCATATAATTCAAAATTTAGGGGTGTACATGGATCGGGTTGGTTCTGATTTTTTTTACAAACCAAACCAAATCATTTGTGTCGGATTATTAAATCTATAAACCAAACCAAACCAATAAAAGTCGGGTTTTTAGATATCAGTTTTTCTCGGGTTTTTCAGGGTTTTTCATAGTATCTAATATTAAAAAGAGTTCTCGTACAAAATATCAACATATAAGATGGAGACAGAACATTATTTGAAGTTTTAACTTTATAATATAACTTCATAAGATGGACTTTTTTTGTATATTATTTAGATGGGCTTCTCAAGTCCAAATCTAAATGTAAGAAAGAAAACAAAAATTATGAAAACTTTTAAAAAAATATTTATAAATTACATTTTAATAAATATTTTTATGTATAACATAATTTAAACGTAGTATATCTATAATCGGGTCGGTTTGGGTTCGGTTTGACTTTGTTTAGTTAAAACCAAATCAACCCTATAATGGTCAGTTTTTATTTCCAAACACCAAACCAAGTCAAACCAAACCACTAGTCGGGTTTTTTTCCAGTTTGGTTCGATTTGTTGGTTTGGTACGATTTATCGATTTGTCCTATATAGCCCTAATTCAAATATATGACAATTCTTTCATGTTTTTCGAGAAGGATTTTGTGGCTGCTATAGTAATTTTAACTCCTTTGGATTGCAAACGTTTGGAGAATTGGAGCATTGGGTTGATATGACCTTGAAGTGGATATGGCAAAATCAAGCAAGAGCTTCGTGAGTTTTCATTTTTTTTCTCATTGGATGGCCCATTAAGATATGAGAACGGATGATAAAAAACCATGTAGTAAAAATGTGGTTCTTATAGTTTGTTTAAGTGTCCAATCATGTGGTAACAAAGTGTCTTGGCTTCTTCCAACTTTTTATTGCCAACATATGCAATGACGTAAGAAAATTATAGGTAGGATAGGGATTGACAATAAGTTTACTCGGAAGTGAAGAAGTCATCATTCGTTGGACAATACCCATTGTGTTGAAATTCAGCATATATCATAAATTCAAATGCAGCGGAAAAATTGAAGTGTATATCAGATTGATGGAGTCACATGCATATTTATAGATAGGCTAGGAATTTTTAGGCAAAGAATTTTAACCCTAAAAGCTTTTCATAATTATTTTTTGTCATCAAAGAAATACTATGAGAAAAAGTAATTAACTAATTTATTACTTTATTTGAAACACAAGATAATATTTAATTATCAAATATATGGTCTTCATTAAAGTCTCATAAAAAAGAAGACACAATTCTTACAGTATGTTCTCATCTGCTCGTGAGAAGAGGAATGGGAAAAAGTTAGGTCTAGGTCTCCTCCCATATGTTCACTCTCGTTTTAGAAGTTAAAATTGAATTTTCAACTACATACAAATATTCATCCTAAATGCATCAGTTACCTGAGAAAACAAGGCATGCAACATTATAGAGTACAATAAGTTAAATAGGTTTAGCTAGGGCATTTACAACACGACCAATTCTAATCTACTGGCGCTAATAGGCAGCATAGGGGAAGAAGCGGCAAATAGAGTTGGTTAAATTCAAGGTGAGCAGGGATTATATCCTATAGAGTGTTCCTGATACTGATATCATTCATTATGATTTGGTCTTTCAGAAGAGCAATTAATTCGATCAGAATAGTGAAATGGAAGGCTGTAAAAGAATGAAATATTCCTTTCTTTTCCAATCACCTCGTGGAGACAGACGCTCGAATTAAGCTGATAATGGTAACAGAAAATTTAAATCTACTAACATACTTACAAATATAACAATAAAGTCTTTAAATTTCTCCCCTAAAATGACATCTTTAAATTAATTTTGTTGTGAAAGAAATCAAATCAACAAACACATGCAAAAGATAAACAATTCAAGAGGAGATCTTCTAAATGTTCATGTATAACAAGAACAACAAATGCATCCTCTTAAATCAACAAAGAACAAAGGTGATTTGGTAAGAGGCTTTTATCTTGAGACATAAAATTAGGGGTAAAATAATCTGATTTACCAAAATATCTTATATTTTTCAAAAAATAACAATAGTTCTTTTACAAAATATATATAATATGATGAAATAATGCAATTTGGTAAAAACATATAATTTGAGATACAAATAAAATACCCATTGGACATACAAAATACATACTATATATTATTCTTCATCCTTTTTAGAATTTCAATATGGAATACCAACTAAACCAATTCTAATCTTTATCATCAAATTTTCTCAAAATTGACATTTATACTCTAAAAATATTCTCCATTATTTGCAATAATCAATTTAAATAAATAATAAACTTATAGAATTTAAAGCTTTAAAATATTTAACTGTACCAATAAAGCTTTTCAAGACAAAGTGTCATTCACAAGGTCCCGCAATAACCCCTTTGAGAGTAGGTGAAATTTCGCAAATAACCAATTAATCAGTATAATAAATTTAATTAGGCTTCTTAGCTATAGTTTACATATTTATGGGCTATAGCTATAGTTTAAGATGTCTCGTTTGTATAATTTGCGGGTTTTGTATAATTTACGGATAATTGAGCTATTTTTGTATAAACTCAAAATAACGAATTTATACAAACACAAAAATCTGAATTTTAAGCAGTTATACAAATTATATTATGCAAAATTACATTATACAAAAGTTATACAAATTTCAAATTATACAAACGTGTGAATTATACAAACTCAAATACTAACTAACGCTAAATATTTGTGGCGAATTGTAAACTATCTAAACTATAGTTATTTGAACTAAATAATTGTAATTTTCCCTTCAGAGTATCGTAAATATCTACCATAAGTATTTTGTTTTTGTGGAGAGTCTAAAACTTATTTTGATTTTTAGTTTATTCTTGAAAATATAGATAATAATGGATAATATTATCCATCGGTTAACTCATTTTTTAATTTTGTATTAAATATGGACGATTTAGATTTTGCCCCTTTTTGTTTAACCCATTTTTGCTATGTTAAATTACATAAACCAACTAGTTTAGGAGGTAATTACTTAGATAAACTCTAATTTACAATATTACGAATTTTCTCAAATTTCAGTGCGTCCAGATACGTGTATCTCGGAATACATAAGTTCAAAATTAGGTGTAATATATTTTAAATATATTGTATCCAAGTGGATTCACATGTATCTACAATACACAGAATAATCTCGCTCGCCACTCTCCTATATATTTTGTATCTCAAATACATGCGAATCACACCAGGTACGTACATATAGATGTATCAAGTATATATCTAGTGTGATTCAAATGTATCTGCGATGCATGACTATCTCGTTTAGCTCGCTCCCTATTTTAATGTATCTGGTAGCAAAAACACACATATCTAGGTGCACCTTCCTAAATTTCGTAAATGTCCCATTCAGAGGGGTGGAGGTCAGTTCTACATAGAAAATATAGGGAAAAAATTCGAAAGATGAGAAAAAAAGAAGGAATATTCAGGTCAAACTTTGCTACTTCAATCAGAAAAAGAAATTGCAAAATACAAATTAACTTCTTCAATATATTTTATGGCTCTTAATTAACTACTTAATCACTTAGGAGAAATAATCACCAACTTGGAAACAAATTCTTCAATGTTTTTCTCTGAACTTCCACCTTCATTCATAGCATTTCTAGCCAATTCTTTCCATTTCTTTGCATTTTCCCTAATCAATTTTCCTTTCTCTTCTTCCATCACTAGCTTTATACATTCTTCAATAACTTCTCTTCTAACTATCCCTTTTTCATCTTGTTTGGCTTTAACTCCCATCTCCCAAACATCCTTCACAAGTTTTGCATTTGTTGGTTGATCTGTCCATTGTGGCATTGTCACCATTGGCACTCCCAAACTAATTGCTTCTAAAGTCGAATTCCACCCACAGTGCGTCAGGAAACACCCTATTGATTCATGTTCCAACACTTGTAATTGTGGACACCATGACACCACTAAGCCTTTATTATTGCCACTTGTTAGTTTTAATTCCTCCAAAAAGTTGTTGGGAAGTTTGGATTCTTCAGAGGATCTAACTACCCATAAGAAGTTTCTGTTGCTTTTCTTCAAACTACATGCCAATTCTTCCATTTGCTCAGCTTTTAATTTGGCCATACTTCCAAATGATACATACAACACTGACCTAATTGGTTGTTGGTTTAACCAATTTAGGCATTCATTTGTCATTGGCTTGAAGATACTAAGCCCATACTCTTTGTCATCATGTAGCCTCTTGTCTAAGTACATGGATGGTATTGTTGGTCCAATTGTCTTGATTGGATAAATCTTGGACATCCAATCAATTACCTACATGAAAAAACAATTAGATACATGGTAAATAAGTTATGTAAATTAAGATCTTTGTACACTACATAGTAGTGCAACTTAACTTTTTAATATTATAATACTTAGTTATGTAAATTAAGATCTTTATTAGGTAATACTTATAATTTCTTACTATGCTAGCATTAACTTATTCTTCAAACTCTATTACCATTGTTTTTTTTTTTACTTTGTATTGCTTTACTATTTTTACAGCCAATATTTTTCTTTCTTCAGTATTTTCATCATAATTTTTTACTCATGCATTTTTTTTTTCAAATCTATTTTGAAACACAAATTCTCTTGAGCCAATGATATATCAGAAACAGTCTCTCTATTCCCACAAAGGCATGGATAAGATTTGCGTACACCCATCCTCCAAAGACCTAACTTGTGAGATTACACTGAGTATGTTGTTGTTACTTATAAAATCTATTAAACTAGTACTATTATTTACTTCAAAAGTGTTACTACATTCACTCCCTATTGTATCTTTTTTTGTAAATGTTTCACTTAATTAACACTCTACTAGAACAATATGGTAAAACTAAATTATTTTTAAATATAGAAATGCATCATATAATTAGAACTTTGAAAAACGTATATGTTGAAGTTGAAGAATGTTTCTCTTACCTCATTCTCCAATTCATAGAAGCTGTTTATTAGGACCCAATCCACTTTGTCAAGATTTGAGAATTGATTCACCATAAAGCCAACTAATGTATCTGGTTCAGGATTTGACTCAAAACTAGGCACATCTGAACTCTCAATTATACATGATAATCCAGGAATTAATATTTCTTGATCAACTTGAGTACAAGGAGGAAGTGTTATTACCCCTTTATGTACATGGTAATAAATATTATCCACTACACAATTTTGTGTTAAAAATGCAGCACTAAATAATCCAAAATTCTTTGCTACTTCAACAGCCCAAGGAAGGACTGAATCATACACTATGCAATTTACAGGGCATCCACAATTTGTCAATTTTTGAATAAGGTGAGACAGAGTATCCGAGCCAACTTCTTTGAATCTTTTTATGTATGACACATAAGATCCTGCTTGGTCGATGCCACCCTCATCGTAGCCATCAGAGATGGCCTCGGTTGACACTGAAGTTGGCAATTCTTTCATGTTTTTCAAGAATGATTTTGTAAGTGCTATAGTGATTTTAACACCTTTGGATTGCAAACGTTTGGAGAATTGGAGCATTGGGTTGATATGACCTTGAAGTGGATATGCCAAAATCAAGCAATGAGCTTTGTGAGTAGCCATTTTTATTTATTTTTTTTTTGGATGGAATGGCAAATTAAGATTTGAGAAAGGATGGGGAAATTATGTGGTAAAAATGTGGCACTTATAGTTTGTCGATAGGGTTGAAGTGTCCAATTTGGATCAACATGCCTAACATGTGCAATGACATAAGAAAATTATAGGGTCCATTGTCTGATCAATTATTTTTCTATTATGTAGGTAGGGTAGGGGTTGATAACGACTCTACTCCGAAGAAAGTGAAGAAGTAGTCATTCGTGAGATAGTACCGCTCATTGTGTTATGCATCTCGTATGTTCTACTCATGGGAAGAGGGATGGAAAAATGTAAGTCCTCTCACATGTGCTCACTTTCATTTTAGAAGATAGTCACAATTGAATTTTTAACAACATACAAGTAGTCATCATAAATGCATCAAGATGTTAAATTAAGTTGATAACACTAAACAAAAATTTAAATCTAATGACATACTTACTGGTACATGTATATTGCTGGTGGAAAGTAGTAGATAAGTTAAATTAAGTTGATAACACTAAATGAAAATTTAAATCTAATGACATATTTACTTGTACCTGTATGTTATTGGTGGAAAGTAACAGATATCTCGTTAAATTAATTAAGATGCATGCAAATTGGTACAAACACCATAATTATCAATTTTACCATCGAAAAACACATTCAGTTTAAGAAAAGAATAGCGGTCTTACACGTGTGTACATTCATTTAGAGAAAGAAAAAAGGAATCCTAATTTTACCTCTTACACGTGCGCACCTTCGTTTTAAATTAATATGTATTCATTTTGATACAAAACATTTTTGATTTTGTATTCTTTTTCTCCAAAATCAGCGAAAAAATACACTCTATCCTCTCTCTTCCAGATCTCGCTCGCCTCTCTCCTCACTCCTCTCCTAATATTTGCTATTATCTATAATTATGCAAATTATAGCTATAGAGTCCTATTTAATGCTAAAATGTTGATTTTTCCATAAATAAATAATTTATAGGCACACAAAAATAGAAGGGATACCACAACAGGGATCCGTGAATTATCAATCATCTAAAGGTAGATAAAATTACATTCAAAAGTTGAGTTAAAAGCCAAATTGCAAAAAAAATTGAGGAAAAATTACTTGATTGAGTGCTTTTTAAAAATTAATTACTGATTTTAGCGATATTTTTTATTTATTACCATTTATAGCAATAAATAGCAATATTATGATAAATTTACACTTGTATTAAAAGTGAATTATGCATACAATATAAATATATTATAAGTGTTTTAAAATATATATATTATGTTTGTGTAGTAAGAAACTAACATAATGTATTATAAGTCTATTAAAATATGTGATAAATGTATTATCCATCTATAAAACTTGTATTATATATGTTTTATAAATAGTTCTCTGCAATATGTATTAAAATTGTATTATAAATGTATTCTAAGTGTTCAGTGAAATTATTTTTTATTGCTATAAATGGTAAATATTTTCTTAATATTGTATATTTATGTAAGTTTTCCAAAAATTAATCTAATAGTCTTATACCCGTCAACTGGGTCGGTCATTTCGGTAGCAGGCCAATTAACACCAGCCCACTAAGGCCCTACACCGGTAAGCCCGGACCGGTACCTGCCCACGTTTTTAATAGACTAGAACAACCCGGTTTAATTTTGGGTCTAGCCTGGTAAGACAGGCCCAGTAAGGGACCAGTCCACCGGCTTTGTAAGGGTAAATTTTTTTAGGAAAACTTACATAAATATACAATATTAAGAAAATATTTACCATTTATAGCAATAAAAAAAAATTCACTGAACAGTTATAATACATTTATAATACAGTTTTAATACCTATTGCAAAGAACTATTTATAAAACATATATATACAAGTTTTATAGATGGATAATACATTTTTCACATACTTTAATAACCTTATAATACATTGTGTCAGTTTCTTACTACACAAACATAATATATATTTTAAAATACTTATAATACATTTATATTGTATGCATAATTCACTTTTAATACAAATGTATATTTATCATAATATTGCTATGTATTGCTATAAATTGTAATAAATAAAAAATATCGCTAAAATCAGTAATTAATTTTTAAAAAGCACTCAATTAAGTAATTTTTCTATTTTTTTATTATTATTATTAATGGCCATATATCCATTAAAGTGGCCAAAATTGTATATTTTTTCAAAAAAAAAATATTAATCAAATTTTGTTTCTATAAATACCTACAATATTAACTTATTTTTTCCTACCAACAATCATCTAATTTTCTCAATTCTCTCTCAATTTCTCAATTCTCTCTTAAAATGATATCAATCTTTTATTATTTTTTGCAATTAAAACCTTCAAGTGGAAGTTTTCAACTTTCAAGTGTTCAACATTTCATCAATTTTACGATTCTTTGTTTGATTCCGACAATTTGGTATAATCGTTCATTCTTTTGCTTTTATTTAGTAAATTAATTCTAGTATATTTAAATATTTAATTTTTGTAATTATAATTTTTATTATTTTAATTTGCATACTAGATAAATTAAAAAATTAGGTAAAAGTGTTAAAAATTTGTGTTTCGGAGATAGTGATAGTAAGAAAAAAAGTGCTTCAAGTAGAGATAGTACAAGTAGAAATTATTTTCGTATGCCTAAAGCACCACCGAGTGAATTTGGAGAAATAGGTGTAGGTGCACATGATATAAATGAATATGAATATCAAGAAACTTACGATATAGAAAAACCAAATGAAGTTGAAGTAGAAATAGAACAAGATAATAATGTTGAGGATGTTACACCAACAATTCCGGATGTTGATATAAGTAATGCTCAATCTAGAACTGTTAATGTTCCTCCAAGACCTGTAAAAGAAAAGAAAAAACTAGTTTAATATGACATTATTTTGAACGCATAGCCGGAACAACTACAGTTCAATGTAAAGACCGTCAAGCAATTTTCGAGCATAAGACTGAGGGTAATAAATGTGGGACGGATCAATTGACTAGACATCTAGATAATCAGTATACTGGTTGGAGAGAACGAATAGGGAGTGCTACTGGGCCAGTTCAATGTAGATTAAACCCACATACTAAAAAATTAATGAAGATATATAATAAAATGAGGGACCATGAAGAGTTAGCGAAAATGATAATTTTGGATTTTCTACCTTTTTCATTTGTTTCTTTTGATGCTTTTATTCATTATATACAATCAATTTATAATCTCATGTTTAAAAATATTCCTAGAAGTACTTGTAGATCAGATATTTTTTAAACTTTATGGACAATATGCATATTATTTACAGTGGTTATTAACAAATCTTTCGTGTAGAGTTTCACTTATTTCTGATCTTGGTCGTGCTATAAATAAAAATGATTATTTAATTGTTACTTGTCATTAAATAGATAGCGATTTTGTCATGCAAAAATGTATTTTAGCATTTTAATATGATGAAGATCAAAAATATATTGCACAATTTATTTCTGATTTTATATCAATGATTGCAAAAGATTATGGTCTTCAACACAAAGTTTTATGTATTTCTTCTGATAATGCATCTAACAACACCGTTGCTATTAATTCTTTAAATTTGAGCTCCCCCCCTCCGTCCTTAGAGGATATTTTCATATTAGATATGCCTGTCATATATATAATTTAATTGTAAAACTGAACTTTTTATTTTTTTGAGCCAACAATTGAAAAAATTAGGCATGTAGTTGGTTTAATTCAAGAAAATAATAGAAAAGCTGAATTTAACGAATTTAAAAGAAAATGCGAGAAAAATAATCTTAGACCAAGAACAATGTCCGAAAAAATTGAGATTAGGTAAAATTTTACTTATGATTTTTTAAAGGCTTGCAATATTTATAAAGCCCCTATAACTACAACTTTTAATCAATATGCATATAAATTTTCTGAAGTCATGTCGCAAGAATATGATTGGACTAAAATTAATGATGTTGTTACATTTTTTCAAAAAATTATTTGGCTACTATTAAATTTTTTTGTGCTTATTATCCTACTGTTTGTAATATTTTAGCTTATATAGCTGAAATTTCTTTATTGCTTGTAGAGTATAAATAGAAAAATGATTACAAAGAAGCTGTAATTGGAATGATAGAAAAATTTAAAAAGTATTTTTTTTACATATTCATCCTATTTATTTAATTGGTGCTATGTTAAATCTATATATGAAATTTACTACTATATCTGAATTTGTTCGATTATATATAATTCTTTAGACATTAAAAAGGATGAAGAACCTAGTATGTTTAAGACAATAGGTTATACAAATGATCATATTCAAGCATTATCTAATGATTATATCGATTTACTTGATAATGCTACAACTACTCATATTGTTCCTCTATACCCATCAAATGATGCATGTGGGCTGAGCCACAATGAATCAAGCAGGTTCAGTAACAACAGATAGTCCTTCTGACAAGTCATCATCTTCTAAAAGACAAGTACATGATATGCCTGTCTATTGTGTTACTAATTTATCTGTTTGGAATATAATACAACTTATATCACAACAGAGCATAAATCGAGACGAGTTTAATTATTATTTGAGACATGCCCCAAAACCAATGATGAAGATAGTGTCACCACACTGAAATGGTGGAAGAACAATCAAAAAAAATATCCAGTACTATCAATCTTGGCTAGGGATGTGCTACATGTTCTACTATCAACAGTTGCATCGGATGACGCATTTAGTCAAGGAAGATAGCAGATCAAAGATAATCAACACTCTTTGAGGAGCAATATCATGAATATTTTAGTTTGCCTCAGAGATTAGATTAGATCAGAGCGAAGAAATAAAGGAAGACCACAAAATACGGAAGAAGAAGAAGAACTTGAAGAAATCATGTTAATTGGAGATCCTTCGGCACATGCTAATTCAAATTATGAATTAGTTAATTTTAAAAATTATGAGTCAATTCTTGTAATGTTAATACAGATGAATTGGAGAAAATGATTCGAAATATATAGAAATTATAATTTATTATATACAACTAGATGTAAGTTTGTAACTTTGTATGTAAGTCTTTGTATTTCTTAATTTTTTCCCCATAAATTTTGTATGATTCAATTAAATAATTTTATTTACTCTACATAATCATATATTGAAAATTAAATTTGTAGTCACTATAAGATTTCAATATTTGAAAAATTATAATTATAATAGATAGTATATTGTGAGTATATTTGGTATATATATATATATATATATATATTAATAGATAGTATATTGTGAGTATATGTGATATACATTGTAAGTATATATAATATAATGTAAGTATATCACTATAATAGATAGTATATTGTGAGTATATTTGATATATATTATATGTATATATAATATAATATAAGTATATCACTATAATAGATAGTATATTGTGAGTATATTTGATATACATTGTATGTATATATAATATAATGTAAGTATATCACTATAATAGATAGTATATTGTGAGTATATTTGCTATAAATAGTACTTATATAAAGTATATCGCTATAACAGATAATATATTGTGAGTATATTAGATATACATTGTAAGTTTATACAGTATAATGTGAGTATATCACTATAATATTTACTATATTGTGAGTATATTTGATATATCTTGTAAGTGTATATAATATAATGTAAGTATATCACTATAATAGATAGTATATTGTAAGTATATTAGATATATATTGTAAGTATATATGTAATATAATGTAAGTATATTATTATATATTTTAAGAATATAAATTGTTATAATTACTTTTAAATTAAATTGATAACGATACACTATATTAATGATTGACTCAAATTTTCGAATACATAATGTCGCATAAAAAATCCAGTCCAATGGGCCCAACCCAACCTGGCCATTGTATCCTTAATGGATCATGGGCTGGGTTGTCTGACATTTTGACACTATTGGGCCCGGACTAGACCGGCCCAGCAAGGGAAAAAGGGGCTCTACCTGGCCCGGTAACCCGGTGGCCGAAAACATTAGTGGGCCGGGTCAGCTTAACAAGCTTAAATAGTCTTAGCAAATAGGCAGGGAATGACCCATTGACCATCACATGTCATCAATAGATAGACAATATTACAATTATAGTTTGTTACATAATCAGCCAAATTGCTTTAGCCTCCCACAAAAATGGGGAAAAAGGAGAAAATAAAGGAAGATTTTCTATAAATACACTTGTTTATTTTTCTATGGCTCAATTTCCTACTTAGGAGAAATAGTCACCAACTTGGAAACAAATTCTTCAATGTTTTTATCTGAACTTCCACCTTCATTCACAGCATTTCTGGCCAATTTTTTCCATTTCTTTGCATTTTCCCTAATCAATTTTCCTTTCTCTTCTTCCATCACTAGTTTTATACATTCTTCAATAACTTCTCTTCTAACTATTCCTTTGTCATCTTGTTTGGCTCTAACTCCTATCTCCCAAACATCTTGCACAAGCCTTGTATTTGTGAACTGATCTGACCATTGTGGCATTGTTACCATTGGCACTCCCAAACTAATTGCTTCCAAAGTCGAATTCCACCCACAGTGCATCAGGAAACACCCTATTGATTTATGTTCTAACACTTGTAATTGTGGACACCATGACACCACTAAGCCTTTATTATTGCCACTTGTTAACTTTAATTCCTCCAAAAAGTTCTTGGGAAGTTTGGATTCTTCAGTGGATCTAACTACCCACAAGAAGTTTTTGTTGCTTTTTTTCGAACTCCATGCTAATTCTTCCATTTGCTCAGCTTCTAATTTGGCCATACTTCCAAATGATACATACAACACTGAGCTAATTGGTTGATGGTTCAACCAACTTAGGCATTCATTTGTCATTGTCATCATGTAGCCTCTTGTCTAGGTACATAGATGGTATTGTTGGTCCAATAATCTTGATTGAATAAATCTTGGACATCCAATCAATTACCTACATGACAAACAATTAGATACATGATAAATATGTTTTCATGTAAATTAAGATATTTGTACACTATATAGTAGTGCAACTTAACTTGTTAGTATTATAATAGTTCAGTTGCAAATTTTATTAGGTAATACTTCTAATTTCTTACTATGCTAGCATTAGCTTGTTCTTCAATTCAATTACTATTGGATTTTTACTCCTGCATTTCTTTTTTTCAAATCTATTCTCTTGAGCCAAGGGTATATCAGAAATAGTCTCTCCTACCCCACAAAGGCATGAGTAAGATTTGCGTACACATCATCTTCCAAAGACCTCACAAGTGAGACCATACTAAGTATGTTGTTGCTACTTATAGTTTCTGTTAGACTAGTATCATTTACTTCAAAAGTGTTGCTACATTCACTCCCTATTGTATCTTTTTTTTTAAAAAAAGTTTAACATATGCTTAGGAAAGAAATTGAATAGCCTTAATCATAAGAGTATTTGTTAAAACTACCATTTACTTTCTTTGTAAATGTTTCACTTAATTAACATTCTACTAGAACAATATGGTAAAATTAAATTATTTTTAAATATAGAAAGGTAAATGCATCATATAATTAGAACTTTAAAAAACATATATGTTGAAGTTGAAGAATATTTCTCTTAACTCTTTCTCCCATTCATAGAAGCTGTTTATTAGGACCCAATCCACTTTGTCAAGATTTGAGAATTGATTCACCAACATTTCAACTAATGTATCTGATTCAGGAGTAGATTTAAAACTAGGCACATCTGAACACTCAATTGTACATGATAATCCAGGAATTAATATTTCTTGAGCAACTTGAGTACTAGGAGGAAGTGTTATTACCCCTTTATGTACATGGTAAAAAATATTATCCACTACACAATTTTGTGTTAAAAATGCAGCAGTAACTAATCCAAAATTCTTTGCTACTTAAACAGCCCAAGGAAGGACTGAATCATACACTATGCAATTTACAGGGCATCCACAATTTGTCAATTTTTGAATAAGGTGAGACAGAGTATCCGATCCAACTTCTTTGAATCGTGTTATGTAGGCCACAACGGATCGTGCTTGATCGATGCCACCCTCATCGTAGTCATCGGATATGGCCTCGATTGACATGGAAGTTGGCAATTCTTTCACTTTTTTTAAGAAGGATTTTGTAGGTGCAATAGTGATTTTAACATCTTTGATTTGTAAACGTTTGGAGAATTGGTGTCATGATCCGAATCCTGGTGTGATGGCACCTGTCCTTTTTCATCGGACAAGTCAACCTAAAATCCAACATTTCAATTAAATAAAGCAGAAACAATCTAAATAAGTAAATAATAATCAAAAGGCGAAAGTCTTTCACTTAAATATCTCCAAAGACTGCTTGTCACATGTACATGCCACTAAAGATGGTAAAACTGCAATGAAAGTACAAGTTCTCAATATGTCTTCAACTCTCAAACAGAGTAAAGAATAAAAATACAGAAAGTATGAGAGTTCACTGAATATCAATGGCTACCTCTCTCAACTCCCAGAAGCCTCGAATGATCAAGAAAATAGTCAGTGATCAAAGTCCAGACTTGGAACCTACACAAGTGTAGAAGCAAGGGTGAGTACCAAACAACGTGGTACCCAGCAAGCTAACTAGAAAAACTAAGTAAATCTAAAAGAATCCACGAACTTCATTTCCAACCCAACCGAACCTCTAGACTACAACCTACAAAAAAAATCAGCCCAACCTAACAGTTCATACTATACAGTTCAACAAGATAAAGATCACGGCTCAATATCACAAGATGTATCATACAAGTACTCATAAGTCACAAACAAGCATCAAATGTCAACACAGATATGCCGAATATGTATATGCACACTCAATGATCATGCATGTGTGCAATTACCGACAAAGACCTCGGCATGAAAAACTCTGATCGAAAATGACCTCGGCAATGTAATCGCATCGGAAAAGATCTCAGCAATATAATCTCGCTGAAAATGACGTAGGTAATAAAATCACGTTGAAAATGACCTCGGAAATATAAATCCACTGGAAATGACCTCGATAATATAATCACGCTAAAAATGACCTCGTCAACATAATTTTACCGAAAATGAGCTCGGCCATACCACATTTATGATCAGAAAAGACCTCGGTCTCACAATCATATACCTCTCATCATAGTATTTCAGAACCAATGCAAATACCATGCTTACACAAGTAATGAGGAATAATCACATCAACGCAATCACAATTACACTATCAAGTATTTCATCAAATACACATAGATATCTAGATTACGACATGCAAGTTTCAATACTCAACAATATCACACATAGTCTTTTATTAACCCCATCGTTTCATTAAATTAGTTCATATCATAATTAAATCTGTAACCTCATCCCCTTTATGCCCCAACATGTATACAACGGGATATTCAGGAATTCTAAGAGATTCACAGGGTTATAAGAGTCCACTTGTCTTAGCCAAGATGTGATCAATCAATCCACGTGAGCTTTTCCCTTCCGATTGTACTCCAATTCTCCACAATCTATACAAATTCAAGTTTCAATCAAAATACGGAACCAGTGATATCCATATCATATTTTTGGAAATCGGACCGAAATTAACCTAAAATGTCCGAAAAACCCGATTTTGAAACTAGTAGAAAATATCAGAAATTTTTACATAAGCAACATCCTCACATTATTTGAAGTTCACTAGTGAAACCAGAAGTGGATTTGGACCTAAAACGAGCTCACAATCATCAAAACATTGAATCTAATTCAATTTCTTGGAAACCCCAAATTCTTCAATCCAAAAACCTCAATTACATCTTAAGATTCTTAAATAATCAATGGGTAATCAAGATTTGATGTTAGAATCACTTACCCCAAAGTTTTCCCATGAAGTCTCCTCTGAAAATCGCCTTCCCGAGCTCCCAAATCACCAAAAATAGTGAAAATGGGCTAAACCTCGACTTTGTCACTGTTCAGGGATCATTTGCTCTCCACAAATGCGGGTCACTAACTCCACGAATGCGGAGACTAACCAGACGTACCTCCGAGAATGCGACATAAGCTTCGAGAAGGCGGAGACGGGACAATTGTCCTTCCACTAACGGGGACAAGCCTCTGCTAACGCGGAGAAGGATTCTCAAGCACCAGATGACAACACTTTTCAATTCTCCAAAATTCTCGGAATCAACTCTCGGAATTCGTTCAGAAAACCCGTATGGACAAACCATATATGCAACTCTACTAAATTCGATATTTTAGACTCCACAGATCCATCAGAATTCGATTTTGAGGCCTTCTTGATCCGAAAACCAAAAAGTCGCAACTAAAACCACTTTATGCCTTTAAAGTCCAAAACAACCTCAGAGCTTCCAAAAATGACACAGAAACTCTCTGTAGGCCTAAAATCACCTTTCGAATCCAACGGAGTCATCGAAATTCAATTCCGAGCATCCGATCCTCAAATATTGACCAAAGTCAAACCTGTGGTCACAAACTCAACTATTTCCAACTCAACCCCTCAAATCCACGATATGACCCCAAATGCGATTCCGTCAGCCCTTCTAGACCAATTTCAATATTCTGGAACTGATGAAATCGATGAAATTCCGTTCCAAAATTCAAAATTTTGAACGATTTCAAATACCACTTTTGAGTCATTCTAAACCTCTAAACTCAAAGTTTACCAAAAATCTCAATTTTTCAAGAAAACTACGGAATCAACATCATTTATCAATCAATTATGATTCGGCAAGACTATCAAGAGGGGTAAAATAGTCTTTTATAAAAAAAATTCAAAAACAAGCAATGAGCTATGTGGGTAGTACTCATATTTTGCAACTTCATAATTGTGGATATGATATGACAAGATTAATATTTGAGAAAATCATGTGGTGACAAATGTGGTTCTTATAGTTGGTTGATAGAGTTGTAGTGTCCAATTTGGATCAACATGCCTAATAAAGTGTCCTTCTCACATGCCCTTCGTGGTGCCCCAATGCTTTGGACTTGGAACTTCCATGTTGGAGGTCTCGAGTTTGAAACCTCTTGTCAGTGAAAATAAGGGGTTTACCTTCTAGGTCGAGCTCTTCGCATCAAGCTTGCTTAGTGTCGGTTACCTCTCCTATGCGGTTTGAGAGCTATTACATAGAAGCTGAAGTTTTATCATGTGCGCACCCAAAGAGCAACAGCGGAGGGTTTCCCTGATCATAAAAAAACAAAGTGTCCTCCTCATTTCTCACATGGGCTCATTTTTTTTTTTAATTTTAGAAGTACAAGTTAATTTAAGCTGATAATAGTAAAAGAAAAAAAATTAAATCTAATGAACACATATATTATCAAGTATTCAAGGATCTCATAATTTTATGTACATGAAATTGGAAGTACATGCAACTTATCCACAATAGATAGTGATAATATATTTAATAACTTCAAATAAGCTTGTATATATTAATCATAACATTTGAATTAGTGAAACAATTTTTGCGTACTTCAAAAAAATTGGGGACTCAATTTATGATATCATGTGACTAAGTGTTATGAGATATTACTTTCATATATTAGATTTCGTACGGTATGTTTCGGTTAATTAATCAAGTTATATAATTATTTTGCTAATTTTTAGAAATAAGTAGGGGGGAGGGGGTTATAAAATGAAATGAAAATATTGGGTCATTTGCATTTTTGTCCCTATTTTATGTTTGTCTTTAATTTGTAATCCTCATAACAAACAACTTTTTCGTAGTATATATATTTATATTTTTATATCGTATTGTCTCATAAATTATGTCTGGACATGATTTTAATTTCTAAAAAACTTATGTTCCACTAATTATAAATTCAATTGCTATTAAGCAAAAATTAAAAATCAACATATTCAAAGAATAATATTAAAGACCAGTCCATTAAAAAGACAAACCTACGATCTTATGATTCTATGATGAAACACCTACTTATTTGGTTTCTACTATTGAGAGTGTCTTGGCTTCTTACTAAGTTACTATTATTGTTGATATCGACTTTTCACTGCCAATGTGTGCAATGACATCAGAAAATGTATCAATAATTTAGTGATCGATTCCTTTTATGTCGTATAGATATATAAGTAGAGGGGTCATGATTTTAATTTTATGAATTTTAATTTTTTTAAAAATTTACTTTACATGTTAATTAATTAAATTCTAAATTTAATAATTATATATATAATAAAAATTTTAAACATAAATATATCATTCAAATAAAAATTATTAAATTTGACTAAATCTGTATCTGAGTTTCTAATTCCCGCCCCTGCTCGTGGGATAGTATGGTAAAAAGTGGAGTTCTCTTATACGTGCACTTTCATATTTAGAAGTTAAATTGGATTTTTAATTATAAACAACTATTTAAAATAAATGCACTAATAACCTGGAAAAAAAACAAGACATGCAATTTGCTACATGATTTTTTTATATTATTATTATTAAAATTAAATCTCCTTTCTAAGTGCTTTTTTTTTTGCTTAATTAGTGACTAGAATTTACAATTTTAAAATTGAAAGTAGAAAATATTTACCATCCGAACAATTCTCTTGTCATTACATTAAATTTAGTAGTAGAAAATGACCGGTATTACACAAAATCATGTAGTTTCTACTATAGTCATTGGAGGTGGATAAATTTTTTTTTACGAATATATTATTCTATATATATAGAGAGAGAAGAATGTGCAATTGAAATGTGAATTTCGTTGGAGCAAGTTTTGCAAGAGTTTCTGTCATGACCTGATCTGCCGTGACTGGCACCCACATTAACCCTCCAGTGGGAGAACCATCTTTTTAGCCTAACTAACAAGAATCGCAATGTATACAAAAGTTTAAAGATGCAGAAACAGGTTCAAATAAAGAATTAACTACTGAGCTCCCACATACTCAAAAACCATCTAGTTATCGACCCTAAACATACGGAAATTAAAAAAATTCTATGACCTAAAAGTCATCGTACCAAAACTCTAAAAGTAAACAAGTCTAGAAAGGAAAATGCAATTCCCAAAAGAAATCATTAAGAACTAACAAAATGTCTGAACATCTCAGTCCTGAAAGAAGGACTGGAATAGATGAGAGAGTCCACGGTAGCATGACAAAATAATTCACTCTTGGACTCGAACAAGATAACTACTCCTCTAAGCGAGGTCTCTCCGCAGCCGGATGAATATGCCCTATACTCAACAAAGATAGAGCAAATATAGTATCAGTACAAAAAATCAATAGTGTATTGGTAGAATCATGTGGTTAGCCAGTAAGCGGATCATAGACAAGTAAACTCGACACGATAAGCGCACGCGCACACAAATATATATATATATATATATATATATATATATATATATATATATATATATATATATACAATAAGCTAATCTTTTCCACCCAATCCAATACTCAACAAGATCACAGTTCATCCAAGTCCATATCATACAATTTCACATAAGGATTATCTCATGGGACCTACAAACACTCAAGTTATGTCGGAATGGGATACCCGATTCAAGATTTGTGTCAGAACATGACACCCGATCCAAATGTGTGTGAGAACTTAACACCTAATCTAATTAATATGTCAGAACGTGACACTCGATCTCAATATACAAACAACCATAATTTCATTCATTATTCATCATTATATCACCAAGAATAGGTTCATCACAAAACAGGCCAGCAATTGATAATTTCACATATAATCTAGCATGTTTCTCTATTTATATACATATATGCATATCTTGAAGTAATTTAACAAGTATATGAAACACATACGGGAAACAAAACCATCACCTAACTTAAATTCAAGCTTCAACAACTCTAGAGTGCAAGAGTTTTCCCTTTTCGGGTTCTTTCAGCTAGTTCTTGGTCTAAAAATAAGTCACATATACACAAGGATTAATAAAGTAGTCTAATTCATGAGAATTATAACTCAATTCTTACCCAAGGCCAACATCCATGATCCTAACCCCACCCTAGGGCTATTTTCCACCATTAGTTTTCAATTCAAACCCTCCCCCAATGATTACCAACCATAGTTTCTTGGTTCTAGAAATCAAAGAATGAGTTTAGGGAGTAAAATCCTTATCTTAAGCGTGGAAATTCGTGGGAAATTGATGAAAATCGCCCTAGGTCGCCTCTTATTGTTCTAGAAATTATTTTTGCAGAAAAAGATCATTTTTGGGATTTTTTCTGACTTAAGTCGCGACTGTCCTGCTCTCACGGGACCCATCCTGCTCTAGCAGGACAAGTGAGCTCAAAGTTTGAACTTCAGACCCCTATTTCACAACACACCCCTTTCCAAAGGCGTATTAAAATATACCCTTCATACTACGCTCAATTTTGGGAGTTTTACTCGCCAAATCGACTTGAAATTCTAGATAATTAATCTCTTTCTCTGGATATAATCGAAACAAGAACGAGTGCGATTCTGTGAAGCCTTAAATACTCTATATCGTCTTGGCTATCAGCTTACCCAATCAAAATAGAGATTTGATCCCCTACCATTCACTAGGCTACCCTAACCTCACCTGACTCAGAATTCATTCGAATTTGGCCAAGGCTAAATTTTTTCAAATTACTACCCGAAATTTTCTGGCCAAAATCCTTCCCCATTGGCCTATCTATAATGACGAGGATAGGTTGTTACAATAGATACCAATTTATCCATCACTCGTCCCCGAGTGACTAACCAGGGATAATGGGGCTAAAGTAGAGATAGAGTAGTACCTATTTCATCGAATAATTGATGATACTTATCTCACATGTCCTTCTCAGTCTCCCGAGTAGCTTCTTCTACTGAACGATGTTTCTATTGTACTTTAACCATATTGATCTCTTTAGTCCTCAACTTCCAAACATCACGATCCAGGATTGCAATTGGCTCTTCCTCATACTGAAGTTCCTTGTCTAACAGCACCGAGTCCCATTTAATAATGTAGTTCCCATCTCTATGGTACTTTTTCAGCATTAATACATGAAACACTGGATGTACCCAGACAAACTAGGTGGTATGGCCAACCTGTACGCTACTGGCCCTACGCAGTCAAGAATCTCAAAAGGACCAATATAGCGAGGACTGAGTTTGCCCTTTTTACCAAACCTCATTAACCTTTTTATGGGTGACACTTTTAGAAGTACTTACTCACCAGCCTTGAATGCCATATCCCTTACCTTACGGTAAGCATACTCTTTTTGATGACTTTAAGCTGCTAGAAGCTCAGTTTGGATGCTCCTTACCTTATCATTGGCATCCCTCACTAAGTTTACCCCTAATGGCTCTACTTCTCCAGCTTCAAACCACCCTATGGAGGACCTGCATCCCCTCCCATAAAGGGCTTCAAATGGTGCTATCTCGATGTTGGAGTGGTAGCTATTGTTGTAGGAGAACTCACACAAAGGCAAGAACTTGTCCCAAAGTCGATCACACATACCCTCAACATATCTTCCAACACTTGGATAGTCCTTTCTGACTGCCCATCTGTTTGTGGATGGAAGGCTGTGCTAAAAATGAGTTAAGTGCCTAACTCTTCGTGCAACTTTCCCCAAAATTTAGAAGTGAACTGCGTACCACGATCTGAAATGATAGAGAGGGGCAACCCGTACAGCCTTACTATCCCCTTCACATAAATCCTTGTCAACTGTCATGCATTATAGTCCACTCTAACCGGGATAAAGTGTGCTAACTTTGTTTAACCTATCAACCACCATCCAAATGGAGTCATACATTTCCAAGGTCTTAGGAAGTCCCACTAAGAAGTCCATATCTATTCTTTCTCATTTCCATTTTGGAATGGACATTCTTTGAAGCAAACGTGCAGGTCGTTGGTACTCATATTTTACCTGTTGGTTGTTCTGACACTTGGCTAAATATTCAGTTATGTCTTTCTTCATCCTCGGCCACCAATATAATTGTTTCAAGTCTTGATACATTTTAGTCACTCCAGGGTGAATAGAGTATCGAGAACCATAGGATTTAGATAGGATTTTCTGAATTAAGCCATTTACCCAGGGAGCGCAAATCCTTCCCCTGGAGTGAAGCACCCCACCTACATCAAGCATTGAGTCTTAATCCTTACCCATCAACACATTTCCTTTAATTTCTTTTAAGTTAATATCCTCAAACTGTTTGGTGTTGATCTCATCTATAAAAGTAGGCCTTGGATCAACTCCGGCCATTATACCACCTTTCTCTGAGATGCCTAGCCTCATGAACCTGGCCTCCAAGGCTTGAATTTCTTTAGACAAGGGCTGCTTAAGGGCTCCCAAATAGGCTAGACCACCCATGCTAACTGGTTTCCGGCTCAGTGCGTCTGCCACCACATTAGCTTTACTTGAATGATACTGGATAGTGACATCATAGTCTTTGAGCAAATCCATCTACCTGTGTTGTCTCAAATTTAAGTTCTTCTGGGTGAAAACATGTTGTAAACTGTGGTGATCAGTAAACACCTCACACTTGACGCCATGTAGATAATGACTCCACATTTTTAGTACAAACACTACCTCTGCCAGCTCTAAGTCATGAGTCGGATAGTTCTCTCATGCACCTTCAACTATTGCGAAACATATGCTATAACATTCTTATCCTGCATCAACACAGCACCCACACCATAATGTGAAGCATCATAATAAATAATGAAGTCTTTACCTTCGACCGGTAGGGTCAAAATTGGTGTTGTGGTCAGAAGAGTCTTGAGCTTTTGGAAGCTTTCTTCACACTTGTCAGTCCACTCGAATGACACCTCTTTTTTAGTCAGCCTATTCAAATGCAATAGAAACAAAGTTTTTTACGAACCAGAGATAATAACTGGCCAGTCTCATTAAACTTCTAACCTCGGTTACGAACTAGACCGAGCCTGGTTATTAACTGCCTCAATCTTTTATGGGTCTACCATTACTACTTCCTTTGAAATAACATAGCCTAAAACGGCAATTAAAGGCAACCAGAATTTATACTTAGATAATTTTGCGTATAACTTTTGTCTTCCCAAAACACCCAAAACAATTCGAAAATGGTCTGCATGTTCCTGTTCACTCTTTGAATATACATATATATCATCTATAAACACTATTACAAACGAATTTAGGAACGGCTTGAACACCTCATTCATCAAACTCGTGAAGGCTGCAGGTGCATTGATCAGCCCAAAAGACATCACAAAAAATTCATAGTGCACATACCTGATTCTAAAATCTATTTTTAGTGCATCCTCAGGCCTAATTCTCAACTGGTGATACCTAGACCTAAGATCAATCTTTGAGAAAATTGAGGCACCTCATAACTGATCAAAAAGATCATCAATATGAGGCAAAAGGTATTTATTTTTTATGATAACCTTAATTAGTTGTCGATAGTCAGTGCACATTCTTATACTACCATCCTTTTTCTTGACAAATAACATCAGAGCACCCCAAGGGAAAGCACTGGGATGAATGAACCCCTTATCAAGAATCTCCTAGATTTAAGCCTTAAGCTCTTACAACTTTGCCAGATCCATACAGTAGGGAGGAATGGAAATTTGTAGAGTTCCAGGCTCTAAGTTAAAGCATAAATCTATATCTCGGTCAGGAGGCATAACAGGCAAGTTTGAAGAAAATACTTTTGAAAATTCGCACACAACTAGAATAGACTCAATAGAAAGAGACTCTATATCCACATTCCAAATATGGGATAATAGGCCAAACAACCCTGTCCGACCATTTTTTTAGCTTGAAGAAAAGATGTGACTTTAGCTGGCTTAGGCTTGTACACCCCTTCTCACTCTAACCTTTTTCCTCTCCTGGATTTCTAGAGCGATAATTTTTGCATTACAATTAAGCACAACAAAATAGGGGGACAACCAAGTCATGCCTAAGATCACATCAAAATTTGTCATATCTAAAATCACTAAGTCCACCCAAGTCTGGTATCCCATAAACACTACAAAACAAGCACGATACACATGGGTGATTATTACTAATTTTTCAATAGGGTAGAAACATGAACAAGGGCATCTAATATATCACACAGTGTATCAAAATGCAAGGAATGTTTCACTGACACGTAAGAATAAGTAGAACCCGGATCAAGCAAAACAATAGCTATCTGGTCACAAAAAAAATAGTACTTGTGATCACTACGTCAGATGTCTCACTCGGTCTTGCCTAAAAATGCATAAAACTAAGCTCGGTCATCCTGACAGGCTACTCCCTGCCTGGCTGGGTTGCTCCTCGACCTGCATTTCCATTACCTCGGCCCTTATGACCTCTTGGATTTCCTCCTCACCCACCCTACAGACGTCATCTACCATTGCTCCCCCCAGCCGCTGGTGCTACTGCTCAGGCCTGATAAGGTGCTGAAACTATCCCGCGGGGGTGAGGACACTCCTTCCATATATGTCCCAACTCTCCTCAATTAAAACAACCGTGATAAAAAGTGGCTTGTTATTAGGAATTATGTTCTCTAACCCTCATGGGCCGAATGCTACTATGGAGTACCTTAAAAACTGTCAGTAGAAGCGGGCAGCACTGTCTGAATCAGTCGGGTTACAATTACCAGCCTGCCTGACCCTTTAAAATAGGATCCCTAAAAATTACCTGCGCTCTTGGACTTCTTAGCCAAATCCTTGGCCTGCCCATCTCTTCTCACACTTTCCACTTTTTTTATAAAGTCCGTGACTTCGTTGAAACTCCTTTTTGATGAAGTCATATGGACGGACAGTACCTGCAACTCGAACTTCAGCCCATTCACAAAAAACCTGATCATTTTCTCCTCGGTAATGACCAACTGAATAGCAAACCTGGACAATGCATGAAACTTAGCCTCATAAGCAGCTACTAATAACCCTCCCTGCTCCAGTGCAATAAACTCATCCTTCTTCCATCTCTCAAAGTATCGGGTACATATTTTTCTAGAAATAAGGTATGAAACTGAACCCAAGTAAGTGAGGGAAACATAGTCGAACGATATTCTACATAAGCCCTCCACTACTGCTTGACTTTAACCTGCAGCTGAAATGTCACAAACTTCACTTCATGTTGGTGACTATACCCAGCTTGTGCAACCTCTCATAGCAATCAAGGATAAACTCATAAGAATCTTCATTCTCGATATCATGGGAGACTAAAGGTTTGAGTTTTAGGAACTTAATGAGCGTGTTATGCTCATTACCGGTCATATTAGTGGTCTAAAGAAGGCATATGTACCTACCACCTCATCTGCAAGTGGAGCTTCAGCAGCGAATGGACGAACAACAGGAGCTGGTGCTGCATGCATGGTGGGAATGGCTCCAGTGCAAGCCAGTCCACTCAAAAAGGACATAATCTGTTGAGCCAAAATAGGGTCCAAAGGGGGAATACCAACATCCCCAGTCTGGGTGTCCTCCTCCTGTTGAGCATTCTCCTCTCCTTCTCCAACCTCTACCTCTCCCTATAAGTCATCCTGGAGAGCAGGAATTCCTCAATTGGAACCTCCACTCTGGCAGGTGCTGCTCTCCCTCTTCCCCTGCCCTCGTCTCTTTATTCTTTCTCTACCTCGTCTCTCCCTCGAACAACAGGCTCTTTCTCTAGATCCACTAGATCTATGAGCCGTACACCATTATAGCGTGTGTTAACCATCTGCGGACAAGAGAGTGAAAGAGGTTAGATACCGATTTGGATCTCTAGATACCAATTGGAATCAAGTTATAGCACGAAGGAAAGAAGATAACAAATTTTTTCCTAAAATCCCATAGCCTCTCGAAGAAAAGTAAAGACGTCTCCATACCGTTTCGCAATACTATA
Source organism: Solanum dulcamara (assembly GCF_947179165.1). NCBI lineage: Eukaryota > Viridiplantae > Streptophyta > Magnoliopsida > Solanales > Solanaceae > Solanum > Solanum dulcamara. The sequence continues at coordinate 5,675,153 of NC_077241.1, read as the reverse complement.
CTAGACTCATTTTGGTACGACGAGATCAATGAATGTGATTCTGATATCAACTTTGTCATGATCCTGGCCCATCGTAACTGACACCCACATTAACCCTCTAGTAGGAGAACCATCTTTTTAGCTTAACTAAAAAGAATCGCAATGTATACAAAAGTTTAAAGATACAGAAGCAAGTTTAAATCAAGAATTAACTACTGAGTTCCCTTATACTCAAAAACCATCTAGTTATCGACCCCAAACATACGGAAATAAAAAAATCCTATGCATTAAAAGTCATCGTACCAAAACTCTAAAAGTAAACAAGTCTAGAAAGGAAAATGCAATTCCCAAAAAAAATCATTAAGAACTAAAAAATGTTTGCACATCTAAGCCCCAAAATAAGGACTAGAATAGATTAGATAGTCCACAATAGCATGACAGAATAGCTCACCTTTAGACTCAAACAGGATAACTACTTCTCTAGTCAAGGTCTCTCCGCAGCCGGCTGAATATGTCCTATACTCAACAAAGACAGAGCAAATGTAGTATCAGTATAAAAAATCAACAGTGTACTGATAGGATCACGCGGTTAGCCAGTAAGCGGATCATAGACAAGTAAATTCGACACGATAAGCACATATATATATATAGAATAAGTTAACCTTTTCTACCCAATCCAATACTCAACAAGATCACAATTCATCCAAGTCCATATCATGTAATTTCATATAAAGATCCTTTCATGGGACCTACAAACACTCAAATTATGTCGGAACGTGACACTCGGTACATGGTTTATGTCAAAACATGACACCTGATCCAAATATATATTAGAACATGACACCCGATCCAAATATATGTCAGAATATAACATCCGATTCAATTTATGTATCGGGATGTGACACCCGATTCCAACATACAAACAACCACAATTTCATTCATTATCCATCATTATATCACCAAAAACAAGTTCATCACAAAATATGCCAGCAAATAATCATTTCACATATAATCTAGCATGTTTTCTTATTCATATATATATATGCATATCATGAAGCAATCTAACAAGTATATAAAACACATTCGGGAAACAAAATCATCACTTAGCTCAAATTCAAATTTCAACAACTCTAGAGGGCAAGAGCTTTTCCTTTCCGGGCTCTTTCCGGTAGTTCTTGGTCTAAAAACAAGTCACATATACACAAGGATCAATAAAGTAGCCTAATTCATGAGAATTATAACTCAATTCTTACCCAAGGCCAACAACCATGATCCTAACCCCACCCTAGGGCTATTTCCACCATTAGTTTTCAGTTCAAACCCTTTCCTAATAATTACCAACCATAGTTTCTAGGTTCTAGGTTTTAGGAATCAAAGGATGGGTGTAGGGAGTAAAATCCTTATCTTAAGTGTGAAAATTCATGGGAAATTGATGAAAATCTCCCTAGGTCGCTTCTTGTAGTTCTAGAAACTTTTTTTGCAAAAAAAGACCGTTTCTGGGATTTTTTCCGACTTAAGTCGCGATTGTCCCACTCTGGCGGAACAAATTCCACTCTGGTGGGTTGCACGGAAATAGTGAGCTCGGAGTTTGAACTCCAAGCCCCCATTTCACAACACACCCCTTTCTAAAGGCGTATTAAAATATACTCTTCACGTCAAGCCTAATTTCGGAAGTTTTACTCGCCCAATGCGATTTCGCAAAGCCGTAAATGCTCCGTATCTTCTTGGCTATCAGCTTACACAATAAAAATAGAAATTCAATCCCCCACCATTCAGCAGGCCACCCTAGACCTCACCTGACTCAGAATTCGTCTGAGTCTGGCCTAGGCTAAATTTTTTGAAGTTACTATCCGAAGTTTTCTGGCCCAAAATTCTTCCCCATTGGCCTATCCATAACGATGAGGACAGGTCGTAACAGTTTCGAAATGAATAGGAAGTCATAAAATTATTTTTGGTCACTTACTATGATATGTATATGGTAAAATTACTAAAAAAAATTATTCAATATGACAATGTTCACAAATTAAATAATTGAATTACATGCTATAAAGTCTTCAAATATTACCCTAAAATGGCATCCTTAAATTAATTTTATTGTCGAGGAAAGCAAATCAACAAACGCATTGTAATAATTCGTCCGATCGTTTTGAGTATTAGGACCCTATCTCCCTAAATGATACTTCTCATAGGCTTAAAGGGTAAATTATGATTTTTATTTTGGAGACTTGAGACGAATACAAACTTTATTTTTTCAATTTAATTGGACGACTTAAGTCGTCAAATCTATCCCAAAAACTGTGTGATAAAATTGTATATGATTTGTTGAAGTTTATTATTTGAAAAATATTTAATTTCGACTTAAGTCATCAAATCTATCACGTAAACTATGTGATAAATTTGTATTTAGTTTGTTGAAGTATGCCATTTGAACACTAAAATACATTTGATTGATCCTTTTGATAGTCACTTGGGCATGTGATATGTTTTTGTTTTGTCCTTGATTTGAAACCCAACTAGATGGACTAACTCAATGAAGTTTGGCATTAATTAATCCATATATGATGACTTATGTAATAAATTTCAATTATATTAGTTCGTAATATTTTATATCCCAACTAGATGGACTAACTCAATGAAGTTTGGCATTAATTAATCCATATATGATGACTTATGTAATAAATTTCAATTATATTAGTTCGTAATATTTTATAGGGACTAATATGATCATTTGAATTTAGGACACAGCATCCAATTATTTTATGAATTTAAATTCAGTAATTAAACTTTAAATGTCTACAACAAGCTAGGCATTACAAAAGGCATCTTCCAAGTAAATAGACTACACACAGAATATGGCAAAATTATTAATGATATAATAATCGTTTTTTAGAAAACATTTTGGATTATTGTACCTGTTCCCCTCAATGCATATGACCTGCTTATGTCACTGCACATGTTGGCAATCTCTTAAGGACTTGTTTTGATTTGTAACAAGTTATTCTGAAATTAATTATCTTGAGATTACTTAATCTAAGATTGATATACCATCTTTAATATGAAATAAAAATAACTTTACAATCTTGAAATAAATAATCTTGCAATTTATCCTAATTTAACATGAACTCATCCTAATTTTAATCCTTCCATCAGTGATCCCTTCTCACTCGTACCAAACGAGTCCGTGGAATTAATGTATGTCCAAATTGGACACTTCAAACTCTATCAACAAGCTATAAGAACCGCATTTCACTACACAATTTTCTTTTCGGAAGATTTTTTAAGACCAACGAAAACGATTTTCTACTAAGTATTGAAACGATTCTATTAGTTAGGTACGACTTTAGAGTAGATTTGATTTCTCAGATGATCATTCAACTAATACTGTAGTTATTATCTCAGAAAGTCATTTTTGTTTTTTGATTTCAATTTTCTTCAATAAAAAAAGTCATGATTTTCTGAGATAATAAATATTAGTTGAGTGACATTTATTAAATCTATGAATTGGAGAAAGAGGTAAGATATTTTTGTCTTTTTGGTGCTTTTTCTATCTTTTAAATCTTCTTGATTGCTGAGTTGAAGTTATATAAAAAATGAATTGGCAAAATCTTATGTTCATTAAGGTTGTTTTAGTTTTCGTAGTTGTAAGAATTTTCGTCTCAATTTGATTGGAGTTAAGTGTACAACTTGTCTAACCTTTGTTTTTCTTTGTTTGTTCCATCTGGAAGTTTATTTGTTGGCTGCATATATGTTCCTTAATGTTCTCATTGGATTCCAAATATTAATCATTTTGACTAATTTGACTAAATTTTATGATTATCGCTATATATTGAGTGTCTTTCCTTATAAGGGGTGTCTAATAACTATCTAGGTTAATATTTCTTTTAATAAATGTTCTCATGGAAACTTTTAATACACGTTATAAAGGAGTATTAAAAAAAATTCAAGATATTATTTTTCTTCAAATTAGGGCTCCTCCATAAGCTACTTATTCAAGCATACATCTTATTTTGCTTGTATTGTTTATCATCTAGGTAATTGATTGGATGTCCAAGACATATCCAATCATGACTTAAAGTAGCAAAGTTTGACTTGACTCCCATCCCATGTATATTTTTTTAAGAACAAAAAAATTGCTTCACTAATTCAAATATCATGATTAACTTACTAGCTTATTCCAGGTTATTATTATTATGGATAAGTTACATGCAATTTTAATTTCTCATACATTGAACATATAATGAGACACTCTGATGAGTACAACTAGCAGAACAATATACTCAATAATATAATGAAAAGCAATGCAGAAATGTTTGGTTTTGAGGTACTTTTAAAGGTCATTTGGTGCGTAGGTATTTATAGATTTGATATAAAATCCTAAATATAGATATATTAAGTAATATTTTAAAACTATAGCAATGTATTATAAATATAGTAGATATATTTGCTTAGATATGTAAGTTTTTTTTGAGATATCAACCTAAGTTTTAAAATGAAAATAAGCTAACGTGAGAGGACCTCACTTTATCGACAATATATTACTACTATATAGAAGAGTCTATAAGTAGGCATGTCTTCGGCAACATGCATGCTTGTACGACACGGTTATTTATGATATTTTTAATCTTTGTTCTATAATACATGAGTTAAGTGTCAAAATCTCATATAAAATATCCTCTCTATTTTTTAGTTTCTTTAACACACCTAAACTATCACTCATTAGTTTGAGAAACACATCAATGCTAGTTGGACCAAAAGTGTGTATACACACACTGGTGCATTTGTCCCAAAATTTTCGTTCATGTGACTTTTTTCTTGCTGACACATTTTTTTGGAGTTGAGTGTCAAAAATACACTTAAACTATCCTTTTTAAGTTGAGTTTCATACATAAAATTATTAAGAGTGTGAGAAACTCTCTTATACTATCATTCATTAATTTGAGAAAAATACACTTCAATACTAAATGAATCAAATATGTGTATAGACACACACTTAAGCGTGTTTGCCCTGAATTTCGTCCACCTGACTCTCTTTCTTTTTGTTGACACTTTTTTAAAAAAAAATTACTTTCTATTTCTATATTTTCAATTGATTTGTAAAGACTGAAGTTATGTGTTTCAATTTATATTTTCAACTGAAATTGTTATATGTGTTAGTTATGTGTTGCCACTTTTTTCATAGTGAAACTGTTTTCTATATGGCAATTTATTTTTATAAAATAGAGAGTGTAATACATACATGATCACATATTATTTTAGGTGAGCTTTTCAAACTTATAAATGATACTTAAGATGTATTTTTAGCATTTTAAATAATTTAGGTGTGAAATTTAAAAACACAGATAATGTATATTTTTGACACTTCACACTTCAAATTTTTGTATCTTTGTTGCTTTTTAGATGTACTTCTTCTCTGTTAGGCCAAAAATACGACCAATATTTTACATAATTGCTTGTATGTCCCATCAAAGATTTATTCTCTCAGTTGAACTTTGTGAGCCCAACTTATTTTATCATGTCAGCTTTAACCTACTTTTACCGATTGAGTTTCGATATAATTTTTTATAAGGATAAACTTCAATCGAACATGTATTATAGAATATGAAAAGTTATGTAGATTATAATCTATTAAATTAAAGATATTTGAGTCTAATTTTCAACGTAATAAATAGTTAGTCAATTCAATAATTTGTACATAAAATTTTGCCCATTTTATTAGACAATGTCTTGTTACACGCCCACACAGTCAGTTGCGGCATATAGTGCACTGAAGGCAGTAAACACTGCCTTGTTGTGCACCCAAGACGTTATTTGTGCAACAGGGCACATCAAAAAAACTACAAAAGACTATAGAGTCGTGGTTCAAATCCAATTGTATTATTTAGATTCAAAAAAATATCTGAATCGAATGAAACAAAAAAAGAAAAAGATTATCTAATTAGTAATCAAATAATTAACAAATCATTTAGTCAAATTCAATCTGGAAATTGACCAAATTCTTCACTGATAGAAACAAAAATGAAGGATTTGATTAATAGAACAAGTACAATAAAAAATGAAATAGAAAGAATTACAAAAGAAAAAAATAAAGTAACTCCAGAAATAGACATTAGGCCTAATAAAACAAATAATATTAAAAAATTTGAATCGCCAAAAACTTTTTTCCAAATATTAAAAAACAGAAATACTCGAGTAATATGGAAATTCCATTATTTTATAAAATTATTCATTCAAAGATTATACATCGATCTATTTTTATCTATCATTAATATTCCTAGAATTACTACACAACTCTTTCTTGAATCAACAAACAAATTGATTGAGAAATCCATTTTCAATAATGAAATAAATCGAGAAAAAATTAATAATAATAATAAAATTCACTTTATGTTTATTTCGACTATAAAAAGTCACTTTATAATATTAGTAATAAAAATTCACATATTTTTTTGTGATTTATCCTACTTGTCACAAGCATATGTATTTTACAAATTATCACAAACTCAAGTTCTTAATTTGTCTAAATTTAGATCTGTTCTTCAATATAACACAATGTCACGCTGCCTTGTTGTGCACCCAAGACGTTATTTGTGCAACAGGGCACATCAAAAAAACTACAAAAGACTCTAGAGTCGTGGTTCACTTTCCTAGTCTGAAAATTTTCCCTAGAAAAAAAAGCTTTCAATGACCCAACTTTCTCCAAGGTTCATCCATCATTCAAGGTAAGATTTGACCATAGAATATTGATGATTTCTTCATCTAAACATAAACTAACACCTTCTACCCATGGAATGCATAACTTTTCAAGAAAACTCACCTCTAAAGTTCACGAAACGAATTATTGCCTTTTTTTTCTCCAAAGATCACACCTTTCTTAAGAATTTAGAGCGTGTAAGGTATGTAAGGCTATTATAGTGAGGAATTATGTTCTTCCTCATATCATACATCTACAATTTTAGTTAGTAAGATCAGAGCTACAATTTTTACCCCCAAAGACTAAGGTTTCAAATTCCCTCTATCTCCTATCATCGATTCTTGATTTTATTATCAAAATTATAGTATTTCATAGCATTAATGATCTTTGATTCATGGTTCATACTTATTCTACCACATAGATCCTTTTAGCTAAAGTTATTTGAAAACCTTGCATAGTATTAGCATTCATTGTTTTTATGAATTGTCACGACCCAATCCACCAGGCCGTGCGAGCACTTACTCTAACACCTAGATAGGAGAACTCTTACAAAAATATCATGCGAAAGTTTGATAAAATGCCATTAATAGTCAAAAAGAGTAGTGAAGACATTATAAATTAATTTAAAACTCCAAGATTGATTACAAGAAATACCTTAACACCCCCAATGATACTAGTCTAAATAGGTACAAGAACTTCTAAGGATACAATATACAATAAAATAATGACACGGCTTCTATCATAAAGAAGGAAGAGTAGAAGTTGTTGGAGAATCATCTTCGTCTTGACTAGAGACATCACTGACCCTATAACCAAACTATGCCAAGTGGCATAGTAAGAGTAGTATCAGTACAAAAAACACGTATTGGGCATCATCAGTCAATCCGACATCCACCGCATAATATAAAGAAATCAACAAGAAGGAAATACGCTCTTAAAGAAATACACTCGCCAAACATTTATGCGCAAACTCTTATCATTTATATTAACCTTATTAAAGTCGTTCAAGCCTAACTCTCATCCCTTCTAGTTGGTCCGCTGCCAACTCTAATACAGATCAAGGCCTAGCCTTTCTAACACATAGAAAAGTTTTCGAACGACAGGCCACCATACACTTTGTCTAACCAGTCTATTATCTTTAGCCTTTACACCAACACTTAACCATAGAATAATTAACATCTCACTTGAAAGAGGAAAACACTTAGGTGGATTAAGACTCACCTCATAACCATATTGGCCCGCCATTGCGGGATCTATCCTGCTATGGCGGCCCCGCCACAGCGAGATTTCTTACGCCAGGGTAGCCCTCCCAGAGACAGAATATTTGAATTCTTTCCAATTCCCCTATTTAGCACATGTACCAACAAGACACCATTAATATCCGACTTTAAGTCACTAATTCCACTAAACAACACATCAACTGCTCTCCACTTGTTTATCCATGACCTCATATCTATGATGCGGATGCATCTAGCACCCATAACATAATCCAAACAAGCATATACAGGAACACATTATTAATTTACCATTTCAGGAGAAATATACAGTTTCACAAGGTAAATTTTAAATACAACAGTCAATATATGTGTCAGAATGTGACATCCGATCCTATATATGTGTTGGAATATGAAACCCGATCCAATATCACAATCACAACCATTATCACAGTCCACAACGAATAGTTCACATACTTATACAATCAAGTAACTGGTTCATTGCATGCAATTGTTCATAAATAGTCATTTCATTAGTTTTGTTCTATCTTTACCTTCGTTAACAATATTTCATCAAGCCTTCTTTACTCAATGCATCACTTTTAGTAGAGCAGGTTCAAGATTATACATTTCACGATCTTGAAATTATAAACCAATTACTACAACATATCAATCACCCAACCACAATAATTAAACGCATAGAAAACTTTACAACATTTCTCACTATAAGAATCCCTATATGATATAAACTAAACTATAATCTAGAGTCATAGGTAATCACATTGGTTCATGACATGAGATTTATCAACCCTAAGTCATTCATATTAACCTTTTATTTCATGATTCACATTACTCAAGTAATTCACAGAGAATAATCAGCATGAACAACCATAATTATTTGTATAAACACATCCTACCATATCCATCAATAGCCCATAATCCCCAAGTCTTAGGATTTTGCTATGACATAACTATTGTTTACAAATAAAATCACAAGAGTAATTGACCTTCTAAACAATTTCACCAAGGTTAACATTCAAAGATTAGACCTTTATCACTAGTCACATAATAATCATTACCCACATCATACATTCCCCACTCTAAACAACAATTGACCATCATTTAACCATCCAGACTTTGTGCCCGGAGGCCTAAGCATGAAATCTCCCGTCAACTATAGTATAGAATGCATGGGAACATATTTACAACTACTCAATTAGAGAAACTTAGCCTACCTCGGCGCCAAACAATTGTAGAAAGATCATAGCATGATCTCTGACTTCAGAAGGGAGCAACTATGGAGATGGGCCTAAAATTCATGGGTTGTAGCCTTTCTTCTCTCATACACCTTTAATTTGATAGGTCATGAGACACATAATTCATTATAGGTTGAGAGCTATGGTCGTTTGAAGTTGACTCTAGTTTAAACTCAAGTCCTAAACTAAATCGAAAAAACACTTGCAACTTAACTTTGTGCTAGGGGCATCGTACGACCTTAATTCACAACTAATGCACTTGCATGCAAGGAATTGATCCTAGTCATACGAAGAATGAGATTCATATATCTTTACCGCAAATATTTTTAATAACGACGGGCTAGGTCGTTACATAACTAAAAGCAAGTTTCAAGATTCAGAAGAAGTATTTCAAGAAAGTATTTTTAACTTCAAGAAAGAGTTTAAGAGAGTATATTTAATGTCAAGTGCATTATTTCAAAAAGGTGTTCCAAGAAAGTACGTTTTCATGGAATTTCTTTATACCTATTTTCAAGATTATGTTTAAAAACAAGTAACATACATTGAGCGTGTGCTAGCCAACACACTTTGTAAGCAAGGCGGTGTCAAGATTAGGAGTTTGGAGGTTCTAAAGAAGAGAAAAATATTACAAGGCATGCTTCCTTTTAAAAAGAAAGAGAAACTTTTGATGATATTGGGGTTCAAACCCACAACTTTAGTGTAGGAAAGCATTTTCATGGCCTCTTTCTTACCACTAAACTTCAATTAGTTTTGTTAGGAGTTCACAAATTTATATATATAATATTCTAATACAAATGCAGAATCTACGAAAAGACTATTAGATTCGTTCGAACCCCCTAATCCCTACTTAACTCCACCCCTATTTGTAATGCACGTTGAGCATCAGATGAATCGATTATAAGAATAATTTAAATAAGTAATCATGTGGTAATCCTTACTGTATTGATTAATATCGTTGTTGTCGTTATCCACATTGAAAAAAAACATAAATTTATTAATTAGTAATAATATGATATTTTTAGATCAAAGAATTGACGGTAAAATCATTTTAAATTAAATTATTAATTAATGACATTTCAATTTAATTTCGCATAATTAAAAGATATTTTTAACCCTTTTTCATAAATTCAATTATATTGTCCGTAATTTTTGTTGGGACTAATATTAACATTTGAATTTAGGATGCAATCCAATTTTCTTATGAATTTAAATTCAGCAATTAAAAATTAATATCTACAACAAGGCATTACAAAAGGCATCTTCCAAGTATATAGACTACACACATAAACGACCAAATTGTTAATGATATAATAATCGTTTCTTAGAAACCATATTGGATGATTTTTATTTGTCCACTTAAATGCATATGCCATGCTTATGTCACTGCACATGTTAATCATCTCGAAATTAGTCATTTCAAAATTATTATATCACTCATAATATGAAATAAAAATAACACTATAATTATGAAATAAGTTATTCTGCGATTTTATTATAATCAAACATAAAATAACTCATCTTAAAACTAATCTTGAAATTAGTCATCTCTTATTCCTCATATCAAATAAATTATATGTATGCCCAAATTGGACACTTGAAACAATATCACCAAACTATAAGATCCACATTTTCACTACATGATTATGGAATAAGTTATCCTGCGATTTTATTCTAACCAAACATAAAATAACTTATTTTAAAATTAATCTTAAAATTAGTTATCTCTTATCCCTCGTATCAAACGAATTGTATGTATGTCCAAATTGGACACTTCAAACTCTATCACCAAACTATAAGATCCACATTTTCACTACACGATTTTCCCATCCTCAAAAACTCTCCTCTTTTTCCTCTGGTGAAGTATTTAAGAAGAACAAAAATGATTTTATAGAAAGTACTGAAACAATTCTATTAGTCAGGTACGACTTTACACTAGATTGGATGTCTCATATAGTCACTTAACTAATAATTATTATTTTATGAGAAGAACACCGTTTATTTTTATTTCAATTTTAGACAGTGAAACTTATGATATAGTTCGTATTTTAACATGTGATTACATTATTGGCTAGTGAAATAAATAGTAATTCTAGAATTCAAAAGAATTAATTGATTTTAAGCATGCTACTTTATGTATATGATTGTGCAAGGCTAGTGATTTAGACTCATCTTTATATATATGCTTTGAAAGAATATTTTAAACTGATAAATATACACGGATTTCAAGTGTTTCTTTTCAATTCCTTTATTTTGATTATGATTTTAGAAACTTTATTTCACTATTTCTCCATTTGTTATTTTATGTGAGTATGTTGGTGTCCCTTTCATACTCAGTACATTTCACGTACTGATACATACTTGTTATACCCCAAAAAAATTTAAGATAAAATCTGAGTCATTCTTCTTATGGTATAGGCCTAAGCCTGATGAATTATAATTGTATATATATTTTAGAATCAATTTCTAAGTATTTGAGGTGTATTGGAGGTGAATTATGGTCATAAGGAACCTCTAGTACTAAGTCGAGTTCAAATATTCTTTACCGATTGAGTGTTCGTATAAGATCATATGAGGGTCAACTTCAAATGATCATATCTCTCATAATATTAAGAGTTATATATCTCAAGACCTATCAAATCAAAGATCTTTGTGTCCTCTTTTCAACACCACTAAGTTTGCCTCATTTGGAGTTCGGATTAAAAAATTATAATCGTTTTACTGAAGCATGTCCGGATAGGACAATTCGGCGAGCTCACCTGCCAATTTGGCAACTCGTCGAATGGTTCAGTGACAAGACGATTAAGCTCGTCGATTGGATCCAAAATCCTCCATAAATTGTTATTTTAGACGGGCTAAAACACCCTTTGGCGACTTGCCGAAATTACCAACAGAATTTATTAAAAGGTGATTTTTCTCAATATTTCAATCTAATAACATTCTTATACGTAGAGATACTCTCAAAATCCCAAATTCTCCTTCTTCCAAAGATCAAGAACTTTAAGAAAGGGATTTCTCCAAAATTGGGAGATCTAAAGACTCCAAGTTTAAGATCTCTTTCACAAGTCCATAGATTGATTTCTCAACTTCAAGCTACAAGATGTATTTCAAGATTTTCATGTACAACTAAACTGACAAAATATCGAAAAGTTATTCCATTCATATCAGGTGAATATGTTTCTTCATAGTTGACCCCGGATCATAGAGAGAATCCTTGTGCAATAAGGCGTGTCTTGTATCTTACAATTTCATTTTTATCATTTTATTTTTGCACAAAAACCCATTTATAATCAACTGGTTTTACACATTCAGGGGTTTGGACTACAAGTCCAAAAATTTCACATTTAGCAAGTGAGTCTAATTCTGATTGAATTGCCTTTTGCCATTCAGGCTAATCATATCTACATCGACATTCTTCGATGGAATTAGGCACAAGACTTTCACTATCTTGTATGAGGTTAATTGCAACATTGTACGCAAAAATATTATCCACCGTAATTTTTGATGGATCTAAATTTATTTCATCACCAGTAGAACTTATTGAAAGTTCTTCATTCACTTGAGTCTCAGGTTCACTGATTTTTTCAGGATTATCAGAATTACTCAAATCTTGACCTTCAAAGGTTTCTTTTGTAGAATCATTTTTGTTATTCCTTACGCTTCTCTTTCTAGGATTTTTATCCTTCGAACCCAATGGTCTACCACGCTTCAAGCGTGTTTGAGATTCAGAAGCTATGATACTAGTAAATGGTCCTTTTGGGACATCAATCCGTATAGGCACATTCACTACAGGGATATGTGACTTAGTTATCCGTTTCAAATCAGTAAATGCATCTGACATTTGATTTGCTATAGTCTGTAAGTGGATGATCTTCTGGACTTCCTGCTCACATGTACGGGTACGTGGATCAAAATGAGATAGTGATGAAACCTTTCACGCAATTTCTCTTGCGGGTCCTTTTTATCTCCCCTAATGGTGGAAAAATTATTTCATCAAACCGACAATCTCCAAATCGAGCAATAAATAACTTTCATGTCAACAGTTCAAGGTAGCGAATTATGGAGGGTGAGTCAAACCTAACATATATGCCCAACCTTCGTTGAGGGCCCATCTTTGTACGTTATGATGGTGCTACAGACACGTATACCGCACAACCAAAAAATCATAGATGGACTATATTTGGCTCATGATCAAATACTAATTGTGATGGAGAGTATTTATTATTATGTGTCGGTCTGAAACGTACAAGTGTTGTTGCATGTAAGATAGTATGACCTTAAATAGTAATTGACAATTTCGTTTTCATTAGTAGAGGTCTGGCTATCAATTATAGACGCTTAATAAATAACTCTGCAAGGCCATTTTGAATATGAACATGAGCAATAGGATGTTCAATTTTATCCCAATTGATAAGCAATAATCATCAAAAGCTTGGGATGTAAATTCTTCAGCATTATCAAGGCGAATGACCTTAACTGGATAATCTGAAAATTGTGCCCTTAATCTTATTATTTGTGCTAACAACTTCATATACACCCGGTTGCGAGATGATAAGAGGAAAACATGGCTAATTACACAAATTTTATTTATTTACATGGATTAAAAAAATATAAATATATCATTTAGTACAGAAAAATTAAAAAAAGAAAATTATTTAAATATTATTGGGCTTATCAATATTCATATTGTCTTCTAGAAAATTAAAGAAATCAGTTACATCCAGATGCATAGGCTCAATATTATCTTCAGAGATAAATCTTGCCTCTGGATTATTTTCTGTCCTCTTCAAGTATGTCTGATATAGCTTAACCAGGCGTTTTGATGACCGGTAAGTCCGCGATCAGGGTCCCATACTTCCATATCTATGACATATACTTTATGAATTTTTCTTTGGTAAAGCTTCTGGCTTTTCACTCTTCTTTTTATACTGCTGGTCATTTTTCGGTGTCAATCGAGCATCATGATTATAATTTTTTCTTCCACCATGACCACGACCACAACTGGGGTCATGACCTCTTTCTCGTTGGTTATAATTTGTCTGATTCACTTCAGGGAGTGGCAAAGAACCAACGGACCGACTATCATAATTTTTCATTAATAGTTCATTGTGATGTTCAACAATCAGAAGGTGAGAAAGCAATTCAGAATATTTCTTAAAACCCTTTTTGCGATATTGTTGTTGTAGGAGCATATTCGCGGGTGAAAATGTGGAGTATATTTTTTCAAGTTTATCTTGTTCAGTGATTTCTTTTTCGCATAAATTTAACTGGGCTATAATTCTAAACAAAGCAGAATTATATTCAGTTATATTTTTAAAATTCATTAATCTCAGATTTAGCCAATCATGACGTGCCTGTGGAAAGATGACCAACTTTAGGTGGTCATATCTTTCTTTAAGATTCTTCCACAGTTTAATGGGGTCTTTTAATGTGAGGTATTGTAATTTTAATCCCTCGTCAAGATGGTAGCGGAGAAATATCATGGCTTTGACACGGTCTTGACTAGATGCCGAATTGTCATCTTTGATGGTGTCTGTCAAACTCATCGATTCTAAATGTATTTCGACATCTAGTGCCCATGATAAGTAGCATTTTTCAGATATGTCAAGAGCAATAAATTCAAATTTAGAAATATTACACCTTTTAAAAAAAATAAAAATTTTACCCTTTTTATTATCTTCTTAAAAATATAGTTCAAAGCAATAGAAACTCATACTAATAAAGTGTTATAAATAAACTAAATTAATAAAATAAAAAGCAAAGAGTAAGAGAAAATAAGAAGGAGCGGATCAGAAATTTCCTGTCATCTATTTACATAATAGCAAGATGAAATAACAAGTTGATTGGGGGGACTAATTAGATAAATTGAAGTGGAGTGAAAAGGTGGAAGTTTACATCCACACGTCTGCATACCAGGCACAATTTTTACAGGTGTTAGAAGTTGACATTTTTAGATTTCTAATAAAAGTCTACGTCAATTCCTAAAACTAAAATCTGACCGTCCGATTTCTTTTCATATGATCTAACGATCAAAATTGAAGGAAAAGGGCTGTGTGCTTCACATGTGATTTCCACCAAGAAGGAAAGGCATATTGATCCAAATTGTACACTTCAACTCTATCGACAAACTATATATAAGAACCACATTTTCCCATCCTTCCTAAATCCTAATTTGCCATTCATTCCATCAATTGAAAAGTTGCAAGAGATTTTGAGGAGGAGGAAAATGATCTTCCACAAAATACTGAAACGATTCTATTAGTCAGGTACGATTTTAGACTAAAGTTGATTGATTTATTTTTTGTAGTCATCAATTGTGAAGTTGCAAAAGAAATGACAACACACAAAGCACATTGCTTGATCTTACCATATCCAGCCCAAGGTCATATCAACCCAATGCTCCAATTCTCCAAACGTTTACAATCCAAAGGTGTCAAAATCACTATAGCACCTACAAAATCCTTCTTGAAAAACATGAAAGAATTGCCAACTTCAGTGTCAATCGAGGCCATCTCTGATGGCTATGATGATGGTGGTCGCGATCAAGCAGGATCTTTCGTTGACTACGTTACAAGATTCAAAGAAGTTGGCTCAGATACTCTGTCTCAACTTATTCGAAAATTGACAAACTGTGCATGCCCAGTAAATTGCATAGTGTATGATCCATTTCTTCCTTGGGCTGTTGAAGTAGCAAAGAATTTTGGATTAGTTAGTGTTGCATTTTTCACACAAAATTGTGCAGTGGATAACATTTATTACCATGTACATAAAGGGGTAATAAAACTTCCTCCTATCGACGTTGATCAAGAGATCTTAATTCCTGGATTTTCATGTCCAATCGAAACGTTAGATGTACCAACTTTTGTTATTAATCCTGAAGCAGAAAGAATACTTGAAATGTTGGTGAATCAATTCTCAAATCTTGACAAAGTGGATTGGGTCCTAATCAACAGCATCTATGAATTGGAGAAAGAGGTAAGATATTTTTATTGTTCTGTTTCTTCTTCAGGTTCTTAAACCATTGAATTGAAGTTATATAAAAAATGAACCGACAAAGCGTATCTTAAAAAAATGTTGTTAAGTGTACAAGTTGTCTAACCTACGTATGTTTTTCTTTGTCTGTTCCATTTGGAAGTTAATTTGTTGGCTGCGTAGGTTCCTTAATGTTCTCATCCAGAGTCACAGAACCAGTCAGATATATTCCATTGGGCAATTTGAAATTAAAATGGGACAAGTCAATAAATGAACGGATTATTGATCCATCTAAAAGTGGCTTAGGCTGAAATGGCGTAAAAAGAGGGACATAACTCAATCCGTCTAATTCTTATTAAGTTTTATTTTTTTATTTGTTATTTTTTAATCTTTTAATACCTGATAAAAACTATTTTATTTCTTTGTATCGGCTATATATTACATATTAAATGAATAAAGTCTTTTGAAAATATTTTAATAATTTTTCATGGATCAATTTGAGCAGCATATATATCAATCCAATTTTTTTATGGGATGAATTAATAAATGAGAGAGGGTGAATGATCAGTCAAACTTGCGCAGATTGTCTGGTCACATTTTCATGGGGTTGATTTTGTCACCCATGGTATTGACCATAACCGTCTTTTTAAGAGTGTGTGTAGTAACCTTTTATTTCAATTTAAGTGTATTATTTTCTTTTTTTTTTGATTCGTTTAAAATAGAATGTTTGTTTCTATATTTGATTACTCTCTAATTTCAATATTCTATGTAGTTTGTTTAAAACCACAAGATTCAAAGAACATTTTTGATACATTACATACATCTTAATTTAATAACATTTGAAGATCTCCTTTTTTTAAAACTCCATGTCTAATCAAACTAATAACTTAAATCAAATGGAGGGAGTAGAAAGAATAGGGAACACATGTAAGGAATTAAACCACAATGTGGGAGTTCATTTTCTAATCACCTAAGTTACATGAAATCTTATTCTGTTTCTAATTGTTTGACATGCAGGTAATTGATTGGATGTCCAAGATTTATCCAATCAAGACAATTGGACCAACAATACCATCCATGTACCTAGACAAGAGGCTACATGATGACAAAGAGTATGGCCTTAGTATCTTCAAGCCAATGACAAATGAATGCCTAAATTGGTTAAACCATCAACCAATTAGCTCAGTAGTGTATGTATCATTTGGAAGTTTAGCCAAAGTAGAAGCTGAGCAAATGGAAGAATTGGCATGGGGTTTGAAGAATAGCAACAAGAACTACTTGTGGGTTGTTAGGTCCACTGAAGAACCCAAACTTCCCAAGAACTTTTTAGAGGAACTAAAATTGGAAAGTGGCAATAATAAAGGCCTAGTAGTGTCATGGTGTCCACAGTTACAAGTGTTGGAACATGAATCAATAGGTTGTTTTTTAACGCACTGTGGATGGAATTCGACTTTGGAAGCAATTAGTTTGGGAGTGCCAATGGTGACAATGCCACAATGGTCAGATCAACCAACAAATGCAAAACTTGTGAAGGATGTTTGGGAAATGGGAGTTAAAGCCAAACAAGATGAAAAAGGGATAGTTAGAAGAGAAATTATTGAAGAATGTATAAAGCTAGTAATGGAAGAAGAGAAAGGGAAATTAATTAGGGAAAATGCAAAGAAATGGAAGGAATTGGCTAGAAATGTTGTGGATGAAGGAGGAAGTTCAGATAAAAATATTGAAGAATTTGTTTCCAATTTGGTTACTATGTCCTAAGTAATTAAGAAGTTAATTAAGAGCCATAAAAAATAATTAAGAAGTTGATTTGTATTTTTCAATTTCTTTTTCTAATTAAAGTAGCAAAGTTTGACTTGAATCTTCTTTTATTTTTCTCCTCTTTCTATTTTTTTAATTAATTCATTTCTTGTGGAAAGTAACAAGTAGTCATGGTCAATGAGTCATTCCCTACTTATTTTCTAGATGATTGAATGCTTTATTTGCCATCTCACTTTTAATGAACTTTTGAATATAATTAACTAAAACTTTGTTAATTTAAATTTCAAATTTGTGAATTAATTAAGATGAGTAATGATTCTGGATTAGATCATCAGAATTAGGCACTGATAATACTTGATGCAAGATAAACTATTGATAAGTTGGATCCAGCTCTTCATCGGTGGGAGCTAATTAATTTCTTCAATAGCATACATCGAATTTTTCCTAAGTTAAAAAGTGAACAAATTAATAAATTATTGTAATGCTAGATGATATGTTTTTCATATTTATATCTTATGATAGAAAGAAAAAAAAAAACATAATATATTTGTAGAAGTTCATTTCTTGTGGTCAGGTATAGGGGTGACAAATTCAATCTAAAGCACATTTGACCTGTTCATTCCATTCAAGTTTTGCTATCACTTCTTTTTCTCCCTCTAAAACATCGCTCTGCCTTCTCTCTTCTTTCCTCTGTAGCCGCTACACTGTAGCCCTACCGGAATGGCGTCGTCAACG
The DNA here is from genome assembly GCF_947179165.1 of Solanum dulcamara. Lineage (NCBI taxonomy): Eukaryota > Viridiplantae > Streptophyta > Magnoliopsida > Solanales > Solanaceae > Solanum > Solanum dulcamara. Next base: position 5,656,551 of record NC_077241.1, on the reverse strand, counting down.
CCGGTGGAACTCTTCAAACCACCGGATCAGTCCCAAAAGTTGCATAATCCTCAATTGATCCAAACCCATCAGGTATTATCCCCTAATTCAAATCATATTTCTTCGAATCTGCAGGAAGAGAACGATATAGCAATTTCAAAAGAAGATTTGAACTGTGCTCAAAAATGCATTTCTTTACAAGAATCCGGATTTCAACGCCAAAAGGAGAGCTTCAACGAGCTTAGCAATCTCTCTCTGTACAATACTCTTCCTTCGCTCTATACTCAAACGGCGACAGTCCAAGAGGAGCGTCTCTCACCTAGGAACAAGACCCAACTGGAATCAACACCTAGCTTCGGCTACAACACTGCGACCCCTGTAGAGATTTCGAAGGAACAGCTAGCTTGGGCACAAAAAATCATCTCCTGGTCACAAAATAGAAGCAATGGTGAAACTCAGGGTAAAGACGCGAAGTCTGATTCACAGCAAATCTCAAACGATTTCACACTCCCAATCGGAAAATATGGGGATACCCAAGGTGATTCGGATACTGAGAGTGGTTCCTCTGATAAAGAGTTCTCTAACTCAGATGAGAACTTCTTGAATTTGAAGAGATTCGACACAGGTACACAAAATGTGGAGGACTCGGCGAGCGTATCAACTGGTGCTGGAAATGCCTCACAGGAAAGGATCTCGAAACAGTCGAATATCGAGAGTGAAGAAACGACAAGGAGCAATATCCAAATCAATCCAGGTAAGAGTGTATCTATTCCGATTGAACATAAGTCGAAAGAGGTAAATAAGGAAAATAAGGGTGAAAATGAGTTGAATCCTATCGCTATAGAAACTGATACTCAGGACAACATAGGAAAAAAATGATGCATGTAATAACAGTACCAAGATTAATCATAACAATTCAGCATCTAACAAGACTCAACTCCCTCATGATCTTACCAAGCTAACATCCAACTTTGTTAAACACAACCCTCAGTATAAACCAAATATCCAGAATTCAAATGACAAACCTCCCACAAAACCAAAACAGCTACCTCAGTTGCAGAGCTCCAAAATAGATTCTGTCCCAGAACCAAGTCCATTTACAGTTATACAAACTTATGCGACTAGACTAAGAGTTAACCAAAATAGAACTGAAGCGCCTATTAATATTTCACCTCCTGTCTACACCACAAGACAGGGCCTACCAGCTATAATCTATAAAAAGGAAGACTTTTTTGTGAAACTTGCGTCTAGATGTAAGTATACTTTAATAGGAAAATTCACCAATACAATGCCCAAGATAGAGCTTATCAGAAGAAGCTTTATTCAGCAGACTCAACTCACCGGAGGTGTCAAAATTGCTCATTTCAATGCAAGACACATTTACATTGATCTTGATAATGAGGAAGATCATATTTCAGTATGGAATAAACAGAAAATGTATATTGATGGGCAACTTATGCGACTACAATTGTGGACTCCAACCTTCAGGCCAGAGGAGGAAACTCCTATCGTACCAGTTTGGGTCATACTACCAGAACTACCGTGGCATTGTTACAATAAAGAGTTTATAACCACCCTTTTAGACCCGATTGGTAAAACCCTGTACCTGGATGCAGCATCTCTTAAAAAAACTAGAGGCAGTGTTGCAAAAGTAAGGATACAAATGGATATCACCAAGGAAAGGCCTCAACATGTATGGTTAGGAATTGATGAAGAGGATCACAATAAAGGCAGATGGCAAGCTATACAATATGAAGGTTTACCTGAATACTGTTCTTACTGTAAGCATCAAGGACATACTATGACAAGATGTAATGTCAAGAAGAGAGATGAAGAAAGAAAAGAAGCTGAAGAAGCAAGGAATAATAAAACCAGGAAAGAAGATGACAACCAGGTATGTCCCTTAACCACTGTACAAATGCCTGAGAATAATATATCTTTAACTAATGCAGGTACAAAAGAAAATCAAGCTGGGAGACAGAGACAACACCAAAATAGGAACAAAAACAAGGAGGAACAACAAGAATGGCAAATTCAGAAAAAACCAAGACAGAAGGAACAACAAAAGAATGTTCAATCAAAGCAGAATCTAGCAAAGCAAACAGGTATTGACTTATCTCTCCCATCCCCCCAAGTCCCCATTAATGGCTTAGATACGGATGCAAATGACACAATGGATGACGACTGCAACAAAAAAAAAGGAAGGATTCAGGTATTGACTTATCTCTCCCACACCCCCAAGTCCCCATTAATGATTTAGATGCTAACACAAATGACACACTGGATGATGACTGCAATACGACAAAAAGAAAGGATTCAGGTATTGACTTTTCTCTCCCACACCCCCAAGTCCCGATTATTGGTTTAAATGCAGACACAAATGATACACTTGAGGATGACTGCAATATTACAAAAATGAAGGAGCCAGGTATTGACTTATCTCTCCCACAGCCTCATGGCTCCCCCAATAATTTTATTGTTGTGAATGATGTAGCTGTTGTAGTTTATGGAGGTGAGGATGGGGGAATACAGGAGGAACCCACTAACTTGCAGGAAGGGGTTACCAGAGGGAGGGAAAGTAATTTGGTTGACCATAGGAAAGACATTAGAGCTCCTGCTACCACAGAGGTAACTACTACAACTGTAACCAGAAAGGAGAGGTACAATGAATACTCACAACAAGAAGAGGACTGCTACACAATGGATAAGGAACCTCCGGATCCGAAAAGGCAAAATGAGAGTCCTCAGGCGTTTAACAACAAGTCTACATTAGCACTTAGTAAGAAGAAAAGGGATGCGTTGAAGAAGAAAATTATTAAGGAAATGCAATCAGGACAACAGAGCTTACATGATGTACTGGTGGTGGAACATGCAGGCATCCATGTGACAGCTTTGCAAATTCAGGAACCGAATAATGGAAAATGTGCCCTTAACAAGGAAATTACTCCACAAGAACTAACAGATGAATACAGAGTCACACATTCTGAGGATGAGGAAGACCCTGACCAATATGATGAGGTTCAAAAAGAAGAGGAGGAAAGGAGGGCTCTTTCTACCAGGGGTCAGCAAGAAAATAGGAAAAAGAAGCAACAAGATAACACAACAAGTTCTGATAATGCTATTTGCAAAAGTGGCATCAAAACAAGGTCCAAATCAAATAAGTCTCAATGATTAATACCCTATGTTGGAATGCAAGGAGTATTGATACTCAGGGTTCACTAGATAGACTTCAAAAACTCAAAGACTATCACAAAATATCTATGATGGCAATTCTTGAACCATTCTCAAACCAATCACACCTCAATTCACATAAAATTCAGCTTAATATGGACAGTGCTATTCATAATTCCAACAACAAAATTTGGCTCTTCTGGAATAAAGATGTAGCATGCTCCATTATAGATCAGGATGAGCAGCAGATTACCTGTGAGATCAAACATGTTACATGGCATATTACCTATCTCACAACCTTTGTTTATGCTAAATGTAAAGATCATTTGAGAAGAGATCTTTGGGATAAACTACTGCTATATTCCAGTGTAGGCAAACCATGGTGTACAATAGGGGATTTTAATGTAATCACTGGCATTGAAGAGAAGCTGGGGGGAATACCCTACAACATGAACAAAAGTTTTGAATTCATAAGTACTATTGAAGCTTGTGGACTCATAGACTTGGGTTTTCATGGTGCAAAGTATACATGGTGTAACAACAGAGATAATGATGTCAGGATTTGGAAGAGACTAGATAGAGCTATGGTAAATGACAAGTGGTTAGACATGATGCCCATGACTACTATTACTCATTTAGCTTCCACTGGATCAGACCATTGCCCTTTATTCATGGAGTGTGCAGAGAGACAGAACAGTGCCCCTAAGTATTTTAAGTTTCTACACTGCTGGGTTGATAATGATAGCTTCCTCGACGTAGTGAAAACGTGCTGGGGAAAACCTGCCGCAGGAAATCCTATGAGAAGATTTCAGGAAAAAATGAAAAGAGTGCGAAGCACTCTGAGTAAGTGGTCAAGACAAGAATATGGTGATATTTTCTCTTCCATCACTGATTTTGAGACAAAAGTTAGAGAGGCTGAGGATGCAATAATTAGTGATAACTCCGAAGATAATAGAACCAAGTTGAACTTGATCAATGCCAAATACATCAGGTATCTGAAGATAGAGCAATCCATCCTCAAACAAAAAACTCAACTACAATGGTTTAAGGAAGGGGATGCCAACTCCAATTACTTCCATGCTATCATTAGAGGGAGAAGGAGAAGACTGTATATTCACAAAATTGAGGATGATCAGGGTAATAGTATCCAGGGAAATGAGGAAATTGCCAAGGCTGCATGTCATTACTTTGAAAAGATATTTACTACAGACAACAAGAAAATCAATGAAGATTTCCTTAAGTACATACCTAGAAAGGTCAGTGACAATCAAAACCACATGTTGCAAAAGGTACCTACTAAAGAGGAGTTACAGAAAGTGATTTTCTCTATGAATGGTACTTCTGCTGCAGGTCCTGATGGGATGAGTGGCAAGTTTTTCCAGGTATGCTGGGACATTATCAGTGAGGACCTTTTGGAGCTGATTCTGTTTTTCTTTAATGGCCATGACATCCCAAAATACGTCTCCCATGCATGTCTGGTTCTACTCCCAAAAGTTGAACATCCTAATAGACTATCTGAATTCAGACCTATATCTCTCAGCAATTTTAGTAGCAAAATTATATCCAAACTCCTTAGTAGCAGACTGGCTCCCATCCTTCCACATCTTATTTCTGATAATCAGTCTGGATTTGTCCAAGGAAGGAGCATATCTGAGAACATTATGCTGGCTCAAGAAATTATGCATAACATAAACAAACCCAAAATTGGAGATAATGTGGTTATTAAACTTGACATGGCCAAGGCTTATGATAGAGTCTCATGGTCCTTTATCTGTCTTGTCATGAGAAAGATGGGATTTGGGGAAACCTTCATAGACATGGTATGGAGAATAATGTCTAACAATTGGTACTCTGTCATCATAAATGGCAGCAGGCATGGTTTTTTCCACTCAACAAGAGGTCTCAAGCAGGGAGACCCACTCTCTCCTGCTCTCTTTGTTCTTGGTGCAGAAGTACTGACCAGAATGTTAAACAACCTTCATCAGCACTATCTATACACTGGTTTTAAAATGGAGAAAAGGGGTCCTCAAATTAACCACTTGAGTTTTGCAGATGACATTATTATCTTCACCTCAACTTCCAAGTATTCCCTTCAACTCATCATGAAGACTCTTCAGATGTATGAAGGCATTTCTGGGCAGCTTATTAATAAGGACAAAAGCCAAATCTTAATCCCTACCAATACCCCTGATGATATAATGGATAGAGTAGTGAACATCACTGGTTATAAATGCACTCATGGGCCTATGATATACTTGGGATGTCCATTGTATATAGGAAGACAAAGGGTCATATATTTCACTGGTATAGTTTCAAAAGTGATTGCTAAAATTCAAGGGTGGCAGACAAAGATGCTAAGCTATGGGGGGAGAGCCACTTTGATCAAATCAGTGCTTCAATCACTTCCTATACATCTGTTATCTGCCATAACCCCTACCAGAACCACTTTGAAACAAATAAAATGCCTTATTGCTGACTTCTTCTGGGGTTGGGATAAGGAGAAAAGGAAGTACCATTGGGCCTCTTGGGAAACCCTTAGCTTACCATATGAGGAGGGAGGTATTGGTGTAAAAAACTTGGAAGATATATGTCTGGCAATGCAATACAAACATTGGTGGTTGTTCAGAACTAAGAGATCTTTATGGGGGGATTTCTTGAGAGCTAAATACTGCCAAAGAGCTCACCCTGTCACAAAAAAGTGGCACACAGGTCAATCTCTCATGTGGAAGAACATGATGAAGAACAAAGGTGACATAGAACCTCACATTAAGTGGACCTTATGTTCAGGGAACTGCAGTTTCTGGTGGGATGATTGGTTGGGTATTGGCCCTCTAGCCAATCACTATGAATATATTTCAAGATTCAATAACTCCACTGTCTCCATGTTCTTGACAATTGGAAAATGGAATGAAGAGAAAATCAGGCAACAGGCCCCTCAACACATGATACACACAATTCTCAATACTAAAATCATGTACCAACAAAACACATTAGATCAAGCTCAATGGAAGCTGCAATCACATGGTAATTTCACTTGTAAATCAGCTTGGGAAAATGTGAGAAAGAAAAAAAACAACACATTGATAGATAGGATGACATGGCATACTAACATCCCTTTCAAGGCTTCATTCTTGCTTTGGAGAGCATTGAGACACAAACTGCCAACCAATGATAAACTGATTTCTTTTGGGAGAGAAACTGCAGAGTGCTCATGCTGCTACAGGCCTGGTTTGGACAACATAGATCACATATTTGTTTCTGGAAGCTTTGCTAAACACATCTGGACATATTTCTCCAACTGGGGGGGAATCAGGCAGGACCACAACTCCATTAGAGACATCTTGATGAGATGGTGGACCTACAAACCAAACAATGCTGTACATAAACTCATGTTGCAAGCCCTCCCTATATTTATTTGCTGGAATGTCTGGAAGAACAGGTGTGCAAGTAAATATGGAGGAAAGAAATCTAGTACTACTAGGGTGAAGTTCAATATAATCAAAGAAATATACATGCTTATTACCACAGTTTTTCCATATATCCAATGGCCACCAGCTTGGAAAGATCTAATTATTTGGATAGAAAACTGTAAGCATGACATAAAAGTAACCCAGGTTAAATGGCTCAAACCCCCCCCTAACATAGTTAAACTTAACACTGATGGGAGTGCCATAGGCAACCCAGGAAAGATAGGAGCAGGAGGCATAATAAGGGATCATAAGGGTAATTTGATATATGCTTTTGCCTCTCCTTTGGGAGTTGGAACAAATAATCAAGCGGAAGTGCAGGCAACCAGTGTTGGCATTAATTGGTGCATTCAACATGGTTATAATAGAGTAATATTGGAAGTAGATTCGGAACTTGTGATCAAGTGGCTGAATCTGGACATCAAACCACCCTGGAACATTCAAAACTACGTTAATGAACTCCAACAACTGGTCCAACTGCTAGAATACTTCCAATGCAAACATGTTTTTCGGGAAGCAAATTTTCCAGCTGATACATTATCTAAGTACAGCCATACACTTGATAATACACAACACTTCTACAACCTTCAACAACTTCCACAAGAAACCAAGGGCTACATAAAGCTAGACAAGATAGGAATGGCAAGCTTCAGGAGAAGAAGATTAAAAAGGATAAAACAACCTTCTTGAACATGTTTATCTTTAATTTTCCAACTTGGCTACGATTGGTGTTGCTGCAACTTTCCTTGGACCTACTTGGTACGACATGTCTAAAAAGAGCAAAGATGAAAAGAATTTCCCCAACCCATGCGAGATAGAAGGTTCGTATACTTGTTCTTGAATAGGACTAGTGTAGGTTACTTTCTTGTATTCTCGTGGAAGGGGAGAGTCTCCCTCATTTATGCTTTCTTAGTTGATTTGTACCGAGAGGATTCCTCTCACAGGTTTAATGCTTTCTAGTTATAGTTAGTCTCTTTTTGTATCGGGGATGAGTTAGCCGACCTTAATAGGTTAGCCGACTTATGAACCACCATAGGATCGGAGGTAAGGTTTATGTCCCCCTCCTTGTATTTTATTTTGATTATTTATGTTAAGGCTTGGGGGTGCTGCTCAACCCCTGACTGTGCACGAGAGGTGGGAGCCTCGTGTAGGGTCTGTTCCCATAAAAAAAAAAAAAAAAAAAAATTCCATTCAAGTTTTAATGGATTGGACTTATAAGTTATTTTTAGCTTTTTTAAGTGTTTGGTTGATCAACGTAAAATTATTTTGTGCTTAAAATAAATCTTAATAAATAATTGAATTTGTTTGGATGGACTTATTTTAAGCAACTTATAAGTTGAAAACAGCTTATAAGTAAAAAAAAAAAAATGGGTTGCACCTACTTATTTTGTTTTGGGAAACTTACATAAACTTACTACACAAACATAATATATATTTTAAAATATTTATAATACATTTATATTGTATGCATAATTCACTTTTAATACAAGTGTAGATTTATCATAATATTGCTATAAATGGTAATAAATAAAAAATATCGCTAAAATCAGTAATTAATTTTTAAAAAGCACTCAATCAAGTAATTTTTCCTTTTGTTTTTGACTTATAAGTTGTTTTCAACTTATAAGTTACTTAAAATAAATCCATCCAAACAGACTTTAAGTTCATGTCCCATAAAAATAAAATAATTATAGATAAATATTCCTTTACAGTTTATATCTTAATTTTTTCATTCTTTTTATTCTTCTCAAGTTTGCTTCTTATTCCCCAATTCTTCTTTTTCTTCTCCAGTTGTTTCTTTTTCCCAATTCTTTTTTCTTCATTTTCTTCAATTCACCACTTCTTTCCCAATTTTTCTTCTTCCCACTTCTTCTTCTCCCGTTCAAATCAACACTCGATTTCACACAAATCTCAAATCAAATCAAAATTGTTGCTTCTAAAAACATCGAGATTAAATATGCAAATGCAACTGGATTTTCGCCATTGAAAATGCACAAATACTGAATAATACCATCATAACATATATATATATATGTGTGTGTATGTGTATATATATATATATATATATATATTGCTATGGTATCATAAGATTTTCCTTAGTTATTCGATGGTACATGAATGATACTACTACAGTATATTTATATATTATCATGATATTAAAATTGTATAATTGGAGAACAACCACTATTTCACCAAGTTAAACCTCGACACTTCTAAATTTCTCAATGATACCATGACAAACATTCAGAAAAAATTGCACAAATATTGAACGATACATTAAGAGAGTTAATTAAGTGTAGGTTATGGGTGAATAATTAGTTTGTTTTTATGTCTAATAAGTGTAGCTTTTCTATTATAGTCTAATATCTTATAGTTTGCTAGTTAAGATACACTTAGATACATGTATTTTTGTTATCAAATAAACTAAAAATAGGGAGAAAAGCGAGCGAGATAGTCATGTATTCGGGATACATGCGAATCACTATAGATACACACTAGATACATGTATATGCATGTATCTGGTGTGATTCGCATGTATCTGGGATACCATATGGGAGATGGGAAGGAGGTGAGGGAAGCAAGCGATATTTGTCTATGTACCTCATATACATGTGAATCCACTTGAATACAGTGTATCTAGAACAAATTACACCTAATTTTGACTTCATGTACTTCGAGATACATGTATCTGGACGTATATGAACGCACCAAATCTAATAAGATTCATAATATTATACACTAAAATATATTTAAATAATTGACTCCTAAATTAGTAAGATTTGTGTAAGTTTCGCTTACACATAGGCTAAGTTTGGACACAACTCTTCTTAACCCATGATAAAAGCTAGCCCAATGTCAACCCATGAACCAGTCCAAACTCAACCCATCATCATATCCATCCTTCAACCCGGTAATTTGATTATCTTACTGCCACTAAAATAAAATAAAAATATATAAAATATTTCAAAATTGACCTTCCTAAATTATATTCTTCACATCTAAGTTTCAATTCAATGATATTTTGTTCTTATTTAGATTAATAACAAAATCTAAAATTTTAGTTATTTTGGATTATATTATTGACTACGGTTGAATAACGGTATACATTGATTACTGATATATTAAATGATGTTCGAAATATACAAATCTATCGTGAATATCATTCCACACACACATTGCACTAAATCATGATTAACAATATTCATGTTATATATACTATACAATACCACTAATTAATTGTGAATATTATTTAGCATACAAGTATTCACAGTATTCATATTATACAATATAATATACAAATATAATATGTAGTATACAGATATAAATATAGTTCTTTCTTCGTTTCAATTTGTTTGTCTTACTTTTTCTTTTTGTTCTGTTTCAATAAGAGTGCTTCTTTTCTTTTTTGGGAACTCATTAATTCTAACTTTCAACGTGACATGTTTAAGACCACACGATTAAAAAAAAGTGATACATTCTACATATCTTTAATAAAAACCACAAAATTCAAATTATTTTTGTTATTTTCTTAAACTTTGTGTCAAGTCAAAATCATAAAAATAAAATTAAAATGGAAGGAATAGTATGCCATTTGTACAATATAAGATTATCCTAGGAGTGATAAGATTAGGAATGACGTTATTCGGGAGAAGGTGAGAGTGGCCTCTGTGGCAGACAAGATGAGTGAAGCGAGACTGAGATGGTTTGGGCATGTGCAGAGGAAGTATGTCGACGCCTCAGTTAGAAGGTGCGAGCGGTTGGATTTGGGAGTTATACGGAGGGGTAGGGATAGACCGAAAAAGTATTGGGGAGGGGTGATTAGACAAGATATAGTACAATTTCATATCACCGAGGACATGACCTTAGATAGAAAAGAGTGGAGGTCGCGTATTAGGGTAGAATGTTGTCTTGTCCTGTGACGGTTTAGGATTACTCTTAGGTCTAAGTGTGCCAGTATAGTTGTGTTGTTATTGCCCTTTGATTATCACTTTATTTTGCTATTGATATTGTTTTTGTCTTGTAGAATTTGCATGATATGATTTGTATATATACTGTCGCTCTCTCTTTTTTTGGGACAGATACTTTTGAGCTAAGGGTCTTTCGAAAAAAACTTATTTATCTCTATGAGATAGTGGTAAAGTTTGCGTACACTCTACTCTCTCCAGTCCCCACTTATGAAACTTGACGGAGTATGTTGTTATTATTGTTGACTGATGGAGATTATATTTTTGAGTCAAAAATATAATAAAAAGAAAAAATAATCTATTTTATTTTTAAAATATATTTTTTACTCTTTTTCCTTTTTAAAATAAAAAATGTTGGCCTCTCAAAGAATTTTGGTCAAACACACTACAAATGATCCACTCCTTTTGAACAAATGAAAACAATAAAAGTATCTCCTTTGAACTTCGAGAAGTTTCAACAGCAAAGTCTTCAATACATTATGGGTCAGTTTGGGAAGTCACCTAATAATTGAAATTGATTTAATTATTAGGGTAGTAATTATCAGTCTAATAATTATACAGTTTAGTAATTATAGTGACCTGTTTGTTTGTCAGAGTGTAATTATAATGTAATTACAAATGTACTGTTTGGTTGCACAAGTGTAATCATAAGGTTATATTAAATTTTAAAAATAAAAGTTAATCATTTAAATTTAAAAATTATATTAGACAAATAAGGAACTTTACAAATGATATTAAATTAAATATTTAAGATATATATTAAAGGGCAGCCCGGTGCACTAAAATTCCCGCTATGCGCGGGGTCCAGTGAAGAGCCTGATCAGAAGAGTATATTATATATTAATTAAAATAAATAAACATATGTTCTTAACTAATATTATAAAAATAAATTTATTTATATTTTTTAAATTAGTATATTTAAATTAATTTAATCATAAAAATTAAAAGTATAAGATTTTTATGAACATCATGAAATGTATGTTTGACAAAAATATTAATACTATAAATATAATGTCATAAAATTATTAAAACATTTGACAAAAAAAATAATCTATCAAGTTTAACTAAAAAATAAATGGTTTGTAATATGAAATATCAAGTCAATACACTAAAATAAATAAAATTGAAAATATGACATAAATTCTAAATTCAAAACAAAAAATTTAACATATACTCTTATATCAAATTTCAACACAGCGTACATAAATATGATTTAAAAGAAAAGAAAAATGTAAGTCTATAACCTTATTTAATAACGAATTCTACTTCAATTTAAAAATTAGAATACTAAAACAATTATGCAAATAAAAATAGAATAATAAATAAATAAATAATATGAAAAATTGCATAGAATCACATGAAAAAGTAAAGGTTGAGAATGAAAAGAAAATAATATATAAATAATTAAAAATAAAAAATACATTTTTAGAAAATATTAGAATAATAAAAATATTTTATAAATAATAGAAATAAAAATTAAATAAAAAATATATATAAATATAAATAAAAGAAGAATTTTTAAAAGTTTTATATAATTAGATGGTGTAATTACACCAATTCATTACATTCTCTTGGGAATTGAAGATTGTAATAACATCCCTTCAATTACACTCAATTCGTTTCTCACCAAGTAATTACTTGATTTACCAAACATACTAAAGAGTGTAATTACACCAAATCTCAATTACATGATAACTTTTGCCCCATGTGAAAACTTATATAGTCAATTTCATTTTTTTTTAAACTTAATTAAATGCTAATAAAAAGTCAAATCCATACCCTTAAGTCTTTCTTATACACGTACCCCAACATTGAGCACACTATATTAGATACTAGAGGTGTCAATGGTGTAGATATTTTAATTAGTGTTTATTTAAACTGTATATAAATATTTTTAAGTTAATAATTTTTGCTTATTTATTGAATACACGAAAAAATAAAAATAAAATCATTTATTTAGTAGATTTTTTTTTTCAATGCATCCAAAGTATATCTCCAGCTAGAACAGCTTTTCGATATTCTAACACTATAGTAAATTGTTTGTATTTCAAAGAAAATGACCCTAAGCTAAAGTTTGGCCTCAAGTTCCTAAATATTCTTGATAAAATAATTTTTAGGTGAAGTTTCATCATGTATTTGATCACAATTTTTTAAAAAAATATTTAACTATTTCAAAAAAATATTATTTTATACCCGTAAGTTATAAAAATTATTAGGCATACTCATAAGTTTGTGTTATCATTTTATGATGAACATGTTTCGTTAAAAAAAGTCTTATAACATAATTAATAAAAATAAAAAAATAATAAAATAACAATATGGACAAGAGTAATACATTAATCAAATTAAAAATAAATTGTTATTTTTTTCAATCTTATCACTCAAACTATTCTTTTTCGGAGGAGGTAATAACAAATTATTCTTTTATAAAATCTTTCACATTCTACGAACAATCTCTTTCCGATAATAAATAATGAGTATTTTTATAAAATATAAAAAAATTAGAATAATTTTTAAAACTTCCCAAATTTTAATTTTTTCTAGAACTTAAGATATTTGTCAAATAATAAAAAATTATATGACGAAACACTAATTTTTAAAGTTTTTTCAAAAACTTTTTGGAGTCGGCATTTAAGAATTGGAGAGAAAAGTAGAAACAAAAACAATCATAAAACACGGAGAAATTTGCATGGTACGACAAACTTCATTTGGCGTGTTAAATTGCTTCATATGTCTATAAGATACCACATGGACCATACTCATAAGTAGACTCGTTTTCATCTGTTTACTTTTCCAAAATCCAACGTCATAAAATTTTTTAATATAAAAAAATTATAATGTATAATATTTTTATTATAGTGGAAGATAAAATTTACTCATTTATAATCAAATATCTTGAGTTCAAATTTAATAACAAAAGCTTTCACCTTAATTAAATCTTATATCAAACGAATTTAAATTAATTAAAATTTTAATAGAACGAAAAATAAAAATAAAAACAAAAAAAATACCAATCAATTATTAACTTCGCACTTGGTCAAGTCAACTCTATTTTTCATTGACTACTTTTCCTTCACGTAAACCAATTTATCTTTCTTCTACTTCCTTGAAAGACGCATTAAGTTTATGCTTTTCACGTGGCAAATTTTTACAGGTGTTAGAAGTTGACATTTTTAGATTTCCAATAAAAGTCTACGTCAACTCCAAAAACTAAAATATGACCGTCCGATTGCTTTTCATCTGATCTAACGATCAAAATTGAAGGAAAAGTAGTTTACCGTCTATAGCCGGTTGACAAAAGTGGGTCAACTAAAGAAGAAAAGGGCTCTGTGCTTCCCATGTGACTTCCACCAAAAGAAAAGTCAGCTTTCTTTTGCTTTAATTTTTTTTTTCTCTATTTAAGTAAATGTTAGCTTTGGGAATCTGTTTTTTTTAATTTGGGAAATATGTAAAGTCAAATCGTTTAAAGATTTTATTCAATTTGACGTTTTAAGTGGGTTTTGTTTAATTATTGTTATTCTTTATGTGCTACTATCTTTTTAAAGTCAACTAGGAAAAGTAGAAGGCTTAATTTCCTTTATAGATATGTTTTCAGGTGGGGGGAAATGAGAATATTGTTTTCATTGTTTTAAATTATCCATTAGTTTTTTTTTAACGGAAAAGGGCCTAAAAAGTCTTTGAATTATTAAAAATGGTATAAAAAAATGTCACTCATTCATATATTGGACCTAAAATATTTTCGAACTATTAAAAATTATACAAAAATACCCTTTTTCATTGAAGAAAATATCATTTTTGGACCTAAAGATAGATTTCAGGGGCATTTTAGGGTCAATAGATGAATGAGGAGTATTTTTATACCATTTTCTATAGTTCGAAGATATTTTAGGCTTTTTTTTCCGTTTTTTAATAGAAAATTTAATGGATTGTAATAATAAGTAGGAAGTAATGTAATATTAAGAATTTTTAAGAGTATGTGATTAAAACAATAATAACAACAAATTAAGTATAATAACACAAAGTAAATTTGGAGAAGGTCAGGGTATATTCAGACTTTACATCTAATTTAGAGATAAATATGTTATTTTCAATAGACTGTTAGCTTAAGGAAAAAAATATCCACAACTGTCCGTAAAAAGAGGGAGTAATAAAAATACAAAAAATAAGAAATAGTAACAAAAACAACAAATGGTATAAAGATAGGTAGATAAATCATCCTTTGTATTTAGGAACAAATCTACATTAGTAAAAATCTTTTAATTTGGGTGAATGAATCTTTGATTAACTTTAATTACATGAAACAAGCCTTGTTAATTCGGGGAAATGAACCTTGATTAACAATAATTTTCGAGAAATTAACCTTTACTAACATTATTTTAAAAAATGAACCTCATTTATTCGAAGAAATAAATCTTGACAAACATTAATTTTCAAGAAATGAACTTAATTAATTTGAGACTATAAATCTTGACTAATATTAATTTTTCAAGAAATGAACCTTAACTAACATTAAGTTTTCAAAATATAAACATAATTAATCATTGATTTTACATTACCGCCCATTAATAATACCAACAAAATCACCATAATCTTTCATTTGTATATACAACTCAACTTATTATTCTTTACCCATTTCAAATCTCCTTAACTCAAAAAATAAAAATTAATTCATTCGGATTAGTTAATTTCGAATATTGAAATAAACAACAAAAAAATTTGTTTCCTCTTTATAATGCGGGTCCCACCATTTTCCCCTTCGAATAAAGGAATGGAAGCTGTCAATTAGCATGCTACTATTTTGTCTTTTTGTTAAATAAAATAGAGAGATTTTTAAACAAATCTCAGCCGTTAGATCAAAAGCTTTGACTCTTACCCGGCTAACCGGTCATCCTCTTCTCCCTATATATAACCTTCTTCCTCTCATCAATCATCAAGTTATACTTAAGAGATCTGCAAAACAAACAAAAATGGCTGTAGATTTGTTAGGTTATTCAAATATGATGGAACAATTAGCTTTACAAGAAGCTGCTTCAGCCGGTTTAAAATCTATGGATAATTTAATCCGGTTCGTTTCATTTCAGCAACAGCAGAACCAAACGGCTCAGCCGGATTGTAGAGAGATAACTGATTACACTGTTTCGAATTTTAGGAAGGTTATTTCTATTTTGAACCGGACCGGTCATGCCCGGTTTAGACGTAGTTCGGTTCAGGTTTCTGATTCATGTACTGCTCTTTCTTTATCTCCGGCAGCGGAGGAAACACAGCCGGCGGCGAAGGTTACGGCGACTGCTCTGCCATCAAAGGCGGTGACTCTAGACTTTACGAAACCAAAGGTTGCTAAATCTATAGGTTGTGAAGCAGTCCCGATGGCGAGTTCGACCACTTCGTCGTCGTTTATGTCGACGATTACAGGTGAAGGAAGTGTATCAAACGGGAAACAGTTTTCGTCGATGAACTTACCTCCACGGCCGCCTGTATCGTCCGGGAAACCTCCAATAGCCGGAAAAAGGTGTCGTGATCATGATCTGTCGGATGAATTTTCTGGTATAACCTCCAGCTCAGGCAAATGTCACTGCAAGAAGAGGTTGGTATTTTCTTTATAAGCATTTAACATTTTAGCATCTCCGATGAAATTTCAGACCTTGTAATCAACTTTTTTACATTTCAAACAGGAAATCTCGGGTTAAAAAAGTGATCAGAGTGCCGGCGATCAGTTCAAAAACCGCTGATATTCCGGCAGATGAGTACTCATGGAGAAAATACGGTCAAAAGCCAATCAAAGGTTCACCATACCCACGGTAATTACCATATACCTTAATCAACCCTCACCGTTTCAGTTTTTTCGAATAAAATGATCAGATCTGAAACTAACCTTTATCATTTTCAATTTTCAGGGGATATTACCGATGTAGTAGCGTAAGAGGATGCCCAGCGAGAAAGCATGTAGAGAGAGCCACCGATGATCCGGGAATGCTTATCGTGACTTACGGAGGAGAGCATCGTCACGTTGCCCTCGCCGGAGCTAGAAGTTCCGGCGAGAGAATGATGGTGTTTGAGTCAACGGCACAAAATAAGGGAGAAAGATTAGGGTTAGAGATTTAGGCCTTTTTTTGTAATTTCGGGGTAGTAAAGGGGGTGGAATTGACATTTGAGAAGACTAAAGAATAGAAAAGTCAATAGTTGGGTGGAAGTTGAGGGTCTGTTTGTAAATTTGGGAAATTTTGACTACTTTTTATTTAATACGACAATCGAGAAGGTTTAGAAATTTTCACGTTTGACTAATATACTTTTTACTTGGAAAAAGAAAATTATTCTTTTATATTTATTGTAATTTAAACTTAATTATTAAGATTCGTCATGATTTGTCTTTTTCGAAGAATTGCTAATTTATTCTGTAATTGAGAAAGTCAAAAAGGTAGGTCAATTAGTGGGGTTGGAATTCCGATCCAACTTGTGAGTTGTTTGATTCTAAAAATAATAATTTAAAACTTTTATAATTAAAAAATAAAAAAAATGAATCTTTGACTTCCTCCTGAATTTTAAGTAACTTTAATTTTTGCCGAATAATTTTATTAATTTGAGGGAATGAATTTTGACTAACATTAATTTTTAAGAAAATGTACACAACTAATTCGAGGAATAAGCCATGGCTAATAAATACAGTATTAATTTTTAAGAAATAAACTTAAATTAAATCGAAAGAATGAATATAGACAAACATTAGTTTTCAAGAAATAAGCCTAATTAATTTGGGAAAGTGAACTTTGTCTATTATTAATATTTTAAAAATAAACATTATTTATTTAAGAGAAATAAATCTTTAAGCATATAAAATATTTTATATGACTTACTGCAGGACAATGCTCAATCCTCTTAAAATGCTATCTTTATAGTTTTTGATTTTGTGGTATATATGGGAAAAATAGAAATTTAATAGAAAAAAATTGTCAACCTATATAACATATTAGAGATGTTGCTTTTCGAGATATTTTTAGAAGCCATCAACAAAATTGAATATTTGGAAACACAAGTAAAATGAGACCTATTTCTAGTCTCACTATAGAACTATGCAAGCATCAAAAAAAAATAAAAAATCACATTTAAATAAGGTGATTTTGTAATAAAAGTAATTTAATTTTTGTATGAATTATAGGAGTCAATTTTTAGTGAATTTTAAAGTAAATCATTTGTTATTATTCTAGAATCATTTTTAGTAACTAGAGGACATTTAGACATGATATGGCACAGTTGCAGCTCACCGAGGACATGACCTTAGATAGAAGGCTGTGGAGGACTCAGACTAAGATAGTGGGATAGGTGACTTATCTTTTCTCCATAGTAGTCGTAGTTTTGCTCATTTGTTTATTAACATTTGATTTCTGTATTTGATTACTGCTTATATTTGTTGGTCCGATTTATTTTGGGTATCCTATTTATCTATATTAGTTAATGCTCCTTTCTTTCTGGTCTTTCTTACCCTGATTTTCTCGCTCTCATTATTCATATTTTTATATTATTTTCAATATGCTTGGCTCTACTGACCTATGTCTTGTTTTTCTTGTTTTTCCTCTCCTGTTCTTCTCTATTAAGCCGAGGGTCTTTCGGAAAACCGTCCTACCTTTCAAGGTGGGGGTTAGGTCTGCGTACACTCTATCCTCCCCAGACCCACATGATGAGATTATACTGGGCCTACTGTTGTTGTTGTTGATGGACATTTATTTAATGATGGGGAGGTGTACCATTTTTTCCAAATAATATCTATATAAAGATACGAGGAAAAAAAATAACTAAAGAACATAAAAAAGATGTTTTATGAAGCAAATATTCAAAAGGTCTTTCTAGTTAAAGTCATAAGGATTCTAATTTAAGAAAATGAAAAAAATAATAATTAAATTCATCATGTTTGGGAATAGGTTAAAATAATTTTTAAAATATATTTCTGTGCAACTAACATATGTTAATTTTTAAAATTTTCCAAATCTCCATAAAATATTTAACAAATTCATATGTCAGGTTTAATAAAATTCACATTTGGCGGTGCAAGTTTTTCAAGTTTTTGCTTGATTTATTTTTTTTGTCTGATGTAGTTTTTTTTAAGGTGCAATTCTGTTGTTTGGTGTTAGTGACTGGAAATTTGATGAGATTTTCTAGGTGTTTCTGCTTAAAAGTATTTTTTTTTTCTTACAATAGATATAGTTTGTTAAATATTTGATGAAGATCAAAAATATTTATTTTTGATAAATTTAAAAGACAAGAGACCATGTTTTTCATCTTCTCAACCCAATTTCACTAGTCATTAGGGATGTCAAAAGTGGAAAATAAAATAAAAATCGGGGTCAAAAGAATATGAAAAATCGATCAAATTTAATCGTATCGAATTAATTTATATTATTTTTTAATAAAATTGTGGACTTTTATTTAAATGTATAACTGTCTCGAACAATTGGAATGGTCTTTTTAATTTATAAAAAAAATCAAAAAAAAAATTCGAACCGAACCGAATAACCTTACATGTATGTAAATATATTTATATATTAACAATATGTTAAATTTAATATATAAATATATTTTATAACATTCTTCAAATATAAATATAACCTAGATCCTAGGCCTCTAGTTAGTGACCGAATGATTTTGGGTCTTTACTCTTTAATTATCTTTTAATTTATTAGATTTAAAATTAAAAGATACTATAATAGATACTTCATCAAACAATACGGCAAAATCTATGCAAGCATTCCTACTAAATATTTAAGATCAAACAATACGACAACAAAGTTTTACATTCCTAACTTCTTGGCAAAGAATTGAAGTGCTTCGAACATACTTGCGAAATAAATTTTTTAATAATAGTATATTTTGAGGTGATACTTTAAAAGCAAAAAAAAACTAAAAATTAATCGAACTGTACTGATACTGAAGAAAACCCGATATAATTAAAATGGTTTTAAAATATCTAATTTTAATTACACATTATAAAATATCCAAAAAAATAAAATGATATAATTTTTTAAAAATAACCGTCTGAACCGTCTAATCTACACCCCTAATTGTCAGGAAAATGTCCTAGCTTGTTTAACTGCTGTTATAGGAAATTTTTATGATTTTTTTTTTATATAAGCAACAATAACAGTCAACTTTGTATGTTAAAGTTGAAGTATTCAAAGTATTTTTTTCTTAGGGTGGATTGTTTTGGTGCAACTATTGGAATATTCCTCTTATATGCAATCTTATCGGTTAAAATAAATTTTGGATGTGATTTATACCCTGAAAACAAGCTTTAAGAAACGAGAGTTACTTAAGTCATATTACGAGTTTAAAAATTTCGTTTTGGTTCGATGTGGGATATTTTTTCTCATCACCTTCTTTCACACTTGAACACTGTTCAGACTAAAGCATGTATAATTATGAATTGGGATATATTATCACCTCTTGCACGACAAAAAATCTCACATCAGTCATGGATCTTGCTCTGATATCATTTTAATATTTGAATCGTCAATATTATTTTTGGAGACTTACAAGTTTCTCCTTAGCGGAAGCGAGATCTGCAACAATCATGACTTGTGTCATCAGTCGTTAGAAATCTTCAAAAAACAGATGAATCCCTATTTTAATAGCCTAGATATCCTTCAAGAGATGCATAACACTTTTCTCATTTGAATAGCTAACCCTTACCGTTTATTATGGTGGAAAACATTCCTTTTCCAACACTCATAATGGTATAGTTTTACATTTTAAGGGTTATTACAAGAAGGAGAAATTAATGAGCTAATTAGCATTCCTTATGGGTGGACCCAACCCGATAACTTAGCAAAAATGTACAATAAATAAGCAAGAAAACAAAAAACACCATACATAAAGAAAACAAAAATTATTGAAAAATAATAAGGAAATTTGTACAATAGATACACTTATATAGGGATTTTTATACTGTATAGCCTTCCATCAAAATAATAACCGACAAATGTATATATGTAGATGGCTAGTAGTTGTAATTATTTTTGTCCAACGGCCAAATACGTAACTTTTTCATGAAACAAATTAGAAATGGGCCCTGGGCCTTAATGGACTAAGCTAAGTGGATCGGTAAGCAAACAAGATAAAGAATGCAAAAAAGTGAAATGGGCTTTTGGCCCTACATACAACCCAAGTATAACTAGCAAGACTCACATTTTTTTGTGTTTTGTGCCTATTTGTTGGGACAATTATGATGTTGGTGTCTTTGTTATTAAAAATAAAAGTTTATTCGCACTCGAAATTTATGTTAAATGATATGTTTTAAAAAAATTTAATTTATATAAAAAATATGATATCTTTCTATATTTAGTTCTATATTTAGAAAGAATTAAACTTTGAGTTTTCAATTTATACTCAATAAAATGATTTATAACCACATAAATATCTATAATTTACTTAAATCATAAATTTTAAAAGTTTTTTTTATTCTTAGATTTCGTGCTAATTCAAAGTGCATAACATATGTAAGACAAATGGAGTTCTAATTTATCATTGTTAGTCAATAAATATAATGTGCATTAACTAACTATGATTTAGTGATAGAGCAACACATGTAGACATGTGTAATGTATTTATTGAATTGATATAAATATAGAGCGTGAATAAGTTTTTGCCTTTATTGTTTTGGTCAACAATTTAACCCTCAATTTATCATAAAGGAGCTATTTGTTTTTTGTTTTTGATGGTTTTACTTGAGGATTTATGTCATAATACTGATAGATTATGTTATGAAAAGTTGATGATTTTTTACCAGAATAATTTTAGAGGTAAGTGATTTTGAACTTTTGATTTCGTTTATCCATTAACAAACGAGGATTAAAAGTTCGAAACTATCCATTTTCAATGTCATTGAGTATAATTTTCTGATAAAAAGTTATGTTTATACTTTCTCCTTTTTAATTTATTTGTCCATTTTTTATTTGACATGAAGTTTAATAAAGTTAATTTTTTTTTGAATTTTATGAACTTAAACTAAAGATATGTCAAATGTGCCAAAATATCTTTTAATCTCGTGATCTTTTAAATATGTCATGTAGAAAATTAAAATTAAAGAATTATAAATAAAAAAATCTTTTTAAAACATATTATTCTTTAATAGGACAAACAAATTGAAATAGAAAGAATATATTAATTTAAGTCATCAACTAGACTAATAGATACACTTTCGGGTAAATCAACACCCTCACCCCAACAATAATAATCAAAGTTTCATAAATAATAATAATAACAACAACAACACTAATAAAAGTTTCATAAATAATAATAATAATAACAATGACAATAACAATAACAAAAAATTTCATAAAAAGTCTGAAACCTATTCTCAAGTAGCTATTACCTATATGAATATTTTTCTTCTATTGTGTTTTATCTTTAGCTAAGTCTGCATTGACACCAAACATTTGTAGGTTTTTTGAAACTTCATTCCATATAATTTTAGTCTACCCCATCTCCTTTTAACAACTTCACTTATCAACCATCCAGTTTTAATCTTATAAGTAATATCTTCATCTATCATGTCATTCTCTTGAAACAATGAACCTAGGTATCCAAATTGCTGGCATTTTGGCGCTGTAATTCCATCTACTCTCACCTCAACTTCTCCTCTCTCATGCTGATTAAACCTACAATACACGTATTTAGTCTTATTTATATTTATCCTGAAACTCCTACTCTCTAAAATGCCCTCCATATAGTTCAAATTTTTGATTGATACCCTTGATTGTTTTGTCAATTAATACAATATAAATATATATATATATAAATATAATATATATATATATATATATATATATATATATATATATATATATATATATATATATCAAAGCTTAAGATAAAAAATCCAAAGTAGCAACAGAAATGCACAAATGTGGTACTGAAAACTCAAGATAGGACATGAACTATTATGATACCCTTCATCTACCAAAGGTTCTATTCTTGAAACATTTTGAAAATTAAATATTGATCTATCATCTTAACCTTTTCTATCCTTTTCTTAGGTCTTCAAAATAGCCCTACCATTTCAAGCTTAAAATCAACATTCCATTAGGATGCTCATTTCCTCTCAATAAGTGCCTTATTAGGATTCAAAATCTAAAGTTTATAGATTCCTACAATAAATCTTGTTAATACTATAATAATAATTAGATTCACAGTCAAATATTTATAAATGATATAAAATAAATTAATTGAGCAAATTAATACAGGGAAGATAAAAAGAAAACAAGAGGAGCAAAAGAGTTTTGCCGTGTATTACAGTATTTTCTCTCTGTGTTCTATCTTTTCATTTACATCAACCTTGCCTATATATAGGCACAAGATGAAGAGCAAATACCAAGTGGGCAAGTTGCCCACTTAAAAGTGGGATCCACTTGGAAAATTACACCCAATTTACTCACTTGAAAGTTACATCCAATACATAATACTCCCTCTTGGATGTCTATATAAAAGAAAAATATTAGCGAAAGAATAACTCTATATATAGTTATTTTCAATATTCATAGATTTTGTGTCTCGTTAAAACCTTACTAAGAAAAAATCAGTGGGAAAAAACCTAAAGAAGGAAAAAGAGTACACACATATGGTAATACGCCTTGAGTGATGCCTCATTAAAAACCTTACCAGGAAAATCCAGTGGGACAAAACCTTGCTTAAGAGAAAAAGAGTGCAGAGCGTATTTTACTCTCCCTGATGAAAACTTCATTTGATATTTTGGAGACGGTGCATTCCAATCTTATATCTTAGCTTCTCAAAAGTTGATGTTGATAATGCCTTTGTGAATAAATCTGCAAGATTATCACTTGAACGAACTTGTTGTACATTAATATCACCATTCTTGTGAAGATCATGTGTGAAGAATAATTTTGGTGAAATATATTTCATTTTGTCTCCTTTTATAAAATCACCTTTCAATTGAGCTATGCACGCGGCACTGTCTTTGAATATAATTGTGGGTACCTTGACATCATTTTCTAGGCCGCATCTTTATTTGATGAACTATATCATCAATCTCAACTAGACACATTCTCTACTTGTTTCATGAATTGCTATTATTTTAGCATGATTTGAAGAAGTAGCAATAATGGACTGCTTTGTATATCGTCATGATATAGCAGTTCCTCCGTGTGTAAATAAATATCATGTTTGAGATCGAGCTTTATGTGGGTCTGATAAATAACCTGCATCTGCATAATCAATAAGGTCTGCACAACCTTTGTTAGTATAAAATAAACTCATATCAATAATATCCTTCAGGTATCGCAAAATATGTTTGATACCGTTTTAATGCCTTCGCATTGGGGATGAACTATACCTTGCCAACAAATTAACATAAAATATTATATCAGGTCTTGTTGCGTTAGCAAGATACATAAGTGCACCAATTGTACTGAAATGTGATACTTCAGGACCAACAAGTTCTTCATCCTCTTTTGGAGGTCGAAATAGATATTTTTTCACTTCAAGTGATCAAACAACCATTGGAGTACTTAATGTATGTGCTTTGTCCATGTAAAATCTTTTTAAGATTTTCTCAGTATAGACAGATTGGTGGACAAATACCTCATCTGCTAAATGTTCAATTTGCAGACCTAGACAAAGTTTTATCTTTTCAAGATCTTTCATCTCAAATTCTTTCTTTAGATATTCAATCGCCTTTTGGACCTCTTCAGGGATTCCAATGAGATTTATGTCATCAACATAAATGGCGAGTATAACAAAATCTGATTTTATTTTTTTAATAAAAATACATGGACAAATAACATCATTTATATATCCTTAATTTATTACGTACTCACTAAGGCGATTATACCACATACGCCCTGATTGTTTCAGACTATATAATGATCTTTGCAGTTTTATTGAGTACATCTCTCGAGACTTATTACATGCTTCAGGCAATTTTAATCCTTCTGGGATTTTCATGTAAATTTCATTATCAAGTGAACCATAAAAGTAAGCTGTAACTACATCCATTAGATGTATTTCAAGATTTTTATTTACAACTAGACTGATGAGATATCGAAATGTTATTCCATCCATAACTGGTGAATATGTTTCTTCATAGTTGACCACGGGTCTTTGAGAGAATCCTTTTGTAACAAGGCGTGTCTTGTATCTTACAATTTCATTTCTCTTATTTCGTTTTCGCACAAAAACCCATTTATAGCCAACTGGTTTTACACCTTCAGGGGTTTGGACTACAGGTCCAAAAATCTCACGTTTAGCAAGTGAGTCTAATTTTGATTGAATTGCCTTTTTCCATTCTGTTCAATCACATCTACGTCGACATTCTTTGACGGGTTTAGGCTCAAGACTTTCACTATCTTGTATGAGGTTAATTGCAATATTATATGCAAAAACATTATCCACCATAATTTTCGATCGGTCTAAATATATCTCATCATCGGTAGAACTTATTGAAAGTTCTTCATTCACTTGAGTCTCAGGTTCACTGATTTCTTCAGGAATATCAAGATTACTCAAATCTTAACCTTCTTCAGGAGGTTCTTGTGTAGTGTCATCTTTATTATTCCTTACGCCTCTCTTTCTAGGATTTTTATCCTTTGAACCCAATGGTATACCACACTTCAGGCGTGTTTGAGATTCAGAAGCTATGATACTAGTAGATGATCCTTTTGGAACATCAATTCGGATAGGCACATTCACTGCAGGGATATATGACTTAGTTATCTGTTTCAAATCAGTAAATGCATCTGACATTTGATTTGCTATTTTCTGTAAGTGGATGATCTTCTGGACCTCCTACTCATATGTGCGGGTACGTGGATCAAAATGAGATAGTTATAAAACTTTCCACACAATTTTTTTTCGGGTTTCTTTTTCTCTTCCCCTAATGGCGGAAAAATTGTTTCATCAAACCGACAATCTACAAATCGAGTAGTGAATAATTCTCCAGTCAACGGTTCAAGGTATCGAATTATGGAGGGTAAGTCAAATCCAACATATATGCCCAACCTTCGTTGAGGGCCCATCTTTGTACGTTGTGGTGGTGCTATAGGCACGTATACCGCTCAACCAAAAATTCTTAGATGGGCTATATTTGGCTCATGTCCAAATACTAATTGTGACGGAGAGTATTTATTAAAATGTGTCGGTATGAGACGTACAAGTGCTGCTGCATGTAAGATAGCATGACCCAAAACAATAATTGATAATTTTATTTTTTATTAGTAGAGGTCTTGCTATCAATTGTAGGCGCTTTATAAATGACTCTGCAAGGCCATTTTGAGTATGAACATGAGCAACAGGATGTTTAATTTTTATCCCAATTGATAAGCAATAATCATTAAAAGCTTGAGATGTAAATTCTCCAGCATTATCAAGGCGAATGGCCGTAATTGGATAATCTGAGAATTGCGCTCTTAATCTTATTATTTGCGTTAATAACTTCGCAAACGTCAGGTTGTGGGATGATAAGAGGAACACATGAGATCATTTAGATGATGCATCTATTAGGACCATAAAATATCTAAACAATCCACTAGGTGGATGAATAGGTCCACATATATCTTCATGTATACGCTCTAAAAAGCTAGGAGATTCGACGCCAACCTTCAGGGTCGATGGTCTGGCAATTAATTTGCCTTGATAACAAGCAGCACATGAAAATTCATCATTCATAAGAATCTTCTGGTTCTTTAATGGATGTTCAGTTGAATTTTCAAATTCGTCTTATCATTATTGATCCAGGATGACCTATTCGATCATGCCATAACATAAATGTATTTAGATCAGTAAACTTTTGGTTTACGATCATATGTGCTTCAATTACACTAATTTTTGCATAATATAGGCCAGACGACAAAGTTGATAATTTTTTCAAAATATATTTCTGGCTTGAGACACTCTTGGTTATACCAAGATATTCAGTATTCATCTCATTTAGTGTCTCAACATGATATTTATTTCTGCGGATATCTTTAAAACTTAACAAGTTTCTTAGGGATTTAGAAGGGAATAGTGCATCTTCTATAACAATTTTTGTCCCCTTAGGCAGAATTATAATAGCTCTTTCGGAGCCTTCAATCATTTATGAATTACCAGAAATTGTAGTAACATTTGCTTTCCTTCTAAGCAAGTTGGAAAAATATTTTCCGTTTTTAAAAATAGCATGAGTTGCTCTACTATCAATTACACAAATATCCTCGTGATTGATCATTGATCCAAACAAAATTTGAGGCATATTCATATTTTTCTTCAAAAGGAAATAAAGTAAATATTATAATTAATATATGGTTTATTACACAAATTTTATTTATGGACTAGGAAAATACAAACATAATATTTAGTACAGATAAAATAAAAAAAAAGAAAATGATTTAAATATTATTAGTCTTATCAATATTCATATTTTCTTCTGGAAAATTAAAGAAATCAGCTACATCTAGATGCATAGGCTCAATATTATCTTCAGAGATAAAATTTATCTCTGGATTATTTTCTGTCATCTTTAAGGATGCCTAATATAGCTGAACCAGACGTTTTGATGACCGACAAGTCCGCGACCAGTGCCCTATACCTCCACATCTATGACATATGCTTTCTGAATTTTTCTTGGGTAAAGATTCTGGTCTTTTACTCTGCCTTTTATATTGCTGATCATTTCTCGGTGCTAGCCGAGCATCATGATTATAATTTCTTCTTCGACCATGACCACGACCACGACCACGACTGGGGCCATGGCCTCTTTCGCGTTGGTTATAATTTGCCTGATCCACTTCAGGGAGTGGCAAAGAACCAATGGGCCGACTATCATGAATTTTCATTAATAGTTCATTTTGGCGTTCAGCAATAAGAAGGCGAGATAGTAATTCAGAATATTTTTTAAAATCTTTTTCGCGATATTGCTGCTGCAGGAGCATATTCGCGGGTGGAAATGTGGAGTATGTCTTTTCAAGTTTATCTTGCTCAGTGATCTCTTCTCCGCATAAATTTAACTGAGCTATAATTCTAAACAAGACAGAATTATATTCAGTTATATTTTTGAAATCCATTAATCGCAAGTTTAGCCAATCATGAAGTGTTTATGGAAGCATGACCAACTTTAGGTGGTCATATCTTTCTTTTAAATTTTTCCACAATTTAATGGGGTCTTTTAATGTGAGATATTGTAATTTTAACCCCTCGCCAGGATGGTGGCGGAGAAAGATCATGGTTTTGGCACGGTCTTGATTAGATGTCGTATTGTCATCTTTGATGGTGTCTGTCAGACCCATCGATTCTAGATGAATTTCGGCATCAAGTGCCCATGATGAGTAGCCTTTTCCAGAAATATCAAGAGCAACAAATTCAAGTTTTGAAATATTAGATATTTTAAGAAAATAAAATTTTTACCCCTTTATTACCTTTTTAAAAATATAGTTCAAAGCGACGGAGGCTCGTGCTGATAACGTGATATAAAATAAATTAACAAGGCAAATTAATGCGGGAAGATAAAAAAAACAAGAGGAGCAGAAGAATTTTGCCGTGTATTGCAATATTTTCTTTCTGTGTTCTATCTTTTCATTTATATCAACCTTGCCTATATATAGACACAAGATGAAGAGCAAATACCAAGTGAGCAAGTTGCCACTTAAAAGTGGAGTCCACTTGGAAAATTACATCCAATTTGCTCACTTGAAAGTTACATCCAATACATAACAATAAATATTTAATAAATTTTTTAATATATATACATTATATGCAAGAGGACTCACCACTTAATGACTTGGATAGTGAAAATGTTAACCATGTCTAATTCAAAAAGTCCCGTATTTAAGTGAAAATGGGTGAAAAGGACGGACTCATTATCCACTGAGTTTCATAGTAAAAACAACAGCGGTTTTTTCGGTTAAAAATATGTAATACCTAAAAGAAAGTACATTCTATAAATTGATACAGGTGAAAAGGAAATTAATAAGCACACACTCATGCCTAGCTGGAGAATATCTAAAAGTCATTAAATGTGTAACATGTCAAAGGGGAGGGGACTCCATCACTTGGTAACTTGTCAGATCAAAAAAAATACTTCCTAGTTGCAAAGACAAAATTTTAATGGCATGGACCATAGAGGTTGTTCAATGAAAGAAGGATACATATCCCAACACAAAAAAATCAGTAACGATACTAGGATTTTGACTAAGAAGATTCAAAATCTTAATAAGTAGACACACGAACTAATCGAAGTAGGTTCAACATCTACTATATATACATAAAAAATTATTTTAACCATATATAAACAGTATAATTATCTGTCGAAGAGGGTTCGAATGAACCCCTGATCATAAGGTGGCTCTGCCACCGAAAACAATACCCCTCCACACCCATCCCCACAAAGACAACGCAAAAATTAACTCTTGGTGTGTTTGCCAAAACAAAAACAAAAAAAAGAACAAAAATCTACAAATTGCCCACAAAAAGATATGTGGTCCCTTATGTTAACAATGCCATAGCAAGTAAAATGAAAGTTTAAGTCTTGTGCTGACCTATATTTTTTCCACTCAAGATTCATGTGTTCTATCTCTTTTTGCACTGCCGACACCTTTTTTTTTTTTGGTCTTAATAATGAACCTTACAAAAATAAAATAGGCTCTGTTCATGCACACCCCAGATAGAGGTGAAGCTCATCATTTGAAGGACCATTTTGAGGTCTCAATAGAAGGGCATAAGTGTCAAGTCAATGAAGTGAGTGAAAATTTATGGGATATTAGAGTTTACATTTCAAGAGACAAAAAAGTTCAGGTGATTTCTGTCAAATATATCTAAGCCTTGGTAAGATAGCACTCTAAGTGGGTGGTCTAGCCGTCAACGGTGTCAAATATGACCCAAAAATTTATGGTTTGTTCAAAATTTGATGGGTTGAGAACAAGATAAGTTTCATACTGAGTTTATTTTAGCATAATCTAACCAAAAAATAATCTTCAATTTAGCCCAATACTAATCCATATTTAAGATTTACTTAAAGGGTTTACTACTTGAGATTTACTTTGGTTTTTCAATGAGTCGGGGCTCGGATCCCAAGACTTGGGTCAAGGTCGGGTTGAGGTGGAGTCACGAGTCAAGGTCGGGTTGAGGTGGAGTCACGAGTCAAGGTCGGGTCTCAGATTGGGATTGGGTCTCAAGTCGCAAGGCTCGGGTCTTGGTTCAGATCCTGTGTCTCGAGGCTCAAGTTGGGTTTGGAGTTTAGGTCAAGTTTTGGGTAAAGATCGAGGATAGGGTTAGGGTTAGGCTAGGTCAAGGCTCGAGTAGTTCATGAGACTCGGATCGAGGGTCTGGGTCAGGTCCCAAGTCTCGAGTTGCAGTTGAATCACAAGTTAGGGTTTGGGTTGGATCGTTGTTCAAGTGGGTGGTGTCGGGTTCCAGGTTACGGTAAAGTTGGGTCTCGAGTTGAGATAGATGGTCGAGGATCAGGTCCTGAGTCAAGGTTAGTCTTGGGAGCGAATCGGGTCTCAAGTTTCATGTACCAACTGTCGGGTTGAGGCTCGATTCATGTGTCTCAACTCAGAATAGGGTCAAGGTCAGGTCCTGGGTCTCGATTCAAGGATGAAATTCGAGGCTAGTCTCGAGTCGAGGTCAAATCTCGACTTAGGGGCGGGGTGGATCTGAGTAAATGGTAGGGAAAAGGTGGACCATTCAAAAAATTTGCGTCAAACTGGACAAGTACTCAACAATTGTTAGTCCATTTTCGTCCAAGTAGCTTTATTAACTCAATCCATTTTAACTTACTCAATTTCAGCCCAATTCGCCCATTTGATACCCTTGCTAGCAGTCACTAAAGTGAGTGAAACCTATGGGAGCAGAGATTAAAGACGCAAGGCGATTTTTTCCTATATGTCCAAGCCTGGATGAATAAATTTATTATGATATCTGTTAAAGATGAGAGGTAGCAAATGTTCTGTGATTCCAACATCCACTTAGTGCAACCAGCTTTTCCTCTGTTGGGCCCTGCTCCCTTCATCTTTTATTTCAATTTACTTCATGGCAAGGACTATTCCAAGTTTTACCACAAACATAAATGGAAAATCTCACTCGTGCTCGATGTTTACACCAAATCACATCCGCTTGAAGTGACAACATAGCGAAGGGCACGGGGCTACCAACTCGACCGCATGGGGCCATGACTATAGCGTCGTGGCTCTACCATGAATATTTATCATGAAGGCTTGCAAGATCAGTCACTTACTAAGTCACCTAAAGATAAGGTGCAGATAACAATTACCCTACACCAGAGCATGGTAACCAAAGATGGCAAAACCAACAAAAGCAAATGTACATGGATGGTAAGGTGTCTTATTCATTACAACAGAAAATTCCAAGAATTTGAAAAGCAAGTTTGACTAAGCCTTATTTAGCCATTTAAAATCCTTATATACATAATATGATGAATGTGAAATGCCTTGAACACAAGTACTGGTTTTGAGAAATCCCAAATCAGAAAAAAATGAACTAAAAAAAAATGATATTGCTTCTACCTATAGTATTATTGACAAACAATTGACTCTCTGTAAACGACTGACAACAATTACTCTATCTAAGGATATTAGGGAACTCACACAGGAATGACATGAAAGTCTCGCGTACAAAATCCTAATTGGCTTCATTTCATATAGCAGAAGTCGATAACTGGAAATATCCGAGCTATTCCCTGGACTCTGTTGTTCTGCCAGTACAAAGTTCAGACAAGAGGATGTGTATCAGTTCTTGAACACAATAAGTAGGTTGCTGTTTCTCCCCTCTTGAGCCATATTAACTAATTTGCTCTCCGATAAGATCTAGACCAACAAGGAGGAATGTCACTCCTTGGAAAAGAAGGAAGTAAAAGTGGAGTCCATGAGCAGATAAAAGGCTTCTGGCTGACGCCGTTAGGAGTAAGAAAGCAAGAGCTAGCTCTTTTCTGTATATTTTGTTGCTCTTCTTGGCAGGTGTAGAAGTTTCATCTTTCTGCTTGGTCAATCGGTTCAGCTCAGAAAGTTCACTTTCCGAAGCCCCTCTGCTGATCTGTGGTGCCCCAAATGCTTTTAAATCTTTTTCAGCAGCGGCCAGTAGGTCGGATTCAGAAGACCTTCCTGCCTTTTTGGTAACAACCCACTCGTACGAGCTTCCCAATTGGAAAAGTCCAGATACCATAGCATTGAACTTTGTCACTGACATAGTGTTTTCGAAAAGGAGGTAGGGGGCTATGAAAGGAATAGATTTTGGTGCTGGAAGAATGTTTAGAAGTGTCATAAGAATGGGTATGTAGCAAACAACCCAGAAAGGGAGCTCGGCTTCCGGGATGAACATGGTTAGAGGAAGAACTACACAAAACAATGTGAATGAATAAAAGGGAAGAATGAGCTTTCTCAACAAAAAGAAAAGAAGTATTAAGTTGGCTTTCTTCCATACTGATATCTGCACAAAAGTTTCAAAAGAAAAGTTCCATTAGAAATTTTATAACAACTACGCTTCAATCTCAAGCTAGTTGGGATTGGCTATATGAATCCTTGATATTCATTTCATCACCTCTTTCATTCTAATATTTAACATCAGAAATGCTCTTCATTAGAGTTTTTGATCCCAAAAAAATTGGCAAAACTGAAGAGAAGAAATAATGTACCTTGGAAGAAACAATAGCAGGAAGACAAACTCGGAAAAGTTGCATAGGGCCAGAATGCCATCGATGTTGTTGCTTCCTATAAGCTTCAAAAGACTCGGGAACTTCACACAGGACCTATTTTTTCCATGTTGATACAATGAGCATTGTGATTAGATTTCCAAATTCACAAAGAATAGTTTAAATTTAAAAATTCAAAAAAGTTAACAGGTAGAAAGACCTGGCAAAAGTTTCATCAAACAGGATTTCATTTAAATTTTAAAAAGAAAAAAGACTAGAGGAGAGAACCAATCAAACGGCCATGAAACAGTGTTTCATAAACTGAGAGCAATTCGGGTGAATGACTCATTTTTTTGGTTTTTCAGTTTAAAATCAACATTTGGTATCTCACGATATAAATACGGAGACCTATGTTTTAAATTAAAGAACGAAAGAGGATGGAATGAGTTTTATCTTTCAAAAGAAAGAATGCAACTAATGAACGGAGTTATTGACCTTTGAATCTTAGTCAAGTCGATAAAACTCCAGCTTCTACTTGCAAGTGCAACACAATAAAAAAAACAACTGCATCTTGATCCCGAACTAGTTCTATTTACAACTAAATTCTCGAAATAATAAAACCACTTGCAACAAATGCTAGTCAAAGTAGCACTATATGGTACCATTAGCACATTTAACAAAAATGTGAAAGTGGACAATCCTTACCCTCACATCATTAAGATATATGAACTTCCAACCATTGAGATGCGCACGAACAGCAATATCCATATCCTCCACAGTTGTCCTCTCAAGCCAACCTCCAGACTCTTCCAAAGCTTTGATTCTCCAAATACCAGCAGTTCCGTTAAAACCAAAGAAGTTCAAGAATACCCCGTTCACCTGCTGTTCCACCT
This sequence comes from Solanum dulcamara, assembly GCF_947179165.1. Lineage (NCBI taxonomy): Eukaryota > Viridiplantae > Streptophyta > Magnoliopsida > Solanales > Solanaceae > Solanum > Solanum dulcamara. The sequence goes on along the minus strand of NC_077241.1, from coordinate 5,623,460 downwards.
CAAAATGAAAACACAGATTAATGTTTTGGAGACGAGTCAGCAAGTTCTCATCCTTGTTAACAAATGCCCATCTTGTTTGAACCAATCCTAGTTCGGGGTTATCCTGTGGCAAAGTCAAAGAATACACGTTAATTGTCAACAATAACATCAACAAACTCACTAAAGGAAGAAAAGAAGAAACATATTTCACCTTGAAATGGGGGACTGTTTGCTTAAGAAAATCTGGAGTTGGTTGGAAGTCTGCATCAAAGATTGCAACAAATTCATAATCCTTCACATAGTCACAACTCATTGCGGACTTCAGGTTCCCTGCCTTGTAACCAGTTCTAACCAGCCGGTGCCTGTAAATTATGTTGATACCCTTTTGGTTCCATTTAGCGACCTCTGACTTTATTAACTCTTGGATGCACTCATTGTCGGAATCATCAAGAATTTGAATCAACAAACGATCTTTTGGCCAATCAAGCTGGCAAACTGCTGATATAGACATCTCATATACCTGTGCAGCATCAGTAATGAGAAAAACATTTGAATACTTGCTCAGAATGAAAAAAGAAGAAGTTAAAAGTAAGAAGAAAATTATATTTGTTTCATTGAAAACCATAACAATCTTTGACAACCATGTCCTTTTGCATGTAGAACACGATTAACATAAACCTTGAGTACTATGTGCCAAATCTAGATAAAGATCCTAGAAATGCTCAAGGTCCTTAGTTGGTAATAAGATACAAAACTTGCAATACCATTGCGAAGAGAAAAGTACACACCAAATACAAGCAATCACTAGAGAACATCCCTGAACCACTTCTGTTACCTAAAACAGAAAAAGTAAGAAAGATACCACTATTATGGAAAAAGAACAAAGGCAGAAAGAAATCATAAAAATTAAGTGATAATCAGGAAGCTAAAGAGGAAACCATAAATATAAATGGTTTAGCACCACAACACAAGAAAGGAGTTGAATTCACCTAAAAAAAAAATTTGGGTCATTTTTTCTTTCCTAATAGGAGGATCAATAGTGTTCCCACCTGCCCTCTGATACAACTCGAACCCTCAACATACAGGTTGTTTGTGGAGGTGCTCAATCACTCGAGCAAGCCTCACTAGTCGAATTCACCTAAATGGACGTATATTACCAGATAAAATTCAACTAGTTCAAAGTCTAGAAGTGATTCATGTTGACATCTAATGAGAAGTTCAAAAATTAAACAGAAACCACAGTACAAAAATGAGAAGATAAAATATTCACAATTCAAAAGGGCAGCAAAAGCAAAATTACCTCTCTTTCGTTACACATAGGAATCTGCACAAGAACCATAGGATAGTAGCTATTGTTTGATCCCTCAATATCATCTGATTTAAATGGATCCCCTTCAATCCTTGGCTTAATCTTCTTGCACTTTATATAAAAGCAACCCAAACAAAGTACTAAACGATCTAAAGACTGAATTAAGAACAAAACAGTACAGAATGTGGAGAGTTTTTGAACTGAAGGTGCAATATAATCAGCACGAAAATCCAACCAAACAACATATATTATATGGAACAACCCCAAAACATCAGAAGTATGTGGTATATACAAATTTGGATTCTGGAAATAATGCCAACCTTTGAAGTAAGCAATCACTTCAAAGGCTAACATAACCAAAGAAACCCCCAAACAAGCTTTAATTATTCTAAAAAGTAGTTTACTCTTTCCAAGTTTTTCACTTGCAAGAGAAACCCCTTTTCTCAAAATCAACCTATTCTTGATTGTTCCAATTAAAGTCCATAAAATTGTTGCAAGCCAAGCAACACAACCAACAGCTTGGTTAGCTTTAAGCAACAAAACCCATGTCACTTGTTTAGCATTCTTGCCTCTACTCTTTTCTATTGGCTTAAATGCAGCATCAGGACCATCAATTTCAACAATGGAGAAATTGGGGTTCTCCATTTTCACTATAACTGGGGTTCCCCTTTGTGTATCTTTACCCCACCAGTCAGAAAAATTCAATCTTGGAGCCATTTAAGCTACTTGGAACAAGAAATTTTAGCAGATCTTGAAAGATCAAGAACAGGTTTTTCTGTTACACTATGAAAGAAATTCAAGAGCTCTCCATTTTTTTACTTAACAAAAATGCAACAGAATGTTAAGATTCTTAATGTTAAGATTCTTTGCATTCTCTCAGAGGCAACTCAAGCAACTAAAAATAAAGAAGCAGCAAAGCACCATTATAGAGGAAAGTATATACCATAAATTACCAGCTATGAAACCCCCACCCACCCACCCCCCACCTCCCCAAATTCTTGAAAAATTTTACTTCCCACTTTTTTTTGGATTTAAACTGTGAAAGTTATGTACTAAAATAAGTAAAAGAAAATCACAAGCTGTCATCTTCATCCATTTAGAACTGTAAATATGAAGAATGTTTTTATGTGTTGACTAAATGTAGAGAAATTAGGTGAAAGAATAAAGTCATAGAGTAATTGAGATTAAACAGAGCTTTAAAATAAAACTTCCTATCCACTAAACTTTTAGCACTAATTTGCTTTTTCAGTTTCAATTTGTTTGTCTTATTTTTTTATTTTAATTCATTCAAAAAAATTATCTCTTTTTAAAATAATTTTTTAATTTTAACTTTTTTTAAAGATATATTTAAAATTAAATAATTAAAAAATATTTGAATACATTTTATGTATCTTTAGTTCATAACTATAAAATTCAAAAGTTTTTTTATTTTCTTAACTCAATAACAATAGCATACTCAATGAAATTTCTCATTTCGCTAGATATGTAAATCTTACTACTATTTTGTGGAGGTAAAAATACTGTTTTTCAAAAGATCCTTAACTCAAGTAGGGCAAATTTATGTTTTTAAAAAACCTTCGATTTTAAGTGTAGTAAATCGAAGTACAAAGAAGAAGAAATAGTGTAGGAAAGAATAAAAAACAACAAAATAGTGTAATAATCGAAACATAATAAATAACTGATGATGTTAATTTTCTTAACTCTATAGTAAATTAAAATCAAATAAATAAATTGAAACGAAGAATATTTTTTGTGTGTGGGGGTGGGGGTAGTGGGGGAGAGGTTGCAGTACAATGTTGGAAAAGGATATGCAACCACTCATTAAAGCTTTAGTATAAAGTGTTAAGCTTGATTGTTCAAATTCTCATAATTAGGCACTTTAGACTAAAGAATGTGTTAAAGTAAGTAACTTTTTTACCCCTATTAGAAGTTCTTTTGTTAAGTGCTTTCTCAATTATTGTCAGTATTATTCATTGTTTTTGCTGTATTGTTAATGCTACTGCTAAGTGTTTGTTCTTAATTTTATTGTTTTGTTTTGTGGCTATTTAGATTAGAGATCAGATATTTGCAACTTGTCGAGAATATGATTTTAGATAAAACGATATAGAGATTGAAAATTATCGTAGAAAATTAGAAGGTAGTTTATTGATCAATTTTCCTCATTAGTAGTATGGTTATTTTCTATTATCCTACTTTTTATATTTCAATTTTATTATTATATATTATTTCTTTTATTTCAATTATTATATTATTTGTAGTAGTTATTGATATTCTTTATTGTATTTTTTTTATTTGTTTTGATATGTTTTACTTGATTAAAGGTTTATTGAAAATAGTCTTTCTACCCTCACAAAATAAATACTCCCTCCATCTCATTTTAGGTATCATAGTTTTCTTTTTGAGAGTCAAACTATATGAACTTTGACTAACATTTTAAGATATATTTTTTTATCATATTGATATGAAAAAAATTATAACTTATAATATTTTTTGTATAATTTTTGAATATCTAATTTTTTTACTTTATAATATTGAATTAAAGTAATATAATTCAACTTGAAAAATTAATCAAATTGACTTTCAAAAAATATAATATAACAACTAAAATAAAACGAAGAGAATAAAAGATTGCGTACACCTTATCTTACTGGATAGGTTGATGTTGTCTATGTGACTATTTACATTTAATTAAACATTAATTATTTTTTTACTTTCTTGGGAGCACAAATGACACATAAAATTCCTTTCACTTTGAAAATTTTGTTATCTATAGGGATAAGTTTATAAAATAGTGCAGTGGCAGAATGTTTTCTTGTCCTCTTTTGCTTGGTAATTTGAGCTGTTTTGGGATTCAAAAATATTTGGGGCCAAAACTGATTTTTGATTTTAAAAAATAGTAATTGCTGTTAGAGTATGGGCAATGTACTATTTAGGAAATAAAGAAATAAGTAAATTAACAGGAAGTGTAACTATCAGAATAGTTCCTCTTTTTTTTTGTTTTTTTGTTTTTGTAAAATACATAAATATTTATATTTTTTGATCGAGAATTTATTGAAAACAATCTCTTTATTACTATAAAAAAAAGACATTAAGTGATAACTAATAGATTCTCCTTTTAGCAACAATATTTATTGTCGTAAAATATTTATCAATACTTGACAAAATATTTAGCAATAATTGAGTTAATGTCATTCTATTCAAAGTTGCTAAAGTTTTTAGTGACTTTAATATAAAATATTGATTATAAATACCCATATTTATTATTGATTCTAAATATAATATAACAGTAATTATATTTAAAAAACATTATTTGTTATAATATACTTTCAAAATAGTAATAAAATCTGTGAATACTCTATTCTCTCGAAATTTACTTTTGTAATATTAAATTGAATTTGATGTTGTTGTTGTATACATAAATATTTGTTGTTGAAAAAAAAAAAATCTTATACCTAGTGGGTAGGGTGGGGGAGAGTGGAGTAGCGTGGGGGTAGGGAGTTCAAAGTGTCATTTTTTTTTTAATCACGTTGGGGAATAATGGTGTCATTTTTTAAAATTCAAACAAATACTTGAAAATGACATTTTGAAGATTGGTAAATGGTAGGAAAGATTTTGGTTTTACTTTTGGGAAATTTTTATTTAATCAACGAAGATTCTATAGTTGGTTATTTCAGTTGTATTCTAATTTTCTTATTAAGAAGACAATTGTTTTTTATTCAAACAAATGTGAGAATCAACTCATTTGAAGATAATGATAATAATATTAACAACAATAATAATAATAACAATACCTAGATACCTCATATAAAACCTGAATTACATGTCACCGGGGCAGCTTTATATTAAAAAAAATAATAATAAGAAACTCACCTGGGGTTAGGCCCCAAATTTGAGGAATCTCATTTTTTAATAATAAAAAAATTATTATAAATATTTTTAAAAATTGTACTGATTGTGTAGTTTAATAATACAAAATTTAAAAGACTTTTTTTACTTTCTTATTAAATTTCAAATCCTATGTCAAGTTAAAATCATATAAATAAATTAAAACGCAGAAAACGAAGAGAGTATTACTTATAGAAAAGATAATATTTTTCACCTATAAAAACAAATATTCAATTTTGGATCTCAAAATAATTTTGTAAGAAATATATTATCAACTTTGTATATTAAAAAATACACTAAAAGAAAAAACTTTGAATGAGAAATGTATTATTAACTATTATTTAAAAATTTAAGACCTCCAATTTATTTTGATTTTAGGTTATCAAAGTGTTTGAGCCGCCCATCCATGTCACATCAAGTTGTGTAAAGGACGATAATAATTTTTTTTAACAAGTAAAAAACAAGGTAAGAGTGATCAATTTTTATTTTAAGAGCGTTATATTTTTAACCCCAAAAATCTTGACGAGGGACAAATGTACTCCAACCTCATAAATAATAATAATAATAATAACAACAACAACGACAATACCTAAACACCCCCAAAGACTTAGATCTTGAATTTTACATGTCACATCAAGTATCATCTTATGTGAAAGATGATGAATGTGAAGAGAATGATTTTGTTTCACAAGTTAGAGACAAAGGTAAGAATACAAAGTAAAAAATAAGGGTATCTATCAGGTGGTTCGATTCAATTTTCGCACTTTATTCCAATGATCTAAACTCATCGGATAACATTATTGCTGTTGATGGAGAATATAATTAATAAGCAATGGCGATGATATTTGGGTGAGCGGCAAATGAAGACAGATGTTTTAGGATAAATATATCTAGAGTTGTTGATTGACGGTTAATGAATTATCGATTTATTTCATATAAAAATGATAGAATTCTGAATTATTTTAAAATCATTAAATTAATCATTTAATACTTATAACTTCATAAATTTTCTTAAAATTTAAATTATCAATTATGATCCGATTTTGAACTATTTGAACCAAAAGGGAAAGAATTCACTTCACCGACAGATCAAAAGGAACATATATATATATATATATATATATATATATATATATATATATATATATATTCCATTAAAACATATGGCATAAAAAGAGGCATATGCTATGGTGTCCTGGGCCACCTTTATATATTTCAAGTGCTGTCGGTGCCAATTAAATTGCTACAAGTTTCTTGCTTCTTCACTTAATAAAAATAATAATAATAATTATTATTATTATTTCCTTTCCCGGTATAAAGTATTTTTCTTATGGCCCCCTTCTTATTGAAAAATAAAATAAAATAAAAGTATTAAGGATGTTTCCTATATGAAGGAAAATATATTTTTTTGAAAATTAGTGGATATATATATATATAGGTTTAATCAGTATAAAAATAAAAAATTATTTTAAAATTATTTATAGATAATTTAGACAAATATTATGAGAAGTGGGGTGGAGAGTGGTGTGGTAGTGGGCTATGGAGGTGGGGCTGAGATGAGGTGTGTTGGAGAGTTGGGGGATAGAATTAAAAAAGACCTTTGAGTTATCTATTTGAGAATTTAGGACACAAGTTTTAAAAATTGGGTAAAAGGGACTCTAGTATAATTAGGTATTAATGGATTATGCTGATTTAAAAAAGAATATTTCTATACACCCCAAAGTTTTGTTATTTACAAATAGGCCCAACATATAAAAGGATTTTTAAGCCAAAAGGGCAACAAACAATTTCCAGAAAATCTGCTCATTTTTTCAGCGGGAGCAGCAGCAGCCCTTCCCACATTCATCTTCGTCTTCTTCCATATCTTCTTCTTTTCTTCTTTTTTTTCAATCTCAACACATTCCAATCTTTCAAACGCCTTGCTCTCTTCAAACTAGGGTTAGATTTATCTTCATTGAACAAAAATAAAATCTGCATTTGCTTTCTTCTTCATCACTAAACCAAAGATTTTTTAATTTGTATTATTTCTCCACGTCATCATCACCTCCAAACAACTAGCAGATGTTTAAATATTTGTCTAAACAACTAACAAATGTTTTTATATCTCGATCTCTAAAATAATTAGCAAATATTTTCATATTTCTCCAAACAACTAGCTGATATTTAAAATATTCTCATTGTTTTAACTAAAGAATCATAAAAAACACCTAAATAACTTAGGGTTGTTTAAATATCTTCTGGTTGTTTGAACTAAACAACTTTTGATTGTTTAAACAACTTCTGTTGTTTGAACTAAACAACTTAGGGTTATTTAAACAACATCTCTAGGTTGCTTGAACAACTCTTGTTTATATAAACAGCATATCCTCTCCTCTCTTTTCTTTTCATCAATTATTTTTTTATAATTTTCACAATCAAATTGGAGTGAAAGAATTGGGGAAAAGAAAAGAGAAGAGAGGAGAGGAGAACATAGAAAATCGAATAAAGGAGAAAGAATTGGGGAAAAGAAAAGAGAAGAGAAGAGAGGAGAGGAGAGGCGAACAGAGAAAGAGGAAGAAATGTGTTTAGAAAATGAAGAAAATGGATGAAATTTTGGATTTTGTTAAAAGTTTTTGATCTTTTAATTTTTTATCCTAAGTTTACAAATATTTTAAATCAACCCTATCTCTTCATAATTAACTCCTAATTAAATGTTTATAACAAAAGAAAAGGAAAAAGAAATAGAAATCCCCTATCTTTCATTCCACTGTCAAATAACCCTTTTAACTCATTTTTCCTGAAGAGTTGAAGGATACTAGTGAGTGACGAAACTAATTTTTTTCATTATAACGAGTTCAAAATATGAAGAAGTAAACGCAAGAAGAAATGAGCTTAATATCTCTCTCTTTGATCCCTTACTAGCTCCGTCCTCAGAGGACACATTTAATATAGAATGCTACTTGTGAAACTTTTTTAATTTTGTCTTCTTTCAATAGTCATTTTCCTCATTTTTAAGGAACTAGTTTTCGTGGTGAAAATAATTTTTAAAAATTTTGATCAACCGAACATGAAAAATTTGAAAAACATTTTCATATCGAACACACGCATAATCCAGACAAATATTATGGGAGGTTGGGGTGGGATGAGGGGTGGTGTGGGATGCTATAGAGGATGATGATGAAGATGAGGTGCGTTGAATGGTGAGGTGGATAATTAATGTGGAATGTCAATAGTGGAGCTTATTTCTCCTATTATCACTTGAAAAGTCGTTTTCATCATTTTTATAGAATTTGTTCTCTAAAAAATATTTAACAAAAATTTTAATCAACCAAATATGAGAAAATTAATAACTATTTTTCTAAAAATGATTTCATTCCTACCGAACACACTCTAAAACAATAATAAAAGAGAAGAAGATCAATAGACTTTTTGTCTCTTTTCATCTTGTAATGACATGTTCTCGTCGTTATGAATAAGCCAATGGAGAAAAAATTTTCGGTGTTAAATTTTTCCACGTTTCAGTTGAATTGATTGAGTTTATGGGATCTTTGAGAGTGGAATGAAGGATAAGGGATTTGTATTTCTTTTTCTTTTTATTTTGTTATAAATATTTAATTAGAAGTTAATTATAAAGAGATGGGGTTGATTTGAAATATTTTTAAATTTAGGGTAAAAAATTAAAATATCAAAACTTTTAATAAAAACCTAAATTCTATTCATTTTCTCAATTTTTTTAAACGTTCTTTTCTCCTCTCCTCTCTTCTCCTCTTTTCTTTTCTCCAATTCTTTCTCTTTTATTTGATTTTTTCTGTTCTCCTCTCCTCTCTTCTCTTCTCTTTTCTTTTCCCCAATTCTTTCTCCTTTATTCAAAAATCGAAGGTAGATCAGCATTATTTTGTCAGCCTTCAAGTTCACCTTGAAGACAATTTTAATTTTAAGATAATCTCATTTTTTTTCCTCTTCATGTTTTCCTCATCTTGAATCAGTGAAATATTATATTATGTGATGTCATAGTTTTATATGGAATTAATAATGGAAATTGACATGTTTATATTTGTATTTGGATTGTGGTGGGTATATGATTGATTGTTCTCACTTTTCAATTCTTTCTGCCTTCAATTTTTGTTAGATGAGAATTGAATATTATTAACTCTTTAAGAGAAGTTGTTTGTGCCGTAGGCATTTGATAAATTTTCTAAGAGAATTGAGTTTTTATTAAGCTTCTAGATTCTTATATCTCCTATATTTAGTCTGATATAAGTATCAGTATTGAAATTCTTGTATAAGCAATCAATATTTGTTTAAGCACCCATTAGTTGTTTCTTATAAGCAATCAGTATTTGTTTAAGCAACCCCTAGTTGTTTACCTACTTTTTACGAGATATGAAGTTATTGTATAAGCAATCAAGAGTTGTTTGAACAACTTCTTGTTGTTTATTCTAAGCAACAATTATTTGTTTAAGCAATCACTACTTTTTTAACAATATTTTTATGAGCAATAATTTTCCAGTATAAATAATTAGATATTTTCTGAAACAACTAGTGTCTGTTTAAGCAACCACTAGTTGTTTACCTACTTTTTAAGGGAAAAACTTTAAACTGTAAACAAACAATATCTACATGTAAAGACCAATAGCAAAAACAGCCAACTTAGTACATTGATTCAGTTTCAAGTACAAAATAGATTGATTCGGTTACAAGTACGAATTTAAGAAGCTATACTACTGCTTGTTCCTTCATTTTGTCTTGCTCTGAGACTACACGTAGTTCTTTTGTGACCAACTCTTTTGCATATGGAGCATTTATTTTTCTTTTTTTTTGAACCCCGCTCCAAGACTGAAAGTGCACGTTTTCTCTTCTTTCGGCTCGGCTTGCGCACCACATATAGACAAGGTATTTTACTCTCCGAAAGCTCTGGAGGAAGCTCCCAAAATTCTTCAGATAACGCTGGATAAATTAATTTTTTGTATGCATGTTTGTATGACCATACTGAATAATATAGAGAAACAAAATCATAAACTCTTAATCCATAATCATCCCCGAACTGGGTTCATATCGCTGCAATAGCATGTGGACAAGGTATTTTGTCCAAATCAAACTCTCTACAAGAACATGTTCTATTTTTTAGATCAACCATAGCCACTGAACCATGACCAATGATGCTAAAAGTGTGGAAGTTTATTTAATAGGCCAATAGTGTATTGCCTATAGTTACATTTTCTCTTATTTTTCTTTCAACAGAAGGGACACATATGGTTGATGTGTTGGCCAAAACCATACGCCTCTCGTGAAACTTTTGAGCAAACCTCCTATTTATAGAATTGAATAGAGCAGTGATCGAGAATTCTCTTTCCGCCAAGAACATCTAGTTAATTGACTCAACAATATTGGTGGTCATTACATCATACCTAGAACATCAAGAAATACATACATATTAACTAAGAATCTACACCGTAAACAATCAGGAAGTGATTGAACAACTTTTTGTTGTTTAGTGTAAGCAATAGAAGTTGTTTAGTGTAAGCAAATATAATTTGTTTAAGCAACCAATGGTTGTTTGTAACGTATCTGTTGTCAGGAAAGTGTGCTCTACTCCATCTGTGGAAACCAACATCCTCAAGATATTTGGCGACAGTCATATCCAAATCTTTGATTTGTTAAAAATGATCATTAAACTCGTCATTCTAATATGCTTTCGCTGCATCATAAAAATGGTGCATCCAATCTCCATAGTGAAAGTTTTTGCGGATGCTTTCACCAAAATGCCTCATGCAAACTCCATAATAAGCTTCAGTATAAATCTTTGAAACAGTTTTCTTTATAAATGGATGTCTATCAAAAATTATGCTCAACTCATTAGTGTTGGGGACGATCTCGAGCAATTGTTCAAAAAAGTACTGATACGAGGCATCACCCTGTGAATTTACTATACAAAATGCCAAGTGAAATATGTAATTTTCGGTATCCAACACCACAGCAGAAAACAACACTACGCCATACTTTCCAAACAAATGTGTTCCATCAACAGCTAGGACTTTTCTTGTATAAGAAAATCCATTTATCCAAGCTCCATAGGATACAAAAATATACAAGAACCTGCCACAAGAATCAACCTTCAAATCTGTCTTGCTTCCTTCATTTGTAACATGAATCATATGACGATACTTATCTATAACTTCATATCCGTGTTCTGGCATTCCTCTTGTCAATGATTTTGCAATATAACTACCCGCCAAACATTTCTAGTAACTAATATTGCATTCCAATTCTACACAAATTGTTTCCTTAATTTCTCTTGTAGAGAGACTATTTCCCTCGATAAACTTATTTTCAATGTGTTTAGCAACGACTTCAGCGGTTGCATGTCGATGATGGCTTGTAAGATGTTGTACTCCATATGTGTGTATATTATGGTATGTGGTAATATGAAACCTATCAGTACCCTCAAACTTCATAGCTCGTAGTCGCCACTTTCAATTCTTATCTACACATTTGACATTATAGATTTTTTTTGTGCTCTTTACCTGCTCAAAACTAAAATTATTCTTCACAGCAGCAAGGTTCAATAGGATTTTTAATTCTTATTTCTTCTTGAAAGTTAGACCCAAGAAAAATTTTGTGCCATCATCACGACTGTGGCTACATTGTGTTGAGCCCTCAACCTCCTGTGTACTGAACAGATTAATAGAAGAATATGTATCTTCTTCTACCCTTTCTTCCTCTTCGGTATTGTAATCAAAATCTAAAAACTCTGAAGTAGCTTTAACTCTCGCTGTATTGTAATCAAATCCAGAACAATTTCCAGCTTCTTCTTGCCTTATTGTATTACTAGCAAGTCCATGGAACACTCCAATTGCTTCTTCAGATTATGGAACTTCTATCGGCCAAATTTCAACCACATTTATCCTTAGAATGGGCTAACGACGATCATCTTTGTCAACATCAGCTAAATAAGTGAGCAAATCATCATCATCTTTTATTTCAGAAAAATATGTTTTTTTCGTTGCAACAATGCTGAGCATGTAAGTGATTGAGAGATCCTTCGGCGCACAACATAACTTACACCTAGTAATGACGATATCAACAAACTCATCATACATAACATCCCTCCTCACTAGTATTGGTACTGTAAGACCACCCTTCGACTTCCAACTATAACACTCATCGGTCTCTATCCATTCACCATGTAGATCACCTGCTAATAGTATTGTGTCCCCCATTAATTTTTACAACACCTGCGGATATTAGATAGATACATATTATAATTTGTGACAATATTATAATTTATTTGCAGGTTCGCAGTGCAAACAACTTTTGGTTGTTTAAATAAAGTTTGGTTGTTTATATGGAGCCTACATGTGCAGTGCAAACTCTTAGCATAAATATCATGCTGTGCAATGCAGGTCATTTGTGTAAACATAATCCAGTTGTTTTAACAACATGCAGTTGTTCATAAATAACTCCATGTTGTTTATAAACAACGTGTAGTTGTTTATTAACAATATAGAAGAATAGAATGTTTAATTTAGGAAATGATAAAGAATGTTAAATTATTACTTTAAATCACTGAGATAAAATATTTATTCCCTTTGAAGTAAATTCCCAAACAATGTATTAACTAATTACTATAAAGAACAGAGAAGTAACACAAATTAAAAAATCTTTGGTTTAGTGATGAAGAAGAAGGCAAATGCAGATTTTATTTTTGTTCAATGAAGATAAATCTAATTCTAGTTTGAAGAGAGCAAGGCGTTTGGAGGCTGGAATGTGTTGAGATTGAAAAAAAAGAAAAGAAGAAGAAGATATGGAAGAAGACGAAGATAAATGTGGAAAGGGCTACTGCTGCTCCCGTTAAAAATGAGCAGATTTTCTGTTGGGCCTGTTTGTAAATAGCAAAACTTTGGGGTGTATAAAAATATTCTTTTTTAAATTAGTATAATCCATTAATACCTAATTATACTAGAGTCCCTTTTACCTAATTTTTAAAACTGGTGTCCTAAATTCTCAAATAGATAACTCAAAAGTCTCTTTTAATTCTATCTCCAACTTACTTGGGGGATAGAATTAAAACTTAAAAGAGACTTTTGAGTTATGCATTTGAGGATTTAGGACACAAGTTTTAAAAATTGGGTAAAAGGGACTCTAGTATAATTAGGTATTAATGGATTATGCTGATTTAAAAAAAATATTTTTATACACCCTAAAATTTTGTTATTTACAAACAGGCCCAATATATAAAAGGGTTTTTAAGCCAAAAGGGCAACAAACAATTTCCAGAAAATCTGCTCATTTTTTCAACGGGAGCAGCAGCAGCCCTTCCCATATTCATCTTCGTCTTCTTCCATATCTTCTTCTTTTTTTCTTTTTTTTCAATCTCAACACAGTCCAATCTTCCAAACGCCTTGCTCTCTTCAAACTAGGGTTAGATTTATCTTCATTGAATAAAAATGAAATCTGCATTTGCCTTCTTCATCATCACTAAATCAAAGATTTTTTTATTTGTGTTACTTCTCTGTTCTTGGTAATAATTTGTTAATACATTATTTGGGAATTTTCTTCAAAGGGGATAAATATTTCATCTCAGTGATTTAAGGTAATAATTTAACGTTCTTCATCATTTTCTAAATTAAACATTATGTTCTTCTATATTGTTAATAAACAACTGCACGTTGTTTATAAGCAAAATGCAGTTGTTTATAAACAACTGAATTATGTTTACACAAATGACTTGCATTGCACATGGTGTTTACATAAATATCATATATTTTTTAAAATCTCCATGTAGTGTTTACACTAAAAAAAACTACACTATTTAAATATTCATATGTAGTTTAAACAACTGCATGGTATTTATGGTAAGAGTTTGCACTGCACATGCAGGCTCCATGTAAACCATCAAACTTTGTTTAAATAACCACAAGTTATTTGCACTGCGAACCTGCAAATAAATTATCTATGTATAAATACTGTATTGACTATAATACTGTCACAAATTATAATATGTATCTATCTAATATCCGCAGGTGTTATAAAAATTAATGAGGGACACAATACTATTAGCAGGTGATCTACATGGTGAATGGATAGAGACCGATGAGTGTTGTAGTTGGAAGTCGAAGGGTGGTCTTACAGTACCGATACTAGTGAGGAGGGATGTTATGTATGATGAGTTTGTTGATATCGTCATTACTAGGTGTAAGTTATGTTGTTCACCGAAGGATCTCTCAATCACTTACATGCTCAACATTGTTGCAACAGAAAAAACATATTTTTCTAAAATAAAGGATGATGATGATTTGCTCACTTATTTAGCTGATGTTGACAAAGATGATCGTCATTGGCCCATTCTAAGGATAAATGTGATTGAAATTGGGCCGATAGAAGTTTCAGAATCTAGAGAAGCAATTGGAGTGTTCCCTGGACTTTCTAGTAAGAGCCCGTTTGAATGGACTTAAAAAAAGTAACTTTTATGTATGAAGTACTTTTAGAACTTTGAAGTGCTGAAAATTATTTTTATAAATAAATAGTTGAGTGTTTGAATAAAAGTGTTTAAATGAGGAAAATGAGGTGAATTTTAGGGTTAAAAGAATAAAAAAGGTATTTGAGAATTTAGTTAAAATATAAGAGATATAAAAGTAATTTTCATGGTCAAAGAAAATGACTTTAAGCACTTAGAAAAAAAAGTTAGAAATCCTAACTTTTTATTTTTAACTGACTTTAAGAACTTTATGGATTAAAGTTAGCATTAAGCAAACATGTTCAAAAGCTAAAAAGGGGCTTTAAGTTGGTTTTGCATCCAAACGGGCTCTAATACAATAAGGCAAGAAGAAGCTGGAAATTGTTCTGGATTTGATTACAATACAGCGAGAGTTAAAGCTACTTCAGAGTTTTTAGATTTTGATTACAATACCGAAGAGGAAGAAAGGGTAGAAGAAGATACATATTCTTCTATTAATCTGTTTAGTACACAGGAGGTTGAGGGCTCAACACAATGTAGCCACAGTCGTGATGATGGCACAAAATTTTTCTTGGGTCTAACTTTCAAGAAGAAATAAGAATTAAAAATCCTATTGAACCTTGCTGCTGTGAAGAATAATTTTAGTTTTGAGCAGGTAAAGAGCACAAAAAAAATCTATAATGTCAAATGTGTAGATAAGAATTGAAAGTGGCGACTACGAGCTATGAAGTTTGAGGGTACTGATAGGTTTCATATTACCACATACCATAATATACACACATATGGAGTACAACATCTTACAAGCCATCATCGACATGCAACCGCTGAAGTCGTTGCTAAACACATTGAAAATAAGTTTATCGAGGGGAATAGTCTATTTACAAGTGAAATTAAGGAAACAATTCGTGTAGAATTGGGATGTAAGATTAGTTACTAGAAATGTTTGGCGGGTAGTTATATTGCAAAATCATTGACAAGAGGAATGCCAGAACACGGATATGAAGTTATAGATAAGTATCGTCATATGATTCTTGTTACAAATGAAGGAAGCAAGACAGATTTGAAGGTTGATTCTTGTGGCAGGTTCTTGTATTTTTTTGTATCCTATGGAGCTTGGATAAATGGATTTTCTTATACAAGAAAAGTCCTAGCTGTTGATGGAACACATTTGTTTGGAAAGTATGGCGTAGTGTTGTTATCTGCTGTGGTGTTGGATACCGAAAATCACATATTTCACTTGGCATTTTGTATAGTAAATTCGGAGGGTGATGCCTCATATCAGTACTTTTTTGAACAATTGCTCGAGATCGTCCCCAACACTAATGAGTTGAGCATAATTTCTGATAGACATCCATCTATAAAGAAAACTGTTTCGAAGATTTATACTGAAGCTCATTATGGAGTTTGCATGAGGCATTTTGGTGAAAGCATCCGCAAAAACTTTCACTATGGAGATTGGATGCACCATTTTTATGATGCAGCGAAAGCATATCAGAATGACGAGTTTAATGATCATTTTCAACAAATCAAAGATTTGGATATGACTGTCGCCAAATATCTTGAGGATGTTGGTTTCCACAGATGGAGTAGAGCACACTTTCCTGATGACAGATACGTTACAAACAACCATTGGTTGCTTAAACAAATTATATTTGCTTACACTAAACAACTTCTATTGCTTACACTAAACAACAAGAAGTTGTTCAATCACTTCCTGATTGTTTACGGTGTAGATTCTTAGTTAATATGTATGTATTTCTTGATGTTCTAGGTATGATGTAATGACCACCAATATTGTTGAGTCAATTAACTCGATGTTCTTGGCGGAAAGAGAATTCCCGATCACTGCTCTATTCAATTCTATAAATAGGAGGTTTGCTCAAAAAATTTATGAGAGGCATATGGTTTTGGCCAACACATCAACCATATGTGTCCCTTTTGTTGAAAGAAAAATAAGAGAAAATGTAACTATAGGCAATACACTATTGGCCCATTAAATAAGCTTCCACACTTTTAGCATCATTGGTCATGGTTCAGTGGCTATGGTTGATCTAAAAAATAGAACATGTTCTTGTAGAGAGTTTGATTTGGACAAAATACCTTGTCCACATGCTATTGCAGCGATAAGAACCCAGTTCAGGGATGATTATGGATTAAGAGTTTATGATTTTCTTTTTTCATATTATTCAGTATGGTCATACAAACATGCATATGAAAAATTAATTTATCCAGCATTATCTGAAGAATTTTGGGAGCTTCCTCCAGAGCTTTTGGAGAGTAAAATACCTTGTCCATATGTGGTGCGCAAGCTGAGCCGAAAGAAGAGAAAACGTGCACCTTCAGTCTTGGAGCAGGGTTCAAAGAAAAATAAAAATAAATGCTCCATATGCAAAAGAGTTGGTCACAAAAGAACTACGTGTAGTCTCAGAGCAAGACAAAATGAAGGAACAAGCAGTAGTGTAGCTTCTTAAATTCGTACTTGTAACCGAATCAATCTATTTTGTACTTGAAACTGAATCAATGTACTAAGTTGGCTGTTTTTTCTATTGGTCTTTATATGTGGATATTATTTGTTAACAGTTTAAAGTTTTTTGCTTAAAAAGTAGGTAAACAACTAGTGGTTGCTTAAACAGACACTAGTTATTTTAGAAAATATCTAATTATTTATACTGGAAAATTATTGCTCATAAAAATATTGATAAGTAACAAGAAGTTGTTCCAGCAACAATAGACAATTGTTTAAACAAATAACGATATGATAAACAACAAGAAGTTGTTCAAGCAACTCCTGATTGCTTATACAATAACGTTGTATCTCGTAAAAAGTAGGTAAGCAAGTAGTGATTGCTTAAACAAATAATTGTTTCTTACAAAACAACAAGAAGTTGTTTAAGCAACTCCTGATTGCTTATACAATAACTTCATATCTCGTAAAAAGTAGGTAAACAACTAGGGGTTGCTTAAACAAATACTGATTGCTTATTAGAAACAACTAATGACTGCTTAAATAAATATTGATTGCTTACAATAAACAACAAGAAGTTGTTCAAACAACTTCTTATTGCTTATACAAGAATTTCAATTGGACATTTATATGAATATTTGAACATCATCTTATTGACTTGACAACACATCAAACGAGTCGTTCAATTAGTAATTAAATTCAATTTGGTAATTTGATCATCAACTGATTGACCCTACTAATAGTATAACTATAACTTATTGATCAAGTGATAATATAATCAATGTTGTTTGATTATATGAATATTTGAACATTAACTTATTGACTTGAAACAACTGAACATCCAACTTTCCGTTTGATGGATTTTAAAGTAAACAATCCATAGTTGTTTAAGCAGCCACTAGTTGTTTATTGTAAGCAATCAATATTTGTTTAAGCAACCCCTAATTGTTTACCTACTTTTTACGAGATATGAAGTTATTGTATAAGCAACAATTATTTGTTTAAGCAATCACTACTTGTTTAATAATTTTTTATGAGCAATAATTTTTCAATATAAATAATTAGATATGTTCTAAAGCAACCAATGTCTGTTTAAGCAACCACTAGTTGTTTACTTACTTTTTAAGGAAAGACTTTATACTGTAAACAAACCTGTTTTTTATGAATAGCGTAAACAACTACTGTTAATGTTTAAGCAACCACTGAAGCTGTTAAACAATATCATGTTATTTTAGTAAACAACCATCTATAAACATCATAAACAACTACTGTGAATGTTTAAGAAACCACTGAAGCTGTTAATTAACTTCATGTTGTTTTAGTAAATAAATATATATATACATCATAAAAAGATCCATAACATCTTCTACAAATTATCCATAAATAGTTATCATATTTCCACATTAAGAAATAGTCTAACAAAAAGATCTACCACAAACATATCAATAAAAATTATCCCAACAAACACATCCCTAGTTTATGGTTCAACTCTTTCCATGCTGTTATCAATATCAAGAGGCTTGTAAATATCAGGTAGTAGATTTATCACACTTATCCTCTTCTTCGTTTTATGTGCACCAGTCGTAAATAGAGTTCTTATGTATTTGGAATTCCTTAACATCCTCCTAGGCTCGAGCTTTTTATTCAAAGTAGATAATTCTTCTATAAGTTGTTTGACAGACTTTCCTATTTCTTTGAACTCCTCCTCCATTTTAGAAATTTTCAGCTCCAATTGTCTTTATTTCTCCACAAAAGTGAGACATTCACAGAAGCACTTTGCATTTGAAGGACAAACACCAAAAGATCCTGCACCAACTCCTCCATCACTATACTGACCACCAAAATCAAAGTTGACTGGACTACCAACAAATTTGTCACTAGAATTCACTAAAGGGCTCCGCGGGTTCCTTTCATCACCCGTCCCTCTTAGAGTGTTTCTTTCCACACCCCCACCTTTGGTAGGCTCCTTTCTTCTGCCCCACTCCTTACTGAGATCTTGTCCTCACCACCAACCTCCCTAGCTCCTACTTCACCCATTGTGATTGTTGTCGCCTCAACCAATTCTGCTTTTAACATATCAATTTTCTCATCGGCTTCCTAACTGGAAAATGGCTCAAGGTCCTTCATGTATTTTTCCCTTTTTTCTACATTTGTAGGAATCAGGAAAGGGTGCACTACCTACATAGAAAGAATAAAAAAATCAATGTTATGATCTTCCTTTATAAACAACATCATTTATATTAAACAACTGAATATTATTTAGTTCAAACAACCTCAAGTTGTTTAATCAAGTCTTAGGTTGTTTAATCAAGTCTTAGGTTGTTTAACAAGTTTTAGAGACTTACGTTTTCATCAGTGGTACCGAATGGATCCATAGATTTTTTTAGGCCTCCATACGACATCCACCTTAGCATACGTGGCAATGTCTTCTCAGGGAAACATTCTTAGCATTTCATTGAAGTTTCAAAATAGCTTCAAAAGCCCAAGCCTAAATTACGTAGCAATAAATTACCATCAATATAAATATAAAAAGCAAATAATATTAAAAAAATATATTTAGTTATCAGGAATGCCTACGGAAAGTCGTAGAGGTTGTATTCAGATTTCATTGGTTTTGCAAGATACTCAATAGTCAAAATATAGCTTTTGAGACCCCACGGATATTCATTGAAGACAAAGGGCTTGCAAGCTAGCTTGGTCATGTCGGCATCAACACTTGATGATATATCTCTTGCACATAAGATGCAGTGATAGAACCGAATCAAGGCAAGTGAAAACTTATAATTTTTTGATATTTCAGGTGATTTGATCTTTTCAAGGAGGAAGTTGCAGTAACAGTTTTTCCTTCCTCGGAGATAAATTTTTATAATGGTTCACCCTTCTTTACCCGACTACCCAATGCCTCTTCAGAAGAAAAAGGGTGACACCGTAGTTCCGTCATCAAGGCAAATTTCCTTAATCCAAAACACACATGCATATTTTCATATTCAAATCACAGCTCTATCTTTTTCTGACAAATAATGCGTCGGAGTAGAAGACCATGAACTATCATCGATCCAAAATTTATCCGCTGCATCGAAATATCTATAAAATGCCCAAAACAATTTTTTTTAACCTATCTAAAATACCTTGTTCTACTAGAAGTCCTCTAAATTCAAGAAATGCTTTTCCTCTTAGAGGTGACTTTACAAAAATCTTTCTCGAAATATCATCGTGCGCGGAATAATGTGTCTTGAAGCTATATTTTATAAGATCAATGGACTTGATACATTCGGGAATCTCAGTATCAGAATCATCAGCAAATTGTACATGATTATAAAATTGATTAATTAAAAAAAAGTATAAAAAATCCACAAACATATGTTGTTTGAACTGGTGGTAGTTTAAACAACTAGTTGATGCTTAAATAACAACTGTTTGTTTACAATAAACAATTAGTAGGTGTTTAAGCATCCATTAATTGTTTAAACTGGGGGTAGTTTTCTAAAAAATAGTTAATGAATGCTAAAACACCTACTCTTTATTTTCATTAATGACAATTTAAAAAAACACTCACATTTGATCTTGAAGGGCAGCATTCTCATCATGTAATACTTTTTTCTTTTGTTCGAAAAGTACATGATTTGTTTCTTCTTTCCTTTCTTCTCCACTTTCATTTTCTTCTTGTTGATCCGTTGATTTCTCATCTTCCGCATTTTCTTCTCCACTTTCATTTTGTCCTTCCTGATGCGTTGATTCCTTATCTTCTACGCTTTTTTTTCCACTTTCATTTTTATCTTCCTGATTTATTGATTCCTCATCTTCTACACTTTCTTTTTCTCTAACTGAACCACGAGCTGATGAGGTCAATTCTTTTGTTTTTTGAGCTTGTGGAAACCTATCCGCTTCTTGAGCAGAAGCGGACTCCTCTTCCGTTGACCTAGCCATTTTATCTACATACATGAAGCATCATAAAATTATTAACAATATACCAAATGAATAAACTTCTCGAAGTTATAAAATAAACACAAGTTGTTTAAACAACCATCGATTATTTACACATAAAAGAAATTATAAAACAATAGCAGCCACAAAATACTTAGAAATTCTGAAATAATAGCAGCCACAAAATAAAATATTTCTTGCAAGCATAGAGCTAAAATAACACCAATTTGAAAAAGAAAAGAATTTGATCAAGCATCTTAAGATGCTAGAAGTGTTTTAATCTGTTTTTTTCCATCAAACATCATTATTTGGGACTCTGAAACATCTAACGCTAACAAAAGTTCAGAAAAAAAAATCTTTCTAATCATACTTTTTTCTCCATGAATTAACAAGCAAAAACATCCAAGAAAGTGCTAGAACAAAATCACCAACAAGTTGTCTTAGCCAATTATAAGCCAAATCCTCATAATACACTCTAGAACTATGGATTTTTATTAATAAGATAAAATAAATAAATAAATTATGAAAAAAAAAACTTATACAACAAATTGACATTTTTTCCAGAATTTAATCCATAAACAACAACCTGTTTTGTTTAGACATGAAACATGTGCAACTTCCTTCTCAATGTATAAACAACAATATGTTGTTTAATAAAGATGTAATTGCTTATACATCAACCCTGTTATTCTTTGACGCAATTAGTTCGCAAGATACTGATACTTATATCAGACTAAATCTAGGAGACATAAGAATCTAGAAGCTTAATAAAAACTCAATTCTCTTAGAAAATTTATCAAACACCTACGGCACATACAACTTTTCTTAAAGAGTTAATAATATTCAATTCTCATCTAACAAAAATTAAAGGCAAAAAGAATTAAAAAGTGAGAACAATCAATCATATACCCACCACAATCCAAATACAAATATAAACATGTCAACTTCCATTATTAATTCCATATA
This sequence comes from Solanum dulcamara, assembly GCF_947179165.1. Lineage (NCBI taxonomy): Eukaryota > Viridiplantae > Streptophyta > Magnoliopsida > Solanales > Solanaceae > Solanum > Solanum dulcamara. The sequence continues at coordinate 5,601,497 of NC_077241.1, read as the reverse complement.
CAACTATGTCTCACATAATATAATATTTCACTGATTCAAGAGGAGGAAAACATGAAGAGGGAAAAAAATGATATTACCTTAAAATTAAAATTGTCTTCAAGGTGAACTTAAAAGCTGACAAAATATTGCTGATCTACCTTCGATTTTCGAATAAAGGAGAAAGAATTGGGAAAATGAAAAGAGAAGAGAAGAGAGGAGAACAGAGAAATAGGAAGAATTGCGTTTAAAAAATGGAGAAAATTGATGAAATTTTGGATTTTGTTAAAAAAATTTGATCTTTTAATTTTTTACCCTAAGTTTACAAATATTTTAAATCAACTCCATCTCTTCATAATTAACCCCTAATTAAATATTTATAACAAAAGAAAAGGAAAAAGAAATAGATTTTTCCTATCCTTCATTCCACTCTCAAATAACCCTTTTAACTCATTTTCCCTTGTTTAGAAGATTATTTAATGGATCAACTAGTTAATTTTTTTAATGTTACTTTAAATATTGTTGGACCTTAGCTTATTCTTGGATCTATTTTAGACTTTAATCAACCACTTCGTGTACTTTCGATTCAATCAATCAACCTATCAAAAGGTTAAAGATATATATTTTAGTAGTAATATTATTGTTATTACTACTATTTCCTGTACTTTATACAAAAGTATTTTTCTTCTTGTTACTCACCTCTTTTATAAAAAACAAACACAGATGACGATAATAAAATAAAAGGAAAAAAATGAATAATATACATACATGCATTCGTGTTCAAGTTGTATAAATCTTTTTTATTGCACACTTTACAATCGTATTTTTTGAATTATCTATAAATGAGATATTACGACAATATATACTGTGCCTTTTTCATTCCATTGAAATAATTTATGATAGAACGTAAAAGTTACGTTAAAAACAAAAAATCTTAATCATTTAGATCGAGAAATCAATTTCTAAAAAAGAAAATTAGTTTGTCGGTGTAAATTCTTAAAACTTTTTGCCTCCATGCATGCCTTTGATTCATTTAATATTGTAATTTTCTCTACTACGTTGTCATGTCTACATATTAAATTATTTTGTGGATTAACGTCTTTCTTTCTTTTTAAGAATTTATTGTTAAGATTATTCTATTATTTAAAGGAATTTTGATTATGATGTTTTAAATATTGTTGGATCTTATTCTTGGACAGATTTTAGGCTTTAATCAACAAATTCATACTTTGATTCAATCAATCAACCTAGGGGTGTCAAAATGAGGCATAATATAGGTAACTCATCCAATTCGTCAAAACTTTTATGGGTTGAGCTCAAGATAATTTGTATTGGGTTCAATCTTAACTCATTCAAGCTTTAACCTATTTTAAAAGAATTTTCAATTGAGCCTAACTTAATCTTCAATGTCAACCCGTTTTAAGGCTCTTTATTTCTATTGGTATAATGTATGTTCTCATATTAAATATATGAATTACTATCTATTTTATATATTTTAGGATTAATCTATCTATTTGTAAATTTTTATTTTTATTTTCTTGAGTTGAAATTCAAATTGTGGTTATAAAAAGTAAATAATAATATGTTGAAGTTATTGAGATTAAACGGGTCATGATCCAACCCTAATTTTAGCCCAATTGAGCCCAGGCCAAAGTAAATTTGGACGGTTCATGACCCAACCCAATTTTTATTTCAACCCATTTTAATATTCTTAATTTCAACCCAATCCGCCCATTTGACATCCCTAAATCAACCTATCGAAAGGCTAAATATATTTTATTTTAGGCCGATAATTAAAAGAAATTCCATTTACAACAAATCTTCTTTTATATGCATCATTTCCAATTTAGCATCATCACCTTCAATTATCATATATTCATAAGTTGAAAAAATGATCAATCTTAATCATTTAATATTTAAATTTTAATATAACATCTTAATATTCAAATTTAAATATTAGTGCACATCTTAATATTTAAATATTATTCAAATTCAGCTTTTTAAATTTTAACAAAAATTGTAACTCAGTTAGTTAGTTATCGAACTTTCTCCTTATTAATGAGAGTTTGATTTCCAGTTCCCTTTCCCTCACCCTAATTTTTTTTATCTAACTTTTACCTTATTGATGGGGTTAGGTTATTTTCCTTCACCTGAAATGACTGCCAGAACTTATGATTTGGCTGTTTTATTTGATTGTGTTTCATTATTTTCTCTGTTTGTGCTGATGACTTGAAGAGAACTCTATTTCAATGTCCATTTTTTGGGGGGTTGATTTCTCAAATGGTCACTCAACTGATAGTTATTATTCAGAAAATAATTTTCTCTATTAATTTTTTTTTGAATTAAGAATAAAGGTGACTTGGAATATACAATAACAACATATTTAGTGTAAAAACACAAGTGAGGTCTGGAGATGATAGAGTGTGCACAGACAGCTTGTCAGTTTCCAAAATCAAGTCATTGACCAGTAATGCGACTTGTAGAAGACTTCCTCCCTATACCTAGCGGAGTTGGCACTAATAAGGAGAGCAGAAATCAGCTACCGACCATTAAAAGATCCACAACTTTAAAATCCGCATGCAAAAGAGGACCCACTTATTCTTTGAGATGACAAAGCTCCCCCTAGATGCAAATTGCCGAATCAACGCCTAGACAGTATATGAGTGCTTTCTCTAATCGTATGTAGTATTGAATCCAATCCGGATCTCTTTCTAACTCTCCCAGTCTTAAGGTAGAGACTAGGGAGGCTTGGAATATAAAGAACTTTTATCATTTAAAACTAATTTTTTTATAAAAAAAATAATCAAAATTAGGGAGGTATTAACTAAACCCAGGATAACATATTATATTTTTCGGATTAGCTTATCCCATGTTTGGTTATAGATGTTAACTAAATCCATGATTAAAGTTAAATACCAGAATCATGGAATTATCTATCCCCTATAGAAGGTGAGATATCCTAGTTTTGAACCAAACTACCCCTAAGTGTTATAGAGGCAATTCTGAAGGGAGATCTTTGAAATTATTCCTTTCATTTATCATCATCAAAACATCACAGAAGAGTTTGACTTTCTGGTGTTATAACTTATAATCATATTTCAAGCATAAAATAATATCATTATTGATTTAACTATTTAGCATGTCCTTTTCACATTGGTTTATTTTATAAGTAACATCCTTGGACCTAGTCATATAATATCAGAAAACTCCACAAGGAGTATTTCAAATTTCTTTATTTTTGAGAATTAGAACAGACAGGCCTCAAATTCTGTTGACTTTTCGTGAGATGATTCAAAGAAAGTTTTTTTGTTTTTGTTTAACTATCCTCAGCAATCCACTAGCTCGATTAATCCATATTCGTCGTATTGTTTTTTGAGCATTATCATCTGAAATCACATGGCTAGAACTATTAGAAAGCTAATCATAGTCCTTTTAATTTCTTATCTATGTCCTTTAATCATGAATCCGATTTGCTTAGCAACAGACACTATTATCAATGAATCAACATGTTGTAGATGGTCAAACTGTAGTTTCAGCCGGAGGTATCTTTGAGCTTGGTTTCTTCAGTCCTAATGGATCCCAAGGGCGATATGTCGGGAGTAGGTACAAAGGATTACCAGTTGAAAAAGTTGCATGGGTTGCAAACCGCGAAAGACCATTAATTGGATCATATGGAGTACTTATGATCAATGCAAGTGATGGAAATTTATTCCTTGTGGATGATAAAAATATGTCAATCTTGTCTACAGAAACTAGTTTGATGTCCAATAACACAGTTGCTGTACTGACTGATCAGGGGAATCTTGTTCTTCGCGAGTTGAATAAATCTGTACTGTTATGGGAGAGCTTAAATCATCCATCTGACGCACTCTTGGCTCATATGAAGATAGGGCTGAATACTAGAACAGGGGAGCAAATTGTTGTCACGTCGTGGAAAGATGAGAAAAATCCATCATTGGGAAGGTTTAGCTCTGCTGTGGTGGATCGTCATGAACTTTTACAAGTACTTATTTTGAATGGCTCGTCGAAGCATTTCAGATCAGGGCAGTGGAACCGGAGAAGTTTCATAGGAGTGCCTAGCATGACTAAAGACCACCACAATGGTTTTCAACTACTTACAGATAATAATGGGGAGGAACTTTATTTTTCTTATGCTATACTTAATTACTCAGCTCCAACATTGATATACTTTGATTCCTACGGAGCAATAATTCAAATAGATTGGGATGCAGATGAGAATAAATGGTTAAGGGTACAGGTAGTACCTAAAGGTCAATGTGACTTGTATAACACATGTGGTGGTTATCTTGTGCTTACCATTTTGGGTTTTAGGGTTTGGTCTCTGACGTGGCTGCTTCCCCGCCTTGAGAACGGTGGCGAAACGCGGCAGAGCCACCGTAGACAGCGAATGAGACATTTGGATTGGATTGATTGAAAAATCTTTTGGCGGATGTGCAGAAATAAGATCCTTTTAAGACGTTTATATTTTGTCCTTATTTGTAAAATATTTGCAAATATAGTCAAAGGAATTCATTTATATCGATCACGAATAAGTGTTTATATGATCTTCTTTTGTTCGAAAATAGGATTCATCAACATAATCAATCACAATTGATCATATTGACATATTAAATGCTCTGGAGTTATTCTATTCAATCTTTTTTCTTAACGGCATGAACTTTATGTTCGATAGTTTGTTTATTTGATTGTTGTTGACATTCCCTTTCTTTTGCTCTTGTGTTTCTAGTAAATTCATATACAACAAATATAAATCAGCCTTAAAAAAGGAATTATTAGTGTATTTTTGTTAAAGTCAATTGGCACATTTTATTTGTGGTGAACTTGGAATTTGGATATGCAAGAAGATGGAGAAATGACACTAGGTGACCACTTTTAATGATGTTAATTTAAAATATAATCACGGTGTATAATGTATTTCAAATTTAACGACTTTGGCTTCTTCTTGTGCCACTTCCTGCAAAATATAACTTGCATATGGCTAGGTGAGAAAGCTAAAATTCTGGTAATGTGCATTCGTTTGCTCTCATTCTTGATTATACACTATTTAACACTTAACCATGATTAAGTAGTATGAATACTCACTTTGATTTGTTGATTCTTAAAGTTAATGTTTTATTAGGCATAAGAAGATGATCAAAACTTTGAATCATTCAGCGATTGAACGTTCACAGAATAAAAGACATCAACCAAGAAACGACAGATTTGGATAGTCTTGCTCGTAAAAGAAGAGTACTAGGCGTTGGCATGCTACGACTTACATAGTTAATGGGATAGATAACCATTGAAAATTCACCAAAGGCTTTGTAATTTCATTTAGAAGAGGTATTATATTGCTCAATGGCTAGTCTAGTATTCATCAAATACTAAGCATTGTACTAACATATAATCCCAAATATAGATGCAAGTCAATTCTTTCAAGTACATCTCATTAGTCCTCACAAGTTCCAGCCTTGACAAAATGTCCACAAAATGCATTCAGAAAGATTCCACCAAGTTTCAAGGTGATTGGCTGATTATGAAACTCACCTTCATCCTCATCCTTATCATCTGCATGGTTCCTCCGGTACTTGGGACTCGGGCTTCGGCTTCCACCATTAGCTTCAGCAGGGCTGTCATCATACTTTCGAGGAGCTGGGCTATCCCTACTAGGACTTGAAGGACTTCCACTTCTCTCTCTGGGGCTTTGGCTATAGGCACCTTCCTCTCTGGTTGGTGAAGGAGGGCTCTTTACTTCCATCGGGCTTCCCTCTTCGGGTGCTGGGCTGCACTTCCTACTCTTGGGTGGAGGACTTGGACTAGTCTTCCTTGGCTCCGGGCTCCTACTGTAGCTTCTTGATCGCTTCACCTGGTCGACTTGTTCTCTCTTTGGCGGGGGGATCTTGATTGACTGAAAGAACAAAGAAAAGAGCTCAGAAACATTTCTAATTAAGCGATTCAACACCATATTAGTTGAAGTTGAAACACAGTTCCTAAAGTTGAACCCAGAAAAAATTATTTGGAAATTGAAGTTGTCTACGCATGAATTTCACTTAGAAAAGGAGTAGAAGCTTTTGCAAATTTCACCTGAAATACTCCCAAACTAATTTTTCAATATTTCACCTTCTGATGATCAGTATTTGCAACTACTGACAGCCACATTCCAACTTACAAATAATGACTTCAGTATCTGCGAGTGAATTCATGGGTATAACCCGAGCAAATAGCAAACTCCGGAGCAAAATGAAAGGCATCTAAACACGTGTCAAAACTCACCTATAGCTGCGACTTCTGCTATAACTTCGACGAGGAGAACGTGAACGTGAGCGTGACCGTGACCTAACAGGTGACCGTAAATAGCTGCGATCACGTCTACTGCAATGAATACCACAAAGTCAAGAAACTCAAAAGGAAAAGATTAGGGGCAGAAAATAAAGGCGAAACTTGCTTCACAGAGGTTTAAGTACCTGAGTTTTTTAGGACTATTTGGGCATTTCCTTTCTATATGACCTCTTTCTCCACATCGATAACACTTGTTCTTCCAATCCCCAGCTTTGCAATCTCGAGCCCAGTGACCTTCAAGGCCACAGTTGAAGCAGCGGCCCGACCCAGGAGCAGGTCCTTTTCCAAGATACTCACGCGAACCGCCTGGTCCACGTGGCACCTAGAGAAATAACCATTATCCGATATCAGAATCAACCTAGATGTATCATAGGAAACCAAGTTCAACAATTTATTCATTTACTTAATTATTTTGTGAATAGGATCATGCGAGGATCAACAGTTACTACTACAATTAGCCTACTTCCGTTAAACCGGGATAGTGCAATTTGATGGTGGGACAGTGGGTTGAAACAAGAATCACCTTCCTCTTTCTTTCTTTTTTTTTCTTTTTTTGGGGGGGGGGGGGGGGGAGCAATAATGTTCAGCATCTATATATAATTCATCTTAAAAGGTGGAGAAAATAAAGCGCAGTTAAAAGAGAAAGAAAAGAGGTTATCTAGCAGCTTTGCTGGAGCCCTAGTCATTAGTCAGGGACAGCAAACTGACAGGAAAATTCCAGGAAATACATGTATGAAATACTTACTCCCTTGGCAAATTCCACAATTATGCGGCGTCCATCAATGTCACGGCCGTCTAAATAGTATCTTGCATCATCAGCATCTCGAGGATCACTAAATTCCTGTTGAAACACATTGTGTAGCAAACAAAAGTTTTTTTGGTGGGGATGGTTGGGGGATCAAAATGCTATGAAAATATTAAGACCATAATAAAGGGAAAACAGAGAGATGATACATACTACGAAGGCATAGTCGTGCTTCATGTCCACATCCCGTACTCTGCGGAAATGGTTGCCAGAAACAGTAAGGCCATCATTACTTACTTAAGCACAGGAAGTTCATGAGCACTTGCCGCTTCATGTCCACATCCCGTACTCTGCGGAAATGGTTGCCAGAAACAGTAAGGCCATCATTACTTACTTAAGCACAGGAAGTTCATGAGCACTTGCCCCTCAAGACGAACTATACACCAGTTTGAGATTGTTGGGAATTCCATAAAAATACGCAAAGACATTATAGAAAGGACCACCAAAGTCTCCTAAAACCGGGCAAGAAATGGAACCTTTCTTCATGCAAATGCAAGTGTAGATAGATTCTGCAGGCATCAAATGCTATTTCATTGAAGTCAACTCCCAATTTCTTGTCTTTAACCTTCTTTTTTTCCTCTTTTTTTTTTCTTTATATTGCAGTAGAAAATGGAAAAAAAAATTCTATTAAGAAAAATGACAAACTAGGAAGCTTCTAATCAGATGGATTAGCAATTCATCTTCTTAATTTGGGCAAGTCACTTCACCAAATTCCCTTTTTTTTCCGCTGTGTTTTCTGAGATTGGTGCAACTGCCTCCTAATAATTTAGATGATAAGCTAACTTCATTGACAAAAAGTCCTAAGAGAGACCATCAAGTAGTATACCGCTATAACTAATGACATTGTTGGTATAGATAAAATACTATTATAGAATAAGTAAAATATATCATGAAAAATTGATTATGGAAAAAATCATATTATTATAGTGAAATGTTATTATGATAAATGAGTATTATAATGAAATTTGACTGTACTATTTTCTTATATACTATAAGAACAAAAACACACACTAAATGTCATTGACTCGTTCTTGGGTAAATATAGTCAATACATGTGTATATAAGTAATCGTACGAATACGTTAGTTTTTTAATGCTAATTTTTAATGTATGTACAGAACCCGAAAATAGCTACACCCATGTCAACCTCATTTGGACATTGATACATTGGATAGGTCAACTAATTTTAACCCATCCAAATTCAATTGAACACTCACACCCATAGCTACCATTCCATTAAAAAACAGGAAATGTTACCAAGAAACAAATCCAATTAGAGAAAGGTAGCACTAAGAATCGGCTATTCCTAAGGGTTATGGACTTACAATGTCTCCCTTCTATATAGGTATCAAATGCAGGTATTTAACAATATTGAAGTCAATACATACACAAACTACCTTTGGAACATATGTATACGAAAGTATCGAGTAATATCGAGTCCCATGGAACCGTCCCAACAATGAAAAAAATAAAAATATCCCCTTTCCTGAGGACCCTTTTTAAGTCCATAGAACAGCATGAGAGATATCTTATATTCCAAGATCAACAGAGCATTGTAAAGATTTCACATTGAACAAAACACAGAGTACCTGACTATTTCCAGACATCATTGCACCTTGCTTGATATCAACAGAGTAGTAAAGCTATGAGCTGCGTGCATCTTAACTATTCCTCCATAGAAGTATTAAAAAACGGAGGAAATGTCCGGTTGCCACCTGTGGAGTTAGTTTGGAAGACCACAAAAGTACCTTCCAGTAAAATATACATGCTTCATGAATCTATAGCACCAATTACAGCAGATGTGACTGACCATGTTTAGGAATCGAATTTGAATCATTTAATGGCTGCTAAGTAATGGACTTCCTTAAGACTCTTATACAGGAAAAATCATAGAAAGCAATTAATCACTAACATGTTCCATGATAGTCAAATATTTCGATAGATGATACTGTTTCATTGTTCTTCATGGAGTACAACCAATCAACTTACACTTAAAGCCTCTCGCCACTGCGTATACTATAATGAGTGATACAAATAAGTAGAATCCTAATAGTACATTCACCATGCCACAGGGGTTGGTTAGGTGACGTCACATTGTTGACAGCATCATGTTCACATGTTGCTCTTGCTTGACATGCAAAATCATTTTCACATGAAAAGGCATCTTCTATATCATCCTCCTCTATATAAATACTTTGCCAGAGGAAATTTTAGACTCTTTGCAACCTGCAGAGTTTGAGAAACAAAATGAGCCACAATGGAAAGTGAGAACAGTTTCAGCAAATATAGACATTTTTTACTTTAAACAATCATGGAAACAGGTTTTGAAAGGTTACCTTAAGAGCCATAGCTTCAGACACCATAGATCGATACCGATTAGCGCCTTCCAAGGGGCAAGTTCCAGCTTTACTGATAAAATTGGCATTACACAGACTTGATAATTCCAAAAGAGCATCAGACAACAGTCCATTAGTCCAACTCTCTCCTTCCAATCCATCATGTCCTTCTGCTTCTTCATCAGGTAAGCATTCTGACACAGATACAACACACTGACATATGGCTAATAATCTTTCCAAGGGAAACGTTCCTGGTCCCTTCAAGAGCAATTCTTGCTCTACAATTTCCTTCTTCTCTTTGGACTTCTCCGAGCTCCTAAAAGCAGAGATCATATCTTTAGGAGTGTAAGGGCAAATGAAGTAATATAATCAAAGACAATTAAAATATGATTTGCGTCAGAAAAATGTGAAGCAATATAACTTTAAAAGGGATTGAGAATTTGAGATCATCAAATACCAGGCAGGTAAAATAACAGCTCCATACAAATTATTAAGAGATACTAGTGATGTATAAGAAGTAGCAACAGTTCAAATGCCCCTAAGGATCCACCAACAATCCTAATCATCAGACAACATCGCCACTTCTTCAAAACTTAAATTTCCTCAATAACTCCCATGAATGAGCCAATAGAATTTTAAAGCTTCATATGTTTCCATCAATACAGGCAGTTTGTCTAGCAAATGAAGGAAACTAGAATTGACAGCAATGTAAGAAAAACAGAATTCAGAATTACTTACTTCCTCTTTCGTTTTTGGTTACTGGAACCTCCAGTTGAATCAAACAAGGATGCATCAAGGGTAGCTGGATTTCTTGAAGCAAGGAAAGCACAAATAAGAAGATATTTGGCACAAACAGACATATGAAAGTCTATCTCACTGGAAGATTCACAAACTCCAATTTTCTTGGCAATGCCTTTCCATTTGTTCGTCTTAGCTGAGGCTTCAGAAGACAGCCTGCTTTCAACTTTGAATGTGTTGTTCAGGTATGGTCCAATATGTGGTTGAAGATGAGAAAAAAGTTTTCTTTTCATATCTTCACTTAGAACAATGCCTAAATCATCAAGAGGTTCACAATATATCTGATATAATGATGAGAATGCAGTCGATAATTCATCAACTCGCCTAGTAACTCGACAAAATGGCCTCAATACCACTCTGTATGAAAATAAAAGAGTATGTGTTATTGGTTGAATTTTTAATAAAGCCACCAAAGTGATAAAATCAAATTGAAAATTCAAACTTACTCGAGAAATGAGGAATATAGCTTTGGGTTTTTCTGGTTTTTCATTAAGATTTGATGAAGTTCATCGTCGGTGTAATCAGGAAAGTAAACAGGAACAGGTTCTACATAGCCAGTGTCCGAGTAATAAGTGTCAGGTGAGGCATTACCGAGAAAAATCAAACCCACTTCTGGCATTTTCAGAATATCATAGAGCTTAAAGAGAAAAGGCAATATGTTGGAACTCTTGTCCCATTCACGAGCAAGCTCCAAGTTATCAAATACCAAGTAAACCATTTTTCCCCTAGCCCTTCCCACCGACTTCTTCGAGCTTGATTTCTCCACATTCCCCGTCAGACTATCTAACACATTATGAAGAGCCTCCTGCAAAAGATTTACAAAATCGGAGGGCCTTTCACAGCGTTTTGTACTTGAATAACGATTGCTTTCATTCCTTCTATGAAGCAATAACTGATTCAACACAGATTCAAATAGTATCCTTGGGCTATAGCATGTTATACAACTGCAGTAAACAAATGGACGTTTTAGGTGCTTAAATATCTGAAGAATTGAACTTGTTTTCCCAGTCGAAGCACCTCCATATACGAAGACAGGAAACATTGGAGAATCCAAAGTGCCCAAAAGGTGTAACAGTTCAATTATTTGTGCACGTCTACCAGGTAAACTAGAAATCAAATCATCTAAACTAATTGATTCATCTCCATAAGCGAGATCATGTATTGTCAAAGGCAACAGATTACATGATTTTAACTTCCCTGTAGAATTTTTAGGATTCACTGTGCTAGACAATGATGCTCTAGTGGTTCTTCTGGGAGTTTGTGGAATTCCTTCATCACCCATTTCTTCTTATGTGCTAAAATCCTGGAAATTTCAAAAACAGCAATATAAACATTCAATTACAGGGACACGGACCTTACAGTTACATTCGAACTTCTATACAAACATTTCAGAAACTGAACACAACTTAATTGCATATAAATTCACACAAAAAAATGAAGAATAAAAAATTGAGAGAGATGAGGGCGCACCTTGCGGTACAGTTTGCTGGTGGTCGGTGAAAAGAAACATGCCGGAGTTTTGTGGTGGCCGGTGAAGAAGAAACGGAGTTGAAAAGGGTCTTTAATCAACCCTAGGTTTATGACAGCTAAATTTCCCACCAATATGAAAGATGCGACTAGCCCCGTCTCATGGTGCTTTTGTTAGGAGTTCTCCCTCTCCGGTATATTCATTCATGTCCAATAAACTTCAACCAAAAGGAGATTCGGGTATCAGAGTTGAGCGGACATGCGACGGGAGGATGCCCCCCGAAATCTGACTTTCAATTGGGAGTTTTCACGCCAGGAACCGCTTCGCCCCCTAACAAATGCCTGGAGGTGTTCCTGTCTGGCATGGAAATCTGGAAGGGATGGACAGGTTTCTGAGAGAAGGTTACTACGGTGGTCATATCTTTAAAATATTATTTTATTAATAATATTTTGAAATTTTAAATAATTAATATTTTATATTTATATACTTATTTAATAATAAGAATAAGTAATTGAAAAACTAATAAATTTATCTTGATTTATTTAAATGAAAAAGTAACTTTAAAGTTTTATTCACATTTTTTAAAATATAAAAGTTACTTTCAAATTAAAACTTTAAATTTAAGCCTTGATACCGTCGAATCTAGGGCTGGGCGTTCGGTATTCGGTTCGATATTTTCAAAATTTAGATTTGATAATTCGGTAATCAGTAATTCAAAGTATATACCAAATACCGAACTTTCAAACTTCGGTTCGGTAATTCAGTAATCGGTAAATTAAAATTCGGTTCGGTACGGTATTCGGTAATACCAAAATTTTTGCATCTTATAAGATCAACCAAAATGCAAGCACTTTTTTTTAAATGGATCACCTCCTTATGCAGTTGCAAGTTTCTGAAATCTAATATTTCAGACAATAGAAGAAAGGCCAAGTCTTCCCATCTTTTAATTTCTCTCTAGCTTCAAGCATACAAATGCTTCAAAAAATATATGCAAGAGGGAACACATTTGCTGGAGTCACATACTCACATTATATTTATTTAGAGCATGACACAGGAGGATAGATCCTGGCCTCCGACAGGTGAGCTGAATGATTGAATCTGATCTAATTACAAGATAAGTAGCCACAAACCATCTTAATTTTACTACTATCTGAGTTCCTAAAACTAAAAGGCAACAACAGCAACAAACAACATCACTCAACACCACCACCTGCAGCAGCTACACTACAGCTACACAGCCTACACTACACCTGCAACACACAACAACAACAACAAACAACACTCACCTGCAGCAGCAGCACACAAAATTTAGACGATTTGCACTTAATCCCCTGCTAAATCCAAAGGACACCAGCACCCAACATTTGACCATTCTAAAAGCTTTTTCATTAAACTATCAAATTAAGGATAATACCAAATCCTTAACAGATGAAAAGCTTAAACAAGAGTAACATGTTGTGTCTTGTGTGAGTCTTGGTTCAGAAAATGTCAATACAACAAATATGTCAATACAACAAATATGCGAGTCTTGGTTCAGAAAATGTCAATACAACAAATATGTGAGTCTTGGTTCAGAACACACAAGTCAGTGTGGTATTTTGCTGAGTGAGAAGCAATTCGTATATGGGTTCAGATTTCAGAACACACAAGTCAGAAATCGTGGTGTATAGATATATTTGTCCACTTTTTTCAACTAAACTCAAAAAAGGACAAAAACTTCATAATCTATTTGAAATGGAATTTAGGATACGCGTATTATTTGGGGGGAAAATAGAGACAGAATGTGAAGGAAGACTAGAAGAGGAAGAGGAAGAGAAGAAGCAAAGAGAACTTACCTTCAAGTGAAGCGGATGGCGGCGTGAAGCGGTGAAAGTGAAGGCGGCGCGTGAAGCAGTGAAGCTGATTGCGGCGTGAAGCGGTGAAGGAGTGAAGCTGAAGGGCTGAGTTGGAAAGTCGTCGTGCTGTTACTCTCAACTTGCAATGGAAGCAACTTGAAGAACACTTTCATGGGCTTCAGAAGTCCTTGAAGAGACGTTTCACTGAACTGGAAGACCAAGAGAAGGAGTTTGAGACAAAAATTGTTCAATCTACAGAGATGTTGGAGAAGCGTCAAGCAGCTGTTATTGCTAAAGAGCAAGCTTCACTTCAGAGGCTCCAGGAGAAAAGAGATGCAGCCGTTTCTGCCATTTCTATTGCTCTAGAGAAGCATAGGAACCTTTGTTCAATTGGGCTTACTGAAATTGGATGTAATGAATGAAAAACATACTTAATTGGGCTGTTAAGGACTGGGCTGGACTTCAAGTTAAATTATAGGAATGGGCCTATAGCCCTTTATGTTTTAAAGTCATCTTTTAGGAGGCCCAACAGAAATAATCGAACGGGGAAATTATAAATATCGAAATCGAAACCAAAATATCGAAATATTAAATTTTGATACCGAATACCGAACCGAAGTATCGAATACCAAAATATTGAAATAGCCGGTTCGATTCGGTAATTCGGTTTTCGATATTTTATGCCCACTCCCTAACTTTAAATTTACTGGTTCAAAATTTTTTAGTCACAGCCCACGAGACAGGAATGCTGGATCTAATTGATATTTCTTTGTTTAATAGTTTCTTGATTACCATTAATGTAGCAATTCAAGTCAGCGATTTTTTCTTTAGTGGATCATACGCATAAATTAATCTTTGCTAATTGGGACGATAAGTTTCAAATATAAATAATTAGACAAGAAAAAATAATTTTTATCCATCTTGTATTTGAATAAAATTATTCTATGAGAGAGAGATGCGGTAATTAACCGTAAAAATATTAGTTTAGTAGAAATTAATACATCTCGGCAACGAATGAGAATAAAAATAGAGGAAATATATACTGATAAGCTAGTGATAAATAATTCTGATCTTCACTTGTTTAAGCCATACACACTCTAGTCACATCGAGGTACCGCACGAAAAAAATTAGTACTAAAATTTAATTTAATTTATCATAATCGATTAACTAATATGTTGGTTAACTGTATTTTAAAATACGAAAAAACCCATTAATTTATCAAATTACCAATTCAGCAATAAAAAAAATTCAACAAAAGACAAAAACAAATTCACTAATCATTTTATGTCAAATACTATATGAAGTAACACCTAACAATAAAAATAAGACATAAAAATATATCTCATTAAGTTCCCATCGAAACAACATGAGAAAAAACACTTATCATTCATTGCTTGGATAACTCGTCGAAATCAATACAAAGAAAAACGCTTATAATAGTAAAAGTAAAACATGTAGATATATGAACTCGTTAAATTCCCATTAAAATCAACATAAGAAAAAACACTCCATCATTCACTGATCATCAGTCGATGTTGTCAAAGGGAGTGGCGATGCAAGTGACTCATACCTAAGTGGCATTAACTGACTTGGTGGGTGGCTGAAGCAAATACAGGTGAAGAAATGAGCAATCTCCTTTTTCGTTATGGTTTGAGAAAAAAATTGTCGCTCACCAAGATAAAGAGGCCATTAAAGGGCCAGAGATTTCTTGATATCTTAGCTCCAAAGCCAAATGTGATCAAGAATCACCAAAATTGTCTTCAAATCATTGAGGACTTTCTCCAAACAGATTCTGAGCAAAATTGTAAACACCCATTGGATAAAGAACACTCTTTTTCGTATTCAAAGGAAGAAGATTCAGTTTCATTGTTATTTAGGTTACATAAAGAAGGGTCTAAAATTGGGGTTAGTTTAGTATCGAATGCTATGAGTTTGTGCGCGTCGAAAAGGGTTTTTAGTTTAGGGATTCAAGTTCATTGTTTGGCGATTGTTAATGGGTTTTTATCCAATGTGTATATTGGTAGTTCTTTGATCACTTTTTATGGTAATTTTGGAGGAATTGTAGATGCGTACAAAGTGTTTGATGAAATGCCTGTGAGAAATGTTGTGTCTTGGAATGCTATGTTAAACGGGTTTGCGAAGGAGAACGAGTTGGATATGTGTTTGAAGCTGTATAAGGGAATGATGTGGTTGGGATTGAAGGTTAATGAATTTGCCTTTATGAGCTTGTTGAGTGCGTGTATGGGTAGTGGATGTTTTGGTCATGGAAGGAGTATCCACTGCCAGATAATTCTTATGGCTTTTGAGTCCTATGTACAAGTTGCAAATGCCATTTTATCAATGTATTGTAAATGTGGGGAAGTAAAGGATGCTATTCACATTTTTGAAAATACAAAGAGTAAAGATTTGGTGTCGTGGAACTCGATGATTTGTGGATATGGACAGCAAGGACAAGCAATTCAAGCTATTGAACTTTTTGAGGAAATGAAGAAGCAAGAAGTGAGGCCTGATTCCATTACTTTCCTTGGGGTGTTGTCTTCTTGCCGCCATGCAGGTTTTGTTAAAGAAGGCATGTCTTATTTTTATTCAATGGTTTATTATGGTGTGAAGCCAGAGCTAGTTCATTATTCATGTATCGTGGATCTTCTAGGACGAGCACGTTTTTTAGAAGAGGCTCGTGAGTTTATCATGAAGATGCCAATTCAACCAAATGGTGTTATATGGGGTTCCTTGCTTATGTCGTGTAGGCTTCAGGGGAACTTTCGGTTGGGAATTGAGGCTGCAGAGAATAGGCTTGCACTGGAACCATGGTCCACCTCTACCCATTTGCAGCTGATAAATTTATACGCTGGTTTAGGATACTGGGATCAGGCAGCTAGAGTGCAGAAGTTGATGAAAGATACCAGACTTAAAAGGGATCCTGGTTATAGTTGGATCGAGATAAGCAATCAAGTTTTTCGATTCACTGCTGAAGATATATCAATGGGACATATTAAATCAATTGCTAGTTTGGTGGATATTTTGGTGGATCACATGAGAAGCTTGGGTGTAGAAGAAATTGATTCCAGTGAATAGTAATGTAGAGTATGCACAATTTTGCATATGAGCCAGATTCTTCTTTTCATATATCAGGGATAACCATTTTGACTTGGGACAACAGCATGAGTGCAAAGAAATTGTTAAGAAAATGGATTTTGTGCTTAATTCAATTCCAAAAGCTAGCTCATGCGGTGAAGATTGCCGAAGACTGTACAAGAAGACAACAGGTCATTACCCTTATAGACTGCTAGAAATGGAAGATAAGAATCCTGTTCAGCAAGCAGTGGCATTTGTTAGACAGCGAGATTATATATGCGCCACTTTTGTAACGAGGGGCATATCAACTCTAAATCGCCAAGTTGAGGGGTATATTTGCTCCTTTCTATGAATTGCGTCATTCACAGCCAGCAGGTGGCAATAAATATGAAATTACTTTGGATGCTACTTTGATGACTACTCTATCAACTCAAAACCCCTAACACGATGATACATGCCTGGATTAACCATGTAGGTACTATTTATCCCTACAATTCTGTGACTTCTGCAGTCTAAATAGTTTGAGAAGTGATAAAAATGTACTAGCAACTGCAGGCGCTTTTTTTTTCTCTTCTTGATGGATAGCTTCTTTTTCTACAGTCAAGAAAAAACAGCGTGAAGATGGTGAGATGAGAGCCCCTAAGTACCAGAAGAACCGTTGTGTTCTTGATGCTGCCTTGACATATAGTGGTGGTGGTGTAAGAAGGTTAGCTGGATTCTTTGATGAAACTAGTTACTGCACTAGTTTTGCCTTGAACAAAACAACCTCAAATAAGAGCCAGAAGAAGGACATTGCTTGTCCATGGATCATCTCTTTCTGAAACGGTCTCTTTATTTTGTTGAATTACTTTAGATTGTGTGTTACAGCGTGCAATAGAGAAGATTTTTCAATACTGAATCTGTGGATTGAAAACAGGAAGGATAGTACAACTATTTCTTTGCAAAAAATGAAGATGATATAATCAAGCTACTGCAGGTTCAATTCCATCTTCCAGGTCTAGCTTAGGCCAGTGACCGAAGATGCTTTCCACGAGTCTCATTTCATCCCAGCTATCAACACGTTCAGCTTCCATCACTTGCCTCGCATGGTTATTATAGTCTTCATCCTTGTATCCGGCATCCAATTGCCATAACCCCTGTGAATCATCTGTGTAATGGCTGCCATGCTGAATTGCTTCACCTGCAAACAGGTCATCTGATTTCTCAAGGCAGTTTACATAGCTAGGTACGTCATCTCCCCAGCCGCCAGCAAAGTAGAATTCAAACTCTGCTAGCCAGTTTTTCATCCCACCATTATAGGGCAAAAGAAGTTCATACCCGTACGAGGTGTTTCTTGAGAAGTGCTTGTGTTCTTCTTCCTCATTCACCCAAAAGCTATTGTCCTCATAAAGTCTTGTCTTGATTGAATGGAAGTGGCTCACCATCGCCATAGCTTCCGTCATACCAAAATAAGACTCAAAGGAGCCACATTCAGGCTCACTGTATACTGAACTCGGTTCACACATGAGAAAATCACAAGAAGTCTAGAGTCACTGCCACACAATGATTTGTTTGTGCTTCTGCTCGAAGAAGTTTGCTATAAATATAGGCCGCATGTAATCTTTCTTCCCAACGAGCACTTTTTCTAATTTGGAAGACGGCTTCTTTCTAGCCTTTCTTCCAAATAAAGGTCTAATAGAGTTTGCGCTTTCTTAGTACATTGCCTTTTAGTACCAATCTGTCGTGTTACGGCACGAAGGTGCAGAGTGTGTGGTTTTTGGTTCTAATGCTCACCTATCAATTATCTAAGAGTAATGAACAAAAATACACCTAAAGTATCTCGGTTTTCGAGTTTCGTACCTAAACTACCATGTGTGTGAGTTTTCTACCTGAACTATCACCAACTATTTATTAAAATGCACCTCAACAATCAGTTGTTTCCTTTTCTTATCTGAAATATCACCATCATTCAGGTAGGAAAACAAAACAATTGATAGTTGAGGTATGTTCTGATAAATAGTTGGTGATAGTTCAGGTATGAAACTCAAAAAATCAGGATATTTTTGGTGTGGTTTATACCCACCCTTCACTCGTTATCTAATACAAAAGTAAAAACATGTTTGAAATAATGTTGTATGTCAACTACACCTTAATTTCAAACTAGTTGGCTCAACAGTATAACATTCGGCTCCTTTGGGCTATATTTTGCCATAGCATTCATTATAATTCAGATTATTTTTAGTTGGTTGCTGAGAAACTCTTAAAACATGGAATCTGTTTAATTTTACTTTTTATATGGAATCTGTTTTAGGAAAAAGAGGCAAACCGCCATGACAAAGAAAGGGGAAAAAGTTGTAGAAAAGCGTCTTATTTTATCAAAAACGAATCCTTTGCATGAGAATTGGTCTTTGCCCATTTCCCCTTTTGCACCAGAAAGAAGATAAGGAAACCAGAATCAAAAGAGTCATCACTTTGGGTGATTCAACCCACAGACAATTGCACCGCAAAAACTAGCTATTCAGGTATGGGACTTAAGTCGCATACTTCGCAATAGGATCATAACAATGAGTCCCACCAACCACTCAGTCGGCCCGGTTTGAACCAAGCAATGTATAGGTCATAGTTGTATAAAGGATACAAAAAGATGAATAAACTGAAACTTTTGATATAAAGCAAACATTATCATCATATCTACTCCCACAAATTCTGGTAAAGATTGGCCAACAATGAAATCTGACATTAGAAAAAACATAGGCACTGTATTCTGGTACTTTAGAGAGGATGATCCCGTGCTATATCACCAACATCTTCAGTCGACTATGATGATTTATCGATCTGCCTAACCAAAAGATCTTCAAAGTCTTTAAATTTGCGACTTACCATCAGATTTTGAGTATTCCAGATCCAATTGCAGCACACCAGTTCATCCTGCATACGTAGAACAGATTGCGGTAGAACATTATATAAAAATGACAACTTCATAGATCTGTCTAGCAACTACAACAAGCTGCAGCTTGAGAACCACCAAAATGCTTCAGCTGATTAAAAGCCTATAAGTTCTAGTGTAAACTCTAACAACTTGAGAAACTAGCAATTTATCAATTTGCTAAAGTGAGCGTCTGTTAGACTGTAATGTTCTAAATGTTCTACGCCTATGAATCATATTATAAAAATATCAGACAAATTTAGATTTTGCAGATGATACTATAGCAGATATCAAGAGCATTTCCAACTTGAGTATATCAATAAGCTAATGGAAATATAAGGAGCTAGTTAGACAACAGCAGAACAGCATCAGATGAACACAAATATCAAATCTAGCATTCAAGAAAGATGCTCCATAGTAAATTGTTTGGTTCACACTCTAAGAAATTCAAATTGTAGTGCCTATGCTTTAGTTCTATGTTGCCCGGACCCTCCAAAATATTGTTGCACCCGTGTTGGATACTCCAATAATGTATTAATGAGCACACAGACAGTTGTGAATAGTACCATCTATAGACCGATAAAAAGAAGAATCTATTCGGGACAAACCAAGGAACAAAATGAACAGATGTTACATCTTACCTGATGAGACACCATTAGCAATCACATCCAACAAGTGGAAAAGGAATTATACCCGAAATTCGTAATCTGTCAAGATGGTAAAAGCAAACCAGTGACTTAAGCACCTTGAACTAAAATCTAGTGCACCAAAGGAAAAGAGAATCTACCTCATGAAATGGAATGCAGAACTAAGTTGAACTCCATATTGCAGCATTGAAATTCTCCAATTCTTTTGAGCTCGATCCATATACCGCTTTAATTGTGTCTATGCAACAACTGCAATCGAATCATTTCTTTCATTAAAACATCAGTATCTAATAGAATTTCACTGGTGTAGACTCCAGACTTTCACAAAGTCGAAAAGCAGGCAAGGAGTAAATGAGAAAACATCAATGAATTACCTGCAAGCTTCCTTGTTGAACTTTTTCTTTTCAATCCCATACAGTGTCTCAAAGATGGCCGGTTCCACCCGACAAAAGTAGGGACGATCTAAAGCAAAGAGAAGAACAGAACAACAATTCAAGAAATTCACCAATATAACAAAAGCAAAAAATAAAATCATCAGAAGATAAATAATGATATCTCCAAAACCCAATAGGAAAGAAAGCAAGTTTCACCTGCATAAATGGAGCATTTTCTTGTGCTCTTCTCGAAATGTATGCACCATCCATCAGAACCTATCAAGCTGTTGAATAACTGAGAAGAAAAATCCACATATAAAAGCTTCAGACTTCATAGAATTGTCTGTTCATTTTGGAGTCCGAAAATATGTTACACAAAATCTATTACTTATATGACAACTTTCAAGAACTCAAATTCAGTTAACCACTTAACTCTTAAAATCAAATATTATGACTTATCTTACGAAATTCAATCATATCTGGACACTTTACTACAACAACATAAAAGAAGCATTTTCTACAGGATCCTGAAACCACCAGCCACCTGACCTAATTCATGATAAGCCCACCAACTTTCTAGCAAAAAGAGGGCGAAAAACCACAGCCAAAGCAGCACAAGCAAGCTTCTATTGCTACGTAACAATAAAGCAGGATAGCATTTTGCGTCCACATGTTTGAATTTGAGGGTAAAAGAGCTCACTTGTTATACGGGATCCGACACATCCAACAACTAGGTCTCTGTCCCAAACAAGTTAGGGTCCCCACTTCTTTTATTTAAGCTCATATCATATTTATGACGATTCATAATGAATTGGCAAGTTTTAACTTCCAGCTTCTATAGCAACCCCAGGACCAACATAATACATAAAACGAATAGCCATGAAAAGATCTAAGTCCATTCAAATGTAGCTTACAAAATATGATAAATGTGACATAAACCATCATATTCATAAACTAAACTCAAAATGATGGGAAAAAAAACCTCAATATCACGAGGGTCATCGAAAATCTCTTCAGCGGAAGGGAAGTTTGGCCCTTTTTCAAGTTTACAGCAGGCACCACAGTTCTGGACGCACTGCCACGTGGGTTCTTTGTTTCTACTGTTAAACCCTGACGTTGTTTTCTTGATGGTAGCCGCCGGTACACCGGGAGTGCTGGTGGTGGTTATCTTGTGCTTACCATTTTGGGTTTTAGGGTTTGGTCTCTGACGTGGCTGCTTCCCCGCCGTGAGAATGGTGGCGAAACGCGGCAGAGACACCGTAGACAGCGAATGAGACATTTGGATTGGATTGATTGGAAAATCTTTTGGCGGATGTGCAGAAATAAGACCCTTTTAAGACGTTTATATTTTGTCTTTATTTGTAAAATATTTTAAGCTTTCAGCAAGTAAATGTAAAACAACCATAATCTTTCCATATAATAAGATTCTAATGTACTCCTAGTAGCAAATTTCTCCTTCTCAAAAGTTGAAATGAGCAGCTTACAATATGTACACAGAATGATTAAACCATAACTTTCTTTTCGGAATTGAGATAGCTTGAACTTTCAAAAGGTACTACAACACCAAAAAGTTATTGGTGTGCCACAACGAATGAAGAAAAGCAAGCAGACCTCACATCAATAGCAATTCAGCAAATTCTCCACCAAAACATTTTTAAAAAAAACAAGAAAACAGACAATATGATCAGAACCAACCACCACAAATTTACATTTCTAGAAATCATGAGACTCTACAATCAAATTTCTTAACCAAAAACAAGCAAGAAAACACAAAAAAGTAGACAAAACAACCACCACAAATTCACAATTTTAGAAATCACGAGACTTTACAATCAAAATTTCTACCCAGAAAACAACAAGAAAACATAAAAAAGCAGACAGAACAACCAACACAATTCACATATCTAGAAACCATAACTCCTAGTCAATCAAATCCCAATCAAACAAATTCAACAATTTCAAGGGCACAAGGCCAAAAGCTTCAGTTTTTTTCTTAATTGTTGACAGGAAAAATCCTACACAACTTCTCACTATTAGAAATCACATGAAACCCTTTTAAACTAGTCCAACCCAGAACAAAATTTCCAAAAAATTGGACAAAATGCTATAAAAAAACACAGCTTTATATACCCCCAGTATTAACCAAAATTCAACAAATACCCACAAACCAAAAAAATAAATTAATTCAACCTACAGCAAACAACAAAAAAAAAACAGCATTTCAAATAGCCACCACAATTTCTCACTAATACAAATAAGGAATCCCTAAAAATCAATAATTTTAGAGCAATTATAGAAAAATTAAAATTAACGAATATTAAGTTTTAAAAAAAATTACCCAAATGGGGAAATTCCTTTGAAACTCTTCTTGGCTGCTTATCGAAAACCCTGTAAAAGAAAGACGACGACAGTCTTATTATCGAGCGTTATCTTTTCTTGAACCGACGGAGAAAATGAACGGCTCAGATTTGAGTTTTATATATCGGACAGTCAAAATTGATTGTGGCACAAAATTAGTTTAAGGTTTACGGGGCCCATTTTATTGAGCCCAAAATGAAAATTGTTTGGGTGGCGGTTAGTATCGTATGTAAAATTACGCGGATAAGCAAATATATATTAGTTAATCAGCTAATATATCTATAATTTGAATTAATTATGACTTGCGGCAAACATCTAGCTGTAATTACAGTTTGAATTTTGTATAATTCGCGCGATTTAAATTTTAATATTAGTGCACATCTTAATATTTAAATATTATTCAAATTCAGCTTTTTAAATTTTAATAAAAATTGTAGCTCAGTTAGTTAGTTATCGAACTTTCTCCTTATTAATTAGAGTTTGATTTCCAGTTCCCTTTCCCTCACCCTAATTTTTTTTATCTAACTTTTACCTTATTGATGGGGTTAGGTTATTTTCCTTCACCTGAAATGATTGCCAGAACTTATGATTTGACTGTTTTATTTGATTGTGTTTCATTATTTTCTCTGTTTGTGCTGATGACTTGAAGAGAACTCTATTTCAATGTCCATTTTTTGGGGGTTGATTTCTCAAATGGTCACTCAACTGATAGTTATTATTCAGAAAATAATTTTCTCTATTAATTTTTTCTTTGAATTTAGAATAAAGGTGACTTGGAATATACAATAACAACATATCTAGTGTAAAAACACAAGTGAGGTCTAGAGATGATAGAGTGTGCACAGACATCTTGTCAGTTTCCAAAATCAAGTCATTAACCAGTAATGCGACTTGTAGAAGACTTCCTCCCTATACCTAGCGGAGTTGGCACTAATAAGGAGAGCAGAAATCAGCTACCGACCATTAAAAGATCCACAACTTTAAAATCCGCATGCAAAAGAGGACCCACTTATTCTTTGAGATGACAAAGCTCCCCCTAGATGCAAATTGCCGAATCAACGCCTAGACAGTATATGAGTGTTTTCTCTAATCGTATGTAGTATTGAATCCAATCCGGATCTCTTTCTAACTCTCCCAGTCTTAAGGTAGAGACTAGAGAGGCTTGGAATATAAAGAACTTTTATCATTTAAAATTAATTTTTTTATAAAAAAAAATAATCAAAATTAGGGAGGTATTAACTAAACCCAGGATAACATATTATATTTTTCGGATTAGCTTATCCCATGTTTGGTTATAGATGTTAACTAAATCCATGATTAAAGTTAAATACCAGAATCATGGAATTATCTATCCCCTATAGAAGGTGAGATATCCTAGTTTTGAACCAAACTACCCCTAAGTGTTATAGAGGCAATTCTGAAGGGAGATGTTTGAAATTATTCCTTTCATTTATCAACATCAAAACATCACAGAAGAGTTTGACTTTCTGGTGTTATAACTTATAATCATATTTCAAGCATAAAATAATATCATTATTGATTTAACTATTTAGCATGTCCTTTTCACATTGGTTTATTTTATAAGTAACATCCTTGGACCTGTTGGGGGGAGTTTGCACCACAACTAAAGTTTGATATGATGAAAATAATGAAAATAAATTGGACACGAGAATTTTACGTGGAAACCCCTCTAAATGATAGAAGGGAAAAACCACGGGGTAAAAGAATCTCACTATTTTAATATGGAGTACACAACTCTCAAATACAAGGAGAAAACAACAATAAACACTTCTCTCTTGTAAAAGGAACAACTACTAAAGAGGACACTCAAGACTACAATATTTATCTTGGTGTATAACTCTCTTTGTATTCTTATTCTCTCTTTCTGGGATGGGATAAATGAGGGCAAGAGGTCTTCTATTTATAGGAAACTAGAAACGCGTAAAATCCGCGTATTGAACCTCCCTTTTTGACTACGCGTTCAAAACGCATTTTGTTTCTTTTTTGACTACGCGTTCAAAATGCATTTTGTTGACTACGCGTTCAAAACGCGTTTTGACTATCTTGCATTCTCCCACTTGAAGATTTAATTGAGAATCAATTAAGTCTTCACACCATCCTTTCTACCGAATTACTGCAATATTACGTTTCTGCTAGGCCAATAGAAGATCGACACTATATGAACTTATTACTGTTGATCGGCTTCGTAAACATATCTGCCAGGTTGTCATTAGTGTGAATTTTCTGAATATCCACACTACCTTCTTCCACATTCTCACGAACAAAGTGATACTGAACTCGTATGTGCTTTGTTCTTGAATGAAATGCCGGATTCTTTGCAAGATGTAAAGCGCTCTGACTGTCATAAAATAGAGTAATCTTCTCTTGTTTATGCCCGAGCTCCTCCAGTAACATCTGCATCCATATTGCTTCTTTGCTAGCTTGTGTAGCTGCTACATATTCTGCTTCCGTCGTAGATGTTGCCATGATAGATTGCAGTTTTGAAACCCAGCTTACAGCTCCTCCAGCAAAAGTAAACACATAACCTGTGGTGGACTTACTTTTATCAAGATCACCTGCATAATCTGAATCAACATAACCTTTAACAGTAAAGTCTGATCCTCCATAACACATTGTAACATCTGAGGTACCGTTGATGTATCTCAGGATCCTCTTAACAGTGTTCCAATGCTCTCTACCAGGATTAGCCATGTATCAACTAACCACTCCCACTGCTTGTGCAATGTCAGGTCTTGTACATACCATAGCGAACATTAAACTTCCCACTGCTGATGCATACGGTACTCGAGACATCTTCATCCTCTCTGCTTCATTGCTAGGACACATACTTGAGGATAACTTGAAATTAATAGGAAGTGGGTAGAAATTGACTTACAGTCTTGCATCTTGAAGCCTTTCAAGATTTTCTTCAAGTAGTTCTTTTGAGAAAGCCAAATCTTCCTATTATTTCTGTCTCGGTGAATTTGCATCCCTAGAATCTTATTTGTTGGTTCCAAGTCCTTCATTTCAAACTCCCTAGCCAACTGTGCCTTTAAATTTGTGAGACGATCTTTGTTGGGGTCTGCTACCAACATGTCGTCAACATACAACAGCAAAATAACAAAATCTTCATCACCAAATCTCTTGTAATAAACACAAGGATTTGTACTATGTCTGTTGTATCCAAGGCTTATAATGAAGGAATCAAATCTCTTATACCAATATCTCGGCGCCTGTTTGAGACCGTATAGAGATTTGTTCAACCTGCAAACCAAGTTCTCTTTTTCCTGTTCTTCAAAACCTTCTGGTTGGAGCATATAAATTTCTTCTTCAAGTTCTCCATGAAGAAATGCAGTTTTGACATCTAACTGCTCCAAGTACAAGTCAAATGTAGCACACATCGCCAGGACCACTCGAATTGTTGTGAGTCAAACCACCGGAGAAAATATCTCATTGAAGTCTATACCTTCTTTCTGAGCGAATCCTTTCACCACCAATCTTACACGATACTTCTCCACTTGATCATTACCATTGCGTTTGATCTTGTAGACCCATTTGTTTCCAATGGCCTTCCTTCCTTGTGGTAATTGAACAAGATCCCATGTTTTATTTTTATGAAGAGCTTCAATTTCTTCTTGCATTGTTGTCACCCACAAAGATGATTCTTGGCCTTTCATTGCCTCGTGAAAAGTTGAAGGCTCTCCATCTTCTGTTAGTAGACAGTATGCAATATTACTCTCCATAGAATAATCTGAGTGCCAAGCTGGTTCTCTTCTCTCCCTAGTTGACCGTCGAACTTCTGGAGTTTCGATCTCAGTTTGCTCTTGTTCTTCGTGCTCTGATACTGCTTCAGAAGAAACTGAAACTTCTTCTATTTCTTCAACTTCAACTGTAGTAGTCTCTGATTTTTCTTTTGAAGTGCTACCTTTTTTTGCTTGTATCTTGCTTTCAACAAATACAACATCTCTACTGATTACCACCTTGCGGGCTGTGGGATCCCACAAGCGATACCCCTTGACTCCATCAACGTACCCTAAGAAAATGCATTCCCTGGATTTTGGATCCAACTTTGATTTTTCTTGGGTGTTGTACATAACATAAGCAGGACTTCCGAATATATGTAAGCGAGAATAATCAGCTGGTTTTCCTGTCCACATCTCCATTGGCGTTTTCAGATCAATTGCGGTTGATGGTGACCGATTGATCACATAACAGGCGGTTTTGACTGCTTCTGCCCAGAATGGTTTTTCCAACCCTGCAGTTGCCAACATAGCTCTTGTCCGTTTCAACAAGGTTCTGTTCATCCGCTCTGCTACTCCATTTTGTTGTGGAGTATATGCCACCGTGAACTGCCGTTTAATACCTTCTTGTTTACAAAAGTTATTAAATTCATTACCAGTGTATTCTCCTCCATTATCTGTCCTCAAACACTTGATCTTTTTCTCGGATTCAAGTTCCACCCGCGCTTTGAATTCTTTGAAAACTGAGAAAACATCTGCCTTCCTCTTGATTGGATACACCCAACTTCTCCTAGAGTAATTGTCGATAAATGACACGAAATATTTCGCTCCTCCTAGAGACTCCACCGGTGCTTGCCAGACATCAGAGTGAACCAGATCTAGTATTTCCTTGCTTTTAGCAGAGGAACTGCTAAACTTCAGTCTATTTTGCTTACTGGTAACACAATGCTCACAAAAGGGTAGTGAAACCTTTTTGAGCCCTGAAAGAAGTTTTTGCTCAGCAAGAATTTTCAAACCTCGTTCCGACATATGGCCAAGTTTACGATGCCACATCATCGTTGATTCTTCAAATGAACTTGCTGACGCGGTTGATGCTTCTCCTTCTTGGTGTGTTTCACCTTTAAGCACATATAGATTTGCCGCAAGTTTTTCTGCTTTCATCACTACAAGCGCTCCTTTGGATATTCTCATGACTCCACCATGAGTCTTATACGAACATCCATTATCATCTAGTTGTCCTAAAGATAATAGATTCTTCTTCAAGTCTTTTATATGTCGTACCTCGTGGATGGTGCGTACCGTGCCATCATACATCTTTATTTTGATGGACCCAATACCAATAACATCCAAAGCATGATCGTTTCCCATGAACACAGACCCTCTTGAGATATGATTATATTAATGAAACCATTCTCTCCTGGAAGTTACGTGCCTTGTTGATCCTGTGTCCATGATCCAGACATCAGCAAAACGTTTTCTGCCTTCATTATTTGATATTGCCTCACTACATAAAATATCGCCATCATCCGAGGTACATGCAACATTCTCTTGAGCATTTGATGGCTCAGGGTTTTCACTCTTCTTCTTGAACCGACAATCTTTCTTGAAGTGCCTTTTCTTGCCACAGTTGTAGCACTTGATATTTTTCTTACTTCTTGATTGAGATCTACCATGATTGTGACTCCCACTGGGGCCACGTTCCGTTGGTCTTCCTCTTACCATCATCAAAGCTTCAGCTTGCTGCGAACTTGCTTGCTTGTCTGTCTTTCTTATTTTTGCGCCTATTTTCTTCTTCCAAGACAGCGGCTGCAATTTCATCGAAAACTAAACTGTCTGTATTGTTCGTCAGATTGATGATGAGTTGATCATACGAGTCAGGCAGACTTTGAAGTAGATGCTCTGCACGTTCAGTACCCTCTATTTTGCAACCCATTATTGTAAGTTGCGAAAATAGAGTATTCAAAGTATTGATGTGTTCAGTAACTGACATGGACTCTGCCATTCGAAGAGTATACAATCTTCTTTTTAAGAAGATTTTATTATGCAAAGACTTGGCCTCATACAACCCTGTAAGGGTATTCCATATTTCCTTCACCGTTCGCTTTTCCGCCACACTAGACAACACTTGATCAGCTAGTGCCAAGTGTAGATCAGCAACTGCGTTGCTGTCTATGTCGTTCCACTTGCTGTCATCAACAAAGTCTGTGGGCCTGCCTTCAATTGCAGCTAAGCAATTGTCTTTTCTCAATATCGCTTTTATTTTCATTTTCCACAATGAGAAATTAGTCCCATTGAATTTTTCAACATCAAACTTTGTTGTACTCGACATTGTTATTTGCTTCACACCCTTCTAGATCGTTTTTGAATATTTTTGCGAACAATCGTGACAAACTACACCGTCACCGAAATTTATTATTCACGTGAATAGTACTATTCTCCGAATTTTACTATTCACGAAAAGTTACTATTCACAGATAGTACCTTCGTATAAAATAGACAGAATAACCGAGGGCTCTGATACCACTGTTGGGGGGAGTTTGCACCACAACTAAAGTTTGATATGATGAAAATAATGAAAATAAATTGGACACGAGAATTTTACGTGGAAACCCCTCTAAATGATAGAAGGGAAAAACCACGGGGTAGAAGAATCGCACTATTTTAATATGGAGTACACAACTCTCAAATACAAGGAGAAAACAACAATAAACACTTCTCTCTTGTAAAAGGAACAACTACTAAAGAGGACACTCAAGACTACAATATTTATCTTGGTGTATAACTCTCTTTGTATTCTTATTCTCTTTTTCTGGGATGGGATAAATGAGGGCAAGAGGTCTTCTATTTATAGGAAACTAGAAACGCGTAAAATCCGCGTATTGAACCTCCCTTTTTGACTACGCGTTCAAAACGCGTTTTGTTCCTTTTTTGACTACGCGTTCAAAATGCGTTTTGTTGACTACGCGTTCAAAATGCGTTTTGTTGACTACGCGTTCAAAATGCGTTTTGACTATCTTGCAGGTCCTAGTCATATAATATCAGAAAACTCCACAAGGAGTATTTCAAATTTCTTTATTTTTGAGAATTAGAACAGACAGGCCTCAAATTCTGTTGACTTTTCGTGAGATGATTCAAAGAAAGTTTTTTTGTTTTTGTTTAACTATCCTCAGCAATCCACTAGCTCGATTAATCCATATTCGTCGTATTGTTTTTTGAGCATTATCATCTGAAATCACATGGCTAGAACTATTAGAAAGCTAATCATAGTCCTTTTAATTTCTTATCTATGTCCTTTAATCATGAATCCGATTTGCTTAGCAACAGACACTATTATCAATGAATCAACATGTTGTAGATGGTCAAACTGTAGTTTCAGCCGGAGGTATCTTTGAGCTTGGTTTCTTCAGTCCTAATGGATCCCAAGGGCGATATGTCGGGAGTAGGTACAAAGGATTACCAGTTGAAAAAGTTGCATGGGTTGCAAACCGCAAAAGACCATTAATTGGATCATATGGAGTACTTATGATCAATGCAAGTGATGGAAATTTATTCCTTGTGGATGATAAAAATATGTCAATCTTGTCTACAGAAACTAGTTTGATGTCCAATAACACAGTTGCTGTACTGACTGATCAGGGGAATCTTGTTCTTTGCGAGTTGAATAAATCTGTACTGTTATGGGAGAGCTTAAATCATCCATCTGACGCACTCTTGCCCTCATATGAAGATAGGGCTGAATACTAGAACAGGGGAGCAAATTGTTGTCACGTCGTGGAAAGATGAGAAAAATCCATCATTGGGAAGGTTTAGCTCTGCTGTGGTGGATCGTCATGAACTTTTACAAGTACTTATTTTGAATGGCTCGTCGAAGCATTTCAGATCAGGGCAGTGGAACCGGAGAAGTTTCATAGGAGTGCCTAGCATGACTAAAGACCACCACAATGGTTTTCAACTACTTACAGATAATAATGGGGAGGAACTTTATTTTTCTTATGCTATACTTAATTACTCAGCTCCAACATTGATATACTTTGATTCCTACGGAGCAATAATTCAAATAGATTGGGATGCAGATGAGAATAAATGGTTAAGGGTACAGGTAGTACCTAAAGGTCAATGTGACTTGTATAACACATGTGGTGCTTTTGGAAGTTGCAAGAATAATGATTCACAAATATGCAAATGTTTGAAGGGTTATGAACCTAAGTCTATTGGTGAATAGAACGAGGGGAATCGGACTAGTGGTTGTGTCCGGAGAGCACAATTCCAGTGCGAGGAGACGATCACTAGTCCAAATTCTGATGACGAGAGAAATAAGGGGGATGTGTTTTTATCGGTTTCAGAGATGAAACTACCAGATTTCTCACATTACCTACTTGGGATAAAATGGAATGCGAAAATTCTTTCTTGAAGAATTGTTCTTGTTTGGCATATGCTTATGAGGATGGAATAGGATGCATGATTTGGGGAAAAGAACTTATTGACCTCCAAGAGTTTTCCCATGGTGGAGAGCAACTATACATTCGCCTCGCACATTCCCAGCTTGGTAGATACAGATACACCAATTCTACATTGCTCGGACACTCCAAAATATGTTGTTGCACCAGCATCAGATCCTCCAGAAAAGCACTATTATTAGAGGATCCGGCATGCACCCAACAGTATGTTTGAAGAGTCTGAGAAGCATAACCCCAATCTTCTCAATAAAAATCCTATTTTGTTACTACTTGAATGAAACTTCACTTCATTTTGGATTTCGTTTAGTAGTCTGCCTATGTTATCTGTCTTAAATCATTTGTTGGATTAACATTCGCTTTTATGCGCCTAAACTATTCTCCGAGAAGCAACTAGGATTTTGAGTTTATGTGTTCTGAATTCTAATTGAGTTGCCTTTTGTCATGTAGATAAGAGGAGGCTAATGGGAGCCCGTATTGCAATTATTGTCTCAGCGACATTCAGCCTAATTCTTATTGTTTGCACTATATATGTATTGAAGATCAGGAAAAAAGGTAAACAAGAAAAAAAAAGCAGTCAATTTTTACAGTTGTTAGAGGCACAACTTTTCGCTATCTTTTGGAGAGACTAATTTTTTACTAGATTTTATCAGGCATTGGGAGTTTAATCCCTTTTCGCATAGCTTCAAAACACTCTTCAGCAGAAAATTTGCTTCATAACAGTTCAGAATTACCAGTTTTCAGCTTCAAGTGTATAGAAACTGCTACTAACTTTTGCTATCGAAATAAATTTGGAGAGGGGGTATTTGGACCTGTTTACAAGGTATATAATATTTACTCTTGTCGTGTTCTTGTTTATTCTCATTTGCTTATTAGTTGAAGTCA
Organism: Solanum dulcamara; assembly: GCF_947179165.1. Taxonomy (NCBI): domain Eukaryota; kingdom Viridiplantae; phylum Streptophyta; class Magnoliopsida; order Solanales; family Solanaceae; genus Solanum; species Solanum dulcamara. The sequence continues at coordinate 5,569,502 of NC_077241.1, read as the reverse complement.
TGTATGGTTCATATATAGGGGGTATTATCAAATGGACAAGAGGTTGCGATTAAAAGACTTTTGAGGAGCTCAGGACAAGGCATAGAAGAGTTCAAGAATGAGGTTACACTAATTTCAAGACTTCAACACAGAAACTTAGTCAAACTGATGGAATTTTGCATTCACTGGGAGGAAAAGTTGCTGATCTATGAATACATGTCCAACAGAAGCTACGTTTTCATATTCGGTGAGCTAATTAACAAGACTTAAACCAGTTTTCTTGATGAATGATGGTTACTCTTAACTAATTTGTGTGCTTGACAGGATCAAGATCTACGACGTTGAGTTGGATCGAATCAACGATATAGCATCATTGAAGGGATAGCTAGAGGGCTTCTTTATCTGCATCGTGATTCACGACTAAAAATCATTCACAGAGATCTTAAGACAAGCAATATTCTCTAGATGAAGATATGAATCCCAAAATCTCAGATTTTGGAATGGCTAGGATTTTTGGAGGGAATCAAACTATAGCAAATACCAAGAAGATTGCCGGTACCTAGTAAGTATTAATTGTTTATAGCAGTGAAATTCATTATAACTAAATTGTATATTTGTGTATCAATGCAGTGGTTACATGTCCCCTGAATATGCAATACAAGGAATTTTTTCCGAGAAGTTGGATGTCTTCAGCTTTGGTGTTGAAAAATCTGAAGACAGAGATGAGAAATTTTATGTGTTCTTTTAATTACTTTGTACACCTATTTATACATGAGAGAAACAAATCTTTTCCTAAAAAGAATGAAAAAACAAAGCTTTTCCTAAAAAGAATTCTACCAGCTGGAATTCCATCCACTATACACTCTAGAAGCTAAATAAAAAAATGCTTCAGCTGATCCCATTTATATTACTTGATAGGTATCTCTTTTACTTTGCTTTAGTTTCTTCATCTGAGAGCTTTTCTTTTTCTGTGAGCAAACCAGAGGTAATGTTGATAGGATTGACATTTTGGGATGAAATTCCAACACCCCCCCTCAAGGTGGAGGGGAGTCTGACGACACCCAGCTTGCCCATAACAGAGTGATGAGAAGGGCCGAATAAGGGCTTAGTGAAAATATCTGCCAACTGGGAAGAAGAAGGAACAAAACACAGTAAAATAAGACCGGACAGGTATTGTTGGCGCACAAAGTGACAGTCCAACTCAACATGCTTAGTCCGCTCATGAAAAACAGGATTTTTTACGATGTGAAGAGCTGATTGGCTATCTGAGTGCACCGGAACTGGAAGAGATGGTGGAGCGGATAGATCATCAAGAAAACGAACAAGCCAGGTTAGTTCTCCAACAACCCGACGCATAGAACGATATTCTGCCTCAGCGGATGATAATGATATTGATGATTATTTCTTTGATTTCCAGCTAATCGGAGACCCACCAAGGGTAATATAGTATCCACTGATAGAACGGCGAGTATTCGGGCAAGACCCCCAATCGGAGTCACAATAAGCCAATAGTTCAAGAGAAGGATTGGTGGAAAAGAATAGACCCTGTGCTGGAGCTAGTCTAAGATACCTAATAACTCGCAAAGCAGCCAAAAAATGAGGCAATCATGGCTGCTGCATAAATTGACTGAGATGTTGCACCGTGAATGAGAGATCAGGACGAGTGTGAGTTAGGAAATTCAATTTTCCTAACAATCGTCGATAAACAGTTGGTTCGAGAAGCAAATCACCCTCATCCGAATTCAGCTTGATGGTAGGATCCAAATGGGAATTTGCAGTAGCTGAAGTTTGTGAGTCAAATTCACTCAATAGTTCCAAAGTAAATTTCTTTTGACTTAGGATGATTCCCTGTTTTTCTCTGATGACTTCCATCCCTAGAAAATAGTGAACTGCCCCCAAATCTTTGACCTTGAATTCATTATCTAAAAACTGTTTGAGATCATTCAACTCACTAGGATTGTTACCCGTTATTAGAATATCATCAACATACACAGCCACAATTGATATAAGATCCCTCTCTTTTTTATAAAATAAAGAGTAATCATTTAAAGAAGAAACATACCCTTTAAAATTGAGCGCAGCTGTTAGTCTAGAATACCATTGTCTGGATGCTTGTTTCAAACCGTAAATAGATTTTTTTAGTTTGCAAACTTGATTAGGAGAAGAGGGTTGCATCCCTGGAGGAAACTTCATGTAGACTTCTTCTAATAATTCTCCATGGAGAAAAGCGTTGTTTACATCCAACTGAAGAATTTCCCAATTTCTCTTTACTGCAACAGCAAAAAGGGATCTGATAGTAGTTATTTTAACAATGGGAGAAAAAGTTTCATTATAGTCAATTCCCTCTCTTTGAGTATCCCCTCGAATCACAAGTCTAGCTTTGAGTCTCTCAATACTCCCATCAGATTTATGTTTAACTTTGTATACCCATTTGCATGGTAATGCCTTGTGACCTGTTGGGAGTTCCATAACTTCCCAAGTCTGATTAGATATCAAAGCTTCAAATTCAGTCAGCATCGCCTGCTGCCAGCCAGCATGTAGTGAGGCCTGGGCATAACTGGTTGGTTCTGTGACAGAGGAGATGGAGTTTAACAAGTTCTGAATGGAAATAGAAAGGGCTGAAAAGGTAGAATAGATGGCTGAACAGGTGGAATAAAACAAGAAGAAGTGAGTTGTGTGAAGAATATTGCATTACACACATAATCACTGAGATAAGAAGGCTTTGTAATTACTCTTCCAGATCTGATAGCAGGAACTATAGTGGTAGTAATAGTAGTTGTGAGTAAAGGAGTATGAGGAATAGGAGCAAAAGAAGTGATAGGAGAGTGAGGATCCATTGTGTTTGAAGATGGAGTAGAAAATTGTTCTGATGTTTGAGGAGATGGACATTCATCTGTCCAAACATTATGATCAAAAAAACAATCAGAATGTAAAAAATCAGAATTGATGTAATCCTTATCTTGAGGATAAATAGGAAGAGGGGGAATAGGAGTAGAGAAAGGGAAGATAGATTCATGAAAGATGACATTTCTAGAAAAAATGATTTTTCTAGTGTGAAGATCCATGACTTTGTATTTTTTTTTTCCATAGGATATCCAAGAAAGATCGCTTTAATAGCTCTAGGTTCCAATTTATTCCTGTGAGCTGATAATGTGGAAACAAAACATAAACACCCAAAAGTCCTTAAAAAAGTATAAGAAGGTTTCATTTTATGAAGAACTTCATATGGGGTTTTAAAATGCAAGATACTGGAAGGGAATCTGTTGATCAAGCTTGTAGCAGTAAGGACGCAATCTCCCCAAAAGATAACAGGAACTTTGGACTGATGCATAAGGGCTCTACATGTTTCAAGAAGATGCCTATATTTTCTTTCTACAATCCCATTCTGTTGGGGTGTTTTTACACAAGAAGTTTGGTGTAGAATTCCTTGAGTTTTGAAGAAATCAGAGGTTAGAAGACTAGTTCCCAATTCTAAAGCATTATCAGATCTAACGACTTTAACTTTTGTATTAAATTGTCTTTCTACCATATGGAGAAAAGATTTAAGAGCAAAGAAGGCATTACTCTTGTTAGATAGCACATAAGTCCAAGTACCTCTACTAAAATCATCTACAATGGTTAAAAAATACTTAAAACCATCATAGGTAGGAGTTTTGTAAGGTCCCCAAATGTCAATGTGAACTAAATCAAATATGGACTTTGACTTAGTTGAACTTGAAAGAAAAGGTAATTTACTTTGTCTTGCCAAGGGACAAATATTACAAGGAAGAGTAGAATGAGATTGTAAATTAGAGGAAATAAACTGAATTCTTTTCATTGATGAATAAGGTAAGTGACCCAATCTCTTGTGCCACAAAGTTACATCATTCCTATCTATTACAGAATTTGAAGAAATAGAGGAAGCAACATTCTGACTAAAAACTAAAACTGGAGTACTAAGGCACCAGCCTTGATCCCTCTTAGACTTACATGAAGGAGATTTGAGGAGATAGAGCCCATCATGACAATTACCAAGAACCTGAGGCCTCTTCATTGAAGGGGCCTGCAAGAAACAAGCAGTGGAAGAAAAAAATTAGATGACAATTATACTGAGTGCAAACTCTTGTGACAGAAAGGAGATTATAATTGAAATCTGGAACAAAGAGAACATTTTTTAGCACTAGATTAGGTAAACCTCTTACAGTCCCTTTATGTGTTACTGTTACCTTGTGAGAATTTGGTAGATTAACAGTTAGAGGTTTAGGGAAAGGAGTGAGATCAGAAAAAATAAAAACATCAAAAGCCATATGTTGAGTAGCTCCTGAGTCTATTATCCAGAAATTGAACTTTATATGAGTAAAACAAGAGAGGAGGTTATGAATAGAATTAGTTATACCAGAACACCCTACATTGTTGACAGCAGCCTCTGCTTCTGAGATTGAAGGTCCTGATTGTCCAACTTTGACCTGTTGGAGAAGATGAATAATCTGACTGAACTGTTCCTGTGAGAATTGTTGATTGTTTCCCTTACTGTCGCTATGGTGATTTTCCTCTGCTAGGACTACATTACTGTATGCTTCTCCTCGGCTTGTTCCATATATCTTCTTTTATCTAGTGAATTTGAAATCTGCAGGAAATCCCACAATTCTATAACACTTGTCTATAGTATGTCCAGGTTTCCTGCAGTGTGAGCAGATCAGAGTGTTCTTTCTTCCATCAGTTTTTCCTTTTCCTTTGTAATCATAGTTTCCAGCTCTCTGAACAGTTTGATTTACAACAGCAAAGGAAGATTCTCCAGGGTACTGATGGGTCACATAAACTTCCCTTTGTTTCTCATCCTGAATTAGCAGAGAATAAGCCATATTGACACTAGGCAAAGGAGTGATCATGAGGATGTTTCCCCTAGCAGAGGCATAAGCTTCATTTAAACCCATAAGAAAGTGAATAAGTCTCTCATCTTGCAAAGACTTAGTGAGTTTATCTTTTCCACCACAGTTGCAATTACAACCACACCTCATATTTTCATTTAGAGTGTCTAGTTCATCCCATATTCTCTTTATTTTTGTAAAATAACCAGCTATAGCACTTGTACCCTGACCTAAATCATTCAGTTCTTTTTGTAGGTGGTAAAGTTTTGCTCCATTTGGTTGTCCAAACCTATCTTCTAGGTCTGTCCAGAGGTTCCTTGCAGTAATGGAGTATATGACACTAGCAGAAATCTCTTTTGAGAGAGAATTAAGAAGCCATGACAAAACCATGTCATTACACCTACTCCAAAATTTGAAATCTGGAGAATCTGAAGCAGGTGCAACGCAAGTCCCGTCAATGAAGGCTATTTTATTTTTGGTCGAAAGGGCAATGAGGACTGACCTACGCCAACCTCCATACCCTGTGCCATCAAAGCTGGTATTGACCAAGTTCATCCCAGGATGATCTGAGGAATGCAGAAAATAAAGGTGGCTAGGATCTATAGAAAGAGATCCAGCACCTTTAACTGCAGAGGTTTCTTCCTCTATAGCCATGGAGAAAGCAGAAAGAGAATGAAAAGCAGATGAGCAATTTTTATCTAACCTGCTCTTGATACCATGAAAAATCTGAAGACAGAGATGAGAAATTTTCTGTGTTCTTTTAATTACTTTGTACACCTATTTATACATGAGAGAAGCAAAGCTTTTCCTAAAAAGAATGAAAAAACAAAGCTTTTCCTAAAAAGAATTCTACCAGCTGAAATTCCATCTACTATACACTCTAGAAGCTAAATAAAAAAATGCTTCAGCTGATCCCATTTATATTACTTGACAGGTATCTCTTTTGCTTTGCTTTAGTTTCTTCATCTGAGAGCTTCTCTTTTTCTGTGAGCAAACCAGAAGTAATGTTGATAGGATTGACATTTTGGGATGAAATTCCAACAGTCATATTGTTAGAGATTATCAGCAGTAAGAGAAACAGCAGCTATTGTCACTCCAAAGACTCTCTCAATCTCCCAGACCAAGTAAAAAAGAATAACCGAAAAGATTTCTCATTTTCTCAAATACAGTCAAACCTCTTTATAACAACGTTGCTTGTCTAGATATTTTTTGGCTGCTATCACGAAAATGTAGTACAGAGAACATATATAATATAATATAACATAACATGAAAATTCAGTTCGAAAAAAACCTGGCCGTTACTGTGTTACGTTATTACAGAGAATGAATAACTATTATAGAGAGGTCTGACTGTATTTGAATATTGTTCTATCATATACTACTATTTTTCACATGACAAAACTAACATCAATATATTTAGGCATGGCAACTGTGGAATGAAGGCAAGATACTCAAGTTTCCGGATCCAAAGGTGTTTGGTTCACTTGAAACACCAACGCAAGTTGTTAGATGCATTCTTGTGGGCTTGCTTTGTGTGCAAGAACATGCAAGTTACAGGCCAAATACAGCTACAATTGTTTCCATGCTCTGCAGTGACACAGTTCTTCCTTCTCCTAAGCGACCGGCATATAGCAGCAAAGACAGAAGCTCTGATGATCCAAATTTTTCACCTTGCTCCAGAAATTCCATTTCTATTTCAAACGTTGAAGGACGTTAACTTTAGTTTATCTGTTTGCACTACACCAAAAAATGATCTTTAGCGGCAATTAATTAACAATAATAGCTTAATTACCGCTAAATATATTTTTTAGAGGCAATTAACACTCTTTGTAAATGTTCCTAAATCCTATAGCAGTATTGAATCTAATGACAATTATCTAATGCCCGTAAAGACTTTAACACTCTTTATTAATGTGCATATTTATTACCGCTAAAAGCTGTTTTTTGTTATAGTGTTGGGACCTTCAAATGTGATTACTGTCCTTGTCCCTTGTCCAAGTTTGAATCCTAATTTCTTTAGAATGTGGTCATTTGTGTTTGTGGAAGAATGTATTTGATGCTTTGCATCCAAGAATCAAATGGCGTATTCGAACCAATCGTGTACTTTATTTAGATATGCGGAATTCTCCCTCTGAAAATCGTATATGAGACTTTTATCTCATACAACTCGAGTAAAAACACCCAAATACTAGTTGCAACGGATATGGAATTCCTTGCTGATGGTCTTGTATAGTTGGTTAGAACAATCAAGATGTAGGTATTCAGTTTGCAGCTTTCATTTGATGTTTTATTGGAGTTGATTGGTTGTTTATGTTGTCAAAATGTTGGTTAATTGCATATCTTGAATATTGGAAACAACCTCTCTATCCCTACATCCTATCCTTCTCAGACCTCACTTGGTATTATTTTCATTCTACTGAACCCTTTTAAATTATTTATCATTTGTTTACTGAGCGGTCACAACTTGATACAATCAAACCTCGTTATAGTGACAACGTTTGTCTGAATATTTCGTGATTACTATCGTGTGGTGTTGTTATATATATATACTGATATTTGACAATTAGATCTCATATATATACTTAATTATAAACTAGAACACACAAAAAATTAGTTTAATAATTATGTACCAAGAAGAAAAATGTATTTATTAACCAATTTAAACAAAACAAAAAAAAAGAGTATGTATTTTTAAAAAACAAATATATGCCCGATATGTTTCTCTTAGATATAAATTTATTATATGCACGATACTTATAATGAATATCATGACCTACCTAACTCCTCGAATTCTTAATAAAGTATTATTGTATTTATTTGACTGCATTTAAATTAAAGTAAATTATGGAGCTTGGAATTGCTTATGCCCTAAATACTTGTTTATTTTGGAAAAGACTTGCAAGTCTAGGTCAGTCAAATTGCAGTATCATAGGGCAACTAAGGATTAATTAACTTAATCTAAAATTGTTCTAGGAATATTACAATTTCATGCAACCCTAAAGTGGACTATTAATGGTCTTGTATTATTTTGAAAAGTAGTTGTCCTGATTCGCGTCATAAAGTCTCACGTGAGGATAAAACTTTTTTTATAAAATACGACTCTCTCTCTTTTATATATATATAGGATTCGTACATAAGACCTTTAGTTAAGGATAATCCGACTAAATTCGTATTCGCGACGGAAAGTCTCGAAATAAAGCGCTCTCTAACAAACGCAATTCCACGCCAAAAATTTACATTGTTAACTTATGTTCCACATACTTTATAGATATTTTAGTTCAAAATTTAATTTAATAAAAAGTTACTCAATAAGTCGATTGATTGAAATCTCCACAATTGACTCAACCCTTAGGATTCTAATTTAAACTGATGTATATGTATTATTCTCTATGTTAATTTATGAGCCTAACAATATAATTATTTGGGTAGTCGAAGAGATTTTTTTATACCACAGTTTTCTTAAATATATTTTAATTATTAATCAACTAGTATAATTTTATATTATTTTTATATGGTTTTCAAATATGTAATTCATTTAAAAAGATATAAAGAATATAATCTATGTTCGACTTCACATTAAAAATTTATTGATTTAATTCTCATACTTTGAATCTCGTGTATTTAAGGTGGAACAGATAATAATTATTTTACCTATACAATTATTATGTCAAGTTTTTAATGAACCAATCATTTTGAGTCAAGTAATGCAAAAATCGTATTTTCATCTTATTTAACAAAGAGAATATTTTAGAAAAGTAAAATAGGAAAAAACTTTATGTATTTTTCCATACTTAATTATCAACTTTAAGTCCATTATACCATGAACATATGGTACGTGGAATTATTCATACTAGCAAGTAGCAACATCAAAGGAAAACAACAATAATAGACTTACAATTAATCCCTTAAAACATCTCATATGGGAATTTTATTTAATACTAGCAACCCTTCATAAGTAAACATATTTTAGTAAGGACGTTGTCCTTGCCAGTTGCCTACAGGATCATAGTTGCAAGAAATGAACCACCACCCATTATTGCAACGAGCCCGACCACAACCTAGTCGGATCGAGTTACGCCAGACTACTTGAGTATAGTGTCCACACACTTGTCCGCTAGCACATTGGTTGGTAGCATAGTCATAGTTTGGCTTCTCCGCCACCCACAATTGCACGGCTGCCCTCCCCGTGAAGTCGCCACTGCCCTTGGCAAGGTTCTCCCCTGATCCCGAATGAATCAAGTTGCAATCACCCGTTCTTGAGTTGGCATAGTTTTGTGCTCGGGATGCCAAGCTGACATCCCAAGACATTGGCCCTACCCCAACTTGGGCACGGGCATTGTTGTGAACCGCAAGATAGTCTTGCGGTGAATTTTGAGCATCACAAGAGTGAAATACGGCTAATACCATGACACAAATCAGTAAGATGTTGAACAATCCCATTTTGTTTTAGGTCTAGTGGAGAGAAAAGAAATAAAAGTTATTGTATGATTATGAATGTGAGATAAGTTGTGTATTTATAAGTAAACATTGTGGAATTTTGTTGAACATTTGTGAAGAAAATTCAAAGGAAATTAGTAGAGAAAATGACAAAATGGTCCCTTATCTTTTTTAGTAGGTTCAAAATAGTCCCTTATGTATGACCGGAGAAATTTTGGTCCTTAAATTTGTTAAAATTGATCACTTTTAGTCCTTTAAGTTTTTCGAAAGTGAGCACTTTTTGTCTTGATAAGATATTTATTAAACTCTGTTGTTAAATTTAATGGAGAATTTGTGAAAATTGTTAAATTTAAACATTGTGGAATTTTATTTTACATGTGAAGAAAATCCAAAGGAGATTTAGTACATTGCATGTCGTGTGATTTAGGGAATACTATACGCTTTAAAGAATAGTCATACTTTAATCTAGGACGTTATTATTTTTTTTTTTGAAAATCATGTTGTCACGATTAGGCTAAACAGGACTAATTAAGTATTTGAACTTCAAATTTAGTGGTCCAAAGTTTTTTAGGTAATTGGATAGGTGTGATGGATTATCATATGTAAATTCAAGTGAATGATAATATTCCGTAACAGGTATGTGTTAGATGAATCAAATTCTCATTAATTTTTTTTTCTTCATATAAAGGGACTCGAATATGTTCTGTGTATCATGATCAACCAGATATTGAAGCTATTAAAGCAAGGGCTTTAGGCCGCAAAATCTTAGGGGACCCAAGTTTCATTTTTGTTTGTTTTGATGTTTGATATCTATATTAGAGTCGAATAACTCAAATTTATTCTCATGAATTGAATACTTCTCTGGTATGGGGATAAAATTATTCTATGAGAGAGATAAGACTAACAATTTGTTAGTCATTAAAAGCAACTTGGATAGAATTTAAACAAAAAACAAACTGATCATGATGGACACATAAACCAGAAAAAATAGTTGGCCCTTTGTGTAGAAATTAATTGCCTCACAATATCCAGGCAATTTCCAATGAGAATTTACATTTTTTATTTAGCTCAATTTAAGTAATTTTGAAGTATCAAATTAAAGTGTTTTGTAAGTGTTGAATTTACAAATAAACAGTTACTATATATTTAGACAGTAGTGTTAAAATCAAAGAATAAACAGTTCAATGTTGTAATAAGGAACAAACACGATTATATTATATATATTGCCGGTGATTGAGACATAATTTTTATCAAGGAGGTTTAAAATATAATAGGAGCACTTTTGCTTAATTTTAAACTTTTTGCTTTTGTTTCTTTCAAATTAGTAACCCTTAAATCATATATTATCTTTGAAAATCGCCAAAAATATTTAAAAGGTGTAAGAATTGAATTATTAACATTATAATACATATTTAGAGTACTCAACAAAAAAAAACTAATTACACAACAACATCAATATCAATAAGTTAAATGATACGTATAATTTCATAGACCTCCCTCAAGCTTTGGCACACAATATTGACCTCTCATCAAAGGATCAAGTGGCTGACATTTTCAGTAAGCCTCTTCTGACGACTAGGTTTCAGTTCTTACAAGACAAATTCAAGGTGTATGAGCCACCTTCAGTTTGCAAGGGAAGTATCCAGGGGCTGGTCAAAAATTCCAAATCCATTTTCAGAAATGGCTCGTCCAAATTCGATTCCCTATCTGATTAGTATAGTATATTTTCTTTTTGGGTGAAAGCAGGCAGTAGTGACCTAATGGTTAGGGGTTTATCCGAATTGACCCCTTCGACGAAAAATTATATTATTTATACATGATTAAAAAATAATTTTTTATATATCATGTCGAAGTAAAATAGAAAAAACATTATGTATTCATGCTTTATGGGAAAAAGAAGCTGATGCGGTACTTAAATATCAACTTAACCCCACTGTATTAGGGGTGGACGCAGTAGACATTGAATTATCATATCGATTTTTTTTTAATATCTTGCAATTTTGGTATTCTGATATTTGGTATCATATTAAATTTTATGATAGTTATTTGGTATTCGTAAAAAATATATCAAAATATCGAAGTATAGAATTACATATAAAAATCATACATATTTATTATAATACTAGCAAATATATAAAAATAATATTAGTAAACAACTAATTATTTAGACGTTGAAATTTGATTATTTTATCTTGATTGAAATGTCATTTTCGTGTAATTGATTAACGAAAGGAATTGGTTGTACTTTATTTTGAATATTTCTACATTTGTAAGGTGTTAGTATAACATAATTAAGACGTTTCTTGAGAAGACGAAGTCATACTTTTTTACTATATGAGCATATGTAAGTCGAAGTCGAATAAACTATGGTTATCGAATTATTACCATACCATAAACTACCAAAACCAAACTTTAAAATACTAAATCATACCAAATTACTTTATATGATAATGATACAATATTTATAGAAACCAAAATTATCAAACTAAAATTTTCAATACGTACCATGCCCACCATACCATGAAAATATGGTACATGGAATTATTCATACTTGTAATATCAAGGGGAAATCACAGTTATACAAGACTATCTAATCCTTTAACATCTTACGTAGGAGTCTATCCAACCCCTTGACATCAAAGATAGAAATTTTATTAAGTACTAAAATATATAGCAACCATATGTCGATCATAAGTCAACACACTTTTAATAAGGACGTTGTCCGATATAGTTTCCTGGAGGAGCATAGTTGCAACAAATGAACCACCACCCATTGTTGCAACGGGCCCGACCACAACCTAATCGGACTGAGCTACGCCAGACAACTTGAGTATAGTGTCCGCACATTTTCCCACCATTGCATTGGTTGGAAGCATAATTGTAGTCAGACTTCTCCGCCACCCATAATTGCACGGCACGCCTCCCCGTAAAGTCGCCACTTCCCTTGGCAAGGTTCTCCCCTGGACCAGAATGAATCAAGTTGCAATCACCCCTTCTTGAGTTAGCGTAGTTTTGTGCTTTGGTTTCCAAGCCGGCATCCCAAGACATAGGTACGACCCCGACTTGGTCGCGGGCATAGTTGTGAATCGAAAGATAGTCTTGAGGTGAGTTTTGGGCAACACAAGAGTGAATAATGGCTAATATCATGACACAAACGAGGAACAATGTGTTTTTGAACAACCCCATTGTGTTTTAGGTCTAATGGAGAGAAAAGAAATCAAGTTATTGTAATATATATATATATATATAAGTAAGCATGGTGAAATTTTGTTTCTCATGTGTGAAGAAAGTTCAAAGGTGATTAAAAGAAGGTTGACTTGAAAGTTGTACTCAATTAGATGAGGATGTCCTAAGTTAATTGTGATTGAAAAATATCCTCTCTTTTTTTTGGTTTTTATGAAAAACTTTTATGGGCTCGTACGCTACATTTTTTTAGGGGGAAGAGGAGCTCTAGTAGAGAAAGTTGACAAAAATGATCCTTTATCTTTTGTAGGCTGTTTTAAATAGTTCTTTTAGTATCATCTAAATAATTTAGTCCTTCAAATTTGTCAAAATTAAACGATTTTTGATTTTTTTAAGTTTGTCAAAAAGTGAGCACTAAAGTCTGATTGTTAAATTCTAACTGAAACTATGAATATTGTTAAATTTTAAGATTGTGGAATTTTGATTGGCATGTGTGAAGAATATTCAAAGGTGATTAGTACATTGACAAATTTCGGGTCATTCAGGACAATTATACTCTATGCTTTAAAGAATGGTAGTAATTTATTTTAGGGTGTTTATTTTCTTCAAAATCATGTTATCAACATAAGGTTAAACAAGACTAATTTACCAATTGGAAATTCACATTTACTGGTCCAAACTCCAAAGTGTTTTTTTAGAATAGGTAGGGGTGGGCGTTTGGCCGGTTTTGAATTGAATATTCAAGTTTTGGTTTATATATTTGATTTTAAGATCAAAGAAATTACAACTTAAATCTAATTCAAAGAAGTTTGAATTTGATCAGATTTTAAGTTTATGTCAAATTAGGTTTTATGTCCAATTCATAAGTCATACCCCAAAAAGCAAGTTGAAAAAGATGAGGATTGCTCAAACCGTACAAGCAGTTCAGAGTTCTCGTTTTTCACCGATGTGGAATTCATTTTATTCATCACCCCCTCACGTCTAGATTCCAATATTTTTTTTATTTCTGTCATGTCAAGTGCGTGCACATTCATGGACTGCAGGTATTTTTACCTTCCGATATTGTCGGGACCCCAGAGACCCACATCGGATTGACTCTTGCTCTAATACCATATCAAATTAAGTCTTGAACCTAACTCACATCTCAAAAATTAGCTCAAAGAGAGAATGATTGCCTAAGTCACATAAGGAATCCAAACTTTCCATCCTTCATGAATATGGTATTCATTCCTCTCCATTAGTTGGATTTTAGATTTATTGATTATTTGGATATTTTGAATTTGATATTTAAATCTTTAAGTTGAGCTTATTCTCCTTAAAGAAAATGAACATCCAATTCGAGTATATTTATATTATTATTAAATTATCTTAATAGTTCCTCATTCTCAACAATCCTTCAAATAAATTGGACAAGCAATAAAAGAATTATCAAGAAAATACAATAGAAATATTAATAAGGGCAAGACTAATTAAATATTTGGACTTCAAATTTACGAGTCCAAAGTATTCTAGTCTTAGAATAGGTGTGCTTAGGGCTGGGCATTCGGTATTCGGTGTTCGGTTCGATATTTTCAAAATTTAGATTTGATAATTCGGTAATCAGTAATTCAAAGTATATACCAAATACCGAACTTTCAAACTTCGGTTCGGTAATTCAGTAATCGGTAAATTAAAATTTGATTCGGTACGGTATTCGGTAATACCAAAATTTTTGTATCTTATAAGATCAATCAAAATGCAAGCACTTTTTTTTAAATGGATCACCTCCTTATGCAGTTGCAAGTTTCTGAAATCTAATATTTCAGACAATAGAAGAAAGGCCAAGTCTTCCCATCTTTTAATTTCTCTCTAGCTTCAAGCATACAAATGCTTCAAAAAATATATGCAAGAGGGAACACATTTGCTGGAGTCACATACTCACATTATATTTATTTAGAGCATGACACAGGAGGATAGATCCTGGCCTCCGACAGGTGAGCTGAATGATTGAATTTGATCTAATTACAAGATAAGTAGCTACAAACCATCTTAATTTTACTACTATCTGAGTTCCTAAAACTAAAAGGCAACAACAGCAACAAACAATATCACTCAACAACACCACCTGCAGAAGCTACACTACAGCTACACAGCCTACACTACACCTGCAACACACAACAACAACAACAAACAACACCCACCTGCAGCACACAAAATTTAGACGATTTGCACTTAATCCCCTGCTAAATCCAAAGGACACCAGAACCCAACATTTGACCATTCTAAAAGCTTTTTCACTAAACTATCAAATTAAGGATAATACCAAATCCTTAACAGATGAAAAGCTTAAACAAGAGTAACATGATTTCCAACAAGAAGATAACCTTTTGTCAGCCGGGGGGGGAGGGGGGAAGGTGCTGAAAAGTAGTACAAGAAAAATTATAGTTTAACAGATCATCTAATTATCAAGAAGTTTTAAATTCAAAATCCAGCACAAGGAATATTTCAAGTGCAAAATGTAGAATTTCTATTACACTTTTTGTCTAGGGAGCAAGCATATAGTTAAACTATAGTTTTCATAAATAAAAAAAAGTTTAGAATAACAGATGCATGTGGGCATGTGATCTAGCAGGTCTAGCATGTGGTATATCTAAAACTAGAAGAAACTATTGTTGGAAAGACAGGAAGAGGAAGATGAAGAGAAGAAAAAAAGAGAACTACCTTCAAATGCAGTATGAGTGTTCTTCTTCGTATGTCACTGTAAGTCAATTAGAAGCCTAGATTGACAGTTTGGAGAATGAGCTGAAAAAGTAATCTGATGAATACTCCAACTCTTTAGTCACTATTAGTCAACTCGAAGCTCAAGTGAGAAACTTGGAGGAGGAACTGGAAAAGCAAGCCTAAGAATTTGAAGCTGATCTGAGTATGCTGACTCGTGATAAAGTGTAAAGCGTGCGTGAAGCTGAAGGGCTTAAGGCGGCGTGAAGACTGAGGTCTGAGGCGCAGAGGCGCTGAACTCAGAAGTGAAGAGTGAAGATTAGGGCTGGGCAGTATAGGGATGCATATTGAATACTCAAATGGATCATCTGAATAAGTGAATAGATTAATTGGGCTAATGGGCTGTTAGGGACTTAGGGTATGTTAGATAATTGGGCTGGACTTCAATAGTTAAATTATAGGAATGGGACCAACAGAAATAAATATAGGATTCCCAATAGCCAATAAAAATAATTTCGGTATTCGGAAAATACCGAATATCAAACAGGAAAATTATAAATAACGAAATCGAAACCGAAATATCGAAATGTTAAATTTAGGTACCGAATAACGAATATTTTCTGGGTTCTGGAAATTGGCTTGAAAAACCCTGCACACCTTTTAGTGGCGCGCCACGCCCGAGCCCAAACTACTGAGGCATGTTTCTGGCATGATAGTGGCGCATCGCGCCACTGCGGTGCCAGGCCCAGTTTTCCAGCCATTGCAACCCAGGCCTGAAAATCTCTACTGTGCTAGTTCATCTTAGGATCGTCATATCTCTTGACCCCGAACTCCAAAATTTACATTCTTGGTGGCATTGGAAAGAAGACTCGACGACCTTTAATTTTGTAGGTCGTGGGCCACCCAGATTTTTGTCTTTCAAAAGATAGGGTCGTTAGAAGTCGACCCCTTATATGAACTCATCCCAAGACTTAGCCACGACGAATCTCTTGGACTTAGCTTGGTCCTAGGGGTCCTTCGTGACCCCACATCACCTCTAGCACTTCTCAATTTCTCAAGGACTCGCCTTAACTCCTGCAATTGCTCCACAATACTCGATTTCAATCCTACCCGAATACAAGAAGGGTCCGAATCTTAGGAAATTTTTTTGAGAGGTGTTACATTATCTCCCCCTTGGGATCATTCATCCTCGAATGACGAGTAACCAAGAATGGACTCGGGGCGCAAATCACAATCAAGAATTCAGTCATTCAATCAATCAAATTCTTAAACAATTATCAATCAAGACTCAAAATGCACAAATGAATTCAAGTCAAGGAAATGGGCATTACCTTCAACATTCTCGTTGGTAGGCACGAATAGATGTGGATATTTAGATTTCATGGCTTCCTCCGCTTCCCATGTGGCTTCCTCAACAAATTGGTTCCTCCACATGACTTTGACTGAGGCGACCTCTTTGTTCCTCAACTTGCAAATTTGGCGATCAAGAATTTGGACCGGAACCTCTTCATAAGACAAGCTATCCTTAATTCCAACGCTATCAATGGGGACTACCAATGAGGGATCGCCCAAGCACTTCTTCAACATCAAAACGTGGAACACTGGATGAATAGAGGCTAGCTCTGAGGGTAACTCCAACTCGTAGGCAACATTCCCAATCTGCCTCGAAATATGGTAAGGACCAATATATCGAGGATTGAGCTTCCCTTTCCTTCCAAACCTCATGACACCCTTCATGGGTGACACTTTCAAATACACCCAATCACCCACCCCAAACTCTAAGTCTCTCCTCCTCACATCGGTGTAAGATTTTTGGCTGCTTTGGGCTATCTTTAGCCTATCTTGAATAACTCTCACCTTCTCCATGGCTTGGTGAACAAAGTCAGGCCCAATCAACTCAATCTCACCAACTTTAAACCACCCAATGGGCGATCTACACCTCCTCCCATACAAAGCTTCATACGGAGCCATTTGGATGCTTGCATGATAGCTATTGTTGTACGCAAACTCTATGAGAGCTAAGTGGTCATCCCAATTTCCCTTGAAGTCAAGCACACATGCCCTCAACATATCTTCCAATGTCTGGATGGTGCGCTCTACCTGGCCATCTGTTTGGGGATGGAAGGCTGTACTCATGTTCACCCTCGAACCCAGTCCCTTCTGAAAGGATTTCCAAAATTGGGAAGTGAATTGAGCTCCTCTGTCTGAGATGATAGACAAAGGGACCCCATGCAACCTGACGATCTCCTGAATGTATAACTTTGCATAATCTTCTGCGGTGTCAGTAGTCTTAATCACCAAGAAGTGAACTGATTTCGTCATTCTATCCACAATCACCCAAATGGAATCGTGTTGCTTTCAGGATCTCGGTAAGCCCGTAATAAAGTCCATGTTGATCATCTCCCACTTCCATTTAGGAATTTCTATGTTTTGGGCTAAACAACATGGCCTTTGATACTCAACCTTCACCTGTTGGCAATTTGGGCACTTGGAAACAAATTCCGCAATATCCCTCTTCATTCCACTCCACCAATAGATTTCCCTCAACTCATGGTACATTTTTGTGGAGCCTGGA
This sequence comes from Solanum dulcamara, assembly GCF_947179165.1. Lineage (NCBI taxonomy): Eukaryota > Viridiplantae > Streptophyta > Magnoliopsida > Solanales > Solanaceae > Solanum > Solanum dulcamara. The sequence goes on along the minus strand of NC_077241.1, from coordinate 5,551,784 downwards.
TAGATAGAGTATCTGGAACTATGCGCTTTGGCCATAATCCTCTCTCGAACATCATCGACATCAGGTACACACAATCTACTTTGGTACCTCAACACACCATCTCTCTCTTTGGTGAAAACCATTACCCCTTGTTTGTGAACAACTTCTTTCAACCGGAGGAGGATGGGATCCTGATCTTGTTTCGCCTTTACCTCTGCTACAAGTGAGGACGTAGCCCCATCTCGAACGTTTACTCCACCTTCACTATTCTCTTAGAGTCGAACTCCCAATCGGGCTAATCGATGTACCTCCTTCGCCAATTCCCTCCTTCCCTCCTCCACATGGGCAGTTCTACCCATAGACAACCTGCTAAGAGCATCAGCAACAACATTAGCTTTACCTAGATAGTAGAGGATGCTCATGTCATAGTCCTTGAGTAGCTCGAGCCATCTTCTTTGCCTCAGGTTGAGTTCCTTCTGGCTGAAGACATATTGTAAGCTCTTGTGATCGATGAATATGTCAACATGCACTCTATACAAGTAGTGGCGCCAGATTTTAAGCGCAAACACCACAACTGCCAGCTCGAGGACATGAGTTGGGTAGTTCCTCTCATGGACCTTAAGATGTCTTGAAGCATAGGCTATCACCTTCCCCCTTTGCATCAACACACAACCTAAACCACTTCTGGATGCATCATAGTAGACCACAAAGCCCTCTGTTCCATCGGGCAAGGTCAGCACAGGAGCAATGGTTAGCTTGGTCTTCAATTTCTGGAAACTCTCCTCACAAGCATCGGACCATTGGAACTTAGCCTTCTTTTGAGTCAGCTTAGTCAATGGTGATGATATGGATGAGAATCCCTCTACAAACCTTCAATAATAGCCGACCAAACCCAAGAAGCTTCTTATCTCTGTCGGGGATGTGGGTTTGGGCCAATCCTTCATAGCTTCAATTTTCTGGGCGTCAACCTGAATACCATCTCCAGACACAATGTGGCCTAAAAAGGCCACTGATGCAAGCCAAAATTCACATTTAGAGAACTTTGCATACAATACCTGGTCTCTCAAGGTTTGTAAAACGACTCTAAGATGATAGACGTGCTCCTCTTCATTCTTGGAGTAGACCAGAATATCATCTATGAATACAATCACAAACATATCAAGATATGGTTTAAACACTTGGTTCATGAGATCCATGAAAGCTACGGGGGTATTTATCAACCCAAAGGACATGACCAAAAATTCAAAGTGGCCATAACGAGTCCGAAAAGCGGTCTTCGGAATATCACATTCTCTCACCTTCAACTGGTGGTAACCGAATCTCAAGTCTATCTTTGAGAAACACGTGGCACCCTGAAGTTGATCAAATAAATCATCTATTCTGGGGAAAGGGTATTTGTTCTTTACGATGACCTTATTCAACTGCCTATAGTCAATACACATTCTAAGGAACCATCCTTCTTTCACACGAATAGGACCGGAGCACCCCATGGTGAGACGCTCGGCCTAATGAATCCCTTATCTTATAAGTCCTTCAATTGTTCCTTCAACTCTTTCAACTCTGCTGGGGCCATTCTATATGAAGGAATTGAGATGGGCTGGGTATCAGGAAGAACATCAATCCCGAAGTCGATCTCTCTATCAGGAGGGACTCCAGGCAGATCCTCGGGAAAAATGTCGGGAAACTCATTGACAATCGGGACCGACTTGAGAGATGGAGACTCAACATGGCCATCTTTCACTCGGATAATGTGATAGATACACCCTTTTGAGATTAGCTTTCTGCCCTAAGGTAAGAAATAAACTTACCCTTAGGCATAACGGGACTACCCCTCCACTCTATGACAGCTTTATTCGGGAATTTGAACTTAACCACCCGAGTTTTACAATCAATAGAGGCATAACAGACATAAAGCCAGTCTATGCCAAGGATCACATCAAAATCAACCATGTCCAACTCAACCAAGTCAGCCAAGGTATCCTTGTGATGAATTGACACAGTGCAATCCCTATAGACTCTCTCAGCTAAGACAGAATCACCCACAGGAGTGGTTACACTGAAAGGCTCAAGAAGACATTCAGAAATTTTATTGAATTTACTACCCACGTAAGGAGTTACAAAGGATAGGGTGGCACCCGAATCCATCAATACATAACAATTAAGAGAAGAGACTCGAATCATACCCGTCACGATGTTTGGAGAGTTCTCTTAATCTTGGCGACTACCCATGGCATATAAATGGTTCGTACCTCCCCTCGTGCCTGAAGTAGTGCCCCTCTGCTCACCCCTAGTCGGTGGTGCGGTAGTAGAGAACTGGGCCCCGTCTCCCCATGCTGGACACTCTCTCTGAAAATGGTTCATTTGGCCGCATTTATAACAACCAGCCCTCCCCACTCTGCACTCTCCCAAATAGAGTTTACCACACTTGACGCATGGTGGCTTCCCTTGAGAACCTTGACCCACGCTAGCTTGTGATTGAGAACCCTGGGGTCTGAAATTCTGGAAACTTTGTCCTTGCCGGTCATACCTGTTCTGCGGCATAGGTGCACTTGCGGTAGATGAGGCATAATTGGGATGCCTCTTCTGGAAGAAGGACCTGTTGCCCTTGTTTTGCCTCTGCTCATTCTCATGCCCAGCTGATCTTGCCTTTTTGCTCAGATGCTCCTCTCTGTCCTTTTTCTTCTCATCCTCCACCTGTTGAGCATACACCATTAGTCTGGAAATATCCATATCGGAGATTAGCAATGCCGCTTTGCACTCCTTCTTCACATGCCTCCCTAACCCGGAGATGAACTTCCTCATCTTTGACCTTATATCTGGGATCATTTCTGGAGCATACCTGGACAGCTGGATGAACTTCAGGCCATACTCCTTAACAGTCATGCCTTCTTGTTTCAGATTCACGAATTCCTCCACTTTTGCTTCCCTCAACTCTCGGGGAAAGAAGTGGTCAAGAAAAGCTCCCTCAAACTTATCCCACCTAGCAGGTTCAGAATCTTCACCCCTACCTTGCTCCCATTGGTTATACCAGATGTTTGCCACATCCTTGAGTTGATAAGACACCAACTCAACCCCCTCAATTTCCGTAGCATGCATAGCTTTCAAAATTTTCCACATCTCATCAATAAAATTTTGGGGGTCCTCATCAACCTTCGAACCCGTGAATGCTAACGGATTTATTCTCAGAAAGTCTCAAATCCTGGCGGCAGCAGACGGCTCTTGGGGACTAGAGCTAAGAGTGGGCGAACTCTAGTTACCATTTTGGGCAGCCACTAATTGAGTGAGCATTGCAATTGCCCCTCAAAATTCTACCTCTGATGTGGTTGCAGGCGGAGTAGCAGGCACTTGAGGTGCCTCCGCATATCTCGCAGGTCGGCCTCTAGCCCTTGCTGGGCGTACCTCTGACTAGGGTATCTCAGCGTTATCAACATTTCTCTGGCTAGCCGTACGTTTAGGAGGCATTATCTGTAACGTATAAACGCACGAATTAGAAAGGAAGTTTTATAGAGTTTAACTCTATCGCACGAAGTCAGAGTATGAAGGAAGTGAAACAATTCCTAATGTCCTATAGCCTTCTGCTTATAAGTGTGATGCACAACACACCCATAAACAAGACCCTACTAGACACGGTTTCATAGACTCCCTAGGACACTTGAACTCTGGGCTCTAATACCATGTTTGTCACACCCTGGGAGGGTACCCTAGGCGTGGCCAGCACTCGAAGGCCATTTCTGACCTCCAAGCGAACCACCTGGTCCAGTCACACATTCATTCAATCATGTTCTCTTAGCGGAAAACTCAATTAATGAAATACTATTCATATATATATGGGGGCCGAAGGCCAAGCATTTTCAACCCAACAAAACAATATAATAAGTCTCCTCAAAATAACAGTTCAACCTCCCCACATTCCAATCTATGAAGCCTCTATCAAAGTCTAAGAAGTGCCAATGACAAGTCCATGGCTACCAATAATCAAAATAAAAGAAAATGACAACACACCATACAAAAGAGCTCAACATCCTCCGAAAACTAGGAGGACTCACCAACTAGCTGAGAGTGTATGTGGGGATCTTCAACGGAGCACTGGTTGATAATCTCTAGTACCTGTCTCTGCATCATGAAATGATGCATGCCAAATGGCGTCAGTACATAGAATGTACGAGTATGTAAAATGGCCGAATGCAACGAACATCAAATAAGAATCAATCAACTCGGAATCCCAACTCAAAAGGGATAACAACTCAATCACATGTCCTAAGTCTAATCAAGGATATGCTTTAGACGGGACCAATCACATACAATTCAACTCAATCTGACTTAGAATACTAGCAAGGCCTATTTGGGAATTTCTCTTACCCGACAACCATCACTTATGAGCCAGTGAAAGTACAACAAATCGACGTTGTTGCCGCGTCCGTTCATACTTTGCCAGGGTATGAACGAATCAACCAATCATGGATCTAATCCAACTAAGTCCTATAATGTCAGGACAAACATCTCGGGGAAGCATCCGACTTTAACGGTTCAATCCCTCCTACATTTGGCGACGTAGTTATTGGGTTCGAGTATGGACTATACCCTTGCCCAATTCGGTGCTCGATACTCCTCCCAAGACTCAATGCTCATAAAACTCCATCCAATCAACTCAATCAAATCATATCGATAAGTCTTATTACAACCTTGTCAACTCATCAACTCTATCACGCTTAAATCTCTCTCAATCATACTATCCGATCAATCTCAATCATATCTTTCAAAAGAAATTTAAAAGCACAATTATAGCAATATATAGACATAACCAATCATTTACTCCATCCATTTGAGAAATCCTTGAGACTCATCACAACTTCAAGACTTTGAATCATACTTTAAAATAGGCAACACCTCTTAAGAAAATAACATCTTTTATCATAAGCCACATAGTTAAGAAGATCAATAAAACATATTTTAACAACTCATTTCCATCAACTCATACTCACATAAGGGCTCATTTTGGGGACTTCCTAGCTCAACAACATCAACACATATAGAAGCAAATAAATTGGGGACAAAACTCATTCAACCATAAACCATATCAAGAAACTCCATTTTCATGGACATCTAACCTCAAAGCAAGAGTAGGGCACATGGATGGACTCAACCCATATTTTGGATAGCCTTACATACCTTAGTGAAGACTTGAAGAAAATCTTGTGGTTGGGTCTTCAATGGAGAACTCAAACCTTGAAGCTCTTGAAACTCTTCTTATTGGAGGAAGATTTGGAGAGGAAGAAGAAGAAGAAGAGAGAGAGAGAAGAACTCCTAGGGCTTTTTAGAGAGAGAGTGGGGCTGGAAATATGATTTCAAAATAGTCTAGGCTGATATATATATAATTTGGGTAAGTTACCCAATTGCCCCTTCTCAAAAGTTCTGAAAAATAGGCAAAAATGCACCTGGCGCGATAATGGCGCATCGCGCCATTGCAGCGCCAGGCTGATTACGCCTAAAACCTGCACACCTCGCAGTGGCGCGCCGCACCAGAGACCAAACTACTGAGGCATGTTTCTGGCGCGATAGTGGCGTGTCGCGCCCATACAGCGCCAAGGCCAATATTTTCTGGGTTCTGGAAATTGGCTTGAAAAACCCTGTACACCTTTTAGTGGTGCGCCACGCCCGAGCCCAAACTACTGAGGTATGTTTATGGCGCGATAGTGGCGCGTCGCGCCACTACGGCGCCAAGCACAGTTTTCCAGCCATTGCAACCCAGGCCTGAAAATCTCTACTGTGCTAGTTCATCTTAGGATCGTCATATCTCTTGACCCCAAACTCCAAAATTTACATTCTTGGTAGCGTTGGAAAGAAGACTCGACGACCTTTAATTTGGTAGGTCGTGGGCCACCCAGATTGTCGTCTTTCAAAAGATAGGGTCGTTAGAAGTCGACCCCTTATATGAACTCATCCCAAGATTTAGCCACGACGAATCTCTTGGACTTAGCTTGGTCCTAGGGGTCCTTCGTGACCCCACATCACTTCTAGAACTTCTCAATTTCTCAAGGACTCGCCTTAACTCCTGCAATTGCTCCACAATACTCGAGTTCGACCCTACCCGAATACAAGAAGGGTCCAAATCTTAGGGAAAAATTTTGAGGGGTGTTACAGCCTATTTTCGAAAGACCCTCGGCTCAGTAAAATCATAAAAAGAAGTCAAATAAGGATAAGAAGTTCAAAGCGATATGGCAAAACAAATAACAAAAGCAACCCAGATAAAATAGAGCAATCAAAGTACAGAAAGTAATAAATAATAACAGAAATTATACCACAAGGAATTATAGTTCGCTAATTCGCCTACTAAAAAGGAAGAATAACGAGACTATAAACTAACCTTCTACCCTAATGTGGATCCTTCACACCCTCCTATCTAAGGTCATGTCCTCGATAAGTTGTAACTGCGTCATGTGCTGTCTAATCTCCCCAATATTGTTTTGGCCTACCCCTACCTCTTCTGAAACCATCCATAGCCAACCTCTCACACCTCCGCACTGGGGCATCTGTGTCTCTCCTCTCCACGTGCCTTGATAATTCCAAAAGAGCATCAGACAACAGTCCATTAGTCCAACTCTCTCCTTCCAATCCACCATGTCCTTCTGCTTCTTCATCAGGTAAGCATTCTGACACAGATACAACACACTGACATATGGCTAATAATCTTTCCAAGGGAAACGTTCCTGGTCCCTTCAAGAGCAATTCTTGCTCTACAATTTCCTTCTTCTCTTTGGACTTCTCCGAGCTCCTAAAAGCAGAGATCATATCTTTAGGAGTGTAAGGGCAAATGAAGTAATATAATCAAAGACAATTAAAATATAATTTGCGTCAGAAAAATGTGAAGCAATATAACTTTAAAAGGGATTGAGAATTTGAGATCATTAAATACCAGGCAGGTAAAATAACAGCTCCATACAAATTATTAAGAGATACTAGTGATGTATAAGAAGTAGCAACAGTTCAAATGCCCCTAAGGATCCACCAACAATCCTAATCATCAGACAACATCGCCACTTCTTCAAAACTTAAATTTCCTCAAGAACTCCCATGAATGAGCCAATAGAATTTTAAAGCTTCATAACAATTAGGAGAATGTTTCCTACTAATTGCTTCGATGATAGACAGGATAAAAAGGAAGCAAATGCTCATTGTCACACCTGATTATTTCAGTGATTCCTCTGTCGTAAGTAGTCCAATTTATCACCCCTGATTATTTTAGTAATGCCTATATCAACTATCACGATTTATCATGCAACAAAGACTTACTATATTTGTTCTCTGCTGAGCTTAAGAAAAAAGAAGTTATGACCAAAGCACTCATGTAAATGAAAAGAAAACCATCAATACAGGCAGTTTGTCTAGCAAATGAAGGAAACTAGAATTGACAGCAATGTAAGAAAAATAGAATTCAGAATTACTTACTTCCTCTTTCGTTTTTGGTTACTGGAACCTCCAGTTGAATCAAACAAGGATGCATCAAGGGTAGCTGGATTTCTTGAAGCAAGGAAAGCACAAATAAGAAGATATTTGGCACAAACAGACATATGAAAGTCTATCTCACTAGAAGATTCACAAACTCCAATTTTCTTGGCAATGCCTTTCCATTTGTTCGTCTTAGCTGAGGCTTCAGAAGACAGCCTGCTTTCAACTTTGAATGTGTTGTTCAGGTATGGTCCAATATGTGGTTGAAGATGAGAAAAAAGTTTTCTTTTGATATCTTCACTTAGAACAATGCCTAAATCATCAAGAGGTTCACAATATATCTGATATAATGATGAGAATGCAGTCGATAATTCATCAACTCGCCTAGTAACTCGACAAAATGGCCTCAATACCACTCTGTATGAAAATAAAAGAGTATGTGTTATTGGTTGAATTTTTAATAAAGCCACCAAAGTGATAGAATCAAATTGAAAATTCAAACTTACTCGAGAAATGAGGAATATAGCTTTGGGTTTTCTGGTTTTTCATTAAGATTTGATGAAGTTCATCGTCGGTGTAATCAGGAAAGTAAACAGGAACAGGTTCTACATAGCCAGTGTCCGAGTAATAAGTGTCAGGTGAGGCATTACCGAGAAAAATCAAACCCACTTCTGGCATTTTCAGAATATCATAGAGCTTAAAGAGAAAAGGCAATATGTTGGAACTCTTGTCCCATTCACGAGCAAGCTCCAAGTTATCAAATACCAAGTAAACCATTTTTCCCCTAGCCTTTCCCACCGACTTCTTCGAGCTTGATTTCTCCACATGCCCTGTCAGACTATCTAACACATTATGAAGAGCCTCCTATAAAAGATTTACAAAATCGGAGGGCCTTTCACAGCGTTTTGTACTTGAATAACGATTGCTTTCATTCCTTCTATGAAGCAATAACTGATTCAACACACATTCAAATAGTATCCTTGGGCTATAGCATGTTATACAACTGCAATAAACAAATGGACGTTTTAGGTGCTTAAATATCTGAAGAATTAAACTTGTTTTCCCAATCAAAGCACCTCCATATACGAAGACAGGAAACATTGGAGAATCCAAAGTGCCCAAAGGTGTAACAGTTCAATTATTTGTGCACGTCTACCAGGTAAACTAGAAATCAAATCATCTAAACTAATTGATTCATCTCCATAAGCGAGATCATGTATTATCAAAGGCAACAGATTATATGATTTTAACTTCCCTGTAGAATTTTTAGGATTCACTGTGCTAGACAATGATGCTCTAGTGGTTCTTCTGGGAGTTTGTGGAATTCCTTCATCACCCATTTCTTCTTATGTGCTAAAATCCTAGAAATTTCAAAAATAGCAATATAAACATTCAATTACAGGCCCACGGACCTTACAGTTACATTTGAACTTCTATACAGACATTTCAGGAACTGAACACAACTTAATTGCATATAAATTCACACAAAAAAATGAAGAATAAAAAATTGAGAGAGATGAGGGCGCACCTTGCGGTACAATTTGCTGGTGGTCGGAGAAACGAAACATGCCGGAGTTTTGTGGTGGCCGATTTATGACAGCTAAATTTCCCTAGGTTTATGACAGCTAAATTTTCCGCCAATATGAAAGATGCGACTAATATCTTTAAAATATTATTTTATTAATAATATTTTGAAATTTTAAATAATTAATATTTTATATTTATATACTTATTTAATAATAAGAATAAGTAATTGAAAAAACTAATAAATTTATCTTGATTTATTTAAATAAAAAAGTAACTTTAAAGATTTATTCACATTTTTTAAAATATAAAAGTTACTTTCAAATTAAAACTTTAAATTTAAGCCTTGATACCGTCGAATCTAGTGCTGGACGTTCGATATTTTCAAAATTTAGATTTGATAATTTGGTAATCAGTAATTCAAAGTATATACCAAATACCGAACTTTCAAACTTCGGTTCGGTAATTCAGTAATCGGTAAATTAAAATTTGGTTCGGTACGGTATTCGGTAATACCAAATTTTTTGCATCTTATAAGATCAACCAAAATGCAAGCACTTTTTTTTTAAATGGATCATCTCCTTATGCAGGTGCAAGTTTCTGAAATCTAATATTTCAGACAATAGAAGAAAGACCAAGTCTTCCCATCTTTTAATTTCTCTCTAGCTTCAAGCATACAAATGCTTCAAAAAATATATGCAAGAGGGAACACATTTGCTGGAGTCACATACTCACATTATATTTATTTAGAGCATGACACAGGAGGATAGATCCTGGCCTCCGACAGGTGAGCTGAATGATTGAATCTGATCTAATTACAAGATAAGTAGCCACAAACTATCTTAATTTTACTACTATCTGAGTTCCTAAAACTAAAAGGCAACAACAGCAACAAACAACATCACTCACCACCACCACCTGTAGCAGCTACACTACAGCTACACAGCCTACACTACACCTGCAACACACAACAACAACAACAAACAACACCCACCTGCAGCACACAAAATTTAGACGATTTGCACTTAATCCCCTGCTAAATCCAAAGGACACCAGCACCCAACATTTGACCATTCTAAAAGCTTTTTCATTAAACTATCAAATTAAGGATAATACCAAATCCTTAACAGATGAAAAGCTTAAACAAGAGTAACATGATTTCCAATAAGAAGATAACCTTTTGTCAGCCGGGGGAGGGGGAAGGTGCTGAAAAGTAGTACAAGAAAAATTATAGTTTAACAGATCATCTAATTATCAAGAAGTTTTAAATTCAAAATCCAGCACAAGGAACATTTCAAGTGCAAAATGTAGAATTTCTGTTACACTTTTTGTCTAGGGAGCAAGCATATAGTTAAACTATAGTTTTCATAAATAAATAAAAAAGTTTAGAATAACATATGCATGTGGGCATGTGCTCTAGCAGGTCCAGCATGTGGTATATCTAAAACTAGTAGAAACTATTGTTAAGAAGACAAGAAGAGGAAGAGGAAGAGAAGAAGCAAAGAGAACTACCTTCAAATGCAGTATGAGTGTTCTTCTTGGTATGTCATTGTAAGTTAACTGGAAGCCTAGATTGACAGCTTGGAGAATGAGCTGAAGAAGCAATCTGATGAATACTCTAACTCTTTAGTCACTAATAGTCAACTCGAAGCTCAAGTGAGAAACTTGGAGGAGGAACTGGAAAAGCAAGCCCAAGAATTTAAAGCTGATCTGAGTATGCTGACTCATGATAAAGTGTAAAGCGTGAAGCGTGAAGCTGAAGGGCTTAAGGCAGCGTGAAGACTGAGGTCTGAGGCGCAGAGGCGGTGAACTCAGAAGTGAAGAGTGAAGATTAGGGCTGGACAGTATAGGGATGAATATTCAATACTCAAATGGATCATCTGAATAAGTGAATAGGTTAATTGGGCTAATGGGCTGTTAGGGACTTAGGGTATGTTAGATAATTGGGCTGGACTTCAATAGTTAAATTATAGGAATGGGACCAACATAAATAAATATAGGATTCCCAATAGCCAATAAAAATAATTTCGGTATTCGATATTTACCGAATACCGAACAGGAAAATTATAAATACCGAAATCGAAACCGAAATACCAAAATGTTAAATTTAGGTATCGAATACCGAACCGAAGTACCGAATACCGAATATCGAAATATCGAAATAACCGATTCGGTTCGGTAATTCGGTTTTCGATATTTTATGCCCACCCCTAGGTGTGCTGAAGCTAAATGACTTTAAATAAGGCTGGGCATTCGGTATTCGGTTCGGTATTTTCAAAGTTTGGGTTCGATAATTCGGTAATCGGTAATTCAAAGTATATAATAAATACCAAACTTTCAAACTTCGATTCGATAATTCGGTAATCGGTAAATCAAAATTCGGTTCGATAGGGTATTCGGTAATCCCATATTGAAGTCGAAGTCCACACGGAATATGTTACTACATCATATTCACATTAGCAACAATAAAAGATGTGAAGATTTCATCAAAAGCATGAGAAAAATTGTAATGTACCAACTTTTAGCTACTGGAATGTACTAACTTTTAGCTACTTTTAGCTATTGTAAGGTACCAAATTGTAATTGTAATGTACCAACTAAGTGAAAGCTAAAGAGAGTAGAGCCTAAGAGCTGATACAGTGATCTCTGATTGAACATAACTCCAGAGTGGAAGTTTCAAAGATTGACTTGTCAAATGCACCAACTTTTAGCTACTGGAAACATACAACTTACTTTTACAAAAACTCAATCACACGATTTCCACTGTAGTTGATGTATGGGAAGGAATACAACAGGACAGCAACAAACTGCAACAAACTTCTTCGCTTGTTGGAATTGGATTCATCCAGTGATACTAGGTACTTGAACACACCTCCGTAGTGTTGATCTATTGCATATGACCCACAACATCAAAATCTGAAATAGAAACTTGAAAATAGTTTTTTCACTACTGAACCTTGTCAAAAAGAGTCGTAAATAAACCCCAAGCACACATTATAGAAATATGGATTTGATAAATTCATCATCATACAGGCAACAATGTGACAATAAAACCTTTTCTCAATTCAAAATTCTGCAAAGATGTAGCATAATCAAGTGGTGGTTCTTCTTCAACAAAATTTAAGGCCCTTAATATCATTCAGGAGATCCATGAATGCAATAAACACTATCTAACCTTTCCTACATGCAAGGCCAACTAAGAATATCACCAACAACATGGCCAAACTAGAATTAATATATGATGCCACCATGATAAATGCTTATCTTCTAAAATTGCAAAATCTATTAACGTTCTCTACTGACAAGTCATGAAGGACTATCCGGATCTAAACAAAATAGTGCAATACCTATCCTGACAAGAGTAGACATCTAAGATCAAGTATCTTCAGTACTACATTGAGCACTTGGAGAAATCATAAATGCTATCACCAATAGATACTTGATATGCAACATTTTCTCTTTTTGGTGAAAGGAAAGACCCCAAGAATGTGAAAGAACAGTTGCAGATTGATAAAGAAAAGCCCGATGATGAAGTAGTCACAACAAAAGTTTCAAGTAGGAAATATTTAGGTTGTAGTTTCATCATTTCAGACAAGTTTTTTTTAAAGTTGATTTCAAATATTGGTTATGGGCAACAAATGGATAGTGCACATATAATCACAAAAGTACAAGCAAACACATACTGGTTACTACTTTTTCTAATTCATTTCAAATCACAAACTTCACTTATAGTATATAGAAAATGAAACCTGCTCAATCTTAAGACATAAATTAACAATCATTCGAAACACACAAAAAATATGCAGAATCACAAAAATAAAACAAAAAATTCACATTCCCATATACAAAAATTAAGAGTAGTTATTAGAAATAGGGATAGGATGTAAGTCTAAGAGGGATAGGATGACTTACAGTTAGGAGGCAAGTGTTGTGTCTTGTGTGAGTCTTGGTTCAGAAAATGTCAATACAACAAATATGTCAATACAACAAATATGTGAGTCTTGGTTCAGAAAATGTCAATACAACAAATATGTGAGTCTTGGTTCAGAACACACAAGTCAGTGTAGTATTTTGCTGAGTGAGAAGCAATTCGTATATGGGTTCAGATTTCAGAACACACAAGTCAGAAATCGTGGTGTATAGATATATTTGTCCATTTTTTTCAACTAAACTCAAAAAAAGACAAAAACTTCATAATCTATTTGAAATAGAATTTAGGGTACGCGTATTATTTGGGGGGAAAATAGAGACAGAATATGAAGGAAGACTCGAAGAGGAAGAGGAAGAGAAGAAGCAAAGAGAACTTACCTTCAAGTGAAGCGGATGGCGGCGTGAAGCAGTGAAGGTGAAGGCGGCGTGAAGCAGTGAAGCTGATTGCGGCGTGAAGCGGTGAAGGCATGAAGCTGAAGGGCTGAGTTGGAAAGTCACCGTTCTGTTACTCTCAACTTGCAATGGAATCAACTTGAAGAACACTTTCATAGGCTTCAGAAGTCCTTGAAGAGACGTTTCACTGAACTGGAAGACCAAGAGAAGGAGTTTGAGACAAAAATTGTTCAATCTACAAAGATGTTGGAGAAGCATCAAGCAGCTGTTATTGCTAAAGAGCAAGCTTCACTTCAGAGGCTCCAGGAGAAAAGAGATGCAGCAGTTTCTGCCATTTCTATTACTCTAGAGAAGCATAGGAACCCTTGTTCAATTGGGCTTACTAAAATTGGATGTAGTGAATGAAAAACATACTTAATTGGGCTGTTAAGGACTGGGCTGGACTTCAAGTTAAATTATAGGAATGGGCCTATAGCCCTTTATGTTTAAAAGTCATCTTTTAGGAGGCCCAACAGAAATAACTGAATGGGAAAATTATAAATACCGAAATCGAAACCGAAATACCGAAATGTTAAATTTCGGTATCAAATACCAAATCGAAGTACCGAATACCGAATATCTAAATACCAAAATAGCCGGTTCGGTTCGGTAATTTGGTTTTCGGTATTTTATGCCCACCCCTAACTTTAAATTTACTGGTTCAAAATTTTTTAGTCACAGGTAGGGGTGCACATAGACCGGGTTGGTTCGGATTTGTTACAAACCAAACCAAACCATTTATGTCGGGTTATTAAATCTATAAATCAAACCAAACCAATTAAAGTCGAATTTTTCGATATCAAATTTTCTCGGATTTTTCGGGTTTTCTCGGGTTTTTCGGGTTTCTCGGGTTTCGACAGCACAATAACAACTTAGCATATAAGGAATGCTGCAGGTTTCATCATGCCAGAAGATTTATACTAATTTTCCATTTTTTTCGTACAGTGATAGTTTTAATGTTTCATAACTAGACAAGGTCAAAGATGATCATATATGTCACATGTTTTGCAGATAACAGGCTACCTCCAACCTTAGCCCTGACACATGAATATGTAATACACTTTTATCATATTTAAGGTACCAATGGTTTATGTCCTACTACACTATTATAACACTGTAAATGGAAACTACCAACTATTTTAAAGAATTTTGTAATGTCTAACTTATACGGTTGAAACTTTATTGGCAAATAGTAGCTGTATTTATATTTTGGGGTGAAATAATAAGGTTTTATTCATAACAACACTAAGAAAGCTGGAGATCTTGTGAGGCAAAAGTGAGAAAACAAAAGTACATCCACGTCTAAAGTTGTAGGGATTTTAGGAGCTCTAAAATAGATCCAGTTTGTTAAAAGGCATGGGCTACATACACTACACTAAACCTGAACAAGGGCGGCTCAACCCTAAAGCCACTAAAGCAGTGGCTTTATGCCCCAATAAATAAGCGTCTCCAAAGAACCAAAAATCCTCCAAATTCAGTTCGCTCAAATACGAAAACATAGAGAAGATGCACAAAAAGGAAATGAATTCGACCGATTAAACGAAGAACCAAAAGAACTGAGCAAACAAAAGATGAAGGAAATACATACCTACATACATAAAAGAGACAACAAGATCTCTACACACCCACGAGCCAAAAAGTACAAAATAGTTGATTGTTGCTGATTTGAGAGGAAAGCAAAAGAGGAAATATTGTGTTGAGAGAGGGAAGAGAAAGGGAAAGGAAATTAGGTTTGTGAAAGAGGAGCATATCTGTTTGTTTTGGTCCTTTTGGAGAAGATTTTGGGCTAAGAGGAGCATATCTGATTGTTTTGGTCCTTTTGGAGAAGATTTTGGGCTTTAGCTTCATTTCCTTTTGTTTTGGAGAAGATTTTGGGCTTCAGCTTCATTTTCATTTGGGGTTGTTTTATATATTATTTAGTTGGGCTCAAGTCCAAATTTAGACAAAAATTATAAAAAATTTTAAGGAAATATTTATAAATTATATTTTAATAAATATTTTTATATATAATATAATTTAAAAATAGTATATCTATACTCGGGTCGGTTTGGGTTCGGTTTGAATTTTTTTAGTTAAAACCAAACCGACCCTATAATGATCGGGTTTTTTTCCAAACACCAAACCAAATCAAACCAAACCACTAGTCGGGTTTTTTTTTCCGATTTGGTTCGGTTTATCGGTTTGCCCTGTACAGCCCTAATTTCCATGTTATGTTAAGAGCACCAACCGCCATGGCCCAAACAAAATTATATAATACATTTCTTTTTGTTGTAGCACTACTGTCGACATGTTTAATCCATCCAACCTCCTCTTCCTCCTGTACTTATCCTTTTTTAAAAAAGTTAATATACCACAAACATGAATCGTTTTGAACGAATTATACATTAAAAGATTTGAAATATCGAAAAGATTTCATATCTAAAATTTGGAACTGTTTAGAAGAGATTTTGAGTTGGTGGAAATTAAATAATCAGTGTATACTTCATATATAGATATGCTATATTTAGATTTTTGAGTGTATCAATAATATATCGTCATTGTATAGCTCATGTATAGATAAACTCTATTCAGCTTTTTGAATGTATCATAATGTAAAGTCAGTTTATACTTTCTATGACTTTTGACTATTTTTTATATAAATAAAAACATAATTATATTTATTATAAACTAATTACTTTATTATATATATATATATTTGAAACTATCCCTTTTTGTTTTAAATACTTAAAATTTATTTCAAAAACATCAAAATATATATATTAAAAAATTATTCACCCCAAAATTAGGTGCATTGATCATCCTCTTTCAAAACGTATAGACATGACTTAAAATTAGCCCCTCGAGAATAGGCTTTTTACATAAATAATTTATATTCGACTCATAATTATCACCTATAATGATAATCTATATTTATACATTAATATATTAATTTTATAGTTATCAAATTAATATTAAATGACATATTTTAAATAACATGCTTTAATTTTTTGTTATACATTCAGTCATTTTCAAACTACAATGCTCCAAATTTCTAGACCCCACTACAGTGTCCTCTGACATCAAAGAGACTTTGACTTTATTTTTATCACGTGAGAGATAAAAAATAAGCCAATAACAACCACAAGACACTTTCTTGCTTCATGACAAATTTAACTAATAATATTAAAGTGATGGGTAGATATTTTTTGAATTTTATGCGGTTATTTGACAAGCGTGGTTTTTTTGGGTTTACGTGAACTTATGCTTTCCTTCTTAAGTCATATATAATAACATTATATTTTAAAAAAATAGTTAAATATAAATGTATAAATTTATACTCGAAGTATCATATAATAATATAATGATTGGGTACACTTTTATAAATGAGGTTAGAAACTTAAATCTTATATTTCTTTTAAAAAAAAACGAGTAATACCTTTCGAAGTGATTATTGATAGCATTTTTTAGCGTTTTAATTAATATATATTTTTTGCTTTAATCTTTCAAATTTTCAAGTCTTTTACCTTAAAAATTTCTAAAAGAAAATTGCTTTACGTTCAGTGATAAGAATCTAAAGATCAAATTGATCAAAATTATATCTTAGATCCATCATTTTGTAATAGTGCACCTATTTTCGCGATATTCTGAATGTGCCTCTCTGGATTATTTGACTTGAATTTTGTGTAAGTTGGAAACATTATGAGTGGATATTACCAGAAATTTCTTTGCACACCTCTTGAGTCTTCACCTATATAAGGTTTGAACTCGTCCTAATTAGGGTATCTTGAATTCTTGGAGCAACTCTTGGTGGGGGGGGGGGGGGGGACCGCACCACACCAATCCATTTATAGTACAATGAGTTAGAATCTTAAATGTAGAATTTGCATCCAAGGCTGTGGTCAGTGGTTCATGAAGTGAGTAGAAAATCGTAAGATTTCGAATTCAAATTTCAATTGAGGGAATATACTATAAATTTTCTTTTTATCTATCCATACATTAACAAATGGAATTACATAATACCTATCATGATGGAAGGTAACAAGCACCCGAGACAAACGAAAGAAATACTTGTAGTATTCTACTTGGTCTATTAAGTTATTATGTATGGAAAGTTCAGTCTCTTCTTTAATATTTAGTAAAAAATAATAACTCCATGCATGAGAAGGTGAGAAGAAGAGCCCTCTGTTAAATACAAATATTATTTCAGCTAAAAAGCTTCCTTTGCTTGTCTAACTATATCAATTAATTGTTGACATATGACGTAGGAAGAAAAGTTTTTTTATTATTGCACATGAAATCAACATTGAGCCTCTCCATTTTAATAAAAAAGACAAAAGTTTGAGGACAGACCAAAAGTGTACAAATACTATAAACATGAAACACTATTCATGTGAAAAAACAAGGATAACTTTAAATCTGAACCGAAAAATTAGAGACAAATTTAAGCTTTTCTTTTGTTGAATGCATAAAAAGGAGAATCATTTTAAGGATAAACATACACTTATTTTATATTCTGAAAATCATAGCTATAGTTTAAAGTTTTAACATCTAAAATATCTTGTATACATATGATTTATCAGCAATTTTTTTTGCTCTCTACAATCCAACACAAAAACCCCTTTAATAGGGATTAATTTCTTGTATGATTGCTTAACTAATAGTTATTATCTCAAAAAATTAAATTTTTTTCAATAAAAAAAATTGACTTTGTGAGATAATAAGCATTACCTAACCACAACTCTTTTAACTTTATTAAGAGGCTGCAACCATTGATGTCAAAACAACAAAGAAACCAAAAGAAACCTTCAATTTCCCAGCAGATGATGATGATGGTGATTGAGCATCAGCTGTAGGTGAATCACCGGACGGCGAATCGGCATTCTTAGAAGGAGAAGGGGCCTTAGATTCTTGTTCGTCAGAAGGTGCCTCTGCCTCTTCTTGAGCAGGGGACTCTGCTTTTGGTGGCGAACTCTTAGGCGTATTCGCCTTTGGTGGTGGTGCTGATGATGGTGCAAGTGCTGAATCAAGACCAGGTGTAACAATTGGTTGAGAAATTCCAAGAATTGAGATGTTATAAGGCTGATTCATGACGGATTTTTCTAGTCTTGAATCGCGTTGAGCGTCTTTAACAGCTGAACCAAACACAAATGTATTGTCTTTAGCAGTGACATTCAAGAATCCTTGATCATTTGATGCTTTACCAGATTCTTGAAACATTGTTGTCAATTTAGTTGTCTTGTCCTTCAATTTTTGGAGCTTCATTGTGTCGTAGTAATCTAACACGACGTGTGTTGTCAAGATACTCTTGACAACATCGTTTGATTTCGAGGTTAGATCACCAATTGCACCATTTGGGATTGCTAAGAGAGTGATTGTTGATTTACTGTTAATTTCACTTGCTAAGCCAGTTTTAGATAAAAGGTCATTGAAATTGCTGTAATCAGGATATTGGCTAAGGATTTTTGTAACGTTAAAGGCGGAGGCCGAGGAGGCGGAGAGGAGGAGGAAGGAACAAAGGAAGGGAATAATTGAATGATTCATTTTTGCCAGTTAAATTGTTCAAGCCAAACAAAGGTAGAAAAGGAAGAAAGATAAAATAAATGTAATTTTTTTTGTTTTTTTTTTCACCAGCAAAAATGAGATTATTTTTTTGTATATTTTTTTTTTTTTAGTTTTTGGTTATGTTTCTTCCTAGATAGAATATCCAACTTCGACTTTGAAAATTGAAAAAGATTGAGAGTTATATATTGTGAATTTGTGGACGGGTTCTTGAGTTTGTGAATTGGAGTGAATGTCTCTATTCCTTACAATTTCGTGCATGCATGAGGATCAGTCATTTTAACAAAAAATAAAATAAAATGTATTTTTTGTTTAATTAGAATGAGAAAACATTGGTCATATTTGAGTTGAAAGATGTTAATCAATTATTTCTTTCTTAATTGTGAAGTGTACTCTTTGAACTAATCGAAATGGGACGATTTTGAGCTTCGTTATAGTATTTGCCCAAAAATATCTAACAACGATCAATATTTTAAAATCATTTTTGGATGCTATTAATTAAGATAAAAAATAGGGTAGTACGATATACAAAATATTATGCGTTTATATAGCATTCATGGAAGATCAGAGCTTCACCCCAATAGGCAAGGGTTGTGATGTTGATAGTCTATTTTAATGCAAGCATTAGTGACTGCTTTCCATGCTTGAATTCGTAAAGTTAAGCCCATTAGTGAAGATTGATAATTAGGTGAGGAAGATGATAAATAGTGATCATGAGTCTTTAATGACTCAAGTGGATGTAGTAATACCTTCATTAAGATTACTTAAGATGATTGAATATAGTATCAACTAAATGAGTCAATTTTGAAAACTTCTGAGAATTTGAAAACTAAGCTGTTTCGTATATTACAACGTATTGCTCGAAGGGAGCATGTTGTAAGAGCATAAATAAGTAATAAGCATATGAGGCATGTTACAAGAGTAGTGACATCAATATGGTTTCAGATATCGTTGTTAGATTGAGATGATGACAAATACTTCGACTATCTTGTATCATGTGAAGAGAAGAGGGTGGTAGACTTATTTAGTAGGGCTTTATTGGGATAAGTATATTTATCAATATTATATTTGTAAGATAAATACATTTCCATAGTACTTGTTCTAGAATATAATAGAATACCATACATATATACTCCATCCATTTCAATATTTTTATCTTACTTTCTGTTTTATTTCATTTAAGAAAAATGACTATTTTCCTTTTTAACAATTCTGTAATTTTAACTTTTCATATGACATATTAAAAATCACAAAATTAAATGATATTTTGATACATTCTAAATATCGTTTGACATTAGTTTAAAGACTACAAAATTCAAACTTATTCTTTATTTCTTAAAACTCCACGTCAGGTCAAAAACAAACAAACAAATTAAAATGGAAGGAGTATTTAAAATCATATTTTTCGATGAAACCACATTATTATAATTTATAAACATAGTTTGAAAATACAAGCAAATATGTCAATTTTATGTTATATTATAAACCCAAATATTTCCATCTTTCTAGACAATAACTTTATGTTATCCAAATTTTGACCGATATTATCTCATTCTAAACAAGAATTGTTTTTTTTTTTTGTAACTGTGCTATTCATGCGTGCATGATGCATTTGTAAGGAAGAGAAACATTTACTCCCATCCACAAAGCTTTAACATCCTTTCACTATATAAATTCCTCCATTTTTTTCAATTTTTTCAAGTCAGAGTTGGTTCTTTTCCTCTTACGAAAAATAAATAAATCTCTCATTTTTGCTGGTAAAAAAAATATACAAAAACATAAAAAAAAAACAAAAAACATCACCAGCAAAAATGAGTCGCTCAACTGTTCCTTTGCTTTGTTCCTTCCTCCTCTTGGCCGCGTCCTCTGCCTCAGCCTTCAATGTCACAAGAATCCTCAGCCAGTATCCCGACTACAGCACTTTCAATGAACTTCTTTCGAAATCTGGCTTAGCTACTGACATTAACTCAAGGGGTACAATTACACTTTTGGCAGTCCCAAATGGTGCTGTTGGTGATCTCACCTCGAAATCTGATGATGTTCTTAAGAGAGTGTTGTCAACACACGTCGTGTTGGATTACTATGACCCAATGAAACTCCAGAAGATGAAGGACAAGACAGCTAAAATGACAACAATGTATCAACAATCAGGTAAAGCAGCATATGATCAAGGTTTCTTGAATGTTACTGCTAAAGATGGTAGCTTTGTCTTCGGTTCAGCTGTTGTTGGTGCTCAACGCGATTCAAAACTTGAGAAATCCGTCATGAATCAACCTTACAACATCTCAATTCTTGGAATTTCACAACCTATTGTTACACCTGGTCTTGATGGAACAATGGCACCAATATCTGCCCCACCACCAAAGGCTAAGAGTTCACCAGTAGCAGAGGCCCCTGCTGAAGAAGAGGAAGCAGAGGCCCCTACTGAGGAAGAAGCAGAGGCCCCTGCTGAAGAAGAAGCGGAGGCCCCTGCTCCTTCTGAGGATGCCGATGCACCAGCATCTGGTGCAGATGCTGATGCACCTCCGGCTGATCAGGCACCACCACCATCATCTGCTGGAAAATTGAA
Organism: Solanum dulcamara; assembly: GCF_947179165.1. Lineage (NCBI taxonomy): Eukaryota > Viridiplantae > Streptophyta > Magnoliopsida > Solanales > Solanaceae > Solanum > Solanum dulcamara. The sequence goes on along the minus strand of NC_077241.1, from coordinate 5,530,366 downwards.
GGTTTCATTTGGTTTGTTTGTTGTTTTGGCAACAATGGTTGTTGCCTAATTTTATTTCTAAATTAGGGATCATTTGAGTTTGTATATGGAAAAGTAAAATCCCAATATTTTCTATGACTTAATAAAATCATGATTGTAAGTATAGTAATCACCTTGTGTTTTTTGCGAATCTGAATTAGTCAGGCTAGTAAATTTTCCTGGATGGTTATATGTTATTTATATTGTATGATCGATTTTGAAATTTTTTAAGGAAGAACAATGATTACGATGATCTCTCTCTCTTTTTTATGTCTACTTTGCTAATATATATATATATATATATTTGGTATTTTATTGATGAAATAATGAGTATAAACACCACCTTACACCACCTCAGGAAAAGCCTATTTCCTACATGGCCAAATCGACTAGGAAAGAAATAAACAAACAACCAAAAACAAAACACCTAATATTTTGAACCTTCCTGTTCCCTTTATCCCTTTGCTGGAGTTACTCTCAAATAGAGACATTTTTGTTTATCACTGTTAATGATCTTTCTTCCTGCTACTTCCAAACTGCTGAAATCTTGATAATTGCACCCTCCGTTGTCGATTGCAATATTTGCCAAGTAGTCTGTTAGTTAATTTCCTTCCCTGAGAGTGTGCTGGAATGTATGTTGTTTGTCTTGTAAGGATGTTTTGATTTCTGTTACCATCTCTGTGATTATCCAGGGACATGACCATTTTCCTTCTAGAATTTTGTACAATATCATAAAGTCTGTTTGAATGATTATATTATTATGTTGTTCCAGCATGCTATGTTTACATGCTTCTAGAATCGCATTCGCCTCTGCTACAGTATTAGTGGTGTTTTCAATAGTAGCTCCCTCTACATACAGTAAATCTCCTATTTCATTCCTCAAACAAAAGGCATAGGAGCTTATACCTGGATTTCCCCTCGAAACCCCATCTGTATTGTATTTTAGCCAGCCTACTGGTGGGAAATCCCACAATACTCTTGTTACCTTCATCTTGGGACTGTAACCTTCCAATTCTTTAATCATATCTAGCCAATTATTAGGACATTTCATATTAGGCTTCCTCATTTGTATCATCATAAAAATGTTCCTGGTAATATTATGAATAACTCTTTGAATTGATGTCTTTTTTCCCTCATGCTTCATTCTATTTCTCCTTCTCCAAAGTTCTCATATTATAAAGATAGGGATAGCTTTATAGGATGGTCTCATTCCTTTTTTAACATCTGTCTCTCACCATAACATTATCACTTCCCTCAAGTGCAGCCCTTCAATGTTGAAACCTGCAAAAGAACAAAAATAGGACTAAGTCCTGTTAGCTAAAAAAGATCTCAGGAACACATGAGCAAGTGTCTCCTAAGTGGGTTTTTCACAACACCAGCACCTAGATGGACCTTCCAGTCCCCATCTTCTCAGTCTGTCATCTGTAGGTAGTTTGAATTTCCATAGTCTCCACATTGTAAATGCCACTTTAAAGAAAATGTTTTTTATCCAGATCCACTTGTAAATTTTGTTTTCTCCTTCTTTATGCCTTATATACTACCAAGCTGATTTTACAGAAAAGGTTCCTTTATTATCCATCATCCATACTAATTTATCTGACTCAATTATTTGTCAAGGAGGTTGAATATTATGACTGATATACTCTACTAGCTCCTGTGGTAGTATATTATTCAAAACTTTTATGTCCCATTTTTCCCTCTTTACTAATTCATCAACTCTTTTGTAATTGTCTTTCCATTCATAGTCTTCTCCTGTAATAGTGTACAAGTTCCCAGTCCCGTCCAGTTATCATACCACACTGATGCTGATCCCTTTCTTAGTAGCTAAAAGATTTGATGCTCAATAAGATCTTTGGCCTATAGCATTTTCTTCCACACTTGTGATCCTCCATTTCCTAATCTCCACACCACTTCTTTTGTATGCTCCTTTCGACAATACTTATTTCTCATATACTCACTCCATAGTGATGACTTTGTTCGAAAATTCTACCATAGTTTATAAAATAGGGCCATTGATAGTCTGAATCCTAGTCTCCCTTCCTTCTCTGGCAAGCATAAATTGCTTCACTTTGTCCAATGTCTTCCTCTCCCTCCAGCACAACTGCTCCAAAAAATTGTGCTATTATTTTTTGAGCTTGATTCAGTAAATTCATGGGAGGATTCATGACTGACAGGCAATGAAGGAGATTGCTTTGGAGCACATGTTTTATTAGAATAGCTCTTTCTCCACATTATAGTAATTTTCCTTTCTATGCCTGAATATTTGAACCAATCCTTTGTAAAATCTACTGATAATATGTTTTCTGCTTTCTTTTTTAGAACATAGGGCATCCCAAGTAAGTGAAAGGGAATTTCTGTTTTAGGATTCCTGTTGCTACTGTCACGCCCCGGGAGGGTACCCTAGACGTGACCGGCACTTGAAAGCCATTTCTGACCTTCAAGCGAACCACCTAGCTCAATCACTTCATCATTCAGTCATATATGCTCAACGAAAGGCTCAATTATAACATGCTATTTACAATATGGGAGCCGAAGGCCAAATATGTTTAATTCAACAAAATAAGTATAATAGAACTCCCCCAAAATAACAGTCCAAACTCCCCACACTCTAGTCTATGAAGCCTCTATCAAAGTCTGGGAGGTGTCAATGATAAGCCCATGGCTACCAACAATCAAGATGAAGGAAACAACAACAACAAAACCATACAAGGAAGCTCAACATCCTTCGGAATCTAGGAGGACTCACCAACTAGCCGGGAGTGTATGTGGATCTTCAACGAAGCGCCGGTTGATGATCTCTGGTATTTGTCTCTGCATCATGACGTCAGTACATGGAATGTACGAGTATATAAAATGGCCGGATGAAACAAAATCAAGGAAACATCAACATCAACTCAGGGTCTCAACTCATACATACATGACAACTCACTCAAGTGTCCTAAGTCTAATAAGAATAGTTTAGACAGGACTAACTCATAAGCCACTCAACTCAACTGACTCGGAGCACTATCAAGACCTAAATGAGAGTTTTTCTTATCCGACAACCATCACCTATGAGCCGGTGATAGTACAACAATCTGACATTATTGCCACGTTCGTCCATACCTTGCCAGGGCATGAACGCCTCCCTAATCATGGATACCATCGATTAGTCAAGTCCTATCATTTCAAGACAAATAAATGGAAAACATCCGACTTTAACGGTTCGATCTCATGGGAAGCATCCGACTTTAACGGTTCCATCCCTACCTACGTTGGCGGCGTAGTTCTTGGGGTTCGAGTATGGACTATACTCTCACCCGCCTCGGTGCTCGATACTCCTTCCATGACTCTATGCTCATAAGACTCCCTCCAATCATCTCAAACAAGCCCTCACGGCTAGTTTCATATGGGACATTGCCAACTCAATTAAGTCATAATGGCAAGTTCCATTTAGGACCTCGTCCACCCGTCAATTCTATCCTCCAATTAACTCAATCAAGCCTCATTTAGATAAGCATTTATGATATCTCCTCAAGACTCCTCACAACTCTATGGCTTTAGCTCAACAATTCAACTCTATGCAACATAATCACATGGTTAAAGAGATCAACAAAACATAACAACAAGTCATCTCCATCAACTCCTACTAACATGAAAGTTTTAGGAACTTCTTAGCTCAACAACATCAACCCATATAGCATTAATTAAATAGGGCACAAAACTCATTCAAACATAAACCACACCAAGAAACTCCATTTTCATGGACATCTAACCTCAAAGCAAGAGTAGGGCACATGGGTGGACTCATCCCATGTTTTGGATAGCCTTATATACCTTAATGAAGACTTGAAGAAAACCTTGTGGTTGGGTCTTCAATGGATAACTCAAACCTTAAAGCTCTTGGAACTCTCCTTGTTGGAAATGGAGAAGAAGAAAAAGAGAGAGAGAGAGGAACTCCTAGGGCTTTTTTTTAGAGAGAGAGTGAGGGATTGAAAAATGATCCCAAAATGTGCTAAGGCTGATACATATATAATTTGGGGGAATTCCCAAATTACCCCTTCTCAAAAGTTCTGAAAAATAGGCAAAAATGCTCTTGGTGCGATAGTGGCGCGTCGCGCCATTGCAGCGCCAGGCTGATTACGCCTAAAACCTGCATACCTCGCAGTGGCGCGCCGCGCCAGATACCAAACTACTGAGGCATGTTTCTGGCGCGATAGTGGCGCGTCGCGCCTTTACAGCGCCAAGGCCAATATTTTCTGGGTTCTTGAAATTGGCTTGAAAAACCCTGCACACCTTTTTAGTGGCGCGCCGCGCCAGAGCCCAAAATACTGAGGCATGTTTCTGGTGCGATAGTGGCGCATCGCGCCACTGTGGTGCCAAGCCCAGTTTTCCAGCAATTGCAACCCAGGCCTGGAAATCTCTATTGTGCTAGTTCATCTTAAGATCGTCATATCTTTTGACTCCGAACTCCAAAAATTACATTCTTGGTGGCGTTGGAAAGAAGACTCGACGACCTTTAATTTGATGGGTCGTGGGCCACCCAAATTGTCGTCTTTCAAAAGATGGGATCGTTAGAAGTTGACCCCTCATATGAACTCATCCTAAAACTTAGCCACGACGAATCTTTTGGACTTAGCTTGGTCCTAGGGGTCCTTTGTGACCCCACATCACCTCTAGCACTTCTCAATTTCTCAAGGACTCGTCTTAACTCCTGCAAATGCTCCACAATACTCGAGTTTAACCCTACCCGAATATAAGAAGGGTCCGAATCTTAGGGAAAAATCTTGAGGGGTGTTACAGTTACCTCAGCTATCACTGCTTCTCCTACTACTACAGAATGATGCATATAAATAGCACTCTTCTCTTTGTTTATTTTTTGCCCAGAAGTATCTTCATATCTCTTCAAAGTATCTATAATCATCTACATTATTTTCACTTCTGCCTTACACATTATAATCATATCATCTACAAATGCTAAATAATTCACTTTGAGACTACCTCTTGGCATTCCAAACCTCTTAAAGTCCTTTTCCATAAGAGCATTTAGGGATCTAGATATAACTTTAGCTGCCAATATGAATATGGTAGGTGAGAGAGGATCACCCTATTTAAGTCCTCTAGATGATTTAAAGAATCCCTTTAGTTGTCCATTTAGTAGAATCGAGTACCAGTTGTTATTAATTAGTCTGAAAATCATATCAGTGAACCTTTCCCCAAAACCTATTCTTCCGAATACCTTAGTCATGAATATCTATTCTACCCTATCATAAGCTTTCATCATATCTAATTTTATAACTAGATTTGGTGGCTTTCCTCTCTTTCTGATTTCAGCAATGATTTTTTGCACTAATAGCACATTCTCTGCTATACTCCTTCCTTGCACAGATCCTGCTTGTTTCGGAGAAATAATCTTAGGTAACACTGCCTTAAGTCGTTCATGAATAGTTCTTAAAAAGATTTTATTCATGAAATTACTTAAAAAGATAGGTCTAATGTCACGCCCCGAGAGGGTACCCTAGGCGTGGCCGGCACTCAGAAACCATCTCTGGCCTCTGAGAGAACCACTTGGTCTCATCACTTATTCGTTCATCAGCGGAAGACTTAATAAGAATACTTATATGGGCTCTCCATTAACAACATCTAATGAAAAAAGAAGTTTTTTTTAGAAGAAGTAGTTTCAAAGGAGAACTACTCCAATTACATCATTAAACTCTGTCTATGAAGACTCTAATACTCTTAGATGATGCCAATGACATGTCCATGGCTACCTTAAAAGAAATATAATACTCAACAATAATTAAAGAATAAAGAGTTCCTCCGAATACAAGAAGGACTCACCAAATAGCTGAAAAATAATAATCTTCAACGAAGCACCTATTGAGGATCTCTAACACCTATATCTGCATCATAAAACGATGCAGGTCGAATGACGTTAGTACGTGGAATGTACGAGTATGTAAAATGGCAGGAAGGTAAGGACATATATCAAGAAACTCCTCTCAATAAAACTCAACTCAGAACTCAACATCATCTCAACATCAATATGTAATGCAAGTTTAAAACATATTAATAAAAATAATAGTAATAAGCAATGCTTACTCAGTTGGGAGTTTCTCTAACCGACAACCATCACTTATGAGCTAGCGATGATACAACGAAGCGATGTCGTTGCCACATCCATCCAATACCTTGCCAGGGTAAAGGACATCACCATCTTGGATCCACTCATCAAAGTCCTCTTTTTGGGACTTAAGAGGCATAGCCTCCATCCTACGCTGGCTACGTAGTTCTGGGGTTTGAGTCAATTAAACTCTTACCCAACTCGGTGCTTAATACTACTCCCAAAATATGTGCTCATATTAAACTCATCATCTAGTCTCATTGGACTTTAATTTAAATCATCAAACTCATCTCATTTCATGTTCATCAATCATTATACTTCCAAAAAACATCATTTACATCTCATCAAAACATCTTGCTCAAATTATCATTTGTTCAAATTCATTCAAACTCAACTCTTTTGCTCTTTTAAAACTCAATAAAATACATATATAGTATTAATTCATATAACTTTATTTTTATCAATGAAAATAATAAAAAGTCAACATCTTTACTCAAAACATGTGTAAAAATATTCATGAACATCAAATCAATTAGGATTCATGGGAAAGTAGCCATGAATAATAATTCCAATAATATGAGAGATAACAATAATAATAATAATATTAATGCATAAATATATCAAACTCAATAGAAGAAGAATTATTTCATTTAGAATTCAATATTTGGATAAAACTCAACTATAACTCAATTATAATGAATTTAAATATTGGGCGCATGGACGAACTCAATCCAATGCTATGAAAGCCTTACATACCTTAAATCGGAAGCTTTACTTCGAATTGGAACACTCTTGGACCCCTAGCCTTTTCTTCTCGCCGGTTTATTTTGTGTACTACCCGGAGTATAAGAATCACCAGAGTAGTATTTTTATATTACTAAAACTAAAATTATATTTGAGAAGGAGTAAAGAAGTATATAGAGAGAAGAGTTGCTTAAGAAAGCTTGGTGAATAAAATGAGGAAATAAGGTGGATATTTATAGGTGTGGAGGAGGGACCTAACAATAAATAAATATAATCATAAAGGATGATCTTGAAAATTCAATGCAAAATTTTGATGTCATGGATGATGTCAAATGGTTCTAGATCTTTCCATGGTAGGTGAGATGAAATCTCTTTTAACGGAATATTCATTTTCGAAGCTGCATTTGAATAAGATAAATTCCTTATTAGGATTTGGTGTCTTCATAAGAATTGTAGATATAGAAGTCTAGTTTCATTTAGTTCAAGAATCATCCAATTTGGAGCATTCTACATCGAGATATGAATTTTATTCTACAAATACTCCATTCAGTCACAGCACTATGTCTTGCAAAGAGCAATTTATTTGATCTACTTAAACTCCGAATCTTAATATATGTTCTTCATAAAAGTTGTAGGTAATGATGTTGTGGTTACTCAGAAATTTGAATCATCTAATTTGGACTATTAGATACAAAGTTATGCCCAAATTACTTTAGGCATGAGAGAACATGATCAAAATACTTTTAGAACATGATCAAAATACTTTTAGAACATGATCAAAATACTTTTAGAACATGATCAAAATACTTTATAACATGATCAAAATACTTTAGGCATGAGAGAAAATGATCAAAATACTTTAGGCATGAGAGATCATAATAGGATCAAAATACTTTAGTCATGAGAGAACATAATTATGATCAAAATAGTTTAGGCATGAGAGATCATAATATAATCAAAATACTTTAGTCATGAGAAAAATAGTTATGATCAAAATACTTTAGGCATGAGAGATCATAATATGATAAAAATACTTTAGGCATGAGAGATCATAATATAATCAAAATACTTTAGTCATGAGAGAAATAGTTATGATCAAAATACTTTAGAACCTTTTTATGTCTTCATATAAGGACCTTTGATAAGTCAATAATTTAATGCATTTAAGAGCCAACACAAACTAATATAAGATAGGTGATTAAACTTCAAATATTTAATAATCTATGCAATTGGAATCATAATATAAAAACCCATAAAGTTTCATGCTTGAATTAAATAGAAAACTTTGATAATTCATTTGGACTTCATAAATGAAAGGATCCATTAATTAATAACATTTTAGGGGGTGTTACATCTAAGATCTGTGAAAGTATTCACATTAACTTTCTTAGGAATGAGCACTAAATTCGTATGGGTTATAAACCTCGGCAGTTCTGCCCCTCCAAAGAAAGCCCTAACCATACTGTAAATGTCCTCTCTAGTGATATCCCATGTTTGCTGATAGAAAGCTCCTGTCATTTCATCCTGCTCTCCTGCACTATCCTTATTTAGTCCAATGACTGCCTCTTTGACTTCGTCTACTGAAGGCATTCCTTGAAGTTTCTCTTTTTCTTCCTCACTAATCACAACTAGTAGTTCATTCAGCATTTCAAATTCATCCCTATTTGCTTGTTTTGTAAATTACTTTATGTAGAATTCTTCAGCTGCCTTTGCAATGTCTTCTTGATCCTCTAACCATTCCCTATTATCATTCTGGATTTTGTTCACTCTAAGTCTGTTCCTTCTCCCCTTGACTATTGTATGGAAGAACTTTGTGTTTCTCTCCCCATACTTGAACTATTCCATCCCTGCCTTTTGTTTTCAGAATTCTTCCTCCCTAGAAAGTTTTTTTTAAGCTCCGCTTAAGTTTTGTGAAGCATTTCCCTGTTGGTTTCTGATGGTTCTATTTCAAATTGAGTTTCCTGAACTTTAATGACTTCCTCCAAAGTGATTATCTCCTGAAATATATTTCCAAAAGTATCTTTACTCCATTTGGCCAAAGCTTTCTTTAATTTTTTAGCTTATGATGAAATAAGATAAATGATCCCCTTCAAAATCTGTTTTTCAGTGTTGCTTTACCACCTTCTTAAAAGAAATTTCCCTTAACCAGAAATTAAGAAATTTAAATAGTCTCTCTATTATCTCCTCAGTGGTTTTGAAGGTAATTAAAAGATGTGTATGATCTGATCCGTTTCTCACTAAGTACTTCACCTCCAGTACTGGGAAAGAGTCTTGTAATTTGTCATTGTCCATCACCCTATCTAGCCTTTTAAAAATGCACTCTGTATCTGTTCTACCATTCCACCAAGTGTATTTACCTCCTTTAAATCCCTTATCCTCTAGATTACACACATTAATACAATGATTGAAGTCCCTGTCTTCCCTTTCGAATACTGGTAGACCCCCTAGCTTCTCCTCTTCATTGCTTATTAAATTGAAATCTCCCCCTATCAGCCAAGGGGCATTGATACTATCTGCCAACTCCTTCATAGATTCTCATAGCCTTTGATACCACCATTTTTATGCCCAACCTTTGATTCTGTAGTTTGAGTGTTAGCATCCGCTCTTCATCTCCTTCTATAAAGTATTCTAGTGCTTCATCAATGAATGCCCAAATTTTGCTATTCACATTTGCCACTGCATATTTCATCCTAAGCTTCTTTCTGAAAACCTCTAGTTCTTGCTTCTCCTCAAATAGTTCTGAAAGACCTACAAAGTAAAATTGGTTTCTTTTATGAAGATTAATAAGCCTAGTAAACGCCTTTTGAGTGTTTACTGATCTAATATTCCAAATTAGAGCTCTTATTGATATTTAGTACTTTTGATAATCGTTCTCTTAGACCTTAAAGAAGCTTGTGCCGCATTGAGTTCTCCTCCTCCTTGCTTCTTTGGCTTGGTATGTGATCCTTTTAGCCTGCTTATTTGTTTAGGGGATAAATCCCTTTCTATAGCTAACTCTCTATGTTTTCTGCCATATCTTTCTTTTTATTATTCAACCCTATTGATTCAATACGCCCCTCCTGATTATCCTTCTAGATTTCTAGGGGAATTACTTCCTCATTACTTGATTCATAAATCACCATGGTTCCAGCCCTTTCCTCTTCTTCATTGTGTTGTCCCTCTTTTACATCTTGTTCTTCTTTATTTTGTTTTGCATCAACTTCCCCTTTCTCTTGTTCCTTTGCAATTGTCTCCTTGTCATTTTGATTTTCTGATTGTGTCTTAGTTTGCCTTGTATCAAATTCCCCTTCCTCTTGTTCTTTGTCACACATTCTTTCGTACTTCCGTCAAACTTATTTATATTATCAGTTTCGTCATGCTGTTCTTCCTCTTCTCTCAATGCAGCAAAATAATTGTCATCTTGTATGTCCTTCCTCCCTTCTATATGTCCATATTTATCCCTCTTATAATTGTTCCTCCTTCGAGCCATCCACTCCTGTTTGTTGCATTTTGGCACCACAATCTTTCCACTCGTCAACTTCTTCTTTCTTCCTCTTTCGCTTTTTGCTTATTTTTGAATTCTTTTTTCTCATGATTCTACTTTTCTTCAATCCTTGAAACATACAGTTCTGGATGGATTGCCCAACAACTGTGTTCGTCATGTCCTTGTAAGCAACATTCCTTACAATATTTAGGCATGTACTCATATTTCACTTTGTTCCACTTAAACTTTATAACCCCTATCACATCATCTTCTTCCGTTATTCTAACCCTTTGTGGCAACTTCGCAGTCAGGTCTACCTCTATTTTGACTTTAGCACTGCTAGGTCTCGTTTGATTCCTCGTTGCCATGTCTACCGTTAGAGGCTTACCTATTGTTGCAGCTATAGAGAAAATTGCCTCCTTCGCAAAAAAGTTAGATGGAAGATCTGGAAAGGATATCCATGCTACTCCTATCGTTGTTTCAACATCTGATTCAAACCAAGGGTCCCATTTTAGTATTTTCATCTGCCAATAATTCTCTCTCACTTTCACATAGAAGGCTGATGTTGAAAGTAGATGCACATAGTCCTCCAAACTTGTGAGTTTGATTAAGGTATGTCTTGTGTCCAAAACGCCAATCATGCATTCACTTTTAATTTCATATTGACTCGGTATTGTTCGCTTCAACTCCATTATGTCAGGTTTACCATACGAGAATTTGCCAATAATGGCAAATTGTGGATTTTCCTAAATGATAAAAGATTTGACTTCTGATGCTTTCCAAGTGATATTTGGTTCTCCATGAATCATTACTACAGGTTTGGAGGGAACACTGATCTGTGGTGTGGTGGTCAATTTTGGTTTAAAAATATTGACAAACTGGGCTTTATTTGGTTTATTAGGTTTAGCATTTTATGGATCTGAATTGGTTTTCAGAGGTAAAGGTGGAAACTCCTCCGGTGAGGTAATCCCACCGACGATGGCTGTGGCCATGACGGTCTATTTAGCAAGGTTATAACTTACAACTCCTCAATCCAAAACCCATCAAACAGATCAAACAAAAAAACTGTGCAGGATAACAGATAAAAGTAGCAGCAAAGTAGTAATGCGAGCGAAAAAGATTTAAAGAAATCATACAAGAGATTAGCTATGAAATGGCATCCAGATAAGAACAGTCAGAACAATAAGGAAGCAGATGCAAAATTCAAGCAGATTTCTGAAGAATATGATGTGCTTACTGATCCTGAGAAGCGTCAGATCTATGATTTGTGTTGCTGTGATGGTCAGTCTTCTCTTTGATTGGCGGTCATATGTTTCCACGCCGATCTTTCCTCTTTTTGATCAGCAGCACTTCACAGGAGCAAATCTTGGTAAAGAGATGATTGCTTTAATTACTGAGGTCATAGGAAGAAGCAACTAAATTTATTTTTTCTGCCTTTGTGGGATTTATACGCTTCACAGTTGAATCATCGGATATCGTAGTTCTCGACGGTGATGTCGGTGGAAGAACGGCCGTCGTCTTTAGTGGTGGATCCGTTGTTGAGGGATCTGAGTGAGAAGAAACAGAATTTCCGGCGAAACGTGGTAAGGTAGAATATGATTGGCTTGAGTCAGTTCCCCTATAGTATTTCGAATGTTTTGAAGAAAGATAGAACAAGAGTATGGAGTCAATGAATCATTTCTTCTCCTTTGAACTTGGCAATTTGATAGTCTTGATCCTTTGAACGTGTTCGAGCTCTATAGTTAAGATTAGGTTTAATTTATCATTCGATGAGCTGCATTGCAAATACTAATCTTGGAAAGAAAGACATTAGGTACAATTAAGCTTTAAACAATCAATTTTCGCATTATAAGAAATAGACAGATTCAATCACAAATAATTTTCTAAATTCATCGAATTGTTCCAAAAGATCAAAATAGTACGGTCTCATTGGCGAACCGAAATAGAGGTGGGGTGGGTGGGATGATGTTCAGTTGATTCATTGTTCAGTCATTCTCTTCAGAAATTTTGCCTGCAAAAAATACATTAGTGTAAGTAAATGTGTATATAAGATGGTAAAAATAAAAAAAAAGAGGTTGGTCAAATGAGAAAATTTACCATAAAATTTCCATATTGGTTTCTTTCTATCAGTAACAACCTCAAACATTATGCGATCCCCCTCCTTTAAGCAATTTGCATCGCGAATTTTATTCCATCCATTCTTAAGATACACATAATTATTATTATATAAACGTAATATTACATTCCACGATCTCTGTCTTTCATCTCTAACAAGCAAATCACGCTTCTTGATGTTGAAGAGACCATTTGCCGATGCAAATTCTTTAGGGATTAACTGAAATGATTTATGTATAATCAAATGAAATAGTGTACATACTCATATTTATTTGAACCCCAAAAAAATCTAAGTTTTTATTGTTTTTTGGACTTACCAAGCTATCCCTTGAGAGGCAGTAGGGTCTAACAATGCATACAAAATGTGAATGAGCAATAGGTTTGTGAGTAACAACTTCTGCAAGGGGAGATGATTTTCTTGATGACTTGATGTTGTGGTTTGGCTTGTCTGTTACATAATTAATAGTATAAGTTTAACATAACACACTCGTAATTATGTGGTGGAAAAAAATTAATAGCTACGCTAAATTTATACTAACAAGGAAAGAAATCAAATGTGCACATTTCAATTAAACATGCTTAGTTAAATATCACCAGATCAAATCATAATTTATCAATAATTGAGGGATTGAAATTGTTATTAACCCTTTAACAAAATTACTAGGGAAGGGAAGGGCAATCTTCACCCTTAAATCAAATGTTTTGGGTTTGATTCCTAAATATAGGGAGCACTTCCGACTCTTTTAATTAGGTATACGCAACATGAATCTGAATTAATCGAAGCTCCAATACGACTGAAATGTCAGATGAAAAAACAAAAAAAAACTAGTTGAAAAATAAGAAGTTATGTTGCTTAAATGAGAAAACTTACTATGAAATTGCCATATTAGTTTCTTTCCATTAGTAACAATCTCAAACATTACTCGATCTCCCTCCTTCAAGTCATTCACAACTCTGAATTCATGCCATCCATTTCCAATATTGACTCGATGTGAATCATAAGAAGCTAATTTCAAATTCCATGATTTTTGTCTTTCATCTCTAATAATCAAATCACATTTCTTGTTCGTGAGATTGTTCGCCAAGACAAAATGTTTAGGAAGGCACTGAAACAATTTATAAACCATTAATTTGATCAAGTAATATGCATGTATATAACAGATTAAAATACACTGATAGTATTAAATTAATTTTAACATTATCCTTATATATAAGTTAAAATAAGTTTGTGAACTCACCAGGTAGTCATATTTAAGACAATATGGCTTAATAATGCATTCAAAATGGGAACAACCTAGAGGCTCATGTGCAATAGTAGCTTCTGCATGGTGAAAAAAAATACATTGTTATTAAGCACATGTCAAGATATTAACTATGACAAAAAGAAATACAATTAAACATACGATTTATGAGTTATATAAGTGCAGATATTTTTTTTATATTATCAGTGAATTTTAGCATGTAATTAATAACAAGTTAATTACTGATTTTATCAGATTATTAATTGCTAGTACTGTTTCTCAAGATATTGCCTATAATGATTATGCACACAATAAGGTGATCACTTAAAACTTAAAAGGTTATGGAATAATTCCGGCCCTAAAAACTTTGGCCTACTGGACCTAGTTTATAAAATATATATTATTTTAATTATATTGATAAATTAGTTGATCATACTGATTTGAAAAGTTATTACAAAAAATCTCTACTAATGACATTGTTTTCTTTTCATCATTAATAACAGACATTAAAAAACTCTAGAATAAATGACAAGTAATTTTACATTAAATTTATTAAATATAAAAGCTAAAAACACGATAGAATATGGATCGGAGAGAATAGTTATTTATTAAACAAATATAAATAGACTATAGTTTGAATATAACGTGTCCATAGATAACAAAAAATGTGCCAGAAAAAAACATACCTCCTCCTCCTCCTTCTTCTTCGTATTCTCTCTCACATTGTTGATTTAAATCAAATATGGAAACTTCAAATTCCATATCTCCTTCATGTCTAAACACCAAGATATCTCTCAATTGCAAATCATGTTGCTCTGCAAACTTTTCCCAACCACCTTCTAATCGTCGGCCGTTCACTTTCACCCGCCACATTTTATCTGCAGTTGCTGAGTCATGTAGAGTGAAGGATAATTAGTTTATAAGAAAAATTATATATTGGTCAAAATTATTTTTTATTGATACTCTCTTAATTATATATTGGTCAAAATAGAGTGAAGTATATACTCCCCTCATTCATGTTTAACTCGGCATATTCTTTAAGAAGTAACTAATAAAATGATAAATTTATTATGTCACAATTTGAATATAATAAATTCTATATTTTAAAAAAATGACTATAATTAATTATAAGAATAAATTAGGACTTAAGTGATAAACTATCTTTGGATTTTCAAACTGAACAAGTAAAATTATTAATCTATTTTTAATATATTAAACAAATAAAATAAAAAAATATTATAATTTAAATATTTTTTATAAAATTCTAACTTCACTATTGCTTACCTGCCCTTGTCAATATTGCATGTTCATACTGATCGTGTCTCATTAAATACTTCAAGAAACCTTTAGGAATTTTCTGCAGCATAACAAATATGTATAAATTAATTTAATGCTAATAAATAATGGTGCACTTCAATCTTGCAATTGATCTCATATTATTACTCCATTCTATTTTATTTTACTTGTCTTGTTTGCGTTTTACATTTCTATTAAAAACATATTTTTAAAAGACTCCATTTATTGAAAACTACTTCATCCTTTCTTAAAAGTCACAATTTACACTCCTTTAAGAAAGTATTAAGTTATACCCTTTGAAAAAATAAATCTAAAGTTTACTATTAGTATCCAAATAAGTTAGCCTTATCAACTTCACTTTGAAAATCTAAATTTGACTGTACCAATAAATTTGAGAAATGGCTATTTAATAATAAAGATAAAACTTAAAGTATAATCAATTTCCGATCTTGATTTAATAAAATAAATAAGTAAAAGAAAAATATATTCTTAATATACTAGAAAAATAGTCTATAAGAATATTCATATGGAGTTATAGATTACGATTATGATCTTTAGTACTCCTTTTACTACGTACTAAAAAATACAGACCTTTTTCCACCGCAATCAATGAAAATTTATGTTGTAAAATATTATCTACATCACAATTTATGTGATATAATTGGACTTCGCATGAAGTTTGAGAAAGATTTGAGAAAGAAAGAAATATTTTTAAAATTTGTGATTTAAAATAAGTCTTGAAACTTATGGTTTAACATATGTCATAAATATTTGTATGTCTATAAATCATTTCATAAATGATAAAATGAATATCTTAAAGTTAAATAGTTATTAGATACAAATGTGTCATTCTTTTGTTGACTAACTAAAAAAAAGTGAGTCATATAAAAATGAGACAAAGGAAGTATGAGTATGATTTTTTAACCCCATTTTTGCCGAATCAGCTCATTAAAAAACAACATGATAAAAAATAAATTCTCATTGAAATATTGAGAATAGACATTGAGTATTTTCTCATTGATTCAATTAAAATAGAAAAATAATAATTTTTAGTAGTGTTTCTTTACCTGTGATATATAAACTTATTGTATTATTTTTGTTGTTTGATGAAAAAGAATTTGATCAAAATCCAGACAAATACGATAAAGTGAATATTGTATGATAAGATTAGGGCTGTACAGGACAAACCGATAAACCGCACCAAATCGACAAACCGAACCAAACCGGAAAAAAAACCCGACTAGTGGTTTGGTTTGACTTGGTTTGGTGTTTGAAAAAAAAACCCGACCATTATAGGGTTGGTTTGGTTTTAACTAAAAAAAGTCAAACCGAACCCAAACCGACCCGATTATAGATATACTACTTTTAAATTATGTTATACATAAAAATATTTATTAAAATGTAATTTATAAATATTTTTTTAAATTTTTTCATAATTTTTGTTTTCTTTCTTACATTTAGATTTGGACTTGAGTAGCCCATCTAAATAATATACAAAAAAAACTTATCTTATAAAGTTATATTATAAAGTTAAAACTTCAAACAGTGTTGTGCCTCCATCTTATATGTTGATATTTTGTACTAGAACTCTTTTTAAGAAGCACTGCTCTGTGCTTTTTATTAGATACTATGAGAAACCCAAAAAAATCCGAAAAAACCCAAAAAACCCGAGAAACCCGAAAAAAACCGAAAAACCCGAGAAAAATTGATATCGAAAAACCCGACTTTTATTGGTTTGGTTTGATTTATAGATTTAATAACCCGACACAAATGGTTTGGTTTGGTTTGTAAAAAATCCGAATCAATCCGGTCCATGTACACCCCTAGATAAGATCATGAAGTTTTGATACCTTAATTTAAGGCTAAAAAAAATGAAAACTCAACCCCTGTCTGGATTTTGATCAAATTCTTTTTCATCAAACAACAAAAATAATACGATAAGTGAATATTGTATGATAAGATCATGAAGTTTTGATACCTTAATTTAAGGCTAAAAAAAATGAAAACTCAACCCCCCACCCCAACCAAAATAACCCCACAATAACATGTACCTAGACAAAAGTGACGATGAAAATAATTGAAAGGATTTACTTACAATTCCTTGCTTGAAACCAGGTAAGATGGGTTTAAAAAAGTGAGGTTTCTTTGGAGAGATTTTCATGGTGGTTAAGAAATATTAATTTCCTGAGTAGAGAAATTACAATTAGATAATCTCATCCAATGTATCTCTCCTAGAGCTGAGACTACCCTATTTATAGGGGTACAAAATCACTTCAAAAGTCACATAAGTGTATTATATCAAACGAAAAATATATTTGGAACCAAAGATTTTGGCATGAATTGGCGTGAATGCACTTTTTAGGATTATTTTCGTAATTAAATGGGAATGATAAAAGTGGATCGGTTAATTCGATTTTTTTTCTATTCAAAATGCCCTCTAAAATAAAATCACTAATAAATAATCATAAATCGTTATCTAAGGTCAAATTTTCACTTTTCAAGATTTTTTTCTTGGGCAGTGTTCCTTTCAAATCCAAGTGACTCTTCTTCAAAAAGCGGAGTTTCAATTTGTGTATATTTTTTTTTTCCCATTGGATTCTCTCCATTTATATCCACTTCAAACATAAATTTAAAATCCATCCCACTAATTTAAAAGTAATTAACTGTAAAAAATTAAAGTAATAACTGATAAATTATGTTTATAATGTAGTTAACTACTATTAAAATTTAAATATTAACAAACGGTAAAAAGTTAAAGTAATAGTAAAAAATAGATATTTAATATTTTTTCAGTTTTTTTTCTCTTTTTTAGCGTTTGCAATTTTATTTTTATTGTAGATCAAAAATTTTTATTTTCAAGAGATTAATTAACATGAACAATGGCCTACAATTAATGGCCTTTGGAAGTTGATCAAAATTTATTTACTGATGATTTCTTAATCACAGTGTAAAATAGAAAGTGTCTATCTAATATGGGACAGAGGAAGTAATTACTTGGTCTACCAAACATGTTGAAGAGTGTAATTAAACTCAATTACACCAAATTTCAATTACATTGTTGCTTTTCAAACAAGGCCTTTCTCACGACTCAACCCACCAGGCCGTGCGGGTATCTACTATAACACCTAAGTAGGAGAACCCTCAATCCCATAAACAGAAATATCATGTGGAAGTTTAAGAAAATACAATTAATGGTCTAAAATACTTATAGAGTCACTATATATTAAATTAAAAACTTCAAGGTTTATTACAAAAAACAATTTAACACCCCCAAGGATACTAGTCTAAATACGTACAAGAGTTTCTAAAAATACAATATACAATAAAATAATGACACAACACCCACCATAAGAAAAGAAGAGTAGAAGTTGGGGAATCATCCTTGTCTTCAATTAAGAAACACCACTGACCCTGCAAGCAGATCATGCCAGGTGGCATAACAAAAGTAGTATCAATACAAACAACACGTTCTGGTAGACATCATCAGTCAACCCTATACCCACTGTATAATATAAATAAATCAATAAGAAGAAAACATGCTCTTAAGGAAATACGCTCGCCAAACCTTTATGCACAAACACTTATCATTTTCATTAACCTCATTAAAGTCGTTCAAGCCTAAATATTATCCCTTTTAGTTGGTCCACTGCCAACTCTAAATCAGATCAAGGCCTAGTCCTTTTATCACATATATGAGTTTTTGAACTATGGGTGCACTAACTTTATCTAGCCAGTCTACTTTTCTTAAACTTTCGCACCAATGTATGACCCTAAAATAATTAACATCTCACTTGAAGGAAGGCAAAGGTGGACTAAGTCTCCTTTTCTAAATATACTGCCAACTGTGGCAGGATCTAACCCGCTCTAGCGGCCTCGCCACAACGGGACTCTTCCCGCCAAGGCGGCCTGCCGAAGACAAAATCTCTGAATTCTCTCCCAATCCCTCTTTTTTTCACATGTACCAACAGGACACTATCAATATCTGACTCTAAGTCATTGATCTTACTAAAATATACATCAAATTCTCTCCACTTGTTTACACACAGTCTCATACCTATGATACAGACACATCTAGCCACTATAACATAATTCGAACAAACATATACAAAAGCACATTATCAATTTACCATTTCAAGAACAATATATAATTTTACAGTGTAAATCTCAAATAGAACAGTCAACATGGTAACACTTGGACTTTCGGTCCTTTCATATCAATTATTACATATGATGAACATACTCAATTATAATCGGGTTAGTTTTTCTATCATCACCTATATAGTCAAGATCAATTCACAGATGATAGCCACATAATGGTTCTTTCATGGAATCCATATCCAAACTATATATGTATCAAAATGTGACACTCAATCTAATATATGTGTCAGCAGCCAATTCGATATCGCAATCACAAATGCAATCACAGTCTACAACGAATAGTTCACATACTTGCACAATCAAGTAACAGGTTCATTACATGTAATTATTCATAAATAGCCATTTAATTGGTTTCATTCTATCTTTCCCTTCATTAACAATATTCATCAAACCTTTTTATTCAAGACATCACTTTTGGTTGAACAAGTCAAAATTATGAATTTCACGGTCTTGAGATTGTAGACCAATCACAATAACATATCAATCACCTAGCCATAATAATTAAATGCACGGTAAACATCATAACATTACTCAATCACTATTAAGAGTCTCTTTATGATATAGACTAAACCATAACCTATAGCCACAAGTAATCAAATAGGTTCATGGCATAAGATCTATCAACACTAAGTCATTCACATTTATCCTTTCTTTCATAATTCGCATTACTCAAGTAATTCATAGAGAATAGTCAGCATGAGCACACACAATTATTTATATTAACACATCCCTCTATATACATCAATAGCCCATAATTCCTAAGTCTCAGAATTCCGTTATGATCTAGCTATTGTCTACACTTAATTTTACAAGAGTCATTGGCCTTCTAAATAATTTCACCAAGGTTAACATTCAAAGATAGAATTTTTATCACTAGTCACATAATAATCATGACCCACAACATACATTCCTACTCTAAACAACAATTGACAATCATTTAACCATCCAGACTCCGTGCCCGAAGGGTTAGACATGAAATCTCTCATCAATCTATATTATATTAAGTGATGAAAATGAATTTATAACTACTCAATTGAGAAAACCTATCTTACCTAGGCGCCAAGCAATTATAGAAGGATTATAACACGATCCTTAACTTTCAGAAGGAGAAACGATGGAGATGGGCCTAAAATCTGTGGGTTATAGCCTTTTTTGTGCTAGATTTCCCTTCTCTCCAATCCTAGAACAGCTTTTTGGGGGATTCTCTCCAATCCTAGAATGTACGAGACTATATTTTTCAAGGACAAGCTTTATGTTATGATCATGTATTTACAAGGCTTTCAAGCAATTCTCATGAAAAGAAGGAAATAAACTTTTATGATAAAATTTAAGTCAAGTATGAATGATGGTGGGTTTTTTCGCCTAAGTATGAATATGTAATGATGAAAGACCTACACTCACATTACATGAGATAGAATTGGGGAGCTATTCTATGATTATGTTTCTATGAATGGTGGACGGGTAGTAGATATGACCCCTCCCACATGATGTTGAATTTATTACTTATGATTTGTTTATTTTCGTTGAGAGTTTACCTAGCACCGAGTGGACCTTGGGATAAGCACTCTCTCCCATAGTTGAGGCAATAGACCCATAGTGAGATCCCATTTTTCCATAACTACATGCCACCGTAGGATAAAGGATCACCCATAATAAAGGCTTGATTCCTTTAAGGATCGCCCGTAGAAGAGGCTCGATCCTTCATGTAGCTTAGTGGATCCACATAGGCATATAAGCGTCTAATGGTAAGTAGACTCCCCATTTCCTCCAATGTATTGGTAAACATTGGGACTCCATGTTATAGATCATATATTTATGTCAATTAACGATGTTTCTCACAAAGTAAAGTGTGTGCTCTCACAAGGTTAAGGGTTTTGCTCAAAAGATTTATGGTATACTTCATTACGATTCATGGTGTTTTCAAAGTATATGGTTTCCTATAATGACTCATGATTACCATTATGGTGTTTAAGTTCTTTTATAAGTCATGATGGTTCCTATATTGCCTTGGCCAATTTCATGATTCCAAATAGTAATTCAAATGATTTCATGATCTTAGAATAGTCTATTGTATCACTTTATTGTATCATGGCATATGGCATTGCAAGCTCACAAACTTAGTACATTTAAAGTACTAACGCATACTTTTTTTATTTTCCTACATTATCTTGTAATGTAGGGCTTGAAGATCACCCTACACATTCTCGTTGGTAGATAGAAGACTTGTTCACTTGATTTGGTAAGTCTTCATGCTTCAGGGACTAGCTATCGAGCTTATATTTTTTTGTCACCTCTAGACTATGTTGTTATTTTGAGAACGTTTCTTTTCTTGTTTGGGTGAGCTAGTGGATTGTTCAATGCCCCCACCTATGTTAGTATAGTAGAGACACGTTTAGACAAAGAAAATGTGTAAGTCCATTTAATCGGGCCTAAGCTTCACCTTTTATCTTTAGATTTTATTTTGAGACCTACCCATCACATTACTTCCTATTATTGTTTTGCTTGACCTTATGAATGCAATGTATGCTAAGAGGCTTGTTTGGGATCCTTCAGATTTCCGATCGCCTTTTTATGGCTAGGCCCTAGTTCGGATTATGACAATAAATATGTCACGACTTGAATCGTGGCTGAAGAGATATGCCAAGATTTGAATTGTGGCTAAAGAGATACACCAGGGCATGAACTGTGGTTGAATAGATATGCCAGACTGTGGCTAAAGAGATACGCCAGAACTTGAACCATGGCTGAAGAGATACGCTGGGACTCGAACCGTGGTAGAAGAGATCATAAGACCAGACATTGATTTTGGGACAATACGAGCAGTCATAGAGAAATCTCATGTCGAGTCCCATCAATAATCACTATAAGCTCGAACCGCATCCAATTCTAATAAGTTAATCGACACCTGAAATCACAACCAAACCATCACTGAGCCCAAACATCAAGGGAATTATGTATAATAGGTCACGAGAGATGAGTTACCATCTAGCTAAGGCTCAATTATCAGACCCAAGTCTGCTATATCAGTTTAAAGGGAGCTAAGTCGTTCGAAGCAAAGTCAGATAATCTCTAAGGCCTATCGACTCCAAAACACAAGTCAAAGGCATCACTAGCCTATACCTAGGCTAAGGCCAATAACAAGATTTCAATAATCACAAACAAAAATAAACCAAGACCACAAGTTAAGGATGATCATAATACGGGAATTTAAACAAGCTAACCCTTCTCGAAAATATTAAAGATACGACCTAAACATGATTTCTAAATAAGCAAGGCATGATCAACTACAAACACAACCCACATTCCAACTAATCAATATGAATTTACATTCTCGAGCTCAATCTAAAGATAGGGAAGCCATAACCTACCTCAAAGATGATCACAAGCGCTCTAAAATTATGATTCTAGATTTTGCGCTTTCGAACAGACTCTGAATGCTACCAAGCTATCAATAACATGATCATAATTTCAAAATGGTCATTTAGACATTAAAATTACATCAATTAGAGACGAACCCAAAATTGAATCTAAAATAAAATTATGGGACCCGCTCTGGGAATTTTAAAATTGACTCCCTCAAAAGGTCCAAATGAACCTGGTGAACTTGTGTCCCAAAATAGGACACAATTAAAGCTCAGAAACTCAACAAAATAGTCCATGCAAGAATTTCACCATTAAATCACCAATAAAAGAGTTGGGTAGCCCCTTCGGGACAAAATTACCTCAGATGTATCCTCGATCACTACAATGCATAGCCACAAATTGTTTGGACAAATAACAATTGGCATCGCTCAATTTGGAGCTCTAAAACTTGAGTTATCATATTTTGAAGTCTTGGGACGGAGTTGAGTTTGCGTGTGGTCTTTAATTAAGAGACGAGATGAACTTACCCTACATGATCGCGGGGTCTAAGTTCACGATTACGATCTACCACTTAAATGGTCTATGTGATCACGGAGGTCAACCCTCGCGACAGCGATGACCAAAGATGGTCAACCCTATTCAACTCCTCATCGCGATCATGATAAGGGGTCACGCGACCACGATGATGAAAGCCACCTGCACTAGCAGCTGGTGCATCAGCCAAAACACCAAATCCCAAAATCCTACGATGGGGTGTTCAGGATTCGTTCGGAACTCCGTGCACGCCAATGAAATATGCTACCCCACCAAAGTTTGTATTCTAGAATCAACATAAATATCGAAACGTCCAATTGAATTCGTCTCGACGAAAAGTGGGTCCTAGATTCAAACTTCATTTTAAGCTAAATCCCACAAAGGGGCTTCGATCCGCGTGAAAGATCCTTCTAGACCTATCTAGATGTTCGAGAGCTAATGGAACCATCAAAATTTCATTTTGAGACCGTTTACATGAAGTTTTGACTAAAGTCGGGTTTTTAAGCTCCCAAAACACAGAAGCTTGCATAAAAACTAAACAAGCGATCAGGTGACCAGACTGTCAGTCCCAGCAAGTCATAAATGACTTGGGGTTGCTATGTGAACACTCTAAACGAAAAACAAATGCAATAAAGAGGAAATAACCTCAAGGGTCATTACACTAACTTAATTTTTTAGTAAATATTTTTTCATGAAAAACATTTTTCTTAGTAATTTTAGTAAATATTTTTTCATGAAAAACATTTTTCTTAGTACTAACCACACCCTCAATGTACTCTTGAACTTGCTTGAGTAGTTTTTGGATCTCAATTGTTTAGTTTATTACTCCGCATGTACCAATGCATTAAATTGCAACTTGCAAACGTTATGTACTAGATTTACTAATGGCGTTTACATACACCAGTATACTAAAGTAGTGCTCTATTGTATAATAATATACTCAGTCTAATCACCTAAACTAAGTTTGAAGAAGGTGGTGTGTATGGAGTTTTACCTCTTCTTTGAGAAAGGTATATTGGTAGAAAGGTTGTTTTTTGATAGACTGTCGGTTCAAGTAAAACATATCAAAAGTCAAGTATATAAATCAAATATAGTAAAGAAGCAGTCATACTGAAAATAATAAACAATAGAACTACAATAACACCAAATAATATGATAACTGAGTCAAGTAGATAACATGTAATACTAAAGTCGAAGAATAAAATTATAGGAGAGTAACAATAACAATACTGATATGAAAACTAAACAACATACGCTCGGCTACCAACTATTCTTCTACCCTAATGCTTAACAACCATATCTTCCATTCTAGTAGCATATCCTGACCACAACTTAGTTTCATTGGGTCCTTATCCATGGTTCAAGATTTCTTGGTTCATATTTCATCGTCCTTTGCCACCTCTTCAGTCTTTTTCATAAAAAATTTAAAACGTGTTTTGATACGAAATGTGCCCAAAAAAAAAGAAGAAGAACATACCTTTGGATTCAAATTTCTTGGAAGTCTCTTTAACATTTTGATTTGAGCATGTGAAAAAGAGATGTGTGGATGTCCCAGTGAGGAGATGCGAGAGGCTGGATATAGTGGGTGTGAGGAAAGGCAGAAGTAGGTCGAAGAAGTACTAGAAAGAGGTAAATAGGCAGGATATGATGCATCGACAGCTTACTGAAGACATGACCTTAGATAGGAGGGTTTGAAAGTTGCGGATAATAATAGAAAGTTAGTAGATAGTTTAGACGTGATCTTATTACTAGCAAATTCCTGTCTTGGGCAGGTAGAGCTTCTTGTCAGTCGTAGTATTAGGATATTCTTGTAGTCTTTGATATTGCTGCTTCTGATAAGCATATGTGGCTTACTGTGAACAAGTAAAATGGAAGTATATATATATTTGTAAAATTTCTGACTTTGCTACTGCTTCCCTGCCTTTCTCATTATTCCATGTTCATAATGATGATGTTGTCTCTTTATTACTTCAAGAAATCTATAGGAATTTTCTGCAACATACCAATATTATATATAATTTAAAATAACCTATTCTAATATCTTTCTATATATATATATGCTATATCGTATATAACATACAATAAAATTAGTTTTAAAAGTGAGGTTTCTTTGTAGGGACATCATTGCGTTAAAGAATTACCGAAGAAAAAATTAGTTATATACAAATTTTAGATTGATTTTATACAGTTAATTAATTATATACATATTTCATATTGATTTTATATATATTTTTTTTGGTTAGATAGAAATGAAAGAATTAATTCAGGAGAAACTATAGAGTTGCAACGAAAGTTACTAATGAAATTACTATTCATGCAATCCATCGCTAATAAACAATGGTGCACTTCAATAGATCTCGTATTATTACTTCCTTCAATCTATTTTATTTGTCATGTCTGCATCTTACATGACGTTTGGAAAAATAATGCTTTCAGTAGTCTTTATTTTTTTTCTTAAATTTTGTATCGATTCCTTTCTTTTTTGCTTGTGTTGTCATAATTCACAATCCTTTTCAGAAAGAATTAATATCTTTTAAAATATAATATCTCTTTATTATCTGCAAATAATTTACTAAATTCATCGAATAATTCCAAAAAATCAAAATAGTATATTGTCATTCGTGAACTCAAATAGAGTAATTGCGAGATCTAAGAGGAGTGGGGGTGGGGGTGATGATGTTCAATTGCTTCATTGCTCTTTTTTGTTTTCCATCACAGACGACTTCATTGTTCAGTCCATCGTCTTGAGTGATGCTTGCATCTTCTTTAGAAATTTTTCCTGCAAAAAGTACATTAGTGTATGTAATTATGTTAATGTAAATTGCATATAAAGTGATTAAAATTATTGCATAATTTTCAAACTCTTGAAAAACATGTATTTACTTACCATGCAATTTCCATATTGGTTTATTTCCATCAGTAATAACCTCAAACATTATATGATCTCCCTCCTTTAAGCAATTTGCATCGCAGATTTTATCCCATCCATCTTTGAGAAGAACACAAGTACTATATGCACGTAAAATAACATCCCACGACCTTTCTTTTTCATCTCTGACAATCAAATCACGCTTCTTGATGTTGAAGAAACCATTTGCCAATGCAAAATCTTTAGGGATTAACTGAAATGGTTTATGTATAATCCAATCAAACAGTGTACATACTCCATGTTTTGACCCCAAAAAAAATCAAAGTTTTTTTGGTGGACTTACTAAGGTATCACTTATGAGGAGATGGGGCCCAACAGTGCATACAAAATGAGAATGACCATAAGATTTCTGAGCAACAACTTCTCTAAGGGGAGATACATGTCTTGATAACTTGATGTTGTGGCTTGATTTGTCTGTTACGTGGTCAAAAATAATTAAAATTATTCACAATATTTAGATAATATTTTTTATCACTTAATTTACATGATAATATTCTATTATTGTTAAAATCACATTAATTATAAAATGAGAATTACCAAAAGACTTGTGTGTAACAACTCCTAGCATCTGATCTTCAAACTTTTGTTTTTGAGGAAGTCTCTCCGACTTGGATTTAGAGGTCTCTGCAAGGGGAGATGACTTGATATTGTCATTTGATTTGTCCGTTGCATGGTTAAAAGTTAAAATCACTAATCACTATATTCAAATGATATGTTCAGTCACTTAACGAACGTGAGAAGATTCTATTGTTGTTAAAATCACACTGAATACAAAATGAGAATTACCAGGAGACTTGTGAGTAACAACTTCTAATGTTCGATCTTCAGAATTATGTCTTTGAGAAAGTTTCCCTGACTTAGATTTAGGAGGCTCTACAAGAGAAGATGACTTGATGTTGTAGTTTGATTTGTCTGTTACATAGTTAAAAGTTAAAATCACTCACTACATTGAAATGATATGCTCAACCACTTAACTGACCCAATAATATTTTATTAATGTAAATATCACATTGAATACAAATAAAAATTACCAAAAGGCTTGAGAGTAACAACTTCCCGATCTTCAGAATCTTGTCTTTGAGGAAGTCCCCTGGACTTAGAATTAGGGGGCTCTGCAAGGGAAAATGACTTGATGTTATGGTTTGGTTTGTCTGTTACATGGTTAAAAATTAAAATTACTCACAATATTTAGATAATATTTTCTATCACTTAACTGACGTGATAATATTCTATTGTTATTAAAATCACACAATACAAAATAAAAATTACCAAAAGGCTTGAGAGTAACAACTTTCCGATTTTCAGAATCTTGTCTTTGAGGAAGTCTCCTGGACTTAGAATTAGGGGGCTCTGCAAGGGAAAATGACTTGATGTTATGGTTTGGTTTGTCTGTTACATGGTTAAAAATTAAAATTACTCACAATATTTAGATAATATTTTCTATCACTTAACTGACGTGATAATATTCTATTGTTGTTAAAATCACACAATACAAAATAAAAATTACCAAAAGGCTTGAGAGTAACAACTTTCCGATCTTCAGAATCTTGTCTTTGAGGAAGTCCCCTGGACTTAGAATTAGGGGGCTCTGCAAGGGAAAATGACTTGATGTTATGGTTTGGTTTGTCTGTTACATGGTTAAAAATTAAAATTACTCACAATATTTAGATAATATTTTCTATCACTTAACTGACGTGATAATATTCTATTGTTGTTAAAATCACACAATACAAAATAAAAATTACCAAAAGGCTTGTGAGTAACAACTTCTAAAGTTCGATCTTTAAAATCTTGTCTTTGATGAAATTCCGTCAACTTGGATATAGGGGCCTTTGCAAGGGGAGATGAATTGATGTTGTGATTTGCTTTATCTGTTACATGGTTAAAAATTCAAATAACTCACTAAATTAAAATGATATGTTCAGTCACTTAACCGACGTGATAATATTCTATTGTTATTAAAATCACATTGAATACAAAATGAGAATTACCAAAAGATTTGTGAGTAGCAACTTCTAATGTCCGATCTTCACAATTCTGTCTTTGAGGATGTCCCCCCGACTTAAATTTAGGAGGCTCTGCAAGGGGAGATGACTTGATATTGTGATTTGATTTATATGTTATATTGTTAAAAGTTAAAATTACTCACTACATTCAAATTATATGTTGCAAATGATATGTTCAGACATTAAACTGATGTGACAATATTCTATTATTGCAAAAGTCACACTGAATACGAAATGAGAATTACCAAAAGACTTGTGAGTAACAACTTCTAACGTCAGATCTTTAAAATTTTGTCTTTGAGGAAGTTCTCCCAACTTGGATTTAGGGGGCTCTGCAAGGAAAGATGATTTGATGCTACGGTTTGATTTTTCTGTTACATAATTAAAAGGTAAAATCATTCACTATAGTCAAATGATATTTTCAGTCACTTAACTGACATGACAATATTCTATTATTGCAAAAACCATACTGAATACAAAATGAGAATAACCAAAAGGCTCGTAAATAACAACTTCTGCAAGGGGAGTTGCCTTTCTTGATGGCTTGATGTTGTGATTTAGTTTATCTATTACATGGTTAAAAATTTAAATTACTCACTATACTCAAATAATATTTTTGATCAAGCTAATGTGGCAATATTCTATTGTGTTTCCAAATCACAAAACATTAATAAATTCTCATTCAAACTGGTACAAGGATATCCTAATCACTAACGCAATTCGATTGCCATTGATATATTGGTCTTTAGTAACGATTGTTTCACTGGCTCTAATATTTACAGGCTTTCAAAAAATAAAATATTGTCAAGCACCCTTCACTATTTCAGATAGTATTTATTTATGATTTTACCATTTTCTTAGCAATTGACTTTCATGATTTTCATGTGACTATAAGCACTATTTTCTCGATCATCAATATCTTGATCATCTCATAGAGTATCACGTTGGTTTTAAAGCAACTGCATGATACTGACATCATGTATAAAACGTAAAACTTTAATTTGTAGGACCAATTACTTTTTTTTTACTAAAGATGAAATTGATCATAAGGGGTCATTTTCCTCTAAAGGGATGGTCCTTTACTTTGAACTATAGCCTATTAATAAAAATTATTGGAAACTATGAAATTACTTAAATGGAAAAACTTACTATGAAATTGCCATATTGGTTTCTCTTCATTATTAACAATCTCAAACATTACGCAATCTCCCTCCTTTAAGTCATTTGCAGCACTGAATTCAGGCCATCCAACATCAAGAACGACTCGTTTCGAACCAAGAGAATTTAGTCTTAAATTCCACGATCTTTGTCTTTCATCTCTAATAATCAAATCGTATTTCTTATCCGTGAGATTGTTGTCTGATACAAATTTTTCAGGAAGACACTGAAACAATTTATAACCATTAATTCAATAAATATATTGATATTATAATACTTTTGTAACACGATCAAAGTATGTAAATTAAAATAAATGAGTTTTTGGACTTACCAAGTAACCATATTTAAAACAATATGGTCTAATTGTACATACAAAATGGGAACGACCTAAAGGCTTGTGTGTAGGAACTTCTGCATCGTAAATTTAAGTAATATTAGTATAGAGTTTTTTTTAAAAATTATTATTGAATTTCAACATGTAATACTAGGTTAAATTTTAAATTTACCTTTGGATTTAAATTTCTCACAAGTCTCCTCAACATTTTGTGCCTTTTGTTGTTCTTCTATCTCACATTGATTATTTGAATCAAATATAGTAACATCAAATTCCATATCTCCTTCATGTTTGAACACCAAGATATCACCCTCCTGCAAATTATTTTTCTCTGTAAAGTTTTCCCAACCGTCCCCTAGTCGCCCGTCGTTCACTTTCACCCGCCACTCCTTATCTGTATTTGTGTAGTCATATAGAGCGAAGGATAATCAGTTATAAAAAATATATATACAATTAAAAAAACTACTTGTTATCCATATTTCTTTCGTTTCCTTTTACTTATTCACTATAGTAAATTATTATTTTTTACTCATCCATTTTAATAAATTAAAAGAGATTTATTATTTTTTTTAGCAATATTATCTTTATCATCAAGTAACTACATAGAGTCTAATAATTTTGTTATATGGAAACTTAGTGAGGATGGAAACTACTCTAACAAATCTCATAATAAATGATTTCTTAAATTAAGTAAGAAGGTAAAAGTGGACAAGTAAAATAAATATATATATTAAATTATGATTTTTTATTTTTTTTATAAAATTTTAGACTTCACTTACCAGCCCTTCTTAGTATTGCTTGTTCATACTGATCGTGTCTCTTCAGATACTTCAAAAAATCTTCAGGAATATTCTGCAGCATAACAATAAGTTGTAAGGAAAGTTAGAAAGCTACTAATGGAATTATTTATAACATTTTTTAGATTACATATTTCAAAAGTTTTCGTTCATTCAAATTACTATCTCCTTTCTCTTTTACTTGTGTAGTTACAATTTGCATGCTCTTAAGAAAGCATTTAAGTTATCCTTATTTTGTTTTGACAATCTAAAATTCGACTATTAGTACCCAAATAAGCTATTGTTATTAACTTTGTTTTAAAAATCTAAATTTGATTATTAGTACTTATACTACTTTTTTTTACTATGATAAACTTATTGTATTATTAGTATTTAATTTGAATTTATATTTATTATTTTTTAAACAAAGACAAATTATATACATTCAAATATTGAGAAAAAAAATCAGGTCTTAATGCAAGATCTTAATATTTAGATGTATATTCAGATTTAAACTTCTAAATCTTAATGCACATCTTAATATTTAGATGTGCATTTAGATTCAAACCTCTTAATATTAATGAAAATAAATGAGGCCTGATATCATTTAGATGTATTTTTGTATGAATTGTTTTTACCACCAATCTATCCACAATTATCGATCACCACCAATGTCATTGTCAACCACCATTATCGTTGTCAATCACTAGCCGCCACCACCAACCATCTCTACCATCACAACCACCACTGACATCAACTACCATTGCTGCCAACCATTACTAAATCAGTAGCTATCACTCCTACCAAACCAATCATTATAAATTTTATCCACTACCGCTGCCACCTCCACCACCACTATTAGCCACCACCAATGCAGTCCATCTCTACTACCAATCACTTCCACTATCACATCTAGCATTGCCTCCAACTATCACCAACACAACCACCACAGATTGTTCAGCCACCATGCACGCCACCTTCACAACCACTACTATCACTACCAACTACTACCATCACGTTAGTCAATACAACACCAACCTTCTCCTTAATCACAACTATTACCACCATCACAACAAAGTATCACCATCATCGCTAGGGAACATAAATGTTCATTTTTTTTTTAATTAAATAATAATTTTATTTAGTTAAATTTGTATTTTTCTAATATTTAGTTGTTGTTTTTTTTGAATTCTAATGCTAAAAAACAGACAGTCTTATTCATTTAATGTTTAGATCTAGAGACAACATCTTAATTATTTAAATTTGCATTCATATTCAAAGATATATTTTAATTTTAATAAAAATAAATAAGGCCTAAATCAAGGAATATATAGTATATATCTCCTAAATATTAATCGAAGAAAATTAGCTATTATATATGGAAGAAAAATACTCTATAAAGAGAAAGAAACAACTCAAAATTCAAATTTAGAAGAATAGTGTTGTTAGATTTACTACAAGTAAAGAGAACTAAATCATATCTAGCAATCAAAGGGTCACAAAATTCCATCCCAAGAATGAGTGTTCAACCCTCCACCCCCCACCCCCACCCCACCCCACCCCCAACAACTAGCATGTATATATCATAGATAAAGTGAAGATAAAATAATTTAAAGCTTTACTTACAATTCCTTGCTTGAAACCTGGCCAGATGGGCTTAAAAAAGCTAGGTTTCTTTGGAGAGGCTTTCATGGTGGCAATGAAGTGATCTTTCCTAGGGCTAAGAATTCTATATTTATAGGGGATAAAAACACTTCAAAAGGAGTGCATATTATAAGGGGGGAAAACAAGTACGGTGCAAATTACATAAAAGAATATATGTTAAGGGTGCAAAAATGTAAAAAATTTATAATAACTAGATTCACAAAATCTAAACATATATACATAGTAATGTTTGATTTTTTTAAAATATTTGTTCTGATGAATTTTTAAAATTAATAGTAGAATTAATGACAATTTTTTCCTCCTTCATTTGATTTTGTGTATAATAATGTGGATATATTATTTATACTTTCTAAATACACGGCTATATATTATTTATATAATATAGTACATTACATATACATTATATAACAATATATAAAAATTGTATAATAATGTATAAATATATATAGTGTGAAAAGTATGTGAAAATAATATACCCCTTATTGGATTATTATTTTAACTAAAAAAATTCACTTTCATGTAGGAATAGGTATATGTGCGTCATTTATACAATAATATAAGTATATATGAGCCACTTTTATAATGAATGATATATCAACTCTAAATGACAAAATTAAAAAATATATCATATCTTTTTCCTTTTAAAAATTAAAACATAATAAGTATTTTGAGACGAAAGAGTACAGAGTAATGTGCATCGTCACCAAACAATTAATGTGTTTGAAACTGAAAGGAACAAAAAAAACTCACGTTTTTATAATTTAATAATGATATGCTCAGCTCGTGAATGCACATCAAATATTTTGTTTTTTGTTAACTAAACTTTTGTATCAATCACCACGTAAATTATTTCCTTCGTACATTTTTACTTTGTTCAATATATTAAAAATAATTATTTGATTTTATTTACTTAATTTAAAAATATTAAAAAATAATTTATTATTTTGTAATTATAGGTACAACCTCAAAATGATGTGTCTAGGGAACTTCTATAATAGTGAATGAAATAACCAATCGAGATACTCATATGAATCAGAAATTTAAACAAATTAATAACTTGGATTTGAAATAATGTGTAAAATACATATGTCTGTGACAAGTAAGATAGATAGAAGCCATAACCTATAGTAACTATGAATATCGAATCAAGTCTCCACTCTTTAAATCAGTCCATTCAATTGATCTCCTTATATGGATTTGGACAAACTTCCCCTCGTGAGATAGATTTTGGGATTGAGTTAGGTTCAAATATCATATTTTTATTGGGAAAATTAAGTTCATGCCCCATAAAAGCAAAATAATTACAAATAAATACCCATTTACAATTCATACCCCCAAGGCATGAGATTCTCGAGCAAGATATTGTCGCAGTATCAATATACTGACATGGTATCATTAAGGCTGCTTTAGTCCTTAATGATACCACCACAATATATCTATATACTGTCATTGTATCATTGATGTCTACTTCAATCTTTCAACTACATCTCCATGAAAACCATCATATACTGGCATGGTATCATTAAAGATTGTTTCATATAATCATTAAGGATCGTTTTATACAAATGTTGAATGATACCATCATAGTATATATATATAATGTGATGGTATCATAAAGGTTTTCCTAAGTCATTCGATATTACATGAATGATACTACCTGTCACGCCCTGGGAGGGTACCCTAGACGTGGCCGGCACTCGAAAACCATTTCTGGCCTTCAAGCGAACCAATTGGTCCAATCACACTTTCATTCAGTTACACTCTATTAGCGGAAGACTCAAATCATAAGAATACTATTCATAATAAGGCCAAAGGCCAACCACATCTCCATTCAACAACTAGAAAAAATAAAACTAGTCACAACGAAATAATTCAGCCTCTATCAATAATATAAGAGGTGACAATGACAGGTTCATGGCTACCACAAATCAAAATAAAGGAAAACTAACTCAAAGCTGAAAAGATAACTGTGGTATCCTCTGAAAATAAGGAGGACTCACCAACTAGCTAGAAGTGAATAGATCTTCAACGATGCGCCTGTTGATGATCTCTAGTACCTGTCTCTGTATCATGAAATGATGCAGGCCAAATGGCGTCAGTACGTGGAATGTACGAGTATGTAAAATGGCCGAATGAAACATACATCAAGGTGGGATCAAATCAACTCAGAAGAAGGTACAACTCAATCAAGATGTTCTGAGTCTAAATAAAATATAATTTAGACAGGACCAATCACATACAATCCAGCCCAATCCATCCCAATCCGACTCAGAGTACTATCAAGACCTATATGAGATTTTCTCTTATCCGACAACCATCACTTATGAGCCAGTGATAGTACAACAAGCCGACGTTGTTGCCACGTCCGTTCATACCTTGCCAAGGTAAGAACGAATCAACAAATCATGGATTCATACCCAATCAAGTCCTATTATATCAAGACAAAAATTTGGAAAACATCCGACTTTAACGGTCCAATCCCTTCCTACGTTTGGCGACATAGTTATTGGATTCGAGTTATTACTTACTCTTACCCAATTCGGTGCTCAATACTCCTCCCAAGACTCAATGCTCATAAAACTCTATCCAATCAATTCAATCTAATCATATCGACCAGTCTCGTTTGGACCTTTGTCAATTCATCAATTCTATCCCAAATCAAGCCTCTTGACCAATCATATTATCCAATCAACCCCAATCTTATATATTTTTTTAAAGGCATGTAAAAGACAATGGCCTAGTCTATATCTCTCTTTTTTTTATTTTTAGGAAATCTCAAGAATATTGCTTACTTTACTTTCTGTCATCACCTTTGACTAGAAAGAATGTCTTTCCATAGTGTTCTTTTGCCAAACATTATTATTTAATAATTATCCAAGTTGTTCCAAACCAAACCAAACACTTCACGTGAAATTAGGAAATAAATGATAAAGTTTAGCTTTTTCTATATTATTAGAATATATCAAAGTGGAAGTATTATATGAATGTACTAATAGGAATATAACTTTTTCTTAAATATAATTTAATTTCATGATGCTAATGGAATTCCATTGAGGCATCAACTCACAGAAATTGGATTCATGCTAACTAAAAGGTTAATCAAATATTGTCCCCATCTTATTTCTAGCAATTTGGATCTGTGAAGGTGTTAAACTAATGAAAACATCCTAACCAACATTTTAGTATTCTTTCTATGTTCCATCATTTGGTAATTGAATTAAACTGTAACGTACCAACGGATTCCAAGTTACTGCAAGTTAATTATCTATTGCTAATATAACAAAAATATGTTTAACAACTCATATCAATCAACTCTTAGACATAACAAAATATGTATAACAACTCATATTAATCAACTCTTAGACATAACAAAATATGTATAACAACTCATATCAATCAACTCTTAGACATGAAACATTTATCAATTTCTCAACTTATCAATATCAACATAACAAAATCAAGTTAATAGATGTATGAACTCATTAGGACATAAATCTATCAAGAAAACCCAATTCTTATGAAAATTCAATCTCAAATAAGATGTAGAGCATATGGTGAATTTAATCCATGTTTTTAGTAGCCTTACATACCTTAGTGTAGATTTTGAAGAAACCTTGATGTTAGGTCTTCAAAGGAAAACTTGAATCCTTGAGTTTGAGAGGATTTTATTGGAGATAATTTGAGAGAGAAAGGGATGAAGATTAGGGTTATTTGGAGAGGCAAGAGACTGAAATTATGATCCAAAACGCGTCCAGTTATGTATATAGATATTAGGTAATTTTACCAAAATATCCCTACAAAATCTGGAAAATCGGCCAAAATTCACTGCAGGTCCTCTCTGTTAGATCAAGCATAACTTTTTACTCCGAACTCGGAAAAATACAATCTTGGTGGCGTTGGAAAGAAGACTCAAAGACCTTTAATTTGATAGGTTATGGGACACTCAGTTCGTTATATTTTAGGATATATGGTTGTTTGAAGTTGACTCTTATACTAACTCATTCGGAAACTTAGCCGAAAGGAATTCTTTGGACTTGGCTTGATTTTTGGGATCCCTTATGACCCTAAATCACATCTAATATATTTTAAATACTTATGAATCAATCATAGATCATATATACAATTTAAAGCCTTCGAGTTCGATCTTATACGTACATGAAGAATGGTCCGAATCTTAGTGGAAAAAAAAGTTGGGGTGTTACACTACCACAGTATATTCGTATATTATAATGATATTGAAAATCCTTATTGAGACACTTTTAAAATCCTCAATGATACCATAACAATATATTGATACCTTATCGGTATCATATAGGATTGAGCTCTCTTTTTAAGAAATATAAATAAAACAATTAAGAGAAAATTATTAAAATCACAATCTTATTTATTAAACTAATTAGTAAATTAAATATATTCTTTGTGATACTTCGTCGGCATGTTGATATCATATCGATATCATATAGAACTGAGTTTAATTCTCTGTGATACTCCACCGGTATATGATACCCTATCGGTATCATGTAGGGTGGACGCTCATGTTAGTATGACGTCAGCGCACAAGTTTAAAAATAATTAAAAGGGTACATGGGTAATTAGTTTGACCGAAGGGGTATATCAAGGAATTATTTAGGGAAGGAGTATGGAGTGGTAAATAGTTTGTTTAAATGGTCCATTTTGTGTAGTTTCCCTTTGTTGTTCACCAATGTTGGGCCCCGATTTATAAGTGTTCACGCACCAATTGAGGTCTGGACATGCGGAAGAGTGTTAAGAAGTCTCACATCGGTAGAGGAATGGGAAATTGGTCTCTTTATATGGATTTGGGCAAACCTTCCCTCGTGAGCTAGTTTTTGCGGTTGAGTTACGCCCAAATGACATATCTTTACACATTTATAATGGAAAAATTCTGATAAATTATTCCTAAAAATGGCCTTTCCCTCCCATAAAGAGAATTTCTTGTTCCTTTTCTAACAAAAATGATGAGAGACAAGATTAGACAGAATCCTACCAATCTAAATCAAAGGTTCCAACAGTGATTCGGGATGATGAGCCCAACCCTGCTGGACGTAGCTCTCTTAACCGGTCTTGAACTTGAATTGACATGAATTTCAAACCATAAATTATTGGATTCAAGAGGTTTCAATAACGAATTTTGTCCTAATATTTTTATTAGAAAAAAAATGATTTGACCTAGCTAATTAAGTCAAAAATAACACTTAATCAGAAAATTTAATTCACAAGCTTCTGGGTTATCCGTTCGTGTAATTTATTTAATTTCAAGATTCGATCAGGTTAATCAAAGATTAGGATTGTGCAAAAGTCAAATCAATCAATAAATCAAATCAAAAAAATGCTATTGGGGTATTGTCATTGGATTAACAGATTTTTATTGGTTTTATTAAAAAAATTATCAAGTTATTAATTCGATATTGAGTTTTTAATATTGGATTATATTAGGTAAACCACCAACTCTATAAAACAATAGTAATTTACTACTTTACCCCAGCTACATAAATATTAAATATTAATATCAGTATCTTATTGGTTACTACATTTACCCTTTAGCCTTCAATTCACAGTATTATCAGTCTTTCTATTTGTGTTGCACTTGTATAATTCTTTTCATTTTAGTTACTACTATTTCTATTTTATGAAAATTCAAATACATTATTGTCTTGTCGCACCAAATTATTGGAAAAATCATATAATTATTTGATGAACATTTTCTTAATGGAAAACCAAACTGTTACGGATTAAAAACTGATAAAAAAATCTTATTGATTTTGTTATTGAAAAAAATACCCATAACTTGACCCAGGCTCAATCAGCCATACATAAATTAGGATGGGACAGTATATCAAATCATAAAAAATGGACAAGATAAGTTTCCAGATCTTTCAAAGGAATTCATGGAGGTTGATAACTCTAATTTCAAATCATAACTTGACTACACCTCATTCAGAAAGATAAGTTTCTTAATTTATTTATTTATGTGGGGGTGGGGGGGTGGGTAATGGTGGTATTCGAACAAGCTTACATCCCGCCAACACGTACCATTAACTCAACCCGACATGCAACACGTACCATTAACTCAACCCGACATGGCTTAGGCAAATAGGAAGAAACCACCTATCATTTTTTGTTTGTTTTCCTGTGAGAAAACATAGCATGCTTTCATTGTTCAATGATGCTTACATTCCCCCCAGAGATTTTGCCTGTAAAAGTACATTGTTTCATGTTAATATAAAATCTCTGCAAAGAAGCCAAAGTGTTTAAAAATATTCACTACATTGTGTGACATTCTTTAGTATTAATAAAATTTTCAAACTATTATAGAGCATGTTAAAAAACCTTTATAGGTTTTTTTGATGAACTATTTGCAAGAACAATTACAATAAGATTTATGCATCAACAAATCTAGCAGAAATTTCATGTACCAACAAAAAATTTACCTCTTAGCATCAACACCTAAGTGGGTGTGTTTATCTGATACGAGTTCAATCTAAAGGTCGGATTCTTCATCACAGAAATTTTAGGATTTGAGGGTATGGATCTGAGTGCGGAGAAGGTCAATAAACGTATATTACGACATATAAAGTATATATCTAGACTAATTAAGCTATTGAACTAAAACAAAAAAAAACAAAAAAAAAAACTTTATAAACACCTAATATTTAATTCATAAGATATCTTGTGTAATAGCAAAATATTCTCGTACTTTATAGAACTATATATATGATGACAAAAACCCAAAAATCAAACCAAATATCCAATCAATCTATACTTCTCAGTCACAAATATAGTCAAAGCACCCAAGTGTTAACACGGGTGCTGCAAGGATTTTGAAGAATCCGAGCAACATAAGCACAAACTTACTTTTCATAAGCACTATATATACACAATCATACTAGGCATTCCCTTCTCTTACTGCAGGATCTACCCTCTTATTTTTCTCGCTAAACACTAATATGATCCTAAAAAGACCTGCGTGCATTAGTAACGTTCTCTTAGTTTAATCTTCGCTTCTCCTTCCCCAAATAGCAAATACAATAAGCCCATTTTGGTTAGCAAGCATGTGTTTGAATCAATCAAGTAAGAGGCAGATTTGATTGGCTATATGGAAACTAAAATGAGGAGGGGAAATGCAGCCAGGAATACTAGATGCTTATGCTTGGGAAATAGTAGATATATATAATGAGAAAATAACTTTGACGAGTGAAAGGGGTAATACCGACCCCCTAACTAGAAACTCAATTCCACAATTAGGGGAAAAAGACAAGTTATCAGAGGAATACTTTGACAATTGGATGGAGGAGGCTCTCCCTAGGTAGACTTACTAGAAAATCTCTCTAAGCTTACAACAAAAACTATGCCTCGATATTCCCAAGCAAGTTAGGCTCGGCTATTTGAATCCTCAATGTCCTTGCCACTTCATTTAAGCTCATCTTAGTCATGAAAGAAAAGGATTAAGAAGACAAAAAATATGTCACAATAACATTTTTTATGATTTACATTTGAAATTTGATATCAGCCAAAAGCATGTCTGTAGAGTGCCTAAAAACGATTGTTTAAAAAAAGTTGAGAAAGAGCTATTAGAAGAAAAGAATTTCTGTGGAGGATATTATTCGTTAAAGTATTTGATTTTCCTCAAGGACCTTTTAAGAACCTCGAAGGGGAGTCTTGGAGCAACGGTTAAGTTGTCTCCATGTAAGCTAGAGGGGTTCGAGCCGTGGAACCAGTCACTAATGCTTGCATTGAGATAGATTGTCTAAATCACACCCCTCGTGGTCCGGCCCTTTCCCAAACCCTGCTAATGTGGGATATTTTGTGCATTGGACTGCCCTTTTTACCTTTTAAGAACCTCCTAAAACGTGAAAAGATTTATCCTGAATGGAACCGAACACATAAGTATGGGATAGAAAGATTTCAACCTAGGGTTAGAGCCCTTAATAGACTCAATGTTCAAACTTGAGTGAATACATGGAGCAAATTTCTGGATAAAAGATGAAGCACTCTTCTTATAACATGGACAATTAGCTTTAAAAGACTAAAAGAAAAGAAAGGTCAACATTTGTAACACTCTATATACATTTTTAATAAACAGAAAGACAATGGAGCATATAAATTCTTTTGTTTCCTAGGACTTAAAATGTACTCTACAAAATAGAAAAGAATTTTCGGAGAAATATTACACTTTCTCAAATCATTTTCTACTTGTTGACTAAAAATTTGGAGAGGTGCAGATGTGGGTAGTAGGAGGGAAGTTGGTGTTATGTGCCAAAAATGAGTATCAAACAGCAGAAATTATAATTACATACTGATAGAAGCCAGTGATAAAATAAGAATTGAAAATGTTACAAATGAAAATTGAATTACTCTCTCCTAGAACGCAAAGTGCTTTTTGACATTAAGTAAAAATTGCATTATCCAAGATTCATACCAAATATAGTCACAGTGTATGCGTGCGTATATAAGACGATCAAAAAATAAAAGATGCTTTTCAAATGAGAAAACTTACCATGAAATTTCCATATTGGTTTCTCTCCATCTGTAACCACCTCAAACATTATGTGATCTCCCTCCTTTAAGCAATACGCCTCACGGAATTTATCCCATCCACCTCTAATACACACACTAGTACCAAAAGGACGTAAAATTAAATTCCACGACCTTTCCCATTCATCTCTAATAATCACATCGCGTTTCTTGCTGATGAGACCATTTCTGAGTGCAAATTGTTTTGGAAGGCACTGAAAGGGTGTATCACCATTTGCACACATCAGTAGAACAGTTCTTAGGCTTCATATTTTCACCAAAATTAACTCCAAAAAGAAACGAGTAAAGAAAAAAATGATGTGCATAATCACTTTAAACTGAACATTCTTGAAAGGTTTGCACGATATGGGTTTTAAAACTTACCAAATAACCATATGTAAGGCAATATGGTCTAATAGTGCATACAAAACGAGAATGGTCCGAAGTCTTGTGAGTAGCAGCTTCTACATGGGGAAATGCCTTTGTTGATGACTTGATGCTGGGATTTGGTTTGTCTGTTACAAGGTAATTGTATACACAAACTCATGTCAAGACATGAAGTATGACAGAGATCACAGTTAAAAGTACGCACAGTTTCCAAACATCTACCCCATCTTTTGAATATCTTTCAAAACCAGTAGGGTCTCAACCTCCATAGTAGACCTTCCTTGAAATTTCTTTTGGCTTCCAAAAATGACTAAGGAAACAAGAACAATGTTATGGAAATAAAGCTTAATGATTTATACTTTAATTTAACTAGTCTAGAAACACGAAAAGAGTTAGTATACTTGTATTAACTGTGTTATGATATCAATGAACATAAGGGAAGAAACGAAGAAATTATGGGGCTAAGAAAATTAGAGAAGAATAATATACTTCGGTAGAGTTTAGTACGAGTTGTAAAAGTGCTCTTACGTGTTAAAATGATTATTGAACTCTAGTTCTTTAAGCAACATGTTTGTTTAATTACCAAAAAATATACTGTCAAGGAAGGTTGAGGAAGAAGTGATAGAAGACCATCTTAATTAACTCAAACACAAACATTCGGGAAAAAAGGCCTACTATTTTTCGAATAGCTGTTTTACTCTTTTCAAGAAAAAGAACTTGTATAGATGTTATTCTTTAATATCGTTTTAAAGCGTATTAATTTCTTAACTTTTGAAGTACAACATATGAAACTTTATCCTAATGGAACCTGGGACAGGGTCTTTAGAACATCAGTATATAAACTTGAGTGAACAAATAAAGCAAACAGCCTGTTAACGATGAATTATAACCTATGAAAGACAGCACAATTCTTATAACAAGAAAGATCAACTTTTTTTTAACAAAAAAACTATAAAAGAAAGGACAACGTTATATGAGACTTCAAATACACTATTTAATTACGGAATAATGTGTATAAATTAGGCAGAATATATTCCACATATAGGAACGTTAAACAAAGATCGTTGCATAAAACATTTTTCAGCTGTATGGTTGATTAAATTTTTGAAAATATAGCTGTTCATAAATTATGTGTAATAGATTTTTGAACAACCAAACACAAACAAACTTCATGGTGTAAATTACAAAGCAGAAAGATCATTAAGGTTGCACAAATGAGAGAGCTTATCATGAAATCTTCATATTGGTTTTTTTCTACATTAGTAACAACCTCAAACATTATATGATTTGCCACCTTTAAGTCATTTGCAACACAGAATTCATGCAATCTACCTCCAATATAGACTTGAGAACTTTAGGTCGTTAGCCTTAAATTACCTTTATCTTCTATCTCTAACAATCAGACCACATTTTTTTGTAGGTAAGATTATTTGCCAGTAGTGCAAATTGTACAGGAAGGTGCTGAAATGGTTTTGTAACATTTGCACATTTCATTTAGTCTGAAGATTCTTGATGGGTTAAAGGAGACTAAGTTTGAAACTTACCGAGAAACCATATGAAAGGCAATACGGTCTAACAGTGCATTAAAAATGAGATTGACCAAGCGAGTTGTGAGCACTGAGTAGCAGATTTTGCATATTATTTCAACAACAACAACATGCCCAATGTGATCCCACAAGTGGGCTTGGGGCGGGTGGGGTGTACACAAACCTTACTCCCATCTTTTGTGGGGTAGAGAGCTTGTTTCCGATAGACCCTGGGCTCAAGTGTTCCGCATATTATTTATCATATATAAATTCAGTAAAGTTTTCAGCGAAGTGGTGGCATCTAGACAAGTGGTGTCCGCCCCTGGTGACATGGTGTATATAACAAAGTAAAAAGATCCTTGACAAAAAAGAGGTTGCTTAAATGAGAAAACTTACCGTGAAATTTCCATATTGGATTTTCTCCATTAGCAACAACCTCAAACATCATATAATCTCCCTCCTTTAAGTCATTAGCCACGCAGAATTCACTCCATCCACCCAATATATGGACTATAGAATTGTGGGTATATAGCCTTAAATTCCATGATCTTTGTCTTTCATCTTTGATAATCAGACCACATTTCTTGTTGATGAGACCATTTGCCATGGCAAATTGTTTAGGAAGGCGCTGAAATGGATATTTTGCACTCAAACATATGATATGCTTCGTAATTTTGCTGTAACTAACTCCAATAAACAGAAGAGGAAAAATGGTGCAAATGTTTCCTTTAGCCTGGAGATTCTTGAACGGTTAAAGGGAAATGAGTTGTGAGACTTACCAAGTAACCCTTTGAAATGCAATATGGTCTAATAAAGCATTCAAAATGATTTTGACCAATAGGGTTGTGACGAGTAGCTTCTGCAGAGGGAAAAGCCTTGCACTGTTAATTGTAGACAATTCAATAAGAACTTAAATATGACTAAATGATTATAATCAAGAAGAATAGTATCTAAATATCCACTCCAACATTTGGCTAGGTTTTCATCTAGATTGGAACTTATTTTAAAATTAAGGGAGAACTAACTAGCAATTCATCAAGTATTAAGCTAATGGACATTAAAGGTCTTACCTTTGAATTCAGAATTTTCGGAAGTCTCTTCAACTGTGCTGGGGTTTGTTATGTCTGTTACATGGTAATTACACAAACCCGAGTCACAAAATTAAGTATGAAAAAAAGAATACAATTAAAATATGAATATTGTCTAAACATCCACCCCATCTTTTTGCACATTTTTTCGATATTAGTAGGACTTCACTCCCCAAAGTAGACCTTTCTTAAATTTTCTTTTCGCTTCATGATGTTATAAAATAAAGTTTAATGATTTAAAATTTGAATCTGACTAGATTTAAAAGTGCACAAACAAGAATACTTATACTTTTATGAACTGTGCTATGCCAACATACTGAAAATCACCACCCTCCAGGTTGTGGAGGAGGTGCATGTGGGGGAGGAGGAAGTAGAAGGGACAATTGTACAGCTCGATGAACGATTGTTCAAAGAAGAAGTAGAATGGAGGCCATACTTGGGTGGTAGAGGGTCTAATCATATTGGGGGTGGGGTAAACAGTAGATGGCTGGAGACGGTAATTGAGGAGGAGGAAGTGAGGGAGGCGGTGGAGCGCTGTGCTGGTGACGAGGCCCCGGGCCCTGATGGTTTTACTTTGGCTTTCTTTCAACATTGCTTGAATTTTTGCCCGGATACCACGCTTCTCAAAAATAAACATTGCTGGAGTACAGTGAAGCGTGATGTTATGCAGACCATTGATCAGTTCCTGGAAAGAGGGAAGTTTGAGAGGAGTTTAAAACTTTTAATGCTTCTTACATTGATATTATCCCTAAACAGGAGGGGGCCACGAGTATTAGAGATTATAGACCAATTAGTCTAGTGGGAAGCTGTAACGCCTCACAACTCTACTCTAAAGATTCAAACCATTTGTCGTAAGATTATCAACTTGGGTCGGATGATATACTACTTGTTCATATATTTTAACGTTCATTCCTAAGTGTGAGAAGTGTATTTGATGTGGTTTAGGGTCATAATAAACCTCTAACACCAAGCCAAGTGCAAAGCAATCCTACTTACTAAGTTTTCTTTCCAACGCCGCCAAGTTTGCGTCATTCGGAGTTCGGAGTAGAAAGTTATGGTTGTTTTACTGAAGCGTTATGGTTGTTTTACTGAAGCATGTTTGGACTGGGCAACTCGGAAAACCTCCAGAAA
Source organism: Solanum dulcamara (assembly GCF_947179165.1). Lineage (NCBI taxonomy): Eukaryota > Viridiplantae > Streptophyta > Magnoliopsida > Solanales > Solanaceae > Solanum > Solanum dulcamara. The sequence continues at coordinate 5,485,799 of NC_077241.1, read as the reverse complement.
CTTAGGCGATCTGAAGCTCCCATTTGGCGGTTCGGCAATGCTCCTCTCCTGATACATGAAATGTAACCTTATGATGTGATGATATGAATGAAGTTATGAACTATGGTCCTTGAATGTTATGAATGTTAGCCTTCGGGCTAACCCATGATCACATGAGCCTAAGGGAGCTAAATGGTTAACCGAGAAGACATAAGTCTAAATGACAAATGCCTGAAACTACTTTTGCCAACGTAGGATAAGGATCGTACCGTTGGTTCGGGCGATGCCTTCTTTATGCCCCTAATAAGGGCTAGTTATGGATCCACATGACATGTATATGTATGTCTCATACCCGACAAGGTATGAGATGGCTTAGCTGATCGGGCCGAGATCAGATTTCATGCACTCACATGGTGGTTTGTGTCGGTTACACTGTTAGACTCTCATAATAAACTAAAATATGATGAAAGAAATATCCATAAGGTAGGTTGAACAACCTCATCTCTTACCCTTCCCATGTTATGACTATGACTATGTTAGCTGATTCGATTGATTTGACATATACGTTATGTTTCTTTCCGTCATTTTACATACAGTACTATTCCATATGTACTTACATCTCTTTTACCGAGGGCGCTGCATTGTTTTATTGATGCAAACTCAGGTACGAAGACACGAGATCAGGCCGCTCACTAGGTTCCATATCTTCTGCTATTGGTGAGCCCCTTTCTGTTTTTGGGGCTTAGTCCACATATTTTAGGAAGTTATTTTATGTTAAGGTATACCTGGGGCCTTGTCCCAGTTGACATTATTCAGTTATGTTTAGAGGCTTCATAGACAGATGAATAGTTATGCTACGTTTGGATCTTTGTTTCCTTTGACAATGGTTTTAAATTTCTACGACTCATGTTATGAAATCTGATCTCTTATGAAACTTGTCTCTTGAAATGCTTTCAAATGTATTCTTCTGCTCATTTTTAGATGTATGCTCATGTCCAATGCCATGTTATGGGTACGCTCGGGACACCAATGGCATCGGGTACTGGACACATCCAGGGTGTAGGATCGGAGTGTGACAGAAGCATCTACAAGATTTTATCTAAGGTGCTTTCTGATAGACTTAAGAAGGTTCTGAATCAGACAGTTTCTTCTTCACATAATGCTTTTGTGAGGGGTAGGTAGATTTTGGGTGCAACTTTGGTGGCAAATGAAGTGGTAGATTCGAGGAGAAAGCAACGTTTATGTGGAATTTTGTGCAAACTAGATCTCGAAAAGGCTTATGACCATGTTAAGTGGAAATTATGTTACTAGTTCCGAAAAAATGGGGAAGTTCCTTGACTTCATCGTGGTGAAGATTTTTTTCTTTGAAAAGTGGAAAGTGGGTCAACTTTTGTATATCCTTAGTGCACTACTCAACTTTGGTGAAAGGTAACCCGTGTGGTCTTTTTGGAAGTTCAAAGGGGTTGAGGCAAGGGGATCCTTTATCACCTACGCTCTTTATTTTGGTGATGGAAGCTTTGAGTAAGATAATGGATAAAGTTGTTTTGGGAAGGTACAAAAAAGGATTCAATGCAGCGATTGGGGATGTTGTGTCCTTATCGGCTTCTCATCTTTTGGTTTTAGAGATACCCTGGTTTTTTGTGATGCAGATGTGCTTCAGCTGCCAAGTATTGACTTGGTTTCAGGTGGTGTCCGGACTCAAAATTAGTCTCAGAAAATGTGAGATCATCCCCGTCGATGAGGTGGACAACATTGATTTGCCCGTCCGGATTTCTAATTGGGTAGGGCTCTCCCTACTACTTATTTGGGTTTCCCTCCGGGAGCCTCGAATAATGACCTTTCTAAATGGAATGATGTTTCAGATGGTCGAGAAGAGGCTTGCAGGTTGGCATAAAAAGTATTTGTCCAAAGGCGTGAAACTTTATCGAGCATTCCCACTTATTTTATGTTCTTGTTTCATGCTCCTATCAGTGTTACGGAAAAATTGAAAAGGCTTTAAAGAAACTTTCTTTGGGATTTAGCAGAGGGGAAAGAAAGTATTCACTTGGTCTGTAGGAAGACAGTGACAACTCCTAAAAGTTGGGATGCCCTGGGTAATAGTAGATATATATGGGGAGATGGTAGGGGGATGGAGAACTACTGATATTTGTTGCCTTTCGGGTGTGGTGTGTGGAGGAGTATCATGAATGGTTGGGCAGACTTTTATGATAATATCTCTTTGAGGGAATGAGATAGGAGTAGAGTAATTTTTGGTGAAATATATGGTGTGGAGATACTTTGTTAAAAGATAAGTTTCCAAGCATTTATAGGGTTTTTTTTCCAGAGGGAGGCGGTAGTCCAGCAAATAAGGGGGACAAAAGGGAAGAATTGTTTTGGGATTTGAGTTTCAGAAGGAATTTCCAGGATTGCGAGGTAAATGAATTTCAAAGTTAACAAGCTTCACTCCATCAACATTGTGAGACTTCCGAAAGGCCTTATACGATCATCGATGAGATGGAAGTTGGGGAACAATTGTGTGTTTCTGTCAAGTCCTTTTACGAGAAGCTCTTGGTGAGGAGGAGGAAGCTTATCCTGTTAAGTCGATTTGGATTCCCAAGGTGCTGAGGAAAGTGTGCTTTTTCACTTGGTAAGCTGCTAGAGAGGTGATTTTGACGGTGGAAAACCTTTGAAAACGAAAGGTTGTTTGTATCAGTTGGGATTATTTATGCAAAGAGGTGCGCGAACATGTTGATCATCTTCTACTATACTGCAGTCTGACCAGGAGATTATGGTAGGATATGTTTAGTTGGTTTGGTATGTCTTGGGTGATGTCAAGGTCAGTGAAAGACCTATTGTTTTGCTGGAAAGCTGGAAGAAGCAAGAGAAAGAGCAGGGCATGAAATGTTGTTACTCTGGCTTTGATGTGGATCATTTGGAGTGAGAAACAGGAGGGCTTTTAAAAGGGTAGAAATGAGTTTTGCGCAGTTAATGAGTAGTCTCCAGTGTCTTAGTAATTTTTGGTGTACCCATGTAGTCCTGGATGTATAGAGGATTGAGCGTCTATTGTAGAGAACCATATTCTTTTGTAGGTTCTTTAATGTTTGGTATACTTCTTGTATATGGCCTTTTTTGGCCTGTTGATTTATGAAAGGAAATTGTTTACCTAATCAAACAAATAAATAAATAAGGACCATTGGGTATAAACTGAAATGCTTACTACAAAATATACTTCCAAATGTAAAAAATGTTCTACAAAGCTCATTCATAGAACACTTTCAAACCGTTTGGTTAGGTAAATTTTAAATGTGTAGCTGTTTATGCAGAACACTTTTTACAGATTTGAACAACCAGACACAATTTTATCCCAATCAATGTGGGACTTTAACCCACTCTAATACTCCTTCATGCCTAGGCCCAATTGGAGCATGAACAATATAACATGAAGGGCCAAATAGGAAAGGACCTACCTCTGATGTCATGTAACAGACAAGGTATGGGAGAACAAACTAATATATTATTGCATGGAGTAACAAGTATATATAGATGTACATAGAATCCTAACTATGGGGAAAAAAAAGCAAAAAGGAAATTAGATCTATTATCAATCCCTATAATTATCCTAATTATGTATACAAGGAATATGACTACTGAATTGTTGATTTTATGCCAACAGCAACAGGCCACTGTGGCTACAATGTGGAATGGACAAGGATGGAATTTGTTCCTAAGGAGGAACCTTCATGACTGGGAGATAGACAAAGTGGCAGATTTCCAAGATTCAGTAGGATCATTCAGTAATCTCACTGAAAAGGACTTGCTGAATTGGAAGAATGACACCAAGGTCAATTCTCAGTTTATTCTATTTATAAGGAACTCAACAAATGCAGGACAGGAGACAGATTGGCCATGGAAGATGATCTGCAAACCAAAGGCACCCTACAAAGTAAATTGCTTCATGTGGTTGTTGACAAAAGAAGCAGTTTCGACTCATGAAAATTTAAACAAAAGAGGCCTTCGGTTGGCCTCTAGATGTACCTTATGTGGAGAGCATGCAGAGACAATTAACTATATTTTTTTGCATTGTACATGGACAGAACAATAATGAAGAATATTCATCTGTCCAAAGGGGATAAAATGGGTGAAACCAGGGAGCATTAGAGGAGTTCTAAGCAGCTGGAATAGAGATGGCAATGCTTCAGATAAGGAGAAGATATGGAAACTTATCCAAGCATGCATTTGGTGGACAATTTGGAAAGAGAGAAACAACAGGAGCTTTGAGAATGTGCAGAACAGTTTACAGAAGATCAAAATGAATTCCTAAGCTCTTTTTTATTTTTGGTGTAAACAAGATATATTACAAGGACAGAAGACATCGTTGATGTGCTGGATTGTTTATAGGCAGCAGTTTAGATTAAGGCTGTATTTCTCTGTAAGGTGTAACACTCTTGAAGAGGAACTACAGTTCTGTTGTTGTACACCTATGGATATATAGACTAAAGTTGCCAGTTTCAAAAAAAAAAAAAAGTAAAAAGATCCTGAAAAATAAGAAGTTGCTTTAAATTAAACGAGGAACCTTACCATGAAATTTCCAGATTGGTTGTTCTCCATTAGTAATAACCTCAAACATTATTTGATCTCCCGCCTTTATGTCATTTGCAGCACAGAATTTTCCCCAAATTCCTCCAATAAAGACAAAAGAACAAGAGGTATACATCTTTAAATTCCATGACCTTTGTCTTTCATCTCTAATAATCAAATCACATTTCTTGTTGGTGAGACCATTTGCCTTTGCAAATTTACTAGGAATGCGCTGAAATTGTTTATAATGATTTGCACATTTCATCAAACATTCATATGCATCATATTTCGCTGCAAATAATTCCAACTGATAAAGATAAAAAGAAACAAAATAATGCATATGTTCCCTTTGAGACTTACCAAGTAACCATTTGTAAGAAAATACTGTTTAATAGTGCATACAAACTGAGATTGACCAGAAGGATCGTGAGGAGCAGCTTCTGCATGGGGAAATGTTTTTGCTTTAATGAAAAAAATGATCACAAATACAACATGAAAAAGCATCTACATCCACCAAATCATTTGGCCAATTTTTCATCTAAATAAATTGAAACTTATGCTATGATTAAGGGTATTAACTTGCAAATTCATCAAGCATAAACTAATGAACTTTAAGATGTTACCTTTCGATTCGAATTTCTTGCAAGTCTCTTCAAAAGTATGGACACCTTTTTCTTCTTGTTGCAAATACTCTGCATATTCTGTTGATCATAGTGAATTTAGAACCCTCTCACAAAGGAATGCAAAGCTCTTTGACGAAGACACACCATATAGTGTTAGTGGTGATTCTCTGCCTTTCTTGAAGGTATTTGAAGATTTCAAGTTGTTTTTATAATTACTTTCTTTTCACCTTCAGTTCAAGCCTAGGAGGATGTACACTCCTATTTATGGAACGATGGTTGAACCTTTGTTTTCTAACATTAGACAACAATGTCCTACAATTAGCACTAGAAGCTTTGATGATTCAGAACACCAAAGTTTGGTAGGTTTTAGATAGAAAGAAATTATTTGTAAAGCAATAAATTGGAGACCGAGCTACTTTCTTGTAAAAAAAAGGCCGAAAAGGGGAGACAGAGAAGAATGGTTGCCTCAATGCATATTAGCTGTTTGACTTGCTATTCTCAAACTCAATCTTGATTGTGTCCACATTGTTTTTCAATCAAACAAACGTGCTTCTTGACTCCACTTTACAGTGGTGTTTAAACTGCAAAAATACTTGCCAAAGAATGTTGTTGTGAGAAATAAAGGCACACGACAAATATTATTTAGATGCATTACACAGAGCCCTATTTATACCTATACTTTACTATATAATAAATGTTTCCAATGTGGGACACTAACTGTAATATTAGATATATGAACTATCGAACCCTCCCCTTGAAGCCGGTGCATATAAGTCATATGTACTGAGCTTGATACAGATGTAACTAATACAAGGGAACCAACTAGTGAAAATATCTACAAGTTGTTAATTGACTTCACAAATTTTGCAACACTATTTTCTGAGAGCATTTTAAATGCGTAGCTGTTTACGAAGAACAATTTTTTACAGATTTGAACAACCAGACACAACAAATAATTTTATCCAAGAAGGTATAAAGTGTCATGGTGAATATAACCAAGTAAAAAGATCATGAAAAATAAGAAATTGCTTCAAATGAGGAACCTTACCATGAAAGTTCCAGATTGGTTGTTCTCCACTACTAACAACCTCAAACATTATTTGATCTCCCTCCTTTATGTCATTTGCAGCACGGAATTCACTCCATCTTCCTCCAATATAGACATGAGAACAAGAGGTATATATCCTTAAATTCCATGACCTTTGTCTTTCATCTCTAATAATCAAACCACATTCCTTGTTGGTGAGACCATTTGCCTTTGCAAATTTACTAGGAATGCGCTGAAATTGTTTATAACAATTCACACATTACATCAAACAACTCATATGCATTAGATGTTCACTTAAATAACTCCAATAAACAAAGAGGAGAAAAAAAAACAAAATGGTGCATATGTTTCGTTTGAGACTTACCAAGTAACCATTTCTAAGGCTATACGGCTTAACAGTGCATATAAACTGAGATTGACCAAAACGGTTGTGATGAGCAGCTTCTGCATGGGAAATGTCGTGCTTTAAAAGAAAAATGATTACAACTAAAACATGAAAAAGCATCTAAACATCCACTCAATCATTTGGCAAATTTTTCATCTAAATAAACCAAAACTTATTTTAAGATTAAGGGGTCGTTTGGTTGCTGGTTAGGAAGTGAGCTATTCATGTATTAAAACCAACATAATTAGTTCCACGTTTGGTAGCATTTTAGTTGTTATGTGTAAATTCAGCACACCAAGTACGGTGTTTGGTTCTAGAACAACACATATATACATTGTAGTCATGTACTTGTAATAAATTTAGAAATAAAATATTTTCGAGAATACATGATGGACAATCTGAGGCTTAAATCCCGCACCAGACATTTGTGTAGCTACGGGTAGAATAGTTCATAACATAAAGCACACATGGAGAACAACACACCTATTGAGGTATTCCCTTGCTTGAGAGGAGTGTTGAACGGGTCCCAATTTTACCTTTTAAAAGATTGATCATGAGGCTATTATTATACAGAAATGTGAGTTTGCACTTTTGTCATCTTAAAAAAGCCATAATGAGACGCCATCAGTCAAACTGTTTTGTTGGTGAAGTAAACAGTTTTTTTCAAAAAAGAAAAGGAATAAACAAACAACTTTATGACTTAGAGAGAGGTCCTCTAGATATGTTTGGAGGCTAGAAGTGTACCATTGACTTATATTAGAGAAATTAAATACATGTACGAGGGAGCCAAGACCCGTGTTAGAATAGAGGGAGGTGACTCGGAACACTTTCTGGTCATGATGGGGCAGTAATAGGAGTCAGCCTTTGGTCCATTTTTATTTGCCTTAGTGATGAACGAATTGACACAGCCTATTCAAGGGCAGGCGCTATGGTATATGTTATGTGCAGACGATTATTGCTGATACATAAGATGCCCACTAGAGTTAAACATAGCCAGAAAGTTTGAAGACAGACCCAAGAATCTAAAGTTTCAGGTTAAGCAATACTAAAACAGAGTAATTGGAATGCAAGTTCAGTGACGTGACGCATGAGGCAGATCTGGAAGTGAAGATCGAAATTACCCAATTGGTCAAGGAACTTTCTTTGATAGTATCCTCTAGGAATCTCTGGTACTTTCAATTTCATGATTGTATTTTAGGCTAAGCACAACAGATGCACGAGTCATACCAAGAGAGGAAGCTTGAAGTATCCTAAGTCCATAATCCAAGAAAACGAGAAAATTGATGATGATGTAGCACATTGTATAGGAGTGGGGTGGGCGAAATGGAGTCCCAGCATCTGGGATACTGTGAGATAAGAATGTGCCGCCAAGACTTAAATATAAGTTCTATAAAGTGGTGGTTAGACCAACATTGTTGTAAGGGCAGAGTGCTAGCTAGTCAAGATGCCCACGTTCAAAAGATGAATGTAGCAGAAATGAAGATGCTCAAATGGATATCTGGACATAGGAGAGACATGATCGGGATCAAACTTATACAAGGCAAGGTGAGTGTGGCATTGGCAGAGAAGATGGGGAAGCAAGACCCAGATGAATCGAACATGTGAAGAGGAGGAATATAGATGGGCCAATTAGGAGGTGTGAGAGATTGTAGCAAGAGTTAGGAAAGGTAGAGGTAAGCCGAAAAGGAACTGGGAAAGGTGATTAGACAGGATATGGTACAACTTCAGCTTACTGAGGACATGACCCTAGATAAAAAGATAGGGAGGTCAAGGATCAAGGTAGAAGGTTAGTAGATAGCAGAGTGTGGTCGCCCATTAAGTGGGAGAGGCATGGGGCTAGCCCCATATCCTTTTCTCTAGATTCGTAGTACTATAAGTAATCACGTAATTTCTTATTCTTCAATGTGTTTTTTTGCTATCTTACGCTTCTTCTTTTTCTTTTTTTATTTGTCGCTCTATTTTGTTAAGTATCTTGATATTTTTTGTCATCCTTTTCTTGCTACCTTACTCGAATAACTTCTCTTTTTGAACCGAGGGTCTATCGAAAACAACTTCTCTATCCCACAAGTTTGTGTATATCTTACCCTTCCCACACCCCACTAGTGGGATTACATTGGGTATGTTGTTGGTGTAAGTACAGTGTTCGATTACCAATTTACAGTCCCACATAACTAATACATGTATAAGTTATGAGAAAACCTATGTATTATTTATGCAAGGTAGAATATGGATTAAGTAATACATGAATAACTAAACCTTGCAATACTAATACTTGCATAACTCTAACCAACAACCAACCGAGTTGTAGGAACTTGCAAATTCATCAACTATAAACTAGTGGACTCTAAAGATGTTACCTTTGAATTCAAAATTCTTGGAAGTCTCGTCAACAGTATGGGCTTCTTCTTCTTCTTCTTCTTCTTCTTCTTGCAAATACTCTGCATATTCTCTGTCACAATGACTTAAATTAAAGACGGAAACATCAAATTCCATGTCTCCTTCAAGTCTGAAAATCAGCATATCTCCTAACTGCAAATCATGCTCCTCCGCGAATTTTCCCCAACCTTCTTCCAATTTCTGGCCATTTATCTTCACCAGCCACTTCTTACCAGCCTTTTTCAGTATTGCATGTCCCCGCTCCTCGCGTCCTATCAAATACTTCAAGAAACCATCTGGAATTTTCTGCAGTACAACATAAAACTTGACCCAAATAATTATGCGGATTTTTCTTTTCTTATCTGGGATAAATTCTTCCATCTCAATGCATATATATTACTCCCAGTGGTAGAGCCACAATTTTCGCTAAAAAAATTCAAAATATTGAGTGAACACACGAAAAAGTCAAAGGAGTTCAACGTCTACTGTATATACATAAAAAATAATTTTAACCATGTATACAACAACATACCCCGTGAAATCTCTTCCCGCTTGTGGGAAGGTGGGGTCTGGAAAGGCAGAGTGTATGCAACCTTACTTCTACCTCAGAGAGGCATTATTAACCATGTATAAACAGTATAAAAGGGGTTCCAGCCCTACCAAGCTTCGCCCCTGAATTTACTCCCTGTGTTTCAATTTATGTGTCCTGATTCAGAAATAAGAGTTCATCTAACTGATTCTCAGTGTAAATTCCAACACAGAATCCTCAATTTTAAATTTTGCATATTTAGAAATTAAATTTTTTTAAAAAAAACATTCCTTCTGACTCTGAAGATAATAATTAGAACACATAAATTGAATAAAAGGGAGTTAAACATAGGAAAATTGGAAGGAAAAAAAAAGTAGTTACTCACAAGACCATTCTTGAAACCTGGGAGAACGGGTTTGAAAAAGTGAGGTTTGACTGGAGGTGCTTTCATGGCAGCTAAGAAAATGCAGCAATCTACTGTACACAAATCATCCTTTTTCTTTCTAGAAACTAGAAATTTTCAATACAATTGAAGGGGAAAGCAAATTAGTATTTGGTAATTCAATGGAAACTTTTATGGGAGCAAAGAAAATGCAGCAGTTTTTTCAAGTGGACTGTGTTGAAGAAGCAGACGAAAGTTTGCAGCATCCCAAAGCAACAAAAATTGAAGGAGAAATGAACTCAATTTCATCAATTTTTAGAGAAGAGTTAGAAGGCCGTTTGGTGTTTTAATCGGTTAGCTTTTGGACGTGTTTGTCTAATGCTAATTTTAAGTCATAAAGTTCTTAAAATCAGTCAAAAATGAAAAGTTAATTCTTTGAACATAGAAATTACTTTTATATTCCTTATATTTTAACTAAATTCTCAAACTACCCTTTTTATTCTATTAACCCTAAAATTCACATCATTTTCCTCATTTAAGTATTTTTATCCAAATACTCAACTGTTTATTTATAAAAATAACTTTCAGCACTTCAAAATTCTAAAAACACTTCATACATAAAAGTTACTTATTTTAAGTTCATCAAACGGACTCTAATAGTAGTGTTTTGGGGGAGTTGCGACAAACAAAAACAAAGAGAAATGGGGGACCTTCGGAAATTATCCAAAACGAACAAATAGATTTATTCGATTTACATGGCATTTTATGTTTTTATGTGTATTATGTTACATAGAATATTTATATTTATTCATTTAATTTTATATAAGTTTAAATATATATTTATGTACATTAAAATTGGAGGACATAGATATCAGCTGAAATGTATATTTATGTATTATGCCAAAAATTAACAAAAAAACCCTTATCCGAAGTAATTACTCGTGGTACTGTATTAAAATCATCTCATAAAATTATAATTGTTCAATATATTTATAGTTAGACAAGTTAATAACTCAATTAATTTATGAATGGGGTTTATTTTGATTTGCTTAATCTACTTATTTAAAAATTGGATTGATACGTTGACTCATGAAAAAATGTCTAAAATAAAAGAATACATTTTTTTGTTTGATTTTTTTTTAATCATAACATAAGGAGAAAAATAATTATTAGGTATCCAAAAAAATTATAAAAAAATTAATTTTGAATTTAAAACTAATTTAAATTTAAAACTAAGTAAAAGCTGCACAAATTGGAGTATGACTCAATGTTAACTCATTTCAGTCCGACCTTTTCAACTGAAATAACATTAAGCGAATCAATGACCCACAAAAAAGCTTGTAATATTTGAAACTTAGGATGTTACAGTTTGGGTAAAAATCAATCCAAACTGAAAAATAAAATCAAATTGATTAAATTAATCAATTTTTATTTGGTTTAATTTGGTTTGGTTTTCAATTTTTAAAAATCAATAATATTTGATTTGATTTTGATTTTGTTCAAAAAAATCTAACAAATAACCAAACTAATAAATTATATACATATTTTTTATAATTATATATACATAAATATTATTTTTTATCAATATTTTTTATGAAAAAAAAAGTAATACATTAATTTTTAAAAAAGCAAGGTATGATGTGTCTTCTGCAACAATATCAATAGTTTATGCATTATTCAATAAGTTTATGCTATTTAGTATATTGGATTAATTAACAATATAAGCAGAAAGTTAAACATAATTGAAATTTTGGTATAAGAATTATAAGATTCAAAATGACCACGAAGACAACTTATTTCTTTTCAATGAATTGTTATCTTTTTTTATTTTTTGGATGAATCTTCAATTGATTAAATTTGATGTGTTTTGTCTCTTTATATAAGAAAGTGTCATGTTTTAATTTGTTTTAGAAGTATATTACTCATAAATATAGAATAACAATGTAAACTTAAAATAAGTTAGTATTTTCTCATATTAATATAATGAAATAATACGTTCTATAATATTGGTCAAAGATACGATAGATAACTCAAAAAAAAAAAGCGAAAAATGACAAGTATATAACTTGGGCGGGAAAAGTGGATGAAATCATAACAACATGAAAAAAGAACGTTTTCAAAATTTTCAAATAGATGAAGCAGCAAAGTGATGTTAGCATTCCAGGAGATATTAACAAGCTAGTTAGTCAATATACATGAACATATCAAACCCTTATCGTTTCGATGCATAAAACATCTCACATTCACATTCACGTATGATCCGGGAAAGGGGTGCAGACACCCTTTGTCTATCCAATGCCCCAAAAATTAGCACTTTCATCTTAGTACTATTTCACATACAACTTCTTTTCCCGCTACACAGGAACACTGTACTTATGGTTCCAAAGCTCCCACGAACGACTTACTTCATTACAAGGAGTATTTATCGATCCGATGCATAAAATATCTCAAGTTCAATTGCTCTTCATTGTTCAGCCAATCCCTTGAATGATTCTTGCATTTTCTCCAGAATTTTCTTGCCTACAAAATACATTAGCTTATGTAAGTCAATGTAAAATCTGCTGGGAAGCCAAATGGATTGAAATGTCCACTATATTGTATGACATATTTCAAGTGTTCACATAATTTTCAAACTCCTATGCATGTAATTAATGAAATATTCCTTTTTCAAAGAGTTAATGGTCCAGGGAACAAATGATAGTTAGTATTTGGTGATAGTTCAAATAGGGAAAGTAGGGAAAGGGACTAACTAATAGTTGACCTAGTCAGCCTTGAGATGTCTTTTAATACATGGATGTTGACTAAAAAAGACTTCGAAGAGAAAAGAGAGGACAATATTATTCAACACTTTAAATACGTTACCTAAACGGGAAGAAATGGAGCCAGCGATGACGATATAAAAAAAATAGTAGCCAATATATACAGATTGATATAAACTAGGAATATAAACAAGTATTCACACAAATGGTCAGACAGATTTACTATTTACATTTTCTAGCGGAAACGCAGATTATACATTGTCATACATATATTATACATGGAATATACATTCGCCGGCTATTTTTAGTTTAATCAATTGTGTGGACTACTATTTAGGTTAATTCTTCAATAAAGAATTACAGAGTTATAATGCAGTGTGAAAGATCGAGGTTGTTTAAGTGAGAAAACTTACCATGAAATTGCCATATTGGTTTCTCTCCATTAGTAACAACCTCAAACATCACACGATCCCCCTCCTTTAAGCAATTTGTATCACGGAATTCATGCCATCCGCCTTTAATACATACAGAAGTTCCAAAATAACATAACCTTAAATCCCATGACCTTTGTCTTTCATCTCTAACAATCAAATCACGTTTCTTGTTGATGAGACCATTTGTATGTGCAAATTTTTTAGGAATGCGCTGAAATTGTTTATAACCATTTGTACATATTATTGAAACAGTTATTATGCTCTTCATACCAAAACAAAGAGAGAAGAAGAAAATGGTAAGCATGATCACTTTAGCCTAAACAAGACTTACCAAGAAATCATGTGAAAGGCAGTAAGGTCTAATAGTGCATACAAAATGAGAATAACCAAATGGCTTCGGACTAGCTGCTTCAGCATAGAGAAATGACTTGTTCGATGACTTGATGTTGGGGCTCGGTTTGTCTGTTACATGGTCAATAAACTAAGTATGATAAACAACAATAATTACGCTTCAGTCTCAACAAGTTGGTATCAACAAAATACGAATAGCATTGACACATCCACCCCCATATCTTTTGGCTATTTTTTCAAAGTTAGTAGGACCGTTCTCTCCAAAGTAGACCTTACTTGAAATTTCTTCTAGCTTCCAAACAATGAGGGGAAAAATAAAGGAATCACTAAGAAAACGAGAATGATGTTATGAAAATAAAAATGATATTAATTGGTATCTCAATCTGATTAATTAGTTTCTAAAACATGTGTTATACTATCAATGCATACATTACTCTTAACATATTCAAAATCACCACCCTCCCTTAACTAATACAAGAAACAGAGAAATTCAAGAGCAAGCAAATTATAGAAAAGATAATACACTTCAAAAGAGTTTGGTCGGAGTTGTAAGTACTCTTATTAGTTTAAATGACTACTGATTCGTTTATGCTTTTAAGCAACAAGTTTGTAGAGTAACAAAAATGAGTGTTTAGAAAGGTGATGAAGAAATAATAATCCAAATTAACTCAAACACAAACATTTCACAAGAAAAGGCCTCACGGAACTTTTTCTACATAGCTGTTTTACTCCTTTCAAGAAAACTTACCATGAAATTTCCATATTGTTTTTTCTCCTTTACCAACAACTTCAAACATTCTACAATCTCCCACCTTTAGGCCATTTGCAACACGGAATTCTTTCCAGCCACCTAATATATAGACTTCAGAACCGTAGGCAGTTAGCCTTAAATTCCACGATCTTTGTCTTTCATCTCGTATAACCAAATCACATGTCTTCGTGAAACCATTTGCCAGTGCAAATTTTTTAGGAAGGCGCTGAAATGATTTACAACCATTGGCAATATATCATCAAACATATCATATGGAATCATATTATTTCTTTAAATAACTCCAATATAAGTTTTGAGACTTACGAAGTAACCATATGTTAGGCAATATGGTTGAACCGTGAATACAAAATGAGAAGAAACTTCTTCCGCATCAGGAAATGCCCTGCTTGATGGTTTGGTTTGTCTGTTACATTGTTAATTCGTAAACAAATCCATATCAAGATATTAAATAAGTCAAAAGAGAATATAGTTAAAGTATTAATAACAATATCCACCTCCTCTGTCGGCTAATTTTTAATGGAAACTTACCGATATGTACAGTTCGGTCAAACTTATTTATCAATATGGCCAATATATACAGAACTTATACACTGAGTATGTATATTATTCTTAAATATAAAAAATCTATACATTTGTAGACTATTTTGTAAAACTAGATCACCCAACGACATTATACTATAATTATCCCAATCTTAATTTATTCCAATATAAACTGAAACTTAATTTTAAGATTTAAGGGAACTAACTTGCAAATCCATCAAGTATAAACAAATAGACTCTAAAGATCTTACCATTGAATTCAAATTTCTTGGAAGTCTCTCCTTCTTCTTGTACCTCGTCCTCGTTCTTCTCCTCATCGTCCTCGTCCTCATCCTCGTCTTCGTCCTCTTCTTGTATTTGCATATACTCTGCATATTCTCTGTCACAATGAGTTGAATCAAAGATGGAAACCTCAAATTCCATTTTTCCTTCATGTCTAAACACCAACATATCTCCCAATTGCACATCATGCTCTTCCGCAAACTTTCCCCAACCCTCTTCGAATCGATGTTCATTTAGTTTCACCAGACACTTCTTACCAGCCCTTCTTAGTATTGCATGTTCATGCTGATCATGTCCCTTCAAATACTTCAAGAAACCTATAGGAATTTTCTGCAGTACAACATAAACTTTTCCCAAATCACTATGTTGGTATTAAGGACATGAAAATGTAGTAAACTATCGACCCAAAGTATGTTTCTTTTGTGAGAAAAAATTCTTCCTTATACAACAACTTCAACTACACCTCAGTCCCAAACAAGTTAGGATCAGTTATATGAATTCCCACTTCTTCCACAGATAATACTCCCTCCGTTTCAATTTGTTTGTCTTAGTAGGCTTTTTTCATGTTTCATTGTGAAATTCGAAAAAAAATAAAATTGTTTTCACGGTGAAAATATAATATTTAAAAATTAGAGTTGTGTTTGACAACAAATACAAATAGGATTGTTTTTTTATGGTTAAACGTGTTTGGAAAAAAAGTGGGGAAAAAAATCCATGTCTAAACGCCTCCTTACTTTCTTTTTTTAGTCCGTTTCTAAATCATCAAAATCCATAACTTTTCATACAGCAAGTTTAAGACCACAAGATTAAGGGCCACGAGTGTTTACTTTTTAAAACTTCCTATCAAATCAAAATCAGACAAACAAATTGAAATTGAACTAATAATAGATAATGAATTATAAAATTGACAAAATTAAAAGGATTACTCACAAGACCATTCTTGAAACCTGATTGAATGGGTTTGAAAAAATGAGGTTTCTTTGGAGGGACTTTCATGGCAGCCAAGAACATGCAGTTACATTTACACTTAAAGTGGACAAATGTGTATAGATTTTAACTTTTTGTGTGTGTGATTGATATGATTGGAAGATGAAGTTCGCGGGATGCAATAAAACTTGAAGGAACTAAATATTAAGTGGAATTTAATGACAGCAAAGGCAGCTTTTCCAATTCAATGAATTGTGTAACATACCTCTATATTAATACTATATTAATATACCCATCACCCTTTGTCTCCTTTTCAAAAAAAAAAATTAAAAAATAAATAAATATATATATATATATATTCATCCTCGATAACCTATTCAAGATATATATATATATTGTTATTTATTCGTTCCCCAATATATTATTAGTCCGCCTATTTCGTATCATTTTATTCATCCGTTCATTCCGTTTTATTTTATTTATCCGCTCATTTCTTATTATTTTATTCACCGTCCATTCCGCATTATTTTATTCATCTGCCCATTCTGTATTATTTTATTCATCTGTCCATTCCGTATTATTTTATTTATCCCCTCTTATTTTTTTTTGGTCAAAGCATAGAAATTAAACTCAACAAAAGGTACATAAAGAACACTTACAGTGGAATTTTGCTATAGGTATTTTCCCATTCTTGATGAGTTCAAATTTGTAAGCATCTCCTACTTGGAGTCCATTTGCTTATCTGAATTTTTTCCATCCATTTATAATTCCATCCATTTATAATTCCATCCATTCAATCCTTCAACACCCCACCTCCGATCCATCTCATCCCCGTCATGTAGATCCCTTCTCCACCCTTCATAGTGTTTATTTAGACTATATAAAATATTTTTGGAACAATACTTTTTATTATATTAATCAAACAGCAAAAAATAAATAAAAAAACTCACTTATTTTATCGAAAATTTTTCCAAGTTAACATTTTCCTAAGTTGAATGAGTCTTGAAACTTACCAAACGACCTTTTGAAAGACAATTTTGTGTAATGTTGCACTCAAAATGAGATTGAACAAAAGGCTTGTCAGTAGCAGCTTCTGCATGGAAAGAAGTCTTATTTGACAACTTGATGTTGGGGCTTGGTTTTCCTGTTACATTTATTGTCAAGAAATTAAAAATTGATGAAAAATAAATAAATTTAAGTATTAGTTTTTGTTATAAAATAAGAACCATTTGGTCTCACCATTAGTGAATATATAAGGGCATGTTTGAACCAATAATTTTTTAGTGGTAGGAGCATATTTTACCCTAACTTATGGCAAGTAACATGTTTAGGCCATTTTTGCAAGTTATCAACTTCGAAATAAATTCAAACAAGTGTTGTGAGGCGTAGCTTCAAACAAAATATCTGAAATTTCATATGGCTGATTAGAAATATAGGCAAACATCGTAAACGTTATTCAGTAATATATATCTATCTATATTATATTATTATAAACACATGAATGTAAATATTGATTGATAAAAATATCTATTAAAAGTTGATGGACTTATTTGCCCTTTTAAGTTAAAATCTCCTTCATCTGAAAAATTACTAATGGGTATAAATGTAATTTTGTATTAAGACGACACAAAATATATTTCTATTAGGACTAAGTTCATTGCAGGATAATATTATCCTACTAATACTAGGAGTTTAACATTAAATCTATTTCAAATAAACTATGTATGAGTAGGGAATTTTTACACGTTTTATAATATTGGTTGACCAAAATATCCATTAAATATTGAACGACTTTTATATTCTTAATGAGTAAATATTTAATAGTTATAAATTTAATTAATTTCAAAGTCCTACATATTATCATAATAATTAAATAACAATTATCTAAAGAAAATATTAAATGACAATTTTGTCCATTGTAGAAAAATAGTAAATGATAATTTTATCTATTATAGAATCTTTTAATAAATGACAAAATGCTCAATAAACAATTCAATGAAATACAATCTTCTATCATTAAAGCTTTTTCTAAATTCAAGATGATTCAATACCCATCTCCTGCATCCCGGATCGGATCTCAATTTGAGTGTCAGATCCCGAGTAAAAAATTAAGGTAAGATACTTTGAGATATATAGGCTGGACATGTCATATTTTTATGGACTGATTTTGTATCTATGATAAAAGTCAAACATATAATATCTCTGATTTTAGTTGTTTGGGGCTTGGGCAGCTGTAAAAAATGTTTACCCTTTCATACACAGGAAATGCATTTACCCTTCCTTTTTTTCTCTTTTAATATGTTCGTCTTATTTTTCTAGTTAGAAAATTAATCATATTGTAATCTCCTCAGTACAATAATTGTCCCTCGCTAAGTTGAACCATACTAATAAAAAAAAAACATTTCAAATAATACAAGTCATGATACATTAATTTTCAAAAAGAACTTGAGATAAAACGTTACTCCATTATGTAAAGTAAATTGACTTGCATTAATTTGGAATAGTAAAAAGAACATTAATTAAAGAGCAATTTTCACAAAATATAACGTCAGTTTCTCATAAATGAGACTATAGTCTAAACTATAAAAGTGGCTAAAATTTTATACAATGGTAAAAAAGCAAAGCATCAACAAACATAAGCTCTATTGAAATAGATTTGGTCAAAAATATGGAGAAATCATCCTTGAAATTGGTTTATACTATGATACTTTTCATTGTTGCAATAGGTTCGTGACTCTCTCTCTCTCTCTTCACATATATCATGAAAAAAATGACTAAAGATATTTATTTGCAGATATTCTATGTATTAAAGTTGAAGCAGAATTAGCATGCTATAAAGATGAAGATTGTGCGTACGTGGTTGACGGTCGTCATTGTAGACCTTATTGTGACTTTGGAGAAGTTTGTGATTGTATTCCATATGATGACAATGAAAATTATACTACTACAAATACAAACGCAGATCCAAATTTATCCCCCGTTTAATCTTATTTTTTCTCAATAGAGACTAATCATATTGTACTATGTTATAATTAATAATTTTGTTAACGAGATTCATGAATTTTGTTATTGTTTTATAGTATTCTTTAATATAAATTATCATATTCAACAGTTTGTCAGTGAATTTAACAAAAAAGAGGAGGAAAAAATGAGGATAACGATACGATACGATACACAAAGGAAAGGAAGGAAATAAAGAAAGACAGAAGAAAAGGAAAATAAAATTACTTACATGAATTTTGAGTTCACACCAAATTAATCAATTTCATTTTAACAGTTATAAATTAAAATGACAATATATATTAATTGTGACTGTTATGTTGAAAAATGGACAGGAGTTTAAAATTAATTTTATCTTTTTAGGAAAAAATCAAATTTTAGTAAACGAGGAGTCACCACTTAATTTTTTTAAAGAAATTAAGAAAACTTAATTTAAAAGACCTTAACAGATTTAAGTCTTAAAAATTAGAGAAAAAAGGGTACGAGGTTCATATTACTATTTTAAGAAGGTTTTAGCACTTAAAATAGCCGCTAACATGCAGTTGTCCGATGATTTAAAAATTATCTGACTAACTTTGAAAAAATGTATTTTAACAATTATCGAAGTATTAAACAATTTGAAAGAAATATAAATTTCAAAACATTTAGGAAAGTTTATAAGAGAAATAGATTTGGTATAAAAATAATTTAATGAAGGAGGGATAATTTAAATAAATCATTTAAATGAGACGAAAACGATCATAAATATTATACCCTAGATAATGTTAGCTATTACATAAATGAGAACATATTTAAATCATATAAGCAAGTTTAATATGTAATAGTAATAATAGTAGTATTAGTAGTAGTAGTAGTAATAATAATAATAACAATAACAATAATAACGATAATAATAATAAAAATAATAGTGACAACAATAACAACAACAACAATAATAATAGTAACAATAGCAATAACGATAATAATAAAAAAAGTAAAATAAAATATAAATACTAATAATAACAATAATAATAATAATAATAACGAAAATAATAATAACAATAATAATAATAAGCAGTAAATAAAATATACTAATAATAATGATAATAATAACAATGAAAATAATAATAATAATAATAATAATAATAATAATAATAATAATAATAATAATAACAGTAAATAAACATACTACTACTTCTATTAATAATATTAATAACGAAAATAATACGAATAATAATAATAATAAAGACAATGATAATAATATTATTAATAATAACAGTAAAAGAAAATGCTACTAATAATAATGATAACGAAAATAATAATACTACTACTAATAATAATAATAATAAGAGTAAATGAAAATACTACCACTAATAATAATAGTAATAATGATAGTAAATAAGAATACTACTACTAATAATAATAATAATAACGAAAATAATATTAATAATAATAATGATAATAATATTAATTATAATAATAATAACTGTAAAAGTACTACTACTACAAATAATTATAATAATAGGAAAATAATAATAATGATAATAATAATAACAGTAAATAAAGACACTACTACCAATAATAATAATAACGAAAATAATAATAATAATAATAATGATAAAAATAATAATAACAACAAAGAAAATAATAACAATAATAATAATAATAATTAATTAATAATAATGACGAAGATAATAATAATAAGAAGAAGAATAATAAAAATGATAATAATAATATATAAAATAATAATAGCACTAATAATAATAATAATAATGATAGCGAAAATAATAATAATAATAATAATATAACAGTAAATAAAAATACTATTAATACTAATACAATAATAATAATAATTTAAAAAAAATGATAACAATAATATTAATAATGATGATAATAATGATAAATAAAATATACTAATAATAATGATAATAACAACGAAAATAATAATAACAATAATAATAATAATAATAATAATAATAATAATAATAACAGTAAAATAAACATACTACTACTTCTATTAGTAATATTAATAAAATAAAATAGTGATAATAATAATAATAAAAATAATAGTAATAACAGTAAATAAAATATACTACTACCACTACTATTATTACTACTACTACTACTACTACTACTAATAATAATAATAATAATAATAATAAACGGTAAAAAAATTAATGATAATAATAATAACAGCAATAATAACGATAATAACGATAATAATAATAATAGACAATAAAATGCTAAAAATATAAGTAAGCGGAATTGAGTTCGAGTGAGATCATCTTGATTTGTTTGCTATTCAGTAGATCTAAGATATCGGTTCCATGTGAGGGATGATGATTTCATCGAGTCTTTAAAAAAACTCGAATTTCTTAAAGTCTCAAATCAAGACTCCATTTTTGCTCCCAAAGTGTTCATGCAAATAAAAAAAAATAACGAAATTAGCAAGATAATATTTTAGGACAACATTTTTATCATAATGACAACAGAAAATAAAAGAAAAATGGAGTAAATATTACCTGTTGCTGGGCGGTGAACGGAGATGGCTTGGTAACAAATCTATCTTTGCTCTTTAAGTAAAATCGAATATAGCAGAGAGAAAAACTAAAAATAAATAAATTCTTAAAAAAAATATGCAACTTTGTCTTTAAAAAAAAAAATTATCTGCCTCCTCCGTTTCTGTCTATGCCCCCTTTCTCAGAGTGAGTACTCGGATATATATAGGAAAATAATAGGAAATGATGGATGATTAAAATAATACGGAGTGGGTAAATTAATAAAATAATACGGAACGGACAAAAATATAAAATAATACGAAATGGCAAAAAATATAAAATAATGCGGAATGAGCGGATAAATAAAATAATACGGAATGAACGGACAAATAAAATAATATGGAATGGATAGAAAAAAAATGCGAATATATATAGTGCAAAGACAAAAGATTTTTTTTTTCTTATTATTATTATTAAAAAAAATAAAAAATAAAATTTGAATGAATATATATTTTAAGAGGGGACAAGAGGGTATGGGCGGGTGCACGCGTTGATTATTTTATGAGTATAGAGAAATGGGGAGGGGGTACGTTGTGAGTATATTATATATATATATATATATATATATATATATATATTATTGTTTTTTGTCAGAAGAATAAAAATATTTATTTATTAATATATATATTATCTTTTTAAAAAAATATATATATATATTCGAATGAAGAGTATATATATAGGCGAATTTATATTTTTTTATTTTATTTATTTTATTATTAATATTAGATAGTTAATTAATATATATATATATATATATATATATAGGGAAATGGGGAGGGGACAAAACATGATAGATAGTTAATTAGTATATATATATATATAGGGAAATGGGAAGGGGACAATGCATGGGTAGATATATTTTTTATTTATTTATTATTTTTATTTTATTTTATTTTATTTACTATTATTATTATTATTTTTTTTAAAACGGATTAATAATTTTTATTTGTATTTCTTATACATTTATTTATTTATGATTATTAATACATATTTTCGAAAAGATGATAATATATATTATTTGCATAATGTAGTATTAATGTTGGAATTTAAAATGTTGTTAATATAATATTAATTATGTGTTATTTAGGGGAAGAAATAAAAACGTAAAATTAATCAATTAATTTATGAAATAATTATTAGAAATAAATAAAATCTTTTTATGGGTCAATTTTAAATATTACTAAAAAAGTAATAATTATACAAACTATATACATTATCTTAAGACAATAAAGATGACAAAATTATTTCAAAATAACTTGAAAAATATTTCGAGTTTTATAAAAATCTAATTATTTCAATTTATTTGAAGAGGCTAGAATAAGACGTATAAACGTCAATTAATTAACAAGTTTCTTAATTTTGACAAAGTAGAATAATTAACTCAAGTTTAAACTAATTAACTTAAAATGTGAATCTATTAATTAGGCCAAACTAATTAACAAAACATTTATTAAAAAATCTTTTGAGAATTTTTTTGAATAAATGATAAATATGTATATATTAATGGTCAAGAATTATTTAATATATATATGCCAAAATTATTTTAAAATAATAATAATATATACATATTTCGTTATTATATATATATATATATATATATATATATATATATATATATATATATTAATTTTTAATTTTTTAATTTTTTTAATTTTTTTTTAAAAAATTATTACGTTGTGGATGGTCAAAATTGGGTGTCAATAGTGGCCATGGTTAAATAATAAATACGACGCGATAAGAATGGTGATCTAAAGCCAAAATTTAATTAACTTTTTGTTGTCAATTACTTCTAATTCTTTTGTTCATCTTACTCTATTCTAGATCTTCTCATTTAAGGAAAACTTTTTCATATTGTTTGATTTAATACCTAGGTCGGGAGTAACGATCGATTCTTGATTCGGAAGTTCAATCTCGATTTGGGTGTCAGGTGTTAAGGTCGGATGTCGGGGTCAAGTCTCGAGTCGGGATGAAACTCCGAATTAGTCATCGAGGTTCTTTTTTGTATGATAATATTGATAGGGAGTAACGTGCAAAACACATTCTTAGAGTAAAATATGCATGAAATTTAGATAATTATATATATGTGCATGAAATTTAGATAAAATAATTGTAGTAAAAAAATAATTATATTTCAAACACATATGGATGATGTTGACACTAGTGTGTGTATATATATGCATGAAATTTAGATAAAATAATTGTAGTAAAAAAATAATTATATTTCAAACACATATGGATGATGTTGACACAAAAATAATTAAATTTTAGATTTTAGTCTAAAATTAAACTTTGTCAAAACTAACTTTAAATACCACATGTTAGAATTGTGCGAAAGTTGGTAAACGTGCAAAAAAAAATTATAAATTAATAACATAACATAAACAGTAGGAGTGTACATGAACCGGGTTGATTCAGATTTTTTACAAACCAAACCAAACCATTTGTGTCGGGTTATTAAATCTATAAACCAAACCAAACCAATAAAAATTGGGTTTTTCGATATCAATTTTTTTCGGTTTTTTCGGGTTTCTCGGATTTTTTAGAGTATCTAATAAAAAACACAGAGCAGTGCTTCTTAAAAAGAGTTCTAGTACAAAGTATCAACATATAAAATTGAGGCAGAAAACTGTTTGAAGTTTTAACTTTATAATATAACTTTATAAGATGAGCTTCTCAAGTCCAAATCTAAATGTAAGAAAGAAAACAAAAATTATGATTTTTTTAAAAAAATATTTATAAATTATATTTTAATAAATATTTTTATGTATAACATAATTTAAAAGTAGTATATCTATAATCGGGTCGGTTTGGGTTCGGTTTGACTTTTTTTAGTTAAAATCAAACCAACTCTATAATGGTCGAGTTTTTTTTTCCAAACACCAAATCAAATCAAACCAAACCACTAGTTGGTTTTTTTTTTCCGGTTTGGTTCGATTTGATGCGGTTTATCGGTTTGTCATGTACCGCCCTAATAAACAGCATGATGGTACCAAAATCGGGTATATGTGCACTTCCCCTGGAAAGGAAAGTTAAGTACAAAAAAAAGTTTTACAAAGCAATTCATTTTATTAATCAATCATTTCTATCAGGGTCTGATCTAGCTAGGTTTAAAGCAAGAGGATTTATTATACATAATTTCTTTTATTGAAAAATTATATGTGCAAATTATATTTTGTTGAAATCTCATTAACACAAGAAAAAGATTCTAATATAGCGACAATAAAACAGATATATAAGATGAGAAACTTACCTTGAAACCTCCTCATTGGAGTTTCTCCATCAGTAACAACTCGAAATTTCCATATTGGTGTTTCTCCATTAGTAACAATCTCAAACATTATACGCTCTTCCTCCTTTAAAAAAGTTTTCCGCAGCAAATTTACGCCATCCATCTCCAATATATGCTCGACCTTGACTATTTCCAAAAGTTAGCTTTAAATTCCACGATCTTTATCTTTCATCTTTTACTATCAACCCACACTTCTTATTGGTGAGACCATTCGCAATTGCAAATTGTTGAGGCAGAAACTAACATGGTGTATGTATATATAATAAGTGCAAATAAACAGTCCATATTCTTCAAATGTACACCAATTAACAGACAAGACTTGAAGATGGTTAGCTGCAAGGTGATTGATAGAAAACAAGTACATAGTTTTTTTATGAGGAAAATGGAATTTTATCAAGGAAAAATACAGAATGAAGACATAAACACAGGCAGAGGCAGATCTAGGAGGCTGTTAGGGTGATCACCTGAATCTCTTCGGTAAAAAATTACATTATATATAATAATATTTTTATTTTTTATGTTTATATATAGATTTTGAATTTTCTCACCCCATGAAGAATGACTTAGTGATTTAGGGGATTCAAATTTCAACTTGAGTTTCCACATTCAAATATTAGGCACTTCATTTTTATTTTTGAATTTTCTAAGTAAAAATTATTGATCTGTCACTGAATAAAGTGTGAAAAATCTTTTTTCTTTCATGCAAGAAGGAAAGCACTAACGGGATAATATTACTTACACAAAATTTAATAATGCGTATGGTATTGCTAATTTAGCCTAAGATTCTGTCACGCCCCGGGAGGGTACCCTAGACGTAACCGGCACTCGAAGGCCATCTCTGACCTCCGAGCGAACCACCTGGTCCAGTCACACCTTCATTCAATCACATTCTCTTAGCGGAAACTTAATTAGTAAAATGTTATTCACAATACGGGCCAAACATATATCAACTCAACAAACACATAAAATAAGACTCCTCAAAAATAACCGTTCAACCTCCCCACACTCCAGTCTATGAAGCCTCTATCCAAGTCTAAAAGGTGCCCATGACAAGTCCATGGCTACCAACAATCAAAATAAAGGAAATGACAACAAAACTATACAAGAAGGCTCAATATCCTCCGGGAACTAGGAGGACTCACCAACTAACTAGAAGCGTATGTGGGTCTTCAACGGAGCGCCGGTTGATGACCTCTAGTACCTGTCTCTGCATCATGAAATGATGCAGGCCAAATGGCGTCAGTACATGGAATGTACGAGTATGTAAAATGGCCGAATACAACGAACATCAGGGAAAATCAAATCAACTCGGAATCTCAACTCAAGGGAAAATAACAACTCAATCAAGTGCCCTAAGTCTAAACAAGAATATGATTTAGACGGGACCAATCACATACAATTCAACTCAATCCGACTCAGAGTACTATCAAGACCTATTTGGGAGTTTCTCTTAACCGACAACCATCACTTATGAGCCAGTGAAAGTACAACAAAACGACGTTGTTGCCGCGCCCATTCACACTTTGCCACGGTATGAACGAATCAACCAATCATGGATCCAATCCAACCAAGTCCTATAATGCCAGGACAAATCTCTCGGGGAAGCATCCGACTTTAACGGTTCAATCCCCCCTACGTTTGGCAACATAGGTATTGGGCTCGAGTATGGACTATACTCTTGCCCAATTCGGTGCTCGATACTCCTCCCAAGACTCAATGCTCATAAGACTCCATCCAATCAACTCAATCAACTCATATCAACAAGTCTCATTACAACCTTGTCAACTCATAAACTCTATCACAATCAAATCTCTTCCAATCGTACTATCCAATCAATCTCAATCATCTCTTCAAAAGGAATTTAAATGCACATTTATAGCAACATATAGATATAATCAATCATTACCTCCATCCATTTG
The DNA here is from genome assembly GCF_947179165.1 of Solanum dulcamara. Classification (NCBI taxonomy): domain Eukaryota; kingdom Viridiplantae; phylum Streptophyta; class Magnoliopsida; order Solanales; family Solanaceae; genus Solanum; species Solanum dulcamara. The sequence continues at coordinate 5,459,110 of NC_077241.1, read as the reverse complement.
AGAAATCTTTGTGACTCATTACAACTTCAAGACTTTAAATCAATATTTTAAAATCGACAACATTTTTAGGAAAGTAACATCCTTTATCACAATCTAAATAAATTCAAAGGTCAATAAAGCATATTTAACAACTCATTCTTATCAACTCATACTCACATAAAGGCCCATTTTAAGGACTTTTTAGCTCAACAACATCAACACATTTAGAGTCAAATAAATGTGGGACGAAGCTCATGCAAATATAACCATACCAAGAAAACTCCATTTTTCATGAACATCTAACCTCAAAGCAAGAGTAGGGCACATGGGTGGACTCAACCCATGTTTTGGATAGCCTTACATACCTTAGTGAAGATTTGGAGAAAACCTTGATGTCGGGTCTTCAATGGGGGACTCAAATCTTGAAGCTCTTGGGACAAATCTTTGTTGAGAATGGAGAAGAAGAAGGAGATGAATAAGAGAGAGAGAGAGAGGAACTTCTAGGGCTTTTAGAGAGAGAGAGAGAGCTGGAAATTTTGATCCCAAAATGACCAAGAGCAGTACATATATAACTTGGGTAAGTTCCCAAATTACCCCTCCTCAAAAGTTCTGAAAATAGGCCAAAAACGCACCTGGCGCGATAGTGGCGCGTCGCGCCATTGCAGCGCCAAGCTGAATACGCCTAAAACCTGCACACCTCGTAGTGGCGCGCTGCGCTAGAGACCAAACTACTGAGGCATGTTTCTGGCGCGATAGTGGCGTGTCGCGCCCTTACAGCGCCAAGGCCATTGTTCTGAGTTCTGGGAATTTGGCCTGAAAAATCCTGTACAACTTTTAGTGGCGCGCCGCGCCAGAGCCCAAACTACTGAGGCATATTTCTGGCGCGATAGTGGCGCGTCGCGCCACTGCGGCGCCAAGCCCAGTTTTCCAGCAATTGCAACCCAGGCTTGAAAATCTCTACTGTGCTAGTTCATCTTAGGATCGTCATACCTTTCGACTCCGAACTCCAAAAGTTACATTCTTGGTGGCGTTGGAAAGAAGACTCAACGACCTTTAATTTGATGGGTCATGGGCCACCCAGATTGTCGTCTTTCAAAAGATAGGGTCGTTAGAAGTCGACCCCTTATGCGAACTCCTACCCAAACTTAGCGACGACGAATCTTTTGGATTTAATTTGATCCTAGGGGTCCTTCATGACCCCACCTCACCTCTAACGCTGCTCAAATTCTCAAAAACTCATCTCAACTCATGCATACGCTCCTCAATACTCGAGTTCGACCCTACCCGTATACAAGAAGGGTTTGAATTTTAGGGAAAAATTTTTGAGGGGTGTTACAGATTCTTGAAGAGTTTTGTGTGAAATGTGATTTGAGACTTACCATGAAATTTCTTGAAAGGCAATATTGTGTAACATGCATTCAAAATAAGGTTGATCAAAAGACTTGTCACGAGTATCCTCTTTCTTTTCCTCGTCCTCGTCCTCATCCTCCGCATAATGTTTGCTGCAATGACTCGAATCAAAGATGGAAACTTCAAACTCCATATCTCCTTCATGTTTGAAAATCAACAAATCTCTCAATTGCAAATCATGTTCTTCTATAAACTCTTTCCAATTACCCTCTTCTAATTTTAGACCGTTCACTTTCACCAACCACTTTTTACGTGCCCTTCTTAGTATTGCATGTTCATATTGATCGTGCTCTTCATATACTTCAAGAAATCTATAGGAATTTTCTACAACATAACACATAAATATAATTTAAAATTAATTATCGATCCCATATAGTAATATAACATATTTATTATATATAAAGAAAGATGAGTGATTTAAAAGAAGTACTTACAAGTCCATTTTTGAACCTTGGTAGAATTGGTTTGAAAAAGTGAGGTTTCTTTGGAGGGCCTTTCATGGATGCCAAGAATTCATGTAATTAATGTGTTCTCTTTTGTTTTTCCTTAGACAAATATGAAAGAATTAACTGACGGGAAACCATAGAGTTGCAAGGAAAGTTACTAATGGAATTACCTCTTCCGTTTTAATTTATTTATCTTCTTTTAATTTTTAATCTATTTCAAAAAGTATACTTTCTTTTAATATTCTTAACAATTTTTTAATTTTAACTTTTTAATTAATATATTTAAAATCATAAATTTTAAAATTATTTTTAATACATTTTATTAATAATTTAATATCACAAAATTAAAATAAAATATATTTTTTTAAAACTCCTTTATCAAATAAAACGGAGAGACTTTATAATAGGCAAGTTACTTTTCATTCTCTGTTACAATGCTAATAAATAATGGTGCACATCAATATTATCGTGTTTTGTGACTCTCCCTCTTCCCCAGCTCACTTTATGTTAGATGTATATTTATAATTATTTCTTATATTAAATTTCGTATAAATAATATCATATTAATAATATTCTTTTGCGATATAAAATTAAATACATCTAACTATACATTATTTGGTTAATAATTTAGAAACTTGCATAACTAATGTAGTATATATAATATAAATAATAAATTAGGCAAAATACATAAATATGTCTTTTAATTTTGCCTTAATTGATATATATGCTCTCTAATTTTGAATGTACACAAGTAGATACTTAAATCTGTATAAAATTAAACAAGTAAATACATGCATTCTACGTGGTGTTTTATGTGGCAATTCGCATCTTACTTGTATCATGTCATGTAGAATACATTTATCTACTTATTTAATTATATACAAATTTAAATATCTATTTGTGGACATCTAAAATCGAAAGGCATGCTTAGATGTCAGACTAAATAACATATTTATGTAATATGCTTATATGTTATGAGAGAATATATATTATTTTAATAAAATAAAAGTTGAAATAATTAATATATATTACATAAAGTAACTGAAGGGGAGTCTTGGAGTAATTGGTAAAGTTGCTGCTATGTGACCAGGAGATCACGTTTTCAAGCCTTGAAAACAGCCTCTGGCAGAAACGGACCCTGCGCATAGAGTGCGCTGGACTGCCTTTTTTTTACATAAAGTAACTAAGAGGCCGTTTGAATTGACTTATAAGCTGCTTATAAACTGTTTTTACCTATATTTTTTTAACTTATAGGTAGTTTTCAATTATTTATTGAGGCTTATTTTAAACACAAAATGACTTTAATTTGGCCAGTCAAACACTAAAAAAAAACTAAAAACAACTTATAAGGAACTTATAAATCAATTCAAACAACCTTTAAATCAATCCAAACAGATTATAAATTCTTTCTTTATTAACATTTTTATATAAATAATATATGTATAACTCTAATCTTAAAATATTAATGACCCTAGCCCTAAGGCTCACTGCCTCCTTATAGGCTCTATATAGATCATGCTAATCATTTGATTTTCTGTATAGCAGGACTGTTCGTTACGTATTCCAAAGGTAAATTTCCAGAAGTAGAAAGTACACATTTTCAAATCTACTCATTTCTAATATTTTTGGCAAGTAAATAGATTGCGAAGTTTCAACGTATGTTTGATTATATTAAAAAGTATATATATTTTATTTATTTATTTTAAAAATAATTTATATCCATAAAATTAAAAACACTTATACATTTGACATATAATTATTGTTTTATAATAAACTAGATAATTCAAATAGAAAAATATAGTTTGAATTTTTTGTACAAGATTTCTCAATTTGGATTAGATTTCAACTTTAATGGGTTGAGTTAATACATGTGCGTATAAAATATTAATTCAAATTTAAATTGACTGGGCACGGATTATAAGTTCAAGATCTAGTTTTATGATCTCTAGATAAAATATTTTATGTTATAATTGATTTTACGTATTTTCTAAAAGAAATATATTTTTCTTTCAATTTTGGCTAATTCCTTTTCTTTTTTTTTGGAAAACATGTTTTACACTTTTATAAATTTAGAAATCTTTCTTCTCACTTGTATGATATTCACAATATAGCTCTTAAGTCTTAAAATCTTTTTTCATATTATTGAATTGATCATAATATAAACGGAAAAATTATTTATATAAGTCAATTGACCAAATTATGTTACATTATTAGACATCTTTTAATATGTTTTCTTTGTTATTTTATTTATTAGCAGCAAAGAAATATGTGATTTAGAATGATAAAGTCCCTCATAGGCATTACATTCTTGTGATGCATTTTAAAGTGATATGAATATAACTAGTATATTTGATTACAGATGATATCAATCAATCATGTATCAACCTTGTCGATGGTTCGATACAACCCAATAATTTTGACCAAATTCATAAACTCACAATTTAAATCCACCACTAACAATAACATGAGATCAATTGTCAAAGAGAAATGCATATATAATTGTTTTAGTAGTATTGGATAACAAGAGTCCCCTGAATATGAAAAGTCACCCTCATTTTAATTCCATCATTAGTGTAACTTTTTTAAGTTTTCACACAACTTACAACTTTCTAACTTTCTACATTTACATCTTTCCCCAAAAAAGAAAACACTTTCTACAATAATTACATAGTAATATTTTTGGTTTTCCATGGAAATCCCTCCAAAGAAACCTCACTTTTTCAAGCCTATTTTGCCTGGTTTCAAGAATGGTCTAGTAAGTAACACTTGAATTACTTAATCCTTCTTTATGTATGATGCAATAATATGTATGATATAGAAAATCCTGAGGTGAAGATTAAAAACATGTATAATCTTAATGAACATTCTCTTATTGATTAATTGACTATTTTAATTAATTTATATAAATTGTTGTTCTGTAGAAAATTCCTATAGGTTTCTTGAAGTATTTGAAGGGACATGACCATATTGAACATGCAACATTGAGAAGGGCTGGTAAGAAGTGGTTGGTGAAGGCGAATGGCCGGCGATTAGAAGAGGGTAGTTGGAAAGAATTTGTAGAGGAGCTTAATTTGGAATTGGGAGATATTTTACTGTTCAAACATGAAGGAAAAATGGAATTTGAGGTTTCCATCTTTGATTCAAGTCATTGTGATAGAGAATATGTAGAGTATATGCATATAGAAGAAGAAGAGGAGGATAAGAAGGAGGAGAAGGAGAAGGACGAGGTGGAAGAAGAGGAGGATAAGGAGGAGGAGGACGAATTAGAGGACAAAAACAAGGAGGGCGAGGATGAAGAAGAGGAGGATGAGGACGAGGAAGGTGATGAGGATAAGGACAAAGATGAGAATGAAGACGAAGATGACGAGGATGAGAATGAGGATGAGGATGAGGATGAGGACGAGGAAGGTGATGAGGATAAGGACAAAGATGAGAATGAAGACGAAGATGACGAGGATGAGAATGAGGAGGAGCAAGAGGACGTGGACAAGGAAGGTGAAGAAGCAGCTACTCATGACAAGCCTTTAGGTCAATTTCAGTTTGAATGCATTATTAGACAATATTGCCTTTCGAGAGGTTTCTTGGTAAGTCTCAAAACTCATTTCACACAATTTCTTCAAGAATTTTCATGCAGTATGAACCTTTTTTTCATTTGTTTTTTATATCTTTGTTAATTGAATATATATGAAGATTATGAACTGTTTAATGATGTGTGTAAATGGCTATACACCATGTCAGTGGATTCCTAAACATTTTGCATTTGCAAACGGTCTCATCAACGGCACCAAGAAGTGTGGTTTGATTATAATTGATGAAAGGCAAACAAGGTCGTGGAACTTAATGCTAACTTCTAGCAAAACTCGAGTCTGGATTAATGGAGACGGATGGCGTAAATTCAGTGCTGATAATTGCTTAAAGGAGGGAGATCATATAATGTTTGAGATCGTTACTAAAGTAGAGACACAATTATGGAAATTTCGAGTTTTTAGGGATGCAGACACTCCAAGAAGGAAGTTTCAAGGCAAGTTTCTTATTCGTTTAAGTTAAAGTGAATAGGTTAATAAACAAATCTAAACTATTGCCATTTTGCGAGTTTTATACCTAAATTATTGGGTGTTCCTATTATTCCGTAGATGATAACTCACTTTAGATTAAAAACTCCCATTTGAATATGTGCCCAAATGTTTGGAATAACTTGTTGAGAGATGCGTGGAGATGAAAAATGTCTTTAAAATGAGTACACAGGGCAGAATGAGAGTTGATGGTAGTTCAGGGGGCTATGTAAACACTCAATAGTTTAGATATGAAACTCGTGAAATAGTGATAGTTTAGGAGCATTCTAACCTATTCACGCAAATGGGAGTTTTTAATCTAAAGTGAGTTATCATCTACGGAATAATAGGAACACCCAATAATTTAGGTATAAAACTCGCAAAATGGCAATAGTTTAGATTTGTTTATTAATTCCATGTGTACTGCCACTTGAAACGATGATAGCATGTCATATTCCATTAGGGGGTATTTTCACGGTAGTTGAGGAAATTCTGCCAACACCAAATTATTTAGGTATGAAACTCGAAAAACTTTGATAGTTTATATTTAGAAATCATATTATCGCGATTTCTATGGCACAATACCTATAGTTCATTTCCATTGTGAGTATTATTTTTTCCCACCATATTACTCTGTGATAGTATATGTTGTTGCTTTTCCTCTTCGATCCTTTTGCTAGTAGAATATGGGAATTGCTGTTGTGGAACCAAAAACAATTTTTATCATGTTATCCAAATATATTACTCTATGTGATAGTTTGAAGGTCTTGTTTTGATTGTCTTCTGATGTTACATTTTTCTGTGACTTGTAGTCAATTTATTATTGGCATAATACATAGATATCCCCTTTAACTTGGTTTCAGCCAACATCTATGCCCTTCAAATTTTGGATGTGCACAAATGGATACTTAAACTTGTATAAAGTTGAATAAGTATACATACATCCTACATGGCATAATACACATTGGATGTTGCATATGGCACGTAGGACTCGTGTGTCTACTTGTTACTCTATACAAGTTTAAGTGCCTACTTATGCACATAAAATCGGAATGCATAGATGGCATATGATGCCAAGTCAAATGGCATGTTTATGTATTATGCCTTTATTATTTATCTGCGAAAAAGGTACAAAAAACTCGTTTTGCTTTGTGTTTCCTAGTATTTTGATATTTGATCATGTATGAAATTTCCAAACAATTGCTTTATGAATTTTTCAATAATATAAGGTCTACCTTATTCTCCAAAATTTAGATTCAGAAATGAGGCTATGTTTTGTTTTGAAAATTGTAGGTAAATATTCTGGGAATTAAGGATGTCAAACCACCTCAAGATGATATGAAGCAGTTGGTGATGGGCAAGAAAACCAGGCATTTAAGCAAGTGGATGTAATATTTTTTGATCTACTACATTTTGCTAAATACTACTAATTTTAGCTGTATTTTTAAATGGAATATTGCCCCAACCTATCCAATCCCTTATTGCTCATTCTCATTCCTGGTGGCTGCAATATTTTATGGTCTTCTTGACATCATTTTGCTATGCATTCTACTACATTTTGCTAAATGCTACTAATTTTAGCTGTATTTTTAAATGGAATATTGCCTCAACCTGTCCAATCCCTTATTGCTCATTCTCATTCCTGGTGGCTGCAATATTTTATGGTCTTCTTGACATCATTTTGCTATGCATTCTACTACATTTTGCTAAATACTACTAATTTTAGCTGTATTTTTAAATGGAATATTGCCTCAACCTGTCCAATCCCTTATTGCTCATTCTCATTCCTGGTGGCTGCAATATTTTATGGTCTTCTTGACATCATTTTGCTATGCATTAATTTAGGTACAAACAATTTTCACCTAACTAATTCTTAAACCATTTCAATGTTTTTCGGCGGCAACCAGATTCATTCAATTGGAGTTGGTACTTCTGGTTTTCATATCTTTCCATATCTATTCTTTGCTCATACAGTTGTAGTTACATTTTACTGACTTTAGACCTTCGAATAATTTATTAGTTTATACGCGTTTTTGTGGCTTTGGATAGTGATGGTAGACTAGGGTCATGTTCTCGCTCAGGGACGGGGACGGAAACAGGAACGAGGGTAAGGAGGGGTAAGTGGGTTAAAGGAGCGTCTAGACTGAAAGTAGGTTCTTGGAACATTGAGACGTTAACAGGAAAATCCATACAGCTAGTTAAGATTCTAAAGAAGAGGAAGATTAACATAGCTTGTGTCCAAGAGATCAAATGGGTAGATTCTAAAGCTAAGGAGGTAGACGGGTATAAACTTTGGTTCTTTGGTAGATTAAGGTATAGAAATGGAGTAGGCATTTTAGTAGACAATGATTTAAGGGATCAGGTGGTGGAGGTTAGGAGAGTTACTGATAGGATGACGATTAAGGTGGTCGTTGAAGGGATCACGTTGAACATTATTAGTGCTTATGCGCCGCAAGCGGGCTTAGGCGAGAAGGATAAGAGGTGCTTTTGGGAGGATTTGGACGAGTTAGTGGGAGGCATATCGCCTACTGAGAAGCTTTTCGTGGGAGGGGATTTCAATGGGCACATCGGATCTATTTCGAGAGGGTATGATGATGTGCATGGATGCTTTGGCTTTGGGGAAAGAAATGAAGAGTTTCACTTTTGAATTTCGCAAGAGCTTTTGGGTTGGTGATAGCCAATTCGAATTTCTCAAAGGAGGACCACTTGGTAACCTTCCGTAGTTCGGTGGCTAAGACTCAGATAGATTTTTTACTCCTTAGGAAGGATGATAAAGGTTTGTACAAAGACTGTAAGGTCATTTCGATCGACAATCTTACGACCTGACATAAGCTCTTGGTGATAGATTTAGGGATCAAGATGACGAGGAAGAAAAGGGTCATGGATGACCGACCTAGGATCAGATGGGAGAGTTTGACCATGGCTAGTGCTCTGGAGATGGGAGAGAAATTGAAGGATCTGGGGGATTTTTTACTCCTTAGGAAGGATGATAAAGGTTTGTACAAAGACTGTAAGGTCATTTCGATCGACAATCTTACGACCTGACATAAGCTCTTGGTGATAGATTTAGGGATCAAGATGACGAGGAAGAAAAGGGTCATGGATGACCGACCTAGGATCAAATGGGAGAGTTTGACCATGGCTAGTGCTCTGGAGATGGGAGAGAAATTGAAGGATCTGGGGGCCTGGGATAGTAGTGGGGATGCGAACAGTATGTGGGAAAGGACGGCTAGTTGTATTAGGGTTGTAGCAAGGAAAGTGTTAGGAGTCTCGACAGGTAGCCGTGGTCGGCATCGAGGGGACTGGTGGTGGAATGGAGAAGTGCAAAAGAAGGTGGAAGCAAAGAAGATGGTGTATGCAAAGTTGATAGAAAGCAAGAATAAGGTGGAGAAGTGGACAAAAAGGAAACTTTATAAGATAGTGAGGAAGGAGGCGAAGTCGATGGTTTCGACGGCAAAAATGACAGCTTTTGAACACCTTTATGCTGAACTAGAAGAGAAAGGTGGGGATAGGAAATTGTTCAGGCTAGCCAGGGCGCAGGAGAGAAGGGCACGCGATATAGATCAAGTGAAGTCCATTAAGGACGAGCATTGAAAAAAATAGGTAGAGGAGACCCTCATTAAACAGAAATGACAGTCATACTTCCACAAACTCTTGAATGAAGAAGGGGACAGAGAGATTGTGTTGGGAGATTTGGAACATACAGGGAGGCGTCACGATTTTGGGTGTTGCAGGAGTATTACGGTCGAAAAGGTTAAGGGTGTTGTGCGTAATATGCGCTAGGGAAGAACGATCGGACCTAACGAGATTTTTGGAGAATTTTGGAAGAGCGTGAGCTCAGTAGGTTTGAAGTGGCTGACTAGGTTATTTAATGTCATCTTTAAGACGGCAACGATGCCCAAAGAATGGAGGTCGAGCGTAATGATCTCTCTATACAAAAATAAGGGAGATATCCAGAGCTGCAACAACTATAGAGGTATCAAGCTTCTAAGCCATACTATGAAAGTGTGGAAAAGAGTGGTGGAGATAAGGGTGAGGAGAGGGGTGTCTATTTCAGAGAACCAGCTCGGATTTATGTCGGAACGCTCAACTACAGAAGTCATCCATCTTATGAGGAGACTGGTGGAGCAGTATAGGGAGAAGAAGAGGGACTTGCATATGGTATTCATCGATCTAGAAAAGGCTTACGATAAAGTTCCACAAGAGATGCTATGAAAATGTTTGGAGGCTAAATGTGTATCTGTGGTGTACATTAGGATGATCAAGGACATGTATGAGGGTGCCAAAACTAGTGTAAGGATAGTAGGAGGGGACTCAGAGCACTTCCCAATTGTGATGGGGTTGCATCAAGGATCAGCTCTTAGTCCGTTTTTATTTGCCTTGGTGATGGATGGATTGACACGACAAATTCAAGGTGAGGTGCCATGGTGTATGCTTTTCGCGAACGACATAGTCCTAATCAATGAGACTCGTAGCAAAGTTAATGTTAAGCTGGAGAATTGGAGACATACCTTGGGTTCTAAAGGGTTTAAGCTGAGTAGGACCAAGACAGAGTACTTAGAGTGCAAGTTTAGTGACACACCTCAAGAGGTTGGCGCGGAAGTTAGGCTTGGTGACCAAGCCATCCAAAAAGAAAAGTAGTTTCAATTACCTTGGGTTTATCATGCAAGGCAACGGGGAGATTGACGATGATGTCATACATCGTATTAGGGCAGGGTGGATGAAATGGAGGCTCGCTTCTGGTGTGCTATGTGACAAGAAGATGTCACCATAACTTAAGGGCAAGTTCTACAAAGTGGTGGTTAGACCGATTATGTTATATAGGACGGAGTGTTGGCTAGTTAAGGTCTCTCGCGTTCAAAAGATGAAAGTTGTCGAGATGAGAATGTTGAGATGGATGTGTGGGCATATCAGGAGCGACAGAAATAGAAATGAGGCTATTCGGAACAAAGTAGGAGTGGCCTCGGTGGAAGACAAGATGCGAGAAATGCGACTGAGATGATTTGGACATGTGAAGATGAGAGACACAAATGCCCCAATGCGGAGGTGTGAGAGGTTGGTCATGAATGGTTTCAGAAAAGGTAGGGGTAGGCCAAAGAAATATTGGAGAGAGGTGATTAGACAGGACATGGCGCAGTTACAGCTTACCGAGGACATGACCTTAGATAGGAGAGTATGGAGGCCTCATATTAGGGTAAAAGGCTAGTACATAATCTCGTTATTCTTTCGTATTAGTAGGCTCATTAGCGCACTATAATTTCTTGTGCTCTGATTTCTATTATTTTCAGTACTTTGATTACTCTATTTTATCTGTCACTTTCGTTATTTGTTTTTCCATATCGCTTTGAACTTCTTAGTCTTATCTCACCTCTTTTTATGCTTCTATTGAGCCGAGGGTCTTTTAAAAACAACCGTCCTACCTTGATAGGAGTAAGGTCTGCGTACACTTTATCCTCCCCAAACCCCACGTTGTAAAATTTCACTAGGGGGTTGTTGTAATTCTTAAACCAATTACTCCTTCTGTGTAAATTTATGTCTTACTTTTTCTTTTTAATCCATTTCGATAAGAATGTCTCTTTATTTTTTTGGCAAGATTAAAGAACATGTTAACATATTCTACATATCTATAGTTTTAGATCGCAAGATTCAGATTTTTTTTTTTACTTTTTAAAACTTCGTACCAAATCAAAATCAGTACCAAATCAAAATCAGACAAATGAAATGGAGGGAATACTACTTTGTAATCTTAGAGCCTAGTAAATCCTAGCCATGTTGGGAATCAAGGTGAATCAGAAACCAGAATATGTTGTTTGTATAGAAAGAAAGAAAAAACAGTATTAACAATTCCTAAATGGAAAGCATGTAAAAAGATATGAGGCCTGGGCATAAGCTGGCTAAGCCCATGTCTTTTGACTAGTACTATAGGTATCAGAGTTTACTTACCTTACATGGATTCAAGGAACAAAACATCATCAGTAAGTATATATACTAACCAGTACATGGTAATAACATCAACTTACTAATATCATACTTAGTATTTCAGGTTGTACAAAATATATTGGATCGACAAAATTAGAAGGAAAAAAAAAAAGTCAAGTTGATTCACTGTTTCTTTCACTTTGCAACCTTTGCAGAATATTTGCCTGAAAAATTAGTAGTAATACTTTTGGATATCATCAGAGCATAGAACTTAAACTCGACGAAAATACATTAGAATTGAAAGAAAACTTACCATGGAATTGTGCTATAGGTATTTCCCCATTCTTGATGAGTTCAAACTTGTAAGCATCTCCTAGTTGGAATCCATTTTCTGCTCTGAATTTTATCCATCCACGCGTAATTCCAAAGTTATTTCCAACTCTCCCTATCCACACTGACCAACATCTATCTGTTTCATCTTTAAGAATCATCTCACACTTTCTATCCATCAATCCATTTGACTTTGCAAAATCCAATGGAAAATACTACCATAAAAACAAATTCCGTCATGTAGAACAAATTTCAGTTGTCACCAAAAAGAAAAAAGAAGCAAAGAATAGGGACTAAACAAAAAAGAGTTTTAAGTTCTGTATACTGAAGGTAAAAGTTACACACAGAGTGTTTATAACAAGCCAATTGATGCAAGACATGTGTCTTTTACACACACGTTTATCAGTTAACCATGGTTAGGCGATATGCATTCTCAATATCATTTTTAATTACTAAGGTTAAATTGTGTTATGGCTTGATGTAAACACCAGGTGGGAGTTTACAACTTTTTACGCAATCAAGTTAAGTTGCCTGTAATAGATAAATGTTGCAACCAAGAAAATCGAGTAAATAATCTACTACAAGAAGTTAAATTACAGTGGTACTCTAAAAATCTTTAAACGATTAGTGGGAATTATTGAGATTTAGCTAGATATAGCTGGGTGTTAGTTGTATGTTAAATGCTAAAGCTGTGAACTGATGATTAGTTGTTGGTTAGTGCAGTGAGCTGGAAGTTGTTATAAGTTTGTTGTGTAACTAACTTCCAGCTGTCACTGAGTTAGTTAGCAAAATGCACATGGTGCAAAATGTATTGTCTATAAAAGGAGGTACTTCACCTTCATTGAGATACACGAAATGATATCAAAGTTTCCTCAAATTCACTCTCTATCTCTGCATTCTCATCCATGGAAGATCAAGCTTCCATGGATTCCACTGCAGTCATAAAGTTTTCATGGTATCAGAGCAGCGGAACTGGGATCATATCAGCAGCTGCGTATAGATTTAGAAATCAATCTCGAAGTTACTAGATAAATCTCTGTTATGGCAGAATTAACAGTAGCAACTCTAGAACACCGTCATCCTCTTTATCTTCATTCTTCTGATATACCAGGTGCATCTTTGATTCCGATAAAACTAAAAGGACCTGAGAACTATGGTCTATGGAGTAGGTCACTACGCATTGCACTGTTGGTGAAGAACAGGCTTGGATTTGTGGATGGAACTTGCTTAAAAGGATCATTCAAGGGAGAATTAGCGGCTCAATGGGAAAGATGTATCCTGTGGTACTCTCATGGATTAGCAGTACTGTAGCTCCAGAATTGATCACTACAATTGTATATACTCCGAATGTAAAACGAGTTTGGGATGATTTCAAGGAAAGGTTTGACAAATCTAATCTCACCAGAGTATATCAGCTATGGGCAGAAGTATCTTCACTAAAACAAGGTACTGACTCTGTCAGAGTCTATTATTCAAAATTGAGAGATTTGTGGGATGAATTAGATGTATTAGTACCAGCTCCTATGTGTAGTTGTGATGAGGCCAAGCCCTATATTGAACACTTAAGTCAGCAGAGGTTGTTGATGTTTCTAATGGGCTTAAATGAATCATATAGTCATGTAAGGAGTGACATATTGCTTAAGGCAGTTGTGCCTACTGTTAATCAGGCATATGCCACAGTCATACAAGAGGAAAGTCAAGAGATTACTAGGTGTAGTGGACATTAACAAGGAGCCTCTCACTATGCTAGTCAATAGAGGGCAAGGTTTCAAAGGAAAGAAGTTGTTGGATAATCCTTGTGTACACTGTGGATGTAGGAATCACCTATCCAAGGATTGTTATAGGATAGTAGGATATCCTACAGATTTCAAAAGCAAAAGGAAGCAAGAACAAGGTAGTACTCAAGCAGGAAACAGTGGTTATAGGCAAAAACAAGGTAGTACTCAAGCAGGCAACACTGGTTATAGACCTAGCAACAACATTCACAATGCAGGATCTGGTTCCAGACCATATGCTAACTATGTCACTGCTGAAGGAGAAGGGCGTGAACTTACTCTCACTGAGGAGTACAACTATGTGAAGAATTTAATACATAATAAACCTACAGAAACTGGTGGAGAAAATGGTGAATGAAAGGCAAACTTGGCAGGTAATGTGTCACTGACACCTCCTATTTATGATCATGATTGGATCATTGATTCAGGTGCCACTCATCACATTGCATCTTCTAAGGATCTGCTAGATGAATTGAATTGTCTAGGTGATCAAAAGTCAATTACTGTTCAATCACCTACAGGGAATAGGGCTCATATTACAAGTACAAGCAGCTCCACTATCTTGGGAAATTGTAAAGTGAAGCATGTATTACATGTGCCTGATTTCAAGTTTAACTTACTATCAGTTGTCAAATTGACTAAAGATCTGTCCTGTAGTGTTAGTTTTTCCCCTAACTGCAGTGTGTTGCAGGACCTCTCCAGTAGGAAGGTGATTGGGATTGGTAGTATATCTGATGGTCTTTACTTGTTGAAGGATACAATAAAAGCAGTGGTAAATGCTACAGTGAAGGATGACAGCTTAACCACATTGTGGCATCTGAGACTTGGCCATCCATCTATCACAGCCATGAAACACATACCATCTCTTAACATTCATCTATCTGATAAACCATGTTGTCACATATGTCCTCAAGCAAAGCAAAGTAGACCAGCATTTCATGATTGCTTACATAAGTCTAGCAGCATTTTCCGATTATTACATGTAGATGTTTGGGGTCCTTATAAGACTCCAACTTATGATAGAAAGTAGTACTTTGTTACCATAGTAGATGACTACAACAGGTTTCCTTGGGCCTGCTTAATTCACTCAAAAATTGAAGTTCAGTCTGTAATAAAAAACTCTCTGTTAATGGTGAATACTCAATTTGGTGTTAAAGTGAAAGTGTTGAGGTCTGATAATGGCGCAGAGTTTGTGAATTCAAAATGTAGAGAACTATTTGCTTCTCTTGGTACTGTACATCAAACCTCCTGTGCATACACACCCCAACAGAATGGGGTGGTTGAAAGAAAGCATAGACACATATTGAATACTGCTAGGGCCTTAAGATTTCAGGTTGGTATACCTATTTCTTATTGGGGACACTGTATAAAGGCAACATTTACAAGGGAAGTCTCCACATGAATTGCTATATGGTACTCAACCACAGTTAAAGTCGCTTGAAAGTATTTGGTTGTCTTTGTTTCATTTTTGTGTTGCCTAGATCAGATAAGTTTGTTCCCAGAGACGAGAAAGGAGTTTTCATGAGGTATGCAGAAATACAAAAGGGATCTAGAGTTCTTGATCTAGAATCTCATTCATTTCATGTTAGCAGACATGTCACATTTGAAGAACTTCAGTTCCCATTCAAAACTGCCTCCTCTCACCAAGAATCAGTTGTTTCTGGAGATGATGCATATCATATTTTCCCTGATGATCATAATACTAATTTTTTAGCACCTGATCCTGTTGATATCTTACAAGATGAGAACTTTCATGGTGCCTCTGATGAAGTTCCTACACCTGAAGAGGTTGGAGTTCCTACAGTTGCAGAAGATAGTGCCATACAAAGTCCTGCCCTTCCAATTCCAACTGTTGAACACTGTCCTGATCCTTTAGCTACAGAGGACATTGGCCTACCATCCACACCTGTTCTGGTTCCTCCTGAGTCCACCAATGCCAGACCAAGTAGGTCTCTTAAACCACCTATTTGGCACAAGGTAATGTCTTCCAAACAAGCTCACACTGCTTGTCTTTATCCAATCCATGACTATGTTACATATTCCAAGTTGAATTGTTCTTATAAATCATTTCTTACTCTTCTTTCAACCACCTCTGAGTCTTCTAATTTCAAGGAAGCCTCTAAGAGTAAAGAGTGGGTTGCAGCAATGCAAGATGAAATTACTGCTTTGGAGCAAAATGGTACTTGGATAGTAGTAGATCTTCCTCCTGGAAAAAAGGCTTGGATCCAAATGGGTGTACAAGGTTAAACTTAAGGCTAATGGTGAAGTTGAAAGGTACAAAGCAAGGCTAGTTGCTAAAGGTTATAGCCAGCAAGAGGGTCTAGACTACCATGAAACCTTCTCCCCTGTAGCTAAAATGGTTACAATCAGGACTGTCATAAGTGTGGCAGCTTCACACAACTGGCCTCTTCACCAAATGGATGTTCATAATGCCTTCCTGCAAGGTGATCTTCTTGAGGATGTTTATATGGAGATGCCTCAAGGTTTTCAGAGGCAGGGGGAGTATAAGGTGTGTAAGCTACTTAAATCTTTATATGGTCTGAAACAGGCTTCCAAGCAATGGAACTTGAAGCTTACTGAAGCTCTATTAGCTACTGGTTACTCACAAAGTCCTTATGATCATTCTCTCTTAACCAAAAAAGATGGAGAAAACATAGCAGTGATTCTCATCTATGTGGATGATTTACTCATAACAGGGAATAGTGGCAAGATGATACAAGAGTTGAAAGACTCACTTCATAGCAAATTCAAGATGAAAGATCTTGGTGATCTCAAATATTTTCTAGGAATTGAGATGATGAGGTCCAAAGATGGTATACTGATCAATCAGAGAAAATATGCACTTGAGCTAATCTCAGACACTGGTCTTAGTGGTGCAAAGCCAGTAAACACACTTTTGGAAGCAAACATTAAGCTCACCACTGTGGAGTATGATGAACTAACTGGAGCAACTGAGGATCCTATACTCAAGGATGTCACAGGATATCAAAGGTTGGTTGGAAGATTATTGTATCTTACTATTACAAGGCCTGACATCAGTTTTTCTGTTCAAGTATTGTCACAGTTCATGCAGCAGCCTAAAATTTCACACTGGGAAGCAGCTCTGAGATTGGTCAGATATATCAAAAGTAGTCCTGGTCAAGGTATACTGCTGAGTAGTAAAAAGAGCCTAGAACTTGAGGCATATTATTATTCAGATTGGGCAGCTTGTCCTAATACTACAAGGTCTGTAACTGGATACATGGTCAAGCTAGGAGACTCTCTTATATCCTGGAAATCTAAGAAACAACACACTGTAAGCAAGAGTTCAGCAGAGGCTGAATATAGGAGTATGGCTGGAGCTGTTGCAGAGGTGATCTGGTTATTAGGAGTATTGAAGGATCTGAATGTCAACATTATCACACCTATAAGATTGCATTGTGATAGCAAGGCAGCAATCCAAATTGCTGCTAATCCCATATTTCATGAGAGGACTAAACATATAGAAATTGACTGCCATTTTGTGAGGGAAAGGATCAAGAATGGATTGATACTACCCACCTATGTAATACCAAACAACAGCCAGCTGATTTACTGACAAAGGGCCTAGGAGCAGCTTCTCATTATATGTTATTATCCAAGCTTGGAGTCTTCAACATATACTCAAACTAAAGCTTGAGGGGGAGTATTGAGATTTAGCTAGATATAGTTGGGTGTTAGTTGTATGTTAAATGCTAAAGCTGTGAACTGATGATTAGTTGTTGGTTAGTGCAGTGAGCTGGAAGTTGTTATAAGTTTGTTGTGTAACTAACTTCCAACTGTCACTTGAGTTAGTTAGCAAAATGCACATGGTGCAAAATGTATTGTCTATAAAAGGAGGCACTTCTCCTTCACTGAGATACACGAAATAATAACAAAGTTTCCTCCAATTCACTCTCTATCTCTGCATTCTCATCCATGGAAGATCAAGCTTCCATGGATTCCACTTCACAGTCATAAAGTTTTCAGGAATAATCAACTTAAACACTAACAGAAGTTAGTTCAAATGACTTACAAATTCTGACTTGCTGATGCAATAAGGTTTAATGGTGGAAATAAAATAAGGATGATCATCATCACCAGAAGTTGAAGTAGATACTTGTGCATTGAGAGGACTCGTATTCGAGGACTTATTCATAATATCTGTTGTTTATAAGGAAAAACATAGCCAAAAAAAAAAGACATGATAAGAAAGTGTAACAATTAGGATAAAAAGGAAACTATAACATGTGGATATGTTTCAAAAATTAGCAGGGGGTCACTTTCTCAACGAAATTAGGCCACAATTTCAATTTACCACCCAAATAAAATAAAAAGTTCAAAAAGAAGACTTTTTCCAAGATGGAAACTTGCCTTGAAACTTCTGCAATGGAGTTTCTGCTTTACTAACAACTTGAAACTTCCATATTGGTGTCTCTCCACTAGTAACAACCTCAAACATAATACGATCTCCTTCCTCTAAGCAATTATCAGCAATGAATTTACGCCATCCATCTCCAATATAGACTTCAGTTTCCCAATAACAGAGCTTTAAATACCACGACCTTTGTCTTTCATCTCTTATAATCAAATCGTACTTCTTGTCGATGAGACCGTTTGCCAATGCAAATTGTCTAGGGACATACTGAAATGGTGTATACCATTGCACATAAAAATATTAAATAGTTCGAATTCTTCATATTTGCACTAGAAATAACTTCAATTAGCAAAGAGAAAAATAATAAAAAGGATTTAAGTTTGACAATTTAAAAAACAATTACATTAAGTGGTAGCAGGTTTACCCTTTTTTCTGGGTTACTGGAGTAATACTTACCACAGATTTACTTGCAATTGCCTAACAAGTAATCTAATTGGGTAAAAAAATTACACTATCGGGAGTATAAACCCAACTAAACTCTAAGAGACATGGCACATATGCTTCCTAGTAAAAAATTATCCGCCGACTGGTGTTTTCACCAAACTAATGTATGCATGAAATGTGTTGAACATACACAATTAACTTAACCATAATTAATTAACGCATATCTTCACTTCATTAAATCACTTAACCTTGACAGTTACTTGAATTATATTGGCTCAGTATAAACACTCTGTGCCGGTAAGTATTTACCCATGCTACCTTCAGTTCTGTCAAAGTTTAGTGGATAAATTGAGCTCTGAGATGAGCTCCTATGGTAACTTCCGGAGAGTTCTACAGAGATGGAGCTCTAGAGAAAAGGAAGGAAGAATGTAACAATTGTGAAATGAAAATGAACGAACAAACTCTATTAGCTGTAATCAAGAAGATTATACACAAGAGATTAAGCAAAGAGAATATCTAGCTAATCTAACAAACTGCTAACAAACTAACTGCTGACCCCACTTCAATTTTGCTAACTAACCGACTAATATTCTAACTAACTAATGAGAGTACCTCAGGTACAACTAACAAGTACAAGACACTAATGCTATAAATACTTCTCAATAAATTCAATGAGCATTGAGACTTACCAAAACACCTCTTGAAATATAATATTCTTTAATAGTGCATTCAAAATGAGATTGATCAAAAGGCTTGTTAGTAGCAGCTTCTGCATGGGAAGAAGTCTTATTTGACAACTTGATGCCTTGGCTCGGTTTTTCTGTTACATTTTCAAGAAATTAAATATGACAAATGATACTTGATGGATGGGCATAATTTAAATATCCACCTCCACCTTTTGACTAATCCAACATTAGTGTTTATTATAAAATCAACATCATTTGGCTTATGTATTGTTTCCCGTTACAGGTTGCGCAATTTAATCAAGAAAATGACACTTCTATATAACACTTCAATTGCATCATCTCTCTAGGAAACAGAAAGTGTAAATTTATTTTCTTAATTTGTAACTAAGCTTAGTATGATCTAAAATGTTCCTGTGAATTATATTTAATTTCATGAAAAATGTTTTACAGAGCAATTCATTTAATTAATAAATCATTTCTAGCTAGCAGGGGAAGATCTAGGTTCAAGAAAGGGGGTTTAATAGAACTTCTTTCACCGAAAAAATTATACTGAGCAAATAAGATAGAAATGAATAAGTTTTTATTATATAACTGTTGAATCTTCTTGACACAAGGAAAGATTCTAATATGGAGATAATAACAAAAATATCATCAAATAAATAAGAGGCTGGCTATAAGATAGAAACTTGCCGTGGAACTTCTTCAATGGAGTTTCTCCATCAGTAACGACTTGAAATTTCCATATTGGTGTTTCTCCATTAGTGACAACCTCAAACATAATACGATCTCCCTCCTTTAAACAATTTTCAGCGATGATTTCATGCAATCCACCTCCAATGTAAGCTCGAGCTCGAGAACTGCCGGAACTTAGCTTTAAATTCCACGACCTTTGTCTTTCATCTCTTACAATCAACCCGCACTTCTTGTTGGTGAGACCATTTGCAATTGCAAATTTTTGAGGCAGATACTAACATGGTGTATATAAGTGTATAAACATTTGAACACATCATTAAAAAGTTCATATTCTTCAAATTTTCACTGAATTTATAACACCAATAAATAAAGAAAATAAAAGTTGGGGAACGCTTCCTTTAGTCCAGTGGCAGAGACAGGTGGATCTAGGATTGCAGCTTTATGCATTCTAGATTTTCGAACGACTACTTCAAGTTCTAATAAGAGGGTTCTAAAGTTAATATTTGTACATATTTAATGAATTTCTTAATACAAATACATTATTTAAGCAAAAATTATTAGGTTTGGACGAACCCGTATCTGGGCTTTTACCACTGGACTTCTAATCAAATGCATTAGAACACCCATCGCCTCAAATTAAAGCTAATTAACCAGTATGCAACCCTAATTTTAACAATAATTTAATACTACTTACACTAAATGTGTAAGTTATTGCTTTAGCCTAAGATTCTGGAATAGTTTGTGTGAAATGAGTTTGACATACCAAGGAACTTCTGAAAAGGCAACATTGTCTAATAGTGCATTCAAAATGAGATTGACCAAAACGCTTGTCATGAGTTGCAGCTTGACAGTGTAAAGATTCTTTTACATTATGAGATAGCAAGATTACAATTTCTTTGGGATAGGGGTGGGCATTCGGTTCTTCGGTTCGGTTTTATCAAACTTTGGTTCGGTTTTGAAAACATGTACACCAAACACCGTACCGAACTATTTTGGTTCGGTTCAGTTTGTTTCAGTGTTTCTAAAACGGGTTTTTCGGTGCGAATGAG
The DNA here is from genome assembly GCF_947179165.1 of Solanum dulcamara. NCBI lineage: Eukaryota > Viridiplantae > Streptophyta > Magnoliopsida > Solanales > Solanaceae > Solanum > Solanum dulcamara. The sequence continues at coordinate 5,437,952 of NC_077241.1, read as the reverse complement.
AAATAAAATGCAGACCAAATCAAAGTAACAGGGGTGATGATACAAGTTTAGAACATGCTCTATCAATGTGTCAAGTTACGAAAACAAAACAGGACATTAACTAATGTGAGAATCCATTCAGAGACTCCTCCAGAAAATAATGCCAATCTGCACATTAACTATTTCACAACAACTAATGTGAATCCAGTCCGACTCCTCCATAAAATAACACCAAACTGCACATAAACTATTTTACATCAACGAAAGAGAACATCAATACCAATTATTTCATCAACATCTCGGCATCAAAAGGTAGCACTTGAGAATGAATCAGGAATGTAGTATGTTTAACAATTAATTCACTCACATGCTCCACCAAGAAACCAAACTATGTGTACTCAGAAACAATCAAAATAAAAATGCAAGGAAACATCTTTCAGTTAAATGCAAAATGACTCTTCCTACTACAACCATCCAAACTACTTGAGGGGATTTCAGCATAACAACATTTTAAAAGTTCGGTATTTTGGTGCACCAAAGAACCGAGATCCTCACACCGAAGAACCAAACTTCCAGAAAAAAGAAGAAAAAAAATCGAAGAACTGAATTAGTTCGATTTGGTCCGGTTTTAATGCTTAGCATAGAAATTTACTTACAATTACATAATAAGTAATCTAATTGGGTAAAACAAAAATTCACACTATTGGAGTATCGAACTAATTAACTGTAAGAAACATGGCACGCATGCTTCCTTTAGTGCAATGAGTCTTAAGACTTACCAAGTAACCTGCTGAAAGACTGTATTGTCTTATAGTACATTCAAAACGAGATTGAACACACGGCTTGTTAGTAGCAGCTTCTGCGTGGGAAGAAGTCTTATTTGACAAGTCACGGTTGGGGCTCATTTTTTCTGTTACATTGTTAAGAAATTAAATACAGTCAGACCACAATCATCCTCTATAACAACATTTCACTATAACAACCAAATTTTCTATGAAACCGAATTTTTATGTTATGTTATATTATATGTTCTCTATAACAACATTTTGCAATGGCCGCAAAAGAAGTATCAAGACAAACGATGATGTTGTAACAGAGAGGATTGACCATATAGCAAATGATACTTAAAAATGAACAGAAACTAAATATCCACCCCCACCTTTTGGCTAATTCCATATCAATTTTTCTTATGAATTAAGCATCATTTGAATGTATTGTTTCCATTAAAGGATGCATAATTAATCAAAGGAATAATTTCCATAAATAACCGAAAATGGAAGTTGAGGACCGAAACTGGCCTTTACAGATTTCAATCTATAAACTTGAATGAATACATACAACAAACTGCACTTTCATCAGACTTTGATTTAAATTCAGTTAAGATGAAATACTTTAGTTATAACAAGAAGCAGCTAATATCTTTTTCATACATTTCAATTACACCATCTCTAGAGGAAACAACAAACAACATACCCAGAGTAATTCCACAAGTGGGGTTTGGGAAGGTTAGTATGTACGCAAACTTACCCCTACCTTTGTGGATTGAGAGGCTATTTCCGATAGACCCTGGGGTGCAAAAGAAGTTTTCGAAACATAATTGCAAGAATAATATGACAACAAAATAGCAAGATACAAAGCAAATGAAACAACAAGTAGTATTAAGCAATAAAGAATAAGAGATTATGAGACTCCTAAATAACCCTAGGCTCTCCCACATAAAGCGTGATAATGCCCAGTTACTTACTAGCCTTCTATCAAAATCCTCGACCTCCAAACCTTCCTATCTAGAATCATGACCTCAGTAAACTGAAATTCTTTCATGTCATGTCCTGTCTAATCAACAATAACAACAACATACCCAATGAAATCCCATAAGTGGGGTCTAGAGAGGATAGGATGTACGCAGACCTTACCACTACCTCATGAAGGTCGAGAAACTGTTTCATTTCTCTCAATTCTTTTTCGGCCTAGCTCTACCTCTCTTAACTCTTGCTATAGCCAACCTCTCACACCTTCTTACCGGTGCATTTCAACTCCTCTTCACATGTCTGAACTACTCAACGTCGCTTCCCTTATCGTGTCTGCTATAGAGGTCATTTTCACCTTGCCCGTATAACTTCGTTCCTAATCCTATCTCTTCTAGTAAGCCTACACATCCATATGAGCATCTTCATCTCCATTGTTTTCATCTTCTGAATTTGGACATTCTTAACTGGCCAACACTCTGCCTCATATAATAATGTTGGTCTAACTATCACTTCGTAGAACATACCTTTTATCCTTGGCGATACATTCTTATCGCACGGTACCTAAGAGGCAAGTTTCTATTTCATCCACTCCGCTCCAAATGATGCGCGACATCATCAATCTCCTTGAATTATTGACTCAAGATACTAAAAACTTTCTCTTTTGGATAGGACTTGTGTCGCAATCTTCACCTCCACCTCCACCTCATACGTTCTGTCACTGAATTTGCACTCTATGTACTTTGTTTTATTTCTTCTCAACCTGAAACCAAAAGTTTCTTGGGCCTATCTCCAAAATTTCAATCTATCGTTAACTCCACCGCACATCTCGTCAACAATACTATATCATCAGTGAATAACATGCACCACAACACCTCATCTTGAATAAGGTGTCAATCCGTCCATCACTAAGGCAAATAGGACGAGCACGGGGCGGACCCTGGGTACAACCCCATCACAGTCGGGAAGTGTTCTGAGTCACCTCCAACAGTTCTAACCCGGTCTCGACTCACAAAAAAAATGATACATCATGTGTGTTTTTGACCATTATCTTTTTCTTCATTTGTAACTATGCTTTGAATCTCATGAAGAGTGTTCTACAGAGAGATTCATTTAATTAATAAATCACTCCTAGCAAGGGGAAGATTAGGTTCAAGCAAGGGGGTCTAATAGAATCCCTTACAGTGAAAATTATTTCAGTGCAAATAGGATAAAAATGAAGTGTTTTTGTTATATAAAAGCTATTAAATCTCCTTAGTATATTAAGGAAAGATTCTAATATAGTGACGATAAAAAAGATCATCAAAAAATATGAGGCTGCATAAGACGAGAAACTTGCCTTGAAGCTTCCTCACTGGTGTTTCTCCATCAGTAACAAATTGAAATTTCCATATTGGTGTCTTTCCATTAGTGATAACCTCAAACCTAATACGGTCTCCTTCCTTAAAACAATTTTCAGCAACGAATTTACGCCATCCATCTCCAATATAGGCTCGAGCTCGACGATTGTTGGAATTACACAACTTTAATTTCCATGACCTTTGTCTTTCATCTCTTAAAATCAATCTGCACTTCTTGTTGGTGAGACCATTTGCAAGTGCAAATTGTAGCGGCAGAAACTGACACGGTGTACGTATAAGTGTATAACCATTTGACCACATCATTAATAAACAGTTCATATTCTTCAAATTTTCACCGAATTTACAACACCAATTAACAAAGAAAGTTAAAAATGTGCAACGTTTCGTTTAGCCCAGTGGAAGAGACAAAGGCGGAGCTAGGATTGCAACTTTATGAATTCTGGATTTTAGAACGATAATAAGTCGGTTCTAAATTTAACATTTGTTCATATTTAATCAATTTTTCAACACAAATACATTGTTTGAGCAAAACTTATTGAGTCTCCGGCTTCCAATCAAATGCACTAGAATCCCCATCCCCTCAAATTAAAGCTAATTAACCAGTATGCAACCAATACTACTTGCACAAAATAAGTAGTTTTGAGACTTACCAAGAAATTTTTGAAAAGGCAATATTGTGTAATAGTGCATTCAAAATGAGATTTTTTACAAGGCTTGTCATGTCTAGCAGCTTCTTCTTCCGCCTCGTACTCCTCCTCCTCCTCTTCTTCTTCCGCCTCGTACTCCTCCTCCCCATCACCTTCTTCCACCTCGTACTCATCCTCCTCCTCCTCTTCCGCATCCTCTTGTAGATACACGGGATATTCTCTGTCACAGTGAGTTGAATCAAGTATGGAAACTTCAAATTCCATGTTTCCTTCATGTCTAAACACCAATATATTTCCCAATTGCAAATCAAACTCCTCTGCAAATTTTCCCCAATTACCCTCTTCGAATCGATGGTTATTAAGCTTAACCCGCCACTCCTTACCATCCCTTTTCAGTACAGCTTCTTTAAAATGCTTGTATCCCTTCAGATACTTCAAGAAACCAACAGGAATTTTCTGCAGTAAAACAAATACTATGTATAAATTTAAAAATTAGTCTTGTGAAATACATAAAGAAGGATGAAATAATGTAATCATTACTTACAAGACCATTCTTGAAACCTGGCAAAATGGGTTTGAGAAAGTGAGGTTTCTTTGGAGGGATTTTCATGGAAAACAAAGAATATGTAATTAATGTTGAGGAAACTGGAAAGGTAAAAGAATTATTTCAGGTGAAACTATCACTTTGTTTGGATACTTCTTACATGTTCTTTAATAATGTATCATATATTATATTGTACTGTGTGTTATATGTGTCATATTATATTTTATTTTAATAAATACAATGATTTGATTGATTAATGTTACACATTCATAATTTAAATAATAAATCTATAAAAAAAAGTAAGATGTGAGGTAAAACTATAATAAAAAGGTAGAGTAAAAGATAAAATATAATTATTAAATAATAAATGAGAAGAAAGTATCAAGGTAACGAAGAGATCACATCAAATCGATCGTTATAGAAAATGGGTCTTTTCGTTGTTGTCTAAAAATGAATTTAAACGATACAATAAGATTTAAGTAACAATCAAAACAAATATTATATTTAAATTAACAATGCAATATAATACAACACAACCGCTAACAGCCATCCAAACAGGGTGTATAGACTTGGAGCGGAAGGGAGTGTTTGGATTGACATTTTTATAAGTAGCTTATATTTGATTTTTGGCTTTTTAACTTATTTTTATACTATTTTGGTTCAAAAGTAAGTGGTTATAAGCATTGTTTTTGGTCTTTTTCAAATATCTCCATAAATAAAAAATAAAGAGTTTAAAAGTAAAAAATAAATTAAAATTAGTTAATTCAAACACCCTCTTAATTATGCGCACATTAATTACGTTAATAATAATATTTTTTATTTGGCCTCAAGTTGGATTTATGTAATTCAGTTTTTAGTGTGCATAAGTGAGTAATTAAATTTGTATAGAATTAAATAAGTAGGCATGCACATCACATATGACATTCTACGTGGCAATTTTATGAAATATACTCAAACTAATTTATATATGTTATGTCGGATGCATGTCTTTTACATGTTCAATTTTATAAAGGTTTAAGTATTTATTTGTATACATTCAAAATTAGAAAGTATAAATAATAAGTAAATTAAATTAAAAAATACGTTTATGTATTATGTCATTAATTATAGTGGCAAATGGATGTGGTGGGTTGAGCGGAATACATATAAATGGTGTTCATACCATTAGTTTATGTATATGTTATTAACACATAGTACGTGTCTTTTTTACTTGATTTCAACTGATATTTATGTTTTTAATTTTGTGTGTGCACAAATAGATATTTTAACTTGTATAAAATTGAACAAGTACATACACATCGTACATGGTATAATATGCGTTTTACATGGCATAATACAAATCAATTCGAGTGTATCTCATGCAAATTGTCATGTAGGACAAATGTATTTATTTGTACAATCTTATACAAATTTAAGTGTTTACTTGTACACAATCAAAATTGAAGAGCACAAATTTCAATTGAAACTAAATTAAAAAGCACGTTTATGTATTAACATATTTATGCGATGACGTCAGTTCTATGAATGTAATAAAATTTTCATACGAGGAGATATTGTGTGACATATTCTACTAACATACATTTGCTTTTAGTGATGCTTCCGTAATCTTCGAATCTATATAATACTGTTTCTTAATTTTTAATAATTGAAAAACAATATTACTTATTATAATCCTTATTTCTTAAAAGTCATGTTTGGTCATTTGAAGATTCTATCGATGTTCGACTATTTTTTATTGTTGATTTAAGATGGAGGGAGGATATTATTTTACAAACAAAAAGTCTAATCATCCGTAAAAGTAAAAATAATAACCTAAAAATCATATCTATACATCAGAATATTCATTAATATTGTATTAATTGAATTCCTTGGTCAGCACCAAAAAGAAAAGAGGCGAAATACCTTTTTAAGATATCTCAATTATTAATATTTGAAGAAAAAAAAACCCACTGAATATCTTATTACAATTAGTCAATAATTTGATAATCAAACATTTTTCAAAATTCAGAATTGACTAAATTCATACTAAATCAATATAATTTTGATTTTTTAGATTTTCTCGATTTTTCGATGTTTCAATGTAAGCATTTTACACAAATTTTTGTTAATTTTTTTTTTTTTGTAAAATATAAGGTGAATGTCACTTTTTTTTTTCTGATCATACTTAGTTCTGTTAATTATAACATAAAATTATCTACCACAACGATCATAAAAGTAGAAAATTTTCATCTATTATACATCGACGACTTTTACATTTAGAGGCTGAACTCTTTCCAACTTTATGAACACAATTTTTTTTTATTAAAATGGATCGATTGCCGTCACATATTAGAAGTATAATAGTTGTATTTAAGTTAATATGTATAAACAGAAAAAAGTTCGGACTTTATTTATGTGTTAAACCACTATTGAATTAATAAGATATCGTTGATTCGATTTAATAATTATCTACCTATTATTGATTAAATTATTAATTAATCAATTTACTTGATATAAAAATTAAAATCAAAAAATTAACTTTTATGTACTCTGGCTGTGACTTCTCAATAATCCATATATATATATCATATATAGTAAAGATATATTTACTTTTTGAGTGTATCATAATATATATTCAGTATATAATTCATGTATAAGTAATTTATATTATATAGTCAATATATACTTTTTATAATTTTTGACAAACTATATTATATAATCACAATATATTTTTTATAATTTTAAATATTTTTTATGTAAATAAAATATATCTATATTTATTATAAATTAATTAATTTATTATATATATTTAAAATTATCCCATAATTATTTATTTGGTAACTTCAAAATAATCCGTCTCTTATTATATAATAGCTTGCCAATCATAATATAAACCGCACTAAACAAAGTGTGTCATGCGACAGACTTTCTCAGAAGTCATTAAGGATATCAAACCAGGTCATCAATAGATAATCACCCTCCAAACCAACGTAGCGAAGAATAAATTGTTCTTAAACATTTGTTATAAGATGTTAATTACATAACCAAATACCAACAATTCAATTAGACTTTTTCCATTTGAATAATTATCATTATGATTTAAAAAAGAAAATATATTAAAGATCTTCTTTATTTCAATTTTCATCAACAATTACAAGGCATAGAAGGAAGATCCGATGCCTTAGCATAAGCCGTCAACGGCGATTTCTTAAAAACCCTACTCCCGAAAACCATAAACCCTAACGTATGGCCAGCAATCGCCGCCAGAAAAATGCCGCCATTGAAAGACATCACAGACAGCATAACCAAATAAGCCAAACCAATTCTGATTCCGTACAAAGCCGTCTGAATCAACCCAGCCGCTACATGATTTGCACTCTCTTTGATGTAATTTGTATGTGAGAGCCACTCGACGAAGAAAGCAAGTAGAAAAACGACGAAAAGTGCGAAGACGTACATACCGATGTTATTGTATCCCGGCCAACCGGAGAAGAGAATTTCGGCGTTTTTCCCCCAGAAAAACGTCATGTGCATCATCATCATGTGATGGCTGTTCGCGGCGGCCGGCGGCGACGGCGCCATATTCATAGCGCCTGCTCCGTGCATACGAGTAGAGTCGTTCATCTCTGCAAATTGATTCGTCTCTTCTCTGTTGAATTTTCTTCTTCTTCCAAATTGGGGAGTGAAATGTGTGATGGAGGAGGTGTGTACTATACATGTTTTAGATAAGCCAAATTGATAGTAACAGCTGAGTAATAAATGTTCCTATAATACAACAAGGATAGTAGAAACTTTTTATTTTAAGACCAAAAATACTTATTTTTTTAAAAATAATATTTTTTCGAGAAAATTAAACGTTTAATCAATAACATATCTATAACATATCTAGTGATATCTCATTAGTGGATCTGAGGAAGATAAGATATACACAGATTTTACCATTACCTCATTGAGATACAGAGGTTGTTTTCGAAAGACCATCGACTCAAAAGTCACAATCTCAAGTAAGAGAGAAAAATAATATATATAGCATAATGACAATAAAACGAAAAGCTATGCAAATTTTGCAAGACAAGAACAAAGTGTTTGATCAATTAATAAAATTATTTTTAGATGAAACAAAAATAATTTTCTCCTATTGGGATGAAAGAGTAGTGGAGATGAGGGTGAGAAGATGCGTGTTTATTTCAGAGAACCAGTTTGAATTTATGCCGAGACGCTCAATTACAGAAGCCATCCATCTTATGAGGAGACTGGTGGAGCAGTATAGGGAGAAGAAGAGGGACTTGCATATGGTATTTATCGACCTAGAAAAGGCTTACGATAAAGTTCCACGAGAGATACTATGGAGATGATTGGAGGCTAAAGGTGTACCTATGGCGTACATTAGGGTGATCAAGGACATGTATGAGGATGCCAAAATCAGGGTAAGGACAGTAGGAGGGGACTCAAAGCACTTCCCAATTATGATGGGGTTGCATCAAGGATCAGCTTTTAGTCCGTTTTTATTTGTCTTGGTGATGGATGGATTGACGCGACAAATTCAAGGTGAGGTGCCATGGTGTATGCTTTTCGCGGACGACATAGTCCTAATCGATGAGACTCGTAGCGGAGTTAAGGCTAAGCTGGAGGATTGGAGACATACCTTAGAGTCTAAAGGGTTTAAGCTGAGTAGGACCAAGACAGAGTACTTAGAGTGCAAGTTTAGTGAGACACCTCAGGAGGTTGGCGCGGAAGTTAGGCTTGGTGACTAAGCCATCCAAAAGAAAAGTAGTTTCAAGTACCTTGGGTCTATCATGCAAGATAGTGGGAGATTGACGACGATGTCACACATCGTATTGGGGCAGGATGGATGAAATGGAGGCTCGTTTTTGGTGTGCTATGTGACAAGAAGGTGCCACCACAACTTAAGGGCAAGTTTTACAAAGTGGTGGTTAGACCGTTTATGTTATATGGGGCGGAGTGTTGGCCATTTAAAGTCTCTCACTTTCAAAAGATGAAAGTTGCCGAGATGAGAATGTTGAGATGGATGTGTGGGCATACCAGGAGCGATAGGATTAGAAATGAGGCTATTCGGGACAAGGTAGGAGTGGCCTCGGTGGAAGACAAGATGCGGAAAATGCGACTGAGATGATTTGGGCATGTGAAGAGGAGAGACACAGATGCCCCAGTACGGAGGTGTGAGAGATTGACTATGGATAGTTTCAGAAGAGGTAGGGGTAGGCCGAAGAAATATTGGAGAGAGGTGATTAGACAGGACATGGCGCAGCTACAGCTTACCGAGGACATGACCTTAGATAAGAGGGTGTGGAGGACCCATATTAGGGTAGAAGGCTAGTACATAGTCTAGTTATTCTTCCGTATTAGTAGGCGCATTAGCGCACTATAATTTCTTGTGCTTTGATTTCTATTATTTTCTGTACTTTGATTACTCTATTTTATCTGTGTCACTTTCGTTATTTGTTTTTCCATATCGCTTTGAACTTCTTAGCCTTATCCGACCTCTTTTTATGCTTGTATTGAGCCGATGGTCTCTCAAAAACAGCCGGCCTACCTTGGTAGGAGTAAGGTCTGCGTACACTTTACCCTCCCCAGACCCACGTTGTGGATTTCACTGGGTTGTTGTTGTTGTAATCAGTTCCTTTGAATAAGAGTGAATATATTTAAACACAGCTAAATTATCACATTTTTGCGAATTTATATATTAAACTAGTAATAATTTTTTTTAAAATTACTAAAAATAATGACAAATATAATTTTTGAAACCTAAAGTAAATTACTATTAGTTTATTTTTCAAAAGGTAATCTAAATACACAAGTTTATAGTTTTAATCCTTAAGCATTTAGCAAAACTTAATTTTTAAAGAGCTAAAATAAATTTCTATTCCAATTGAAGCATCACCTACGTTTTTATTTACTTAAAAGTGGAAATAGGAAAAAAAAATAAACACAAAAACACAACAACAAAAAGGATTCAAACAAAAGCTCTTAAAACATCTGGTCTGTCTAAAGGAAATTTGGATTCTCTACTTAATAAGAACATAAATACTTATCTTTTACTCTTTAAGTGGATAAGTACACTCATACTATCTTCCTTAAACCGTTTTAAGCGTAAATGACACAGTAATTATTTTTATTAGTAATTATTATAGTGATTAGTTGTATAGTTTTTTTATTTATTTATACTACTTAAAAAAAACTTTAGATGTGCCAATGTTTAGTCAGAAGTTTTTATAGGCATCTCATTTAAAATAGAAACATTTTAATATGAAAGCAATACATTAACCACAATATGAAAAGCCACGATGTTAGAAATGCATCAAATTTATTAATTTTTTTGTAATCGTGACGTTCGAGCTAATTTTTGCGCATCTCAATTATCATTTTTCTTCTTTGTTGGCATTTCTCTCTATGTTTCACTATATAATAATAATACAAAAATCTATTTTAATTTTTTTTTCTCAACTAATTTATTTAAAAAGTCATCTCCATAACTCATATCACTTCATTTTCATAGCTTTTGTTCTAATAATACCCATTAATCTTGTGTCTTATTAATATGCAAGCACTAACTTATCATATATATATATATATATATATATATATATATAGGTCCATAAAAATTAAATTTAAACTTTTCATGTTTACTAATTATAACATATAGAAATGCATGTATATTAATTTTCTAATACATAATCCATAAAACTAAGTGAAGCATAACACATAATTTATCTCCTAATTAATCTCCTTATATGGATATTTGATATAGGCTTTGAGACTTTATATTGGAAAAGGCATAGCTTTTTTTTTTCTTCGAAAAATTGGCAAATCATTGTGTAATCATTTACAATTTATTGAATATAAATTTGTAGAATGGTTCAATTTATATTAAATTCAAGATATATTAGCCCAAATAAATATTTTGGATTAATAAAATTAGGTCGATTATTTAAGCCCAATAAATGTGGATTTAATTAAAAAACCTAAATCCATTGATTTGGGCTATAAAGATGACTCCACTTTGTTAAGCCCAATATCATCTCATCCTAGAAGCCCAAAATCATGTCACATGCCAAGGTTAGGTGGCAATCCAAGTCAAATTAAATAAGCCACTAGAATTATGCCATGTGTCAAAGTTAGGTGGCAATCCAAGTCAAATTAAATAAGCCACTAAAATCATGCCACATGTCAGAGTTAGGTGGCAATCCAGGTCAAATTAAATAAGCCACTAAAATCATGCCACGTGTCAGAGTTATGTGGCAATCTAAGTCAAATTAAATAAGCCACTAAAATAATGCCACGTGTCCATGTGACATGTTCTGACCAATCAAATTAAAACTCTTCAACAAAGAAATCTGATTGGTCAGTTCAAACCAACCAATCAAATCACACCCTCATACCACTCCCTACAACTATAAATAGGGGTCCTCATTATTCTGAAAAAGGGGTTTTTTGAAGAACAAGAAGCAAGAAGAGAGCTCGTGAATCAAAGACCGCAAATTCTCTACAAAGCTACAAAGTTCAAGCAATCAAATTCAAGTTCAAGATCAAGAACGAAGACAAATATCAAAAAGTTTGAGATCAAGTTACTTGTTCATATTTATCGTTCGTCATAACCATACAAGTGTTCGTGATGAATAATTCAAATCCAAATTCGAAGACGTAGATTCAAGATCAAGCTATTCAAGCCCTTGACTCTAAATCAAATTCAAATTCAAGTTCAACGTGTTTCATATTATTTGAAGAATCAGAGGATTATTATAGAGATTGTAACCGCATTACATTTTGAAATCAAATATTATACTTTGTTACTCCAATTTTCCGGTCTTGATTATTTATTTTTCTCGGCTCGAAAATTTGTTGTTTACAAATTTTGGCACGCCCAGTGGGACCATCTCTACCTCTCATCTCTTCACATCGATCATCAAACTTCAAGAACACTTAAATGGCATCTAAGAAGTTTGACTCCAGGACTATTATTGCTAAGGCTACTGATTCCAAGTTTTCATCTGAGGTGGAGAACATACTGGATGCTACTATGGGAAGTTTGGGACCCATCACTAGGAACAAAGCAAACTTGCTAGGACAACAAGCACTTCAAGTGCCGTCCGCATCAGTTCCTATTTTTGATCTTCCATCTTCAAAGGGGGCAAGATTCTTTCCGAATGAATTGGAAGAAGGAGAGAATATAGCTGATATTGTTGAAAAGACGTTGGCTTGACTTAGTCCTTTTAACACGAGAAATTGCACTATTCAAGATGAAGATGATGTCTTGATCACTAGATCTGCCTCAGTCACTCCACGTAACTTATTTCAGACAGATTTCAGTTTGAGGGAAAATCCATGCTTTGCTCCATCATCTATAACGGCCATCCAAGCGATGATGACTAACACCTCAACTGTTGAAGAACAACTGGCGAGTTTGACGAAGGCAATTGAAGGTCTAACAAAATATGTACAAGATCAGGATAATCGAATTGTCAAGTTGACGGACAAAGTTGAGAATGTTATGGAGGGGGACTCAAGTCATGCACCTGGAAAACGTCCGATGATACAAGAAAAGGGAGATTCAGTTACAAAGCAAATAAATGTGGGTGATGAGCTGCAAGTATCTGCTGAAGGAGGAATTCTCATTCATCAACTGAAGGACTTCATTATGGGAACTATCAAAGATAAGTATGACGTGTCTTCAAAGTCATCATTCACATATGCAAAGCCATACACTTCAAGAATCGATGTTTTGAAGATGCCTGCAGGTTATCAACCTCCAAAATTTCAATAATTTGATGGAAAGGGAAATCCAAAACAACACATTGCCCATTTTGTTGAAACCTGCAATAACGCTGGAACATATGGAGATTATCTGGTCAAGCAATTTGTGTGCTCCTTACAAGGAAATGCCTTTGACTGGTATACGGATCTCGAGGCAGGCTCTATTGATAGTTGGGAACAACTTGAGCATGAATTTCTTAATCGCTTCTATAGCACAAGGCGTACTGTAAGCATGGTTGAACTCACAAATACACGTCAATGGGAAGATGAACCCGTCATTGAGTTCATCAACCGATGGAGAAATGCAAGCCTCAATTATAAGGATAGGCTTAGTGAAACTTCCGGCATAGAAATGTGTATTCAAGGAATGCGTTGGGGACTTCGTTATATCCTACAGGGTATTAAACCCAAATCATTTGAGGAACTAGCCACACGTGCTCATGATATAGAGTTGAGCATGTCTGCAAGCGGGATTGAAGGACCAATTATTTATGGTCCTCGCAAGGGAAAAGACAAAATGGAGGTAAAGAAAGGGGGAAAATCGGCACCTAAGTTTGGAAACAAGGAGTCGATGAGTGTTAATGCCATACCTTTAAAAGTGGCTACAAATCTAAGCAAGAATCAAAGGGTGAAGACCACAACTTTTTAGAATAACGCTGGTAGAAAGCTGACTTTGAAGGAAATGCAGGCAAAAGAGTATCCCTTCGTGGACTCAGATGTTCCTGCAATTTTTGAAGAGCTTCTGGCGTTAAAACTCTTTGAGCTACCTGAAATGAAGCGTCCAGATGAGGCTGGGAGGACTAATGATCCAAATTACTGCAAATATCACCGTTTGATGGGCCATCCTATTGAAAAGTGTTTTATCTTTAAGGAAAAGATTATGGACTTGGCCCGTGAAGGAAAGATATTGCTTGAAGATGAGAAGGAGAGTTCAAATCAAGTCTCTGTCACTTTTGGTTCACTCGACCCCATAGTTCTTTGCAACTTTGTCGAAATACATGATAGTGGTGATGACCTAGCCACATCACCATCAAAGATGATTAAATTTGGTGACTTCAAACCAATAAATGTTAACGTATCATCGCTTGTTCCTTTGATAAATGAAGTAATATGGGAAGATAAATCTCTAGAGGAAAACCAATCTTGCGGTGCTTATACTGATGATGAAGGATAGATTTTAGTGACACGACGAAGACGTCGTAAAATGAGCTTGCAAAGAGAACCAAATAAGCAAGTGACTAGAGCGAAGATAAGAACAAAGTGGTGCCATCCACCTACCCCTAAAACTCAAAGGGTAAAGAAGAATGTGAAGAAGTCAAGAGTCGAGGGAAATTACTATCAAAAGCAACGTCCTCCGGTGACATTAAAGGAATTCTTGCCAAGTTGGTTTCGTGAAAAGATTTCTCATCGTGCCACCAAGGCCTTGTGTTGTAACATTGATAGAGAAGAGACGATGGTAGAAAGATCATCACCATCATTACCTCCATCACATGAAGTCCCTATAAAGCCTCACTCTGAAGAAGTGGACACTTGTGATGCGAAGTTTACATTCACTAATGATGATCTTTTATTGGGTGAAGTGTTGCATAATCGTCCTTTATATATGGTAGGTTTTGTGCGTGGACATAAAGTAAATAGGATCATGGTGGATGATGGATCTGGGGTCAATATTCTCCCTATTCGTACTGTGAAAGAACTTGGAATACCGATAAATGAACTATCTGAAAGTCGTCTGATGATTCAAGGTTTTAACCAAGGGGGGCAGAGAGCCATTGGTGCTGTCAAATTAGATATAACGATGGGGGATATGCGTTCGAGTGCATGGATACATGTTATTGACTCAAAGACCTCCTATAACATCTTGTTAGGAAGACCATGGATACATGAGAACAAAGTAGTACCGTCCACCTACCATCAATGTTTCAAATACTTTGAAGATGGAGTTCAAAAGAAGGTAGTTGCTGATGATGAACCTTTCACCGAGACGGAAGCGCACTTTGCTGATGCAAAATTCTACTTAAAGAATCGTGTTTCAAAAGAAGTTAAAGTTGATAACGTGATACCTGCTGATATCACAAAAAAGGTTGATGTAGCACCTGCTAATGCGAGGGTCATGATTGAAAAGGATAAAACACTTTCAGATATGAGTAAAGTACCTAAGATAAGTGAGGCATCTTCAAGTAAGAGAATGATTCCTGTTTCTCACTATGTCCCAAAGACAAACAAAGTCAAGATCCCACCCTCTGAGTTGCAGAGTAGTAAGTTGACATTCCCTATCAAGCAAATTGATGCGATCAAATCACCTTCAAAAATGATACAGGGATTTGTCAGACCATCGAATCATGATTCACATGAATCACTCCCTAAAAATCGTACAAATGAGGGTTTTGACCCGAATGCATATAAGTTGTTGGTGAAAGCAGGATACAATCCCAATGAAGCTTCTAAAGTAGGGAAGCTTCCAAATGAAGTTATTGAAAGGGCAAATCATGGCCTAAATCCAACTCAAAGGATGATGATAGAGAAAGGGTATCATGTCAAGCAATCGCGCGAAGGCCTGGGTTACAAACAACCGTCACCAATCCGAATCTCTATAAAAAGGATGAGCATCAACTATATTACCCCTGTGGAAAAATCGATGATGTTCAACAAAAAACCTTCTCTGTTTGATCGACTTAGTGGCATGACTCCTAACGTTTCTGCATCTGATCGACTAATAGAATCAACTCAAAAAATTTCAGTATTTGATCGATTGGGACCAATGAAAAAGAAATACAAGCGCCAAGGAGATTATAGAACAATGGAAGAACGGGTATATGCTCGGGAGCATAATTCACCCAAGAATTGGCCCAGTTTGATCCCTTCTAGAATGAGGCGAGAAACAAAACTTGTAGTTTCATGTGGAGATGTTCTGAGAGCAAAAACTCATACCATAGTTCACACTAGGGAGCGAGATGAAGATGAAGAAAGTGTGGGATCATCAAATCACATCACAATTTGTGACGAAGAAAGTACTCCACTATATGCAAAAATTGATGACAGGTTTGTTGATATTCATGCATGCCATCACATATCTTTTAATGATGGTGATCCTCAAGAAGATGAGGATGCTGAAGATGCGCCACCTGAACTCGAGGAAGGGATAAAGAATACTGTTGATGCATTGAAGGAAGTAAATCTTGGAGTTGATGATGATATAAGGCCTACATATGTGAGTGCTTCGCTGGATGACGATGAAGAGAAGAAATATATTGAGCTGCTTATGAAATTTAGGGATGTATTTGCTTGGAGTTACAAAGAGATGCCAGGGTTAGACCCTAAAGTTGCAGTTCATCGTCTTGCTGTAAAACGAGGTACTCGCCCTGTTAAACAAGCACAACGTCGCTTTAGACCTAAATTGGTTCCTTTGATCGAAACTGAAGTTAACAAGCTCATTGAAGCAGGTTTTATTCGTGAAGTCAAATATCCTACATGAATTTCAAGCATTGTACCCGTAAGAAAGAAGAATGGCCAAATACGAATTTGTGTTGACTTTAGAGATCTTAATAATGCATGCCCTAAGGATAAATTTCCTCTTCCAATCCCTGAGCTTATGATTGATGCTACAACTGGATACGAGGCAATGTCCTTCATGGATGGTTCATCTGGATACAATCAAATTCGCATGGCACCAAAGGATGAAGAACTTACTGCATTTCGCTCTCCTAAAGGTATATATTGCTACAAAGTGATGCCTTTTGGTTTAAAAAATGCTGGAGCCACTTATCAACGAGCCATGCAGAATATTTTTGATGACATGCTTCATAAAAATGTTGAGTGTTATGTCGATGACTTAGTAGTAAAATCAAAGAAGAGTGATGACCACTTGAAAGATCTGAGAATGGTGTTTGAACGGCTTCGAAGATACCAACTCAAAATGAATCCTTTAAAATGTGCCTTTGGAGTTACTTCGGGAAAGTTTCTCGGTTTTATTGTTCGACATCGAGGAATCGAGATTGATCAAGATAAGGTAGATGCTATTTTGAAGATGCCTGAGCCAAAAAATATTCATGAGTTGAAAAGCTTACAAGGAAAATTAGCATATCTTAGGAGGTTTATCTCAAATCTGGCTGGGAGATGTCAACCATTCAGTCGCTTTATGAAGAAAGATGTTCCTTTTGAATGGGACCAAACTTGTACCAATGCTTTTGAGAACATAAAGTCTTATCTAATGAAACCTCCAGTACTTGTAGCTCCTATACCTGGAAAACCATTGATTTTATACATTGCAGCACAAGAAAGGTCAGTAGGAGCACTTCTCGCACAAGAAAATGATGAAGGGAAAGAAAATGCCCTATATTACTTGAGTAGGATGATGACACAAAACGAGATCAAGTATTCACCTATTGAGAAGTTATGTTTGGCACTCGTGTTCTCAATTCTGAAGATGAAGCATTACTTCCAGGCTCATATTATACAACTTGTCTCTAAAGCGAATCCTATCAAGTTTGTCATGTCCAAGCCTGTCTTAAGTGATAGGCTAGCAAGGTGGTACCTCCAGTTTCAACAATTTGAGATTGTGTATATATCTCAGAAGGCAGTGAAAGGACAAGTGCTAGCAGATTTCTTGGCCAATCATCCAATTCCGAATGATTGGGAGTTATCTGATGAATTACCTGATGAAGACGCAATGCTAGTAGAAATTCAGCCACCTTGGAAGATGTATTTTGATGGTGCTGCACATCGTGAAGGAGCCGGTGCTGGAGTGGTATTTGTCACTTCCCATGAAGAAGTTTTGCCATACTCCTTCACTCTAACACAAAACTGCTCCAATAATATTGCCGAATATCAAGCACTCTTACTTGGGCTTGAGATGGCCATTGATATGAAACAATTGCAACTACAAGTTTTTGGGGATTCCAAGTTGGTGATCAATCAAGTCTTGGGTAATTATGAAGTAAAGAAGCCTGAGTTAATCCCATACTGAAATTACGCTCAAAAGATGATAGGGTGGCTTGGAGAGGTGACTATTCAACATGTCCCAAGAAAGGAAAATAAAAAGGCTGATGCATTGGCAGCTTTAACTTCTGCATTAGTATCTCCTGATGAAATACAAGTTGTGGTTTGCCAAAGATGGATAACTCCACCTCCAATTGAGCATGAAGAAGAATTTCAACAAGTTATCGCCACTTCGGTAGCTGAAATTGACGATTGGCGACAACCAATAATAGATTACTTGTGTTATGGAATATTGCCAGAAAACCTTCGAAGAAGAACAGAAATCCGACGACGAGCCCCTCGTTTTCTTTATTATAAAAATACACTTTACAGGCGATCGTTCGATGGAGTTCTCTTACGATGTTTGGGGGCAGATGAATCTACTCAAGCTATGCAAGAAGCGCATTCTGGAGTATGTGGAGCGCATCAGTCTGGACCAAAACTTCATTTTCACATAAAAAGGATGGGATATTACTGGCAAACCATGGTGAAAGATTGCTTGGATTACGTCCGAAGATGTAAAACTTGCCAATTCCATGCGAATTTTATACATCAACCCCCAGAAGTATTTCACCCAACTATTGCCTCATGGCCATTTGAAGCTTGGGGTTTGGATGTTGTTGGACCATTGCCTAAGTCCTATGGTGGACATCTGTACATCCTGGCTGCAACTGACTACTTCTCAAAATGGGCAGAAGCTGTTTCTCTTAGAGAAGTAAAGAAAGAGAATGTCGCCAACTTCATTCGAGTTAATATTATCTACCGTTTTGGTATTCCTCGATACATATTAACAGATAATGGCAAGCCATTTGATAACAAGTTAATGACGAAGATATGTGATCTTTTTGGCTTCAAGCAACGCAATTCCTCTATGTATTATGCGGCTGCTAATGGTCTCGCTGAAGCATTTAACAAGACACTCTGCAACTTGTTGAAAAAAGTTGTTTCCAAGTCTAAGAGAGATTGGCATGAAAGAATGGAAGAGGCTCTTTGGGCATATAGGACTACGTATCGCACGCCAACACAAGCGACTCCCTACTCTCTTGTTTATGGAGTTGAAGCAGTTCTTCCACTTGAACGTCAAATACCGTCATTGCGCCTTGCCATTCAAGAAGGGCTCACTGATGAAGAAAATGCTCGGTTGCGCCTTGAAGAATTGGAGGCTCTTGATGAAAAAAGACTAGAGACCCAACAAAGTCTGCAATGTTATCAAGCTCGTCTAGCTCGATCTTTTAATAAGAAGGTTCGTCTTAGATGCTTCCAAGTGGGTGATCAAGTTCTTGTTGTAAGAAGGCCCATTATTACTTCTCGTCGGTCTGGAAGCAAGTTCTCCGCCAAATGGGATGGACCATATGTGGTACAAGAAGTATACTCAAGTGGTGCTTATAGACTGGTTGACTCAGAAGGATTGCGCATTGGCCCCATTAACGGAAAGTTCATAAAGAGATACTATCCTTGAAGAAAAGAAACTCACTCCTTAAGGTACGAGTATAAACTGCATGTTACTCCTGGCCCGCAAGAGTATAAACTGTGCACGGCACCCCATAAAAAAAATGTCCGCTAGGTTGAAAATCTCGAAAGAGGCGGCCTAGGCAAAAGTTAGGACAAAAAAAAACAAAAAAAAACATCAGTCTCTCAGAACTACGATATGACTTGATCCTCTTCACTGAGGTACGTAAGCGCTTAGAATTACATTCTGAGTTCAGTCGCATGAGTGTCCAAAGAACCCATAGTCTCTCTTGACCCTCTCTACCGTGATCCGTGAGTTACATCCTAATTTTAGTTTCATAAGCTCAAAAGAAATAGGGCACACTATTATTTGAGCATCACAATGTTATTGTATATTGTCATATATGACGTGTGAATTAAAGAGGGCCAATCAAGACAGAATTTGAATTGACTTCAAAGAAATATTCGTACAAATTCATAAAGCTATTAGCTGTGATTATTGTACATGTTGTAGTTTTGGATTCTCTACGCTAAGATACGAATATTTTCTTCATGCGAATATGAATCTATCAGCTTTTCTGTATGTGAAATTCATTTTTGAAGTTTGCTTAGAACTATCCTGCCAGACTTAAACTATAAATTTTGGATATGATAAGAAGTTTGGTTTCTGATAAATTGAACCTCTCCTAGATTTGGTGCTCTCATACAATGATATATCTCTTGTACTATCGAAACACAAAAGGTATCGCAACTCTGAAGAAGAGAAAGTCAAATCTCTAAGGTAAACCATGATTCAATCTGTAAAAAGAAAAAAAAAGTGTTAGCGCTTAAATTAGTAATTCAATAATCATGGTAATGAATCTCAATAATGAACTATTATATTCTTTGAGCAAAACCTATGTCTGACTCAGACGGTGTAAAGTCTTTGCCACAAATCATGTAAAGTCTTTGCCTTAGACGGTGTAAAGTCTTTAGCTTGGACTATGAAATGCCTCTGACTCAGACGGTGTAAAGTCTTTGCCACAAATCATGTAAAGTCTTTGCCTTAGACGGTGTAAAGTCTTTAGCTTGGACTATGGAATGCCTCTGACTCAGACAGTGTAAAGTCTTTGCCATAAATCATATAAAGTCTTTGCCTTAGACGGTGTAAAGTCTTTAGCTCGGACTATGGAATGCTTCTGACTTAGACAGTGTAAAGTCTTTGCCACAAATCATGTAAGGTCTTTGCCTTAGACGGTGTAAAGTCTTTAGCTCAGACTATGGAATGCCTCTGACTCAGACGGTGTAAAGTCTTTGCCACAAATCATGTAAAGTCTTTGCCTTAGACGGTGTAAAGTCTTTAGCTCGGACTATGGAATGCCTTTTCTTTGCCACAAATCATGTAAAGTCTTTGCCTCAGACGGTGTAAAGTCTTTAGCTTGGACTATGGAATGCCTCTGACTCAGACGGTGTAAAGTCTTTGCCACAAATCATGTAAAGTCTTTGCCTTAGACGGTGTAAAGTCTTTAGCTCAGACTATGGAATGCCTTTTCTTTGCCACAAATCATGTAAAGTCTTTGCCTCAGACGGTGTAAAGTCTTTAGCTTGGACTATGGAATGCCTCTGACTCAGACGGTGTAAAGTCTTTACCATAAATCATGTAAAGTCTTTGCCTTAGACGGTGTAAAGTCTTTAGCTCGGACTATGGATTGCCTTTTCCTTGCCACAAATTATGTACAGTCTTTGTCTCAGACGGTGTAAAGTCTTTGACTTGGATCAATAGAATAAAAGTTTATTGCATATGAAGTAATATTTTCATTTAAAAAAATAATAATATATATATATATATATATTAAAAAAAAATAAAAAATGTACCTCATATGTTGATGAACTCAAGAGGATGTGCAAAAATGAGTATCAAAACTGTCAATACCAATGATGAAAATAAATAGAAGGAGAGAGTCTATTTATAGACAAATAGTGATGGTAAGAGAGTCCTTCTTCCAAAGTAATTGTAATTATTTTTTTTGGTAGAACTCTAGTAAAATGATACAAATTTATTCTCTCTAAATCCTAATTGGATGTGAAATTGTGAAAATTTGGGCTATCCATATTCTAAAAGAAGTGTGTCCTTTCAGAATTCTAATTGGATTTGGAAGACAGAATAAAGGGTAGGCATTTGCAAAAAAAAAAAAAAATGTGAAAAAAAATAATAAAAAATAAGTAAATTATCTAGAACGGTCATGAAAGTATTAAATTCTCAATTTTGGATATGTTGTAAATCGAGAAGTCTAGTTTCTATAAAATCACACCGTTCATGATTCTTACGTATCTACAATAAGATATGAATTTTCTACGACAGACATGTCAAGATGAGGAAAAAGTTGTTGAAAATCAAAGAAAAGAAAGAAGAAAGTACCACGGCGCTGATCGTCAAGCTACATTGCTGCAAAACAATGAAGGTCAGACATCTATTTATAGAGGTTTATTAGCACCTATTATAATTAGATTCAAACTTGAATTAGGCTTCTACAAAATTGACTCCTAATCGGATTCCAATTAGTGGTGGAATCTTGCATGACAAGTAAACACCAAAAAAAAAACGAAAAAAAAAACGTGAAAAAAAAAATCATTTTTTTTCTTCTCTTTCCTAATCCTCATTGGATATAACTAATTTGCTACATTCCTACTCCAACAATGATGAAGGGGTGCATCAATATAGTATGAATTCACGGTACATCTCAAAATAAATGGCATGTCATTATCCTACAAGTAATACTTCAAGCCTAGTCTTCAAAAGATAAAATATCTCGACAAGACTTGAAGCAGGGGGCATTTGTAATCATTTATAATTTATTGAATATAAATTTGTAGAATGGTTCAATTTATATTAAATTCAAGATATATTAGCCCAAATAAATATTTTGGATTAATAAAATTGGGTCGATTATTTAAGCCCAATAAATGTGGATTTAATTAAAAAACCTAAATCCATTGATTTGGGCTATAAAGATGACTCCACTTTGTTAAGCCCAATATCATCTCATCCTAGAAGCCCAAAATCATGTCACATGCCAAGGTTAGGTGGCAATCCAAGTCAAATTAAATAAGCCACTAGAATTATGTCATGTGTCAAAGTTAGGTGGCAATCCAAGTCAAATTAAATAAGCCACTAAAATCATGCCACATGTCAGAGTTAGGTGGCAATCTAAGTCAAATTAAATAAGCCACTAAAATAATGCCACGTGTCCATGTGACATGTTCTGACCAATCAAATTAAAACTCTTCAACAAAAAAATCTGATTGGTCAGTTCAAACCAACCAATCAAATCACACCCTCATACCACTCCCTACAACTATAAATAGGGGTCCTCATTATTCTGAAAAAGGGGTTTTTTGAAGAACAAGAAGCAAGAAGAGAGCTCGTGAATCAAAGACCGCAAATTCTCTACAAAGCTACAAAGTTCAAGCAATCAAATTCAAGTTCAAGATCAAGAACGAAGACAAATATCAAAAAGTTTGAGATCAAGTTACTTGTTCATATTTATCGTTCGTCATAACCATACAAGTGTTCGTGACGAATAATTCAAATCCAAATTCGAAGACGTAGATTCAAGATCAAGCTATTCAAGCCCTTGACTCTAAATCAAATTCAAATTCAAGTTCAACGTGTTTCATATTATTTGAAGAATCAGAGGATTATTATAGAGATTGTAACCGCATTACATTTTGAAATCAAATATTATACTTTGTTACTCCAATTTTCCGGTCTTGATTATTTATTTTTCTCGGCTCGAAAATTTGTTGTTTACACATTGTTTGCACAATAATGTAGCTGTCTAAACAATGCTACTTACTCATCCCATCTTTATGAAAAACTTGCATAATTATGCTTTGTAAACTCACTTACCATGCTTCTATGGTAAAAATAAATCATGCATGCACAATTTCACACACAATTTTATAAAGACTGATATTCATATTTACCTCAAGATAAAGAGAATGATTGATCATCTTTAGGAACAATTTCACCAAGTGACGTGAGGAGAGTCCTGCAATTGCCACACAATTATCCAGTGTAACAAAATGTTGTAAAAATTCATGATTACAATCGAGCTAGATAAAATTCTCAACTCCTTATTCTACGTGAATTTCTAATTTTCTTCCACGAATTTTTTCATCAATCATCGAGAGAATTCATGTTCTTTTGTCTCAATTTTCGGAAAAAAAAACTTCGACGTACGTAGTTTCACAATACAAGTGTAGAAATAATATAAAATTAAAGAACATGAGAATTGAGGTGATCAAGAAGTCAAGTAAGAGATTGAACATAAGTAGGTGCTCAAGATTCGTAATAGCATGAAACAATGAAGTTTTGATGAAAAAATCATATTCATTTGTGAATTATAAATCAAAAAAAAGATGAAAGAGGAAAGTGGTAATTAAGAGAATTTAATTAGCAGTCTTTTGGGTTCATATGTGGAGAGTGGAGTAATAAAGATTAGAAATTAAATATAATCATTAATTTCGCAATTAGGAAAAGTTTTATTTTTTGTAATTACTGCTAATTTTTAGTCAATCGGTTATTTTGGAATAGGAACGTTTTTTGATTACTGTCATTTTTATAGCTGTTACACAATACATTTGGAAGGAAGAGTTAAATGTAATAAATGCTCATAATGAGGAAATAGAAAAAAATTAAAAGATTTTAAAACCGAAAATAAGGAAAATATTCAAAATTCTGAGAAAATAGATAAATAGTAATACTGGCCAACTTCTCGCAATATTAAAAATCTAAGTACATTTTATAAAAAAAATAATAAATATTTATCTATTAAGTATCTAACCTTAATTTTTTTCCTTTATTTAAGATTTAAATTCTAGTGCTTTCATCATTTTCTTCTTACTTAAATTCTAAAAAGAAAAAGGCGAATAAATAAATAATAGCATAAATACAAAACTAATTCAATTTAGCCTAAATCAATAGAATCAAATTGTATGCATTTTTTTTTTGTGTAATTTTTGCCTCTCTTTTCTTCTTCTTTATTTTCTTACTTCCATTTCTTCTTCTTTCTTGTACAACTTTAAAACAGTATATTAAATATAGGATAATTCACAAGCTTAAAACGAAATTTCAAACGCTATTTTGAAAATAAAAAAGTGACATATTGCTTGTTCTTATGGCTATTATTAGAAACATGAAAGGATGTTTGTTTTTTTGGTTGATGAGTTTGTATGAAAGATCTCATTAATATTAAATTATATAAGTGATTCTTTTATAATTTTCTTGGTCCTCAATGAGTGAAGAGTAGTTGTAGTTGTTGTTGTTGTTGGAAAGGACATAGAATGAATACAATCAAACATATAAAAGAAAAAACTTAAGAATTATGCCACTTTTTAAAGTTACTCATGAAAGTAAATACTAACCTGACTTATATGATAAATAGTTTCTTTTAAACTCTTAGCAAATTTTTAAGGTCAATGTGTGCATTCATTTTTTCTAATTTCTACATTTTCATAATTAATATTTGTTAAGTGGTTTCCAAATTCTTTTAAGGTCAAGAGCCATTATTGGCACCATTTCTTTTTCTTAATGTTTTGACATTTAATTTAATTATCATTGATTAGGAAAAGAGGAAAATGTCAAAAATTTGAGAAAAAAGATAAATCTCATTCTTGACTTCTTAAATCTAGCTTTATTATATATAATTCAAATAAGAAAAAGGAAAAAAAATAGAAAAAAGATAAATACAAATGGAAATCATAGAGATATGCCACATCACCTTGGCCATGAAAATTCCAAATATAACTTGAAGTTGTATTTGAAATTCGAAAAACACCCCAAAACCTTATTTTCACCTTTTTCACTTTCTCTTTTCATTTTTAAATTTATTTTATTTTTAAAAAAATCCTAATTTTTTCATTTTCATAAAATAACCTCATTTTAAATTATATTCCATGTTCAAATAATATTTTATATTATTTTAAATAATATATTTTAATTCTAAATATTAACTCCAAAAACTATGCCCAAACACAACTCCAACTTGAAAATTCAAATAAAATAATATTTTTTTTAATTTCATGGACAAACGCCTATAAATTTTTTGGTTAGCTATTTGTTAAAAATAATCAATATTTTTTCTCATATTAGCCAAAATTTTCAGAGGAAAATTCATCTGAAAATAGCATGAAAAGTGCACCCCAAAAGATTAATATCATCACGAAAATATAAATACTACTAAACGGTTATCACTCAAAATTCACCATAACAAAAATAAAAAATAGATGAAAAATACACAAAATTCAAAATTCACTATTATAATCATAAAGAAGTCACCTATTCAACCCTTCTACTGCTATATGCTCGTATAAATTCAGTATTCACAACATGGCAGAAGAAAATAGCATCAAATAAATATCGATCAAATTTTATATATCGTCACAAAAACATTCTTCCTCATTCAAAAATAAATAAATTAAAGAAGACAAAAGAATTACCTATACAAGTCCACCTCTCTTTCTACATCACTTTTTCTTGTATCAAAGAGAAGCATAGACATTCAATATGCACTAATTATTCATTTTAATAGGAGAAGTAAAAATTAACATTAAGGCATGATACGTTACCACTACGTGGGCTGATTTTTAAATACAAAAAACAATTTAACGTATATTATTGTGTTATTATTATATTGTGAAATGAAGTGAAAATGTCCAAAAAAAAAAGGAGAAAAAAGATAAATGTAAATGAAGGCGATCGAGAGGAGCCACATCATTTTGTCTATGTTTCTCCTTTATATTATATATAGAGATGTCAGTGTTGGGGTTGGGTTGGTTGATCGCCCAAAAAATGATTCTTATCCCATCCGTCAAACCCTGGATAGGAGGGTGTGGAGGACACACATTAGGGTAGAGGGCTAGTACATATTGGTTTTATTCTCCCTTATTCGTAGGCGTATTAACGCACTATGATTTCTTGTACTCTGCTGTATGTTATTTATGGTATTTATGTTATTATCCAATAATAATATGTACTGTTTTTTGTGCTTTGATTATACTATTGTTTGAACCGTTTTCGTTATCTACTTATTTACTCTAATATTCTTGTCTGACCTTGTTCTATGTTTTTATTGAGCCGAGGGTCTTTCGGAAACAGCCGTCCTACATTGGTAGGAGTCAGGTCTGCGTACACTCTACCCTCCCCAGACCCCACGATGTGGGATTTCACTGGGTTGTTGTTGTTGTTGTTGTAGACCCATTTTCTTTTAAATATATATATATATATATATATATATATATATATATTAAAAAATTCATGGATTGATTACTTTGGAAAGAATTTTTTTAAGTAGAAAATATAATAATTGAAAAATAGAGTAGTGTTTAGTTAATTGTAACATTTTTTTTATTTCACTATGTATTTTGTTGCATCATTTATATTCTGATGATTATCATGAACCAACATTATTATTCTTATATTAACTTTTACATTCCTCTTTTCAATATTTTTATTCTCTCATTATTGAATATTCTAAAATCTCTCATACGATCAAACCTTCTACATTATACAAAATCTATTGTTGTGTGTTTACAAAAAGATCAAATTTACTTTTTGATGTTTTCTTTAAATTTCAAGCACTAAAACTAATCAACACTATTTTAATATCATTATATCAAATACAAAGCAACATTATTTTGATATCATTATATAAACTTTTAAAAAATTTGAGTTAAGTTTTATTATTCTAACTTTATAACATATATTTTTCATTGAAAATTCGCATTATTTTCATTCTTACTTAATTCATAGTCCATGACTCCATGTATATCTATCTTTTCGGACATCATTTGTAAAATTACACTGAACATGTTATAATTATTCAATTTATATATGTCAACTAAAAAAATAAGATAACTCTATGAAGTTTGGCTGTAGACCTCCCAAACTTGTTGAGACAGGCATACTTATGTTTATTAGGAATTTATTTTACTAAGGGTAATTTTGAATGAAAACAATAATATATATCTTGATTTTGCTAAAATTGACAAGTATAAAAAAAAGAGGGCTTTAGAGCAATAATGATGGTCAAGGTTTGAGCAATGAAAGTAGCCATTAGGCTGTCTGAACGCGAGAAACTTTGTGCAATGCATTGGCCTCGGAACAAGTAAAAAGAAAAAAAACTATTTTTAATATAAGAATCAAGTAAAATGAAAAAGAAAAACTAAAAAAAAAATGGTACGTCACATCATACAACAAATTTAGCAAAATGTTATGTCACTCTAACTCTCCTAAAATATTGCCGCACTTGTGCCGAATTCTCCAAAAATGCATTATTTTCTGAGAATTCGACAAGTACGGGTCGGCAATTTTGGAGAGTCCAAGCACCATCATAGGCAAAATGTACAAAGATCCAAAAACATTACATTCACTTGCTTGAGTGCTTGCCCATCACCAACTGCTTCATATTAACTTGTCAATTGGTTTCCCTTCCCAGAAATTTTACCTATAATTTTCAAAACAAAACATAGCCTATGTTCTGATGTTTTATATGGAAATCTCACCATAAAGAAATAATTGTTACGAGATTTGACAAACATAATCAAGTTTTCAATATGTCTATCGGAAACAGACAAGGTTTGCGTACACGCTACCCTACCCAGACCCCACTTGTGGGAATACGACACTGAAGAAAACATATCAATTAATAAGGGAAGCAGTATAGTTTAGAGAAAACAAACCATAATAACAACAAAATAATGTGGTAACTGAAATAACACAATAGACAACAGATGGTAACAAATATCAAAATCAAGAAAATACATGTATAAAACTAATACCACGACATATACGGTGCTCCCAGACTCCCACCAAGCCTAAATCTGCCAGAAAGCTAGTCAAAAGCTCAACTATCTACTAGCCTTCTACCCTAATCCGTGCCATTCATACCCTCCTATCTAAGCTCAGTCCTCGATATACTAAAGTTGCACCATGTCCTATCTAATCACTTCTTCGGCCTACTTCTACCTCTCCTCATACCCACTATATCCAACCTGTTGCACCTCCTTACTGGGGCATCTGCACATCTCCTTAGAAATGATACTTGTATTCAAATAAAAGCCAGCGATAAGAATGAAAAGGAATTATGCTCTCTTAGATACTTTCGCCATTTTAAGTAAAAGTTACTTCATCCGAGACATATACCAAACAAAATCATATCTTATGCGAATATAAGATGATCGAATAATAACACGATGCTTAAATGAGGAAACTTACCATTATATTTCCATATTGGTTTTTCCCCATTAGAAACAACCTCAAATATTATGCAATCTCCTTCCTTTAAGCAATTTGCATCACGTAATTCCTTCCATCCACCTTTGATACATGCACCAGGGCCAAAAGAACGTAACTTGACAATCCACGACCTTTCCTTTTCATCTCTAATAATCAAATCACAGTTCTTGTTGGTGAGACCATTTGCAATTGCAAATTTTGTAGGAATGTACTGAAACGGTTTATAACCAATTGCACAGATAATCAAAGAGTGGTATACTTCATATTTACACCAACAAACAAAGAGGGGGAAAATGGTATTCTTGAAAGGACTTCTTAAAGTAAATTTTAGACTTACCAAGATATCATTGATGAGGCTATAGGGTTTAAGAATGCATACAAAATGAGACTGACCAAAAGACTTGTGAGTGGCCGCTCCTGCATAAAAAGAATATTAAAAGAGTTAGTACGATAGTATATAACGCTTTCAATGCATTATTTACGAAAGCAGTGCATAAATAAGGCCCAATTTGGGTATACAACCAAATTGTTGCTACAAAATTTACTTCCACAGAAAATGTTTCAGAAAAACAATCATTTTGAAAATCATCTTCCATTGTTTGGTTGGGTGAATTTTTGAAAATGTTAGTTGCTTATGAAGAACAATTTTTCACAGTTTCTAACAACCAAGCCAGCAATACATAATTTTATACAAGATGTAATATAGTGTCATGGTTCATACAACACATAAAGAACGTTGTTAGAAATAAGAGGTTGCTTAAATGAGAAAACTTGCCATGAAATGTCCATATTGGTTTCGCTCCATTAGTAACAACCTCAAACATCATGAAATCTCCCTCCTTCAAGTCATTTTCAACACGAAATTTACGCCATCCCTCTGCAATATAGACTGCAGAACCGTAGGTATCCATCCTTAAATTCCATGATCTTTGTCTTTCATCTCTAATAACCAAAACACATTTCTTATTGACGAGTCCGTTTGCCCGAGCAAATCGTTTAGGAAGGCGCTGAAATGGTTTATAAGTTATAAAGATTTGCACATATCATCAGCTTCATTTTTTCGCTGTATCATTACTCCAATAAACAAAGACAGGAAACAAAGAAAATGGCGCAGATGCTTTCTATACGAACTCACAAAGTAATTCCTTGAAAGACAATACGGCCTGACAATGCACACAAGATGAGATTGACCAAAAGAGCTGTAAGTAGGAGATTCTTCCTTGAGAAAAGCCTTTCTTATTGGCACGATGTTGGGTTTTGGTTTGTCTGTGACATAATAAAGAACCAATTCATGTCAAGAAATCAAATATGAAAAAAGATTACAACTAGGATTCGTTTGATTGGGTGTATAAGAATAGTACGAAATAAGGTTTATTAGTAATCCTGAGATTAGGTATGCTGACATTACATTTTATCGATTGTTTGGTTTGTTGTATTAAATGAATTGCGTGTATTAGAAAAGAAATAGTACCCATATTGTTAGTGTCATGGTTTACTATGTATAAGAATAGTACTGAATATGGTATATAACTAATATAAACACTACCAAACAAGGGCTTACTATTTTAAAAGTGTAGTTGTTTATGAAGAACATGTTTTACAGTATGGAGAACCAAACACCAAATAGTTTTGTCGAAGATGTGATATAATGTCATGGAGTATTGTATATAACAGATGTTTAAGGAAGTTTCAAAATGCTTACTCGAAAGAGTAAGGAAGAAGAGTTGCTTTTATTTAAGCGGAATCAGAGCTCTTGGGTAAGAAGGCAGGAAAGAAAAGAGGATCATTAACAAAAAGAGGTTGTTTTAATTGAAAAAAACTTACCGTGAAATTTCCATATTGGTTTTTCTCCATTAGCAATAACCTCAAACTTCATATAATCTCCCTCCTTTAAGTCATTCACAACGCGGAACTTGCGCCATCCACCTAATATATGGACTGTAGAATTGTGTGTAGCTAACCTTAAGTTCCATGATCTTTGTCTTTCATCTCTGATAATCACATCACACTTCTTGTCGACAAGACCGTTTTCCTTTGCAAATTGCTTAGGAAGGCGCTGAAATGGTTTATAACAATTTGCACATATGAATAAGATACACTTCATACTTTTGCTGTAAATAACTCCAATAAACAGAGGAGGGAAAAAAATAAAATGGGGCAAACGTTTCCTTCAATCATTTGAAATGAGCTTTGAGACTTACCAAGTAACCTTTTGAAATGCAATAATGTCTGACAATGCACTCAAAATGAGATTGACTGCAAGGGTTGCAAGTACCAGCTTCTGCATAGGGAAATGCCTCGCCTGACGACATGATGCGGACATTCGATTTTCCAATTAAATTGTTAGTTATAGAGAAATCCATGCCAAGAAAATGAAATATGGCAAAAATTATTACAATCAAAACATGAGTAGAACCTAAACATCCACCACATTATTATTAGTTAGTTTTTCAACTAATTAAACAAGTTGAAACTTATGTTAAGATTAGCGGTGGCAAATGGGCGGGTTAAAAATGGATCACAACCCAACCCTCCCATATTTCATATGGGTTAAAAACGGGTTAGGTGATGGATTGGTGTAAAAAGCAGGTTGACTCATATTTTTATGAGTTAATTGTTAGGGTTTCTTCTTTGATTTTCTTACCATATTTGAGTTTTACTTTTCTCTGGAAGGAAAGTCAAAGCATTAACATAATCGCTTTTAGTTTACCTAAAAGGAAAATGTAGTTATCTTCCATATTTGTTAATTCTTTCCTTAGAGGAAAAGTATGAAACTCTATAAATTTAAGACCCTTCTTCTCATACAAAAAACTCAATAGCATCGTTTAGAGTTTTGAGGGGGGAGATTTTCTCTCTGCAGTTTTTATGTTTTTTATTAGTTTTTAAAAATGTAGGCCAATTAGCCAAATCATATAATAATATTATACCTTTTAGTATAGTTTCATTTGTCATCCGATTTATAGGCAACCTGGTTTGCAATTATAAGCTTCCGCATGAAGCCCTGATTCTTTCAAACCCAACATTAATAGTACTCTATTTTAAAGCAAATATAGGTGGAAATTGCCACTACCAAAGGCAGAAAATTAAATTGTTTATACATGATGAGGTTAAACTTATTTTTGATGTATATATAGCATATTTTGAACGCCTTTTAGCTTCTTCACGTGTTTACTTTGCATATTTTGAACCCCTTATGATTGAAAATCCTGGCTAGGCCACTGGCCACCACTAGTTAAGATTAAGGAATCCTAAAGATGTTACCTTTGATTTTGATTTCAAATTTCTTGGAAGTCTCTTCAAAACTATTGCATCCTGCTTCTTGTTGAAGATACTCTGCATATTCTCTGTCGCAATGACTCGAATCGAAGATGGAAACCTCAAACTCCATGTCTCCTTCATGTTTGAAAATCAACAAATATCCCAATTGCAAATCATTCTCCTTAGCAAACTTTTTCCAACCCTCTTCTAATCGCCATCCATTCACCTTCACCAGCCACTCTTTACCTGCCTTTCTTAGTATTGCATGTTCAATATGGTCCTGTTCCTTCAAATACTTCAAGAAACCTGTAGGGATTTTCTATAGTACAACACAAACTTAACATCGACAACATACCTAGTGTAATTTATGAAATCTGGGGAGTGTAGCTTATGACTTATAAGCCAAAAATCATAAGTTAGAATTTGTAACTTATGACTTTTGGCTTGTTTTTGTTATTTTGGTTTAAAAATAAGGGTTTATAAGCATTTTTTAACTCTATCCAAACATTTAAAAACGGCTTAAAAGCTATTTTGACTTAATAATACCTAAATAAAGCCAATCCAAACAGACACTAAGCCGACCTTACCTCTAACTTGGAGGTAAAGAGATTGTTTCAGTATAACACAAACTTGCCCCAAATAATACTACTACCTCCATTTTAATTCGATTGTCTGCTTTCCTTTTTACTCTATTTTAAAAAAATGACTTTTTTTAACAACTCTTTAGTTCTAGTTTAAAAAAGAATCGATTTTTTTTTAACGACTCTTTAGTTTCAACTTTCTACCTGACATGTTTAAGAACCAAGATTAAAGTGCAATATTGTACATTTCATATATATAGCATATTTGGATTGACTTATTGTTTTAGTAGCTTATAAGTTGAAAACTTTTTATAAGTAAAAAAAGTAGTGCAAGCTATAAACTGTTTTCAACTTATAAACTGCTTAAAATAAGTTCATTCAAATAAACTCAACTATTTATTGAGGCTTATTTTAAGCACAAAATGATTTTAAGTTGGCTAGCCAAACACTCAAAAAAAACAACAACTGAAAACAGCTTATAAGCCAATCCAAACCGCCTCATATTCAATTTAAAACCACAATATACAAAAAATTTCTTTTATTTTTTTAAATTTCGTGTCAAATAAAAAACATGACAAACAAATTGAAGCAGACTAGTACTATTCTGCTTTTTTTTAGGACCTGAAATTGTACTAGTTTTCTACCCAATTAAACAATTATAAAATGTTTTAAAAAACTACAGCTTTCAAATTTTAATGTTTCTTTTATCTTTTTTGGGGTAAATTTTTCCACCTCCACAACATCATATATGCAACATATAGTAAATAAAGGAAAGATGAGGAAAAAAAAACTTAAAAAGATATACTTACAAGACCATGCTTGAAACCTTTCTGAATGGGTTTGATAAATTGAGGTTTCTTTGGAGGGATTTTCATGGCAATCAACAAAATGCCCCTTTCTGTTTTGCAATTGACATGTAAGAAAAATCACTAAATTTCTAACAATTTAATGAACTCTGAACTTTTTAATGGAAATGTTGACACCTTTTCAAGGCAGTGTGGACCATTTTGCAGCTTTCAAAAGAGAAATTTGAACACAGAGAAAGTTGTATGGGCCCCATTTGTTTGTCATCTTCCTCAAACATACCATTAAATTTATTTTAAAAGTCTAACATCTATTAAAAGGGCAGTCCGCACTTAAACTTTTGCTATATACAGATTCGAGGAAGGGTTCGACTACAAGGGTCTATTGTACGCAGCCTTATCTTGCATTTCTGCTAGAGGCTGTTTCTAAGGCTTGAACCCGTGACCTTCTGGGCACATAGCAATAACTTTACCAGTTACTCTAAGACTAATATCTATTAATAGTCATATAATGTCGTAGATTAGACTTTAGATTACACCTTTCATATACGAGCTACTATATATTGTTACAAATATTTTTTCATTTTATTCAAAATTTTTGAGTTGGAATTAAAGATGAAATTGTGTTTGGTTATAATTTTTGCATTGTTTGAATGCACTTGACTTAACACATGAAATAAAATTTAAATAAGGTTAATTTTATACAAATAAAAAATTTAAGGAAAAGTTCAAATTTTTTTCAAGGTCTAATCTATTAATTAGACAACATGAGTAATTGGGTGACCTCAATCTGTGTTAACTGTAGACAGGTATACGTTATAAGAAACAAACTATTAGATGAATTAAGGATGTTAATTGTTATAACTTAAAAAATACAAAAGTCAAACTTGAAAATCCGACATACCCAAAACGAACTTAAAATATTCAATTCAATCAGAGTTTATATTCAATCTGAATGATCTCTCAACAACATAAAAACATAAACAAAATTTACTTTGTCCTTTGTAGAATTTGATCATTTCCTCCCAAAACTAAACAAAATTTTACCAATATTGGAATAGCAATACTTCAAATTCCAACATACTTCAAGAGCCAAGAACGAAACAAATCACACGCCTCTATTTCTTTCGAAAACAATGCTTAGAGAGAGAGGAGATATACATTTCAAAAAAGTTCATATCAAATTCTGAAGCAAAGGTGTAACGATTCCAAAAAATTATCAATCAATCAGATAATCGAAATCCAAATCCAAATCCAAGCTGAGCGATGACAAATGCTTGCCTTCTTTCAACTCTTTTAAGTTAAGGTAGACGTTCTTTTCTATTTATTCCAAACTAATTCTTCTCTTTCCTCCGATATGGAACAACATCCCTTCATTTCTCATTCACGGTACCATAATCTAATTACTATCAGTGCTAGTTTCCTTCCCCATCACCAAACTACTACATATTATCCCATCATGGCTTCTGTGATGGTGCTTGGCATCCTTTAATTCCCAGAATATTTGCCTACATTTTCAAAACAAAACATAGCCTCAGTTCTAAGACTGAATTGTATAAAGCTTTACATAACACCTTAGAGGTCTAAGGTAGACCTTTTATATGGAAAATTTGATAAGCAATTGTTTGGACATTTGATACACAATCAAATATCAGAACTAACAATATGACACAAAATAAAAATCGATTTTCTTCTACATAATACACGGACTTGCAGTCTCACACAGAGCACAATTCTCCGTTTCAATTTGTTTGCCCCTACTTTCCTTTTTATTTCGTTTCAAAAGAATGACTCTTTCCTTTTTTTGACAACTCTTTAATTTCAACTTTCCACGTGACATGTTTAGGACTTCAAGATTAAAGGATATTATAGTACATTCTACATGTCTTTAATTTAAGATCACAAGATTCAAAAGTTTTGTTTACTTTCTTAAACTCTGTGTCAAGTCAAAACTAGAAACACAAATTGAAACGAAGGAAGTATAAACTTACTTCCACAGTCCCCATGTACTCTCTAACCAGTCAGCTAAAAATAGATCACCTTCAAGATTTTGTGCAATCGACACAATTTGAAACCTTCAAGATTTTGTGTTAAATAACATTCAAAATCTCAGTACAAATTGTTTTTGGTTCCACAATAACTCCCATATACTAATAACAAAAGAGACAAAAAGGAAAAATAACAACATATACTAACACACAGGATAGTCATGAAACTAAAGGGAGATAAAGAAATACTCACATGAACTATAGGTATTGTGCCATTGTTGGTGAGTTCAAACTTGTAAGTATCTCCTTCTTGAACATTATTTGCTTTTCTGAACTGTGGCCATCCCCTTTTAATTCCAAAGTGGCGTTCCATTTGTCCTAGACACACTGACCATGATCTCTGCTTTTCATCGACAAGAATCATCTCACTTTTAATCATCAACCCATTTGATTTTACAAAATCCATGGGAAGATACTGCTCAAACATATCCCAATATATAGATCAATACAGCGTTATCATAAAAAAGAACTACTAAATTTGTTCAGACCACTCTTACCAAAATAGCTTTTGTGAAGGTGTAAGGTTTGATAGTGGATATGAAATTTGGGTTGGCATCAGCAGATGTTGAAGCTGGTGTTTGCGATATCGGAGTAGTCACATCCGACTTCTTATGCCTAAAATGTGTTATTACTACAACGTAACCAAGAAAAGAAGAAGAAAAGATCATCATGTACATGATAGTTGTAACATTAATGAAGAAATCTAAACGGACATTAGTATGGCTAGCTCTTTCTTTACTTGGTTTGCACATAAACGTACATATACCAATGATTATATCAAGTTGATTTTTATTCAATACTTCTAAAGTATTCAAGAGTCTCTGCTGAAGCATACCAGATAAATTTAGTCAGCAAATGAGACTTGAATAGACAACATACATGCTAAAATTTCTTTAGCAGTGCCAACAAAACGTTAAGTCCAACTTCAACAATGTTCCTCTTAGGGTGCCGAAAGACCATCAAAACAGAATCCATAACAAGCTTTAGTTCCTCATTAAAAATATTGTATTTCATGTTCTTTAAGAAACAAGTTTAAACAGTTACAGAAACTGACGATCTAGAAAGAACTTACCGAAGACAATCTTTTTTTTTTGATGACTGTAGTGTCCGAGCAAGCTTTCGCACACCTCGACAAATTCCACGGGATACCTACCACTTCCCACCAACAACATGTACTAGGTAACACTGTCCACCAAGGCTAGGACATATGGGACGAATCACCTAGTTTTTTTGTCTTCGCTAGGATTCGAACCTGAGACCTCATGGCTCTAAACCACTTCATTGACCACTAGGCCACACCCTTGGGTGCCTTACCGATGACCATCTTAACTAACCAAAACACACAGTCACAGCAAAGGTCTTCTACAGAGCTATTTTATGCATCTCTATTTCACTCTTTTCAAGAAAAAGAACTTTTATCGATATTATTGGTCAAATATTGTTTACACCACATCAATTTTCTGTGAAGTTCTTAAATAACAAAATCTGAAAATTCATCCTGATGGAAGCTGCAACAGAGCCTTTAATTTAGAGGTCTCAATACATAAACATGAGCCAAGGTCCCCTTTATTTTGGATTATTGCCTATGAAAGATGAAGCATTTTGTTATAACAAGTAAAAGCAACTAAAAAGAAAGTACAATATTGAATTCCAACTGTTTGGTTGCGTAAATATTTAACAGTGTAGTTGTTTGTGAAGAACATGTTTTACAGTTTGGAGAACCAACACTATATAATTTTGTCAAAGATGCCATATAGTGTCATGGTGTATATATCAAAGTAAAAGGATCGTTGACAAAACGACTGAGGTTGATTAAATGAGAAAACTTACAGTGAAATTTCCATATAGGTTTTTCTCCATTAGCAACAACCTCAAACATCATATAATCTCCCTCCTTTAAGTTATTCACAATGCAGAAGTCACTTCAAGCACCAAATACACGGACACATGAATCATAGGCAACAAGCCTTAAATTCCATGATCTTTGTCTTTCGTCTCTGATAATCAGACCACATTTCTTGTTGGTAAGACCGTTTGCCATTGCAAATTGTTTAGGAAGGCGCTGAAATGGTTTATAACAATTTGCACATATGATACACTTCATACTTTTGCTGTAAATAACTCTAACGAACAGAGGAGGGGAAAAATAAAATAAAGGGCAGCCCGGTGCACTAAGGCTCCCGCTATGCGCAGGGTCCGGGGAAGGGCCTGACCACAAGGGTCTATTGTACGCAGCCTTACCTTGCATTTCTGCCAGAGGCTGTTTCCAAGGCTTGAACCCGTGACCTCCTGGTCACATGGCAGCAACTTTACCAGTTACTCCAAGGCTCCCCTTCGAGGGGAAAAATAAAATGGTGCTAATATTTCCTTTAGCCTGAAATTACTTGAAGTGTTGAGACTTACCAAGTAACCATTTGAAATGTAATATGGTCTGACAATGCACTCAAACTAAGATTGACCCCAAGAGCTGTGAGTAGCAGCTTCTGCACAAGGTTTGATTGTAGAAAATTAAATATGACAAAAATGACTACCACCAACACATGAATAGCGTCTAAACATCCAATCCGGACATCTATTTGTTAGATTTTAATCTAAACTAGTTGAAACTTATGTTAAGATTAAGGGACTCTAAAGATGTTACCTTTGAATTCCACATTCTTGAAAGTCTCTTCAACATTATTGCCTCCTTCTTCCTGCAGATACTCTGCGTATTCTCTATCACAATGACTCGAATCAAAGATGGAAACTTCAAATTCCATATCTCCTTCATGTTTGAAAATCAACAGATCTCCCAAATGCAAATCATGCTCCTCTGCAAACTTTTCCCAACCCTCTTCTAATCGCCTGCCGTTCACCTTCACCAGCCACTTTTTACCCGTCATTTTCAGTATTGCATGTTTAATATGGTTCTTTCCCTTCAGATACTTCAAGAAACCTATAGGAATTTTCTGCAGTACAACGTAACCTTGTCCCAATTAAAAGAACTATTGCTTTCAAATTTGTGTTTTTTGCTTTTTCTAGGATAAATTTTTCCACCTCCACAACATCATACATGCAACATATAGTAAACAAAGTAGAGATGAAAAAAAAAATGGAAAGGATCACTCACAAGACCATGCTTGAAACCTGGCCGAATCGGTTTGAAAAAATGAGGTTTCTTTGAAGCGATTTTCATCGCAGTCACTAGATGACTTACTGGTCTCGAAGAAAAAATTAGTGGCCTATATCAAAACTGCAGTAGAGTGATAAGTAATAATACAATTTATACAGACACGATGAAAAAAATTCAAGAAAAGGAAATAACCAGAGTCGGGAAATTTTGGTAACTCAATTAATTGACTACTTGAACTTTCACCATGTTGATGGTGAGAGTTCAATTTTCCATCTTGTAATCTCTTCCCCATTTCTCATTTTACCTGCACTTGATTCAGTAATGGCCGGTCTGGATCTGTGGAGAAGAAACAGAATTCTTCCGAATAAATGGAAAAAAGAAGTGCTGATGAGAAATGGGTTTAGGGTTTACTAAGCGGATCCTCCAAGAACATTGAAATTTCTCATCTATACACTATAAACTCTGATTCGGCTTCTTACCATTTCTTTTTCTTTCCATTTTCGCCAAGTTATTGCTTGAATTGATTGCACATATCATAATTTAACATTAATGACTTAGATCTAATTGATTTTGTCCTTAATCATGATTAGAATAATCTATTCCTCCCCTACATTCCTTCAATTCATTTTTAAGAAGTGTCACACCCCGAGCCTAGACCCTGGGAGCGACCGAGGGACCGACACTCAATGCCATTGCTGGCCCGAGCATACCCATAACATGGCATTAGACATGAGCATACATCTAGACATGAGCGGAAAGATAGTTTAAAAACATTTGAGCCATTGCTGGCCCGAGCATACCCATAACATGTCATTAGACATGAGCATACATCTAGACATGAGCGGAAACATAGTTTAAAAACATTTGAAGAGACAAGTCTTGTAAAAGAAACACTTTTCAATCAGATAATCCAAATCCAAATACAAATCCAAGTTGAGCGATGACAAAATGTTTGCCTTCTTCCCAACTCGTTAAGTTAGGGTAGAAGTTATTTTCTATTTATTCCAAACTAATTCTTCTCTTTCCTCCGATATGGAACAACGTCTCTTCATTTCTCATTCACGGATATAAAGCTTACCGTAATCTAATTACTATCATGCATGAAAGAATACTTTGAAAACACAAGTACAACACATGCTAGTTTCCTTGCCCATCACCAAATACTTCATATTATCCTGTCAATGGCTTCTGTGATGCTAGGCAATTGGCATCCTTAATTCCCAGAATATTTACCTACAATTTTCAAAACAAAACATAGCCTCAGTTCTGAGACTGAATTGTATAAAGCTTTACATAAATCATAGAGGTCTAAGGTAGACCTTTTATATGGAAAAATTGGTAAGCAATTGTTTGGACATTTGATACCAACATAATCCAACATCAACACAAAATAAAAATCGAATTTTTTTACACAATACACGGACTTGCATTCTCACACAGAGCACAAATTCACACACTGACTATAAGTCTCCATTTACTCTCTAACCAATCAGTGTCAGCTAAAACTTGACCATTAACGGTACAATCAATACAATTAGAAACCTTCAAACTTGAGTTAAATGACATTCAAAGATCTCAGTAAAAATTGCTTTTGGTTCCATAATAACTCCCATATTTTTATATTCAAAGGGACAGAGGAAAAATAGCAACACATACTAACACACAGGAAATGGGAGATAAAGAAATACTCACATGAACTATAGGTATTGTCCCATTGTTGGTGAGTTCGAACTTGTAAGTATCTCCTTCTTGAACATTATTTGCTTTTTTGAACTGTGGCCATCCCCTTTTAATTCCAAAGTGGTGTTCCATTTGCCCTACACACACTGACCATGATCTCTGCTTTTCATCGACAAGAATCATCTCACTTTTACTCATCAAGCCATTTGACTTTACAAAATCCATGGGAAGATACTGCTCAAATTTATCCCAATATATAGATCAATATGGCGTTATCACAAAAAAAAGAAAAAGTGTTTACTAAATTTGTTCAGACCACTCTTACCAAAATAGTTCTTGTGAAGGTGTAACGTTTGATAGTGGATATAAAATGAGGGTTGGCATCAGTAGATGTTGAAGCTGGTGTTTGCGATATCAGAGTAGACATGTCCGACGTCTTATGCCTAAGATCTGTTATTGTTTTAAAGTAACCAAGAAAAGAAGAAAAAAGAATTATCACAATCATTATGCACATGATAGTGGTAACATTAATGAAGAAATCCAAAAGAACATTAGTATTGCTAGCTCTTTTACTTGGTTTGCACATGAAAGTAAATATATACAAACGGACATTAGTTTATTTTTATTAAATACTTCTAAAGTCTTCATGAGTCTTTGCTGAAGCATACAAGAGAAATTTAGTCAGCAAATGAGACTTGAATAGACTACCTACATGCTGGAATTTCTTTAGCAGTGCCAACAAAAGGTTAAGTCCAATTTCAACCATGTTCCTCTTAGGGTGTCGGAAAGGCCATCAAAATAGAATCCATAACAAGCTTGAGTCCCTCGTTAAAGATATTGTATTTCATGTTCTTTAAGCAACATTTTTTTAAACGGTTACAAAAACTGACGGTCTATAAAGAACTTACCGATGATCATCTTAACTAACCAAAACACAAACATTCCCAGCAAAGGTCTTCTACAGAACTATTTTAGAGCCCGTTTGGATGGGTTTAAAAAAAGTAACTTTTATGTATGAAGTGCTTTTAGAACTTTAAAGTGCTGAAAGTTATTTTTATAAATAAGCAGTTGAGTGTTTGGATAAAAGTGCTTAAATGAGGAAAATTATGTGAATTTTAGGGTTAAAAGAATAAAAAGGGTAGTTTGGGAATTTAGTTAAAATATAAGGGATATAAAAGTAATTTCCATGGTCAAAGAAAATGACTTTAAGCACTTAGAAAAAAAAAGTTAGGAATCCTAACTTTTCATTTTTGACTGACTTTAAGAACTTTCTGGCTTAAAGTTAGCATTAGGCAAACACGTCCAAAAGCTGAAAAGGGGCTTTAAGTTGGTTTTGACCAACTTAAAGCCAATCCAAACGGGCTCTTATGCATCTCTATTTCACTCTTTCAAGAAAAATAACTTTTATTGATATTATTTGTCAAATATTCTTTACCCCACATGAATTTTCTTTGAAGTTTTTAAATAACAGAATATGAAAATTTATCCTGATGGAAACTGCAACGGGGCCTTTAATTTAGAGGTCTCAATACATAAACATGAACCAGGGGCCTCTTTATTTTGGATTATAGCCTATGAAAGGTAAAGCACTATTATTATTACAAGTAAAAGCAACTAAAAGTAAGTACTATATTAATATTAAATTTCCAACTGTTTGGTTGGGTAAATTTTTAACAGAGTAGTTGTTTGTGAAGAACATGTTTTACAGTTTGGAGAACCAACACTAAACAATTTTATAGTGTCATGGAAAGTAAAAAGATCATTGACAAAAAGACAAAGAGGTTGCTTAAATGAGAAAACTTACAGTGAAATTTCCATATAGGTTTTTCTCCATTAGCAACAACCTCAAACATCATATGATCTCCCTCCTTTAAGTTATTCACAGCGCAGAAGACACTCCATCCACCAAATACTCGGACACTTGAATTATAGGTAACAAGCCTTAAATTCCACGATCTTTGTCTTTCATCTCTGATAATCAGACCACATTTCTTGTTGAAGAGACCATTTGCCATTGCAAATTGTTTAGGAAGGCGCTGAAACGGTTTATAACAAATTGCACATATGATATGCTTCATATGTTTGCTGTAAATAACTCCAATAAACAGGGGAGGAAAAGCACAAAATGGTGCAAATGTTCCCTTTAGCGTGAAATTTCTTGAAGTGTTAACGGGAAATGAGTTTTGAGACTTACCAAGAAACCCTTTGAAATGCAATATGGTCTAACAATGCACTCAAAATGAGATTGACCCGAAGAGTTGTGAATAACAGCTTCTGCACAGGGTTCGATTTTTCTATTTAATTGTTAATTGTAGACAAATCCATGTCAAATAACTACCATCAACACATGAATAGCGTCTAAACATCCATCCCGGACATATTCTATTTGTTAGTTTTTAATCTAAACTAGTTGAGACTTATGTTAAAATTAAGAGACTCTAAAAGATGTTGTTACCTCTGAATTCCACTCTCTTGGAAGTCTCTTCAACATTATTCCCCTCTTCTTCTTGCTGCAGATACTCTTTGTATTCTCTATCACAATGACTCGAATCAAAGATGGAAACTTCAAATTCCATGTCTCCTTCATGTTTGAAAATCAACAAATCTCCCAATTGCAAATCATTCTCCTTAGCAAACTTTTTCCAACCCTCTTCTAATCGCCAGCCGTTCACCTTCACCAGCCACTTTTTACCCATACTTCTCAGTGTTGCATGTTTAATATGGTTGAATCCCTTTATATACTTCAAGAAACCTATAGGGATTTTCTGCCAGTACAACATAAACTTCCCCCATTAAAAGAACTATCACTTTTAAATTTTAGTATTTTTTTTCTTTTTCTGTGATAAATTCTTCCACTTCCACAACATCATACATGCAACATATACTATGGCCTTAATAAAATGATTTCAAAACTCTTACTTTACTTACTTAAACTTTGTGTGTCAAGTCAAAATGTACAAGTAAACAAAGGAAAGATGAAAAAAAAAAAAAAACCTTGAAAGGATAACTCACAATACCATGCTTGAAACCTGACTGAATTGGTTTGAAAAATTGAGGTTTCTTTGGAGCAATTTTCATGGCAGTCAACAAAATGCCCTTCCTTCCTGCTTGCAATGGATTTTCAAGAAAAAATTAATGGCGTAAATCCAAATTACATTAGAGTGCTAAGTAATAATAGGAAAATACCGATTGTGGAAAAAAATCTTAATAGTTCAGTTGATTAACTTTGGTAATCTCCTCTCCGTTTCTCCTTTTTCCTGGCCAGACCGGCGGATAATCCAAGAAAACTGTAAACTTCTCGGATTGCCATTTTTGCCAAGATATTGCTTCAATTGGATACAGATAATCATCATAATTTAATAATAATGGCTGAGATCTAATCAATTAAAACAGAGCACTAATTACGATTAGAATAATCAATTCCTTCCATATACTCCGGTTATTAAATGTGCCACTATTTGATTTGGCAGAGTATAATTAATTTTAATTATTATAAGCTAATATTCTTTTTTGGAAGAGATTAAAAAAAGACAGGGTTACATAAAATGAAATAGATAAAATATTTAACTTTTAAAATATAGGAGAAAGAGACAAATGACGTTAAAAACAGTGCATATATATCCCTATCAACTATCGTCTAATATATGATGAATATTTACCCTTTTTGTTAACATATTTATATTTATTTAATTGAAAAAAATTATAATTATTATGAAAGGTGGTATAGTGGATGTCCATTTATTGGACCCACTAGACAAGTTATAGTAGACAAGTTGTCCATACTTGTATTTTATTTTATTTATAAAAGAGCACATCTTAAATGAAAGATGATGCATATACGTTTTCACTCCTCCACTCCTCCTTCTTTCTCTTATTCTCCTTTCCTTCTTATTTTGCTAAGTTAGTTTATTTTATAACACGTTATTAACACGGGCCTCCATCGTTTTGAACTATATTTTTAAGAAGGTAACAAAATGGGTAAGAATATTATTTTTTTAAAATGTCTAATATTTCTAAACTTGAATTTGTTGCTCTTGATATTTCTGGAAAAGGCTACTCATCATGGGCACTAGATGCCGAAATACATCTAGAATCGATGGGTCTGATAGACACCATCAAAAATGACAATACGGCATCTAGTCAAGACCGTGGCAAAGTCATGATATTTCTCCGCCACCATCTTGACGAAGGATTAAAATTACAGTACCTTACATTAAAAGACCTCCTTAAATTGTGGAAGAATCTAAAAAAAAAATATGACCACGTGAAGTTGGTCATCCTTCCACAAGCACGTCATGATTGGCTAAATTTAAGATTAATGAATTTTAAAAATATAACTGAATATAATTCTGTCTTGTTTAAAATTATATCTCAGTTAAATTTATGCAGAGAAGAAATCACTACAGCAACAATATCGCGAAAAGGTTTTTAAGAAATATTCTGAATTACTTTCTCGCCTTCTAATTGCTGAACGTCATAATGAACTATTAATAAAAAATTATGATAGTCGGCCCGTTGGTTTTTTGCCACTTCTTGAAGTGAATCAGGCAAATTATAACCAACAAGAAAGAGACCATGACCCTAGTCGTGGTCATGGTCGAAGAAGAAATTATAATTATGATGCTCGTCTGGCACCAAGAAATGATCAGCAGTATAAAAAGAAGAGTGAAAAGCCAGAAACTTTACCAAAGAAAAATTCAGAAAGTATATGTCATAGATGTGGAGGTATGGGGCACTGGTCACGGACATGCCGGTCATCAAAACGTCTGGT
This sequence comes from Solanum dulcamara, assembly GCF_947179165.1. Classification (NCBI taxonomy): domain Eukaryota; kingdom Viridiplantae; phylum Streptophyta; class Magnoliopsida; order Solanales; family Solanaceae; genus Solanum; species Solanum dulcamara. The sequence goes on along the minus strand of NC_077241.1, from coordinate 5,392,969 downwards.
TCAACAATATCAGGCATCCTTGAAGAGGGCAGAAAATAATCCAGAGATAAACTTTATCTCTGAAGATATAATTGAGCCTATGCAACTGGATGTAGCTGATTTCTTTAATTTTTCAGAAGACAATATGAATATTGATAAGCCTAATAATATTTAAATAATTTCCTTTTTATTTGTCTATACTAAATGATATGTTTGTATTTTTTGTATCCATATAAATAAATAAAATTTGTATAATGGATCATGTTTTAATTATAATTTTTACTTTATTTCTTTTTGTAAAAAAATATAGATATGCCTTAAATTTTGTTTGGATCAATGATCAATCATGAGGATATTTGTGTAATTGATAGTGGAACAACTCATGCCATTTTTAAAGACGAAAAATATTTTTCCAACTTGCTTAGAAGAAAAGAAAATGTTACTATAATTTCTGATACTTTAAAAATGATAGAAGGTTCCGGAAGAGCTACTATATTTCTGCCTAAAGGGACAAAAATTGTTATAAAAGATGCACTATTCTCTTCTAAATTCCCAAGAAACTTGTTAAGTTTTAAAGATATCCACAGAAATGGATATCATATTAAAACACTAAATGAATTGAATACTGAATATCTTGGTATAACTAAGAGTGTCTCACGACAGAAATATATTTTGAAAAAACTACCAACTTTGTCATATGACATATATTATGCAAAAATTAGTACAATTGAAGCACATTTAATCGTAAACCACCAATTTACTGATCTAAATACATTTGTGTTATAGCATGATCGAATAGGTCATCCTAGATCAATAATGATGAGACAAATTCTTGAAAATTCAATTCAACATCCGTTAAAGAACCAGATGATTCTTACGAATGATGAATTTTCCTGCTTGTTATCAAGGCAAATTAATTGCCAGACCATCGACCCTGAAGGTTGGCATTGAATCTCTTGGCTTTTTAGAGCGTATACATGGAGAAATATGTGGACCTATTCATCCACTTAGTGGATTGTTTAAATATTTTATGGTCCTAATAGATACTGCAAGAAAGTCAAAAGAAAAAGTAGAAGAAGAAAAGGCAGCAACAAAAAGAAAAGTAAAAAAGAAGAAACAGTAAACGTTAGGCAGCAATTGTCCTAATTGTTGCCAGCTTTTTGACTAATTGTTGCCAGTGTTTCCTTACGCGTTTTTAGTAACGAAATCGCGTATACTCCTTCTTACGCATTTTCTTCTTCTTATAAATAGAGGGCCTTGTGCCCTCATTTATATCATCCACAATCCCAAAAAGAGAGAGTAAGAATACAAAGAGAGTTATACACCAAGATAAATATTGTAGTCTTGAGTGTCTTCTTTAGTAGTTGTTCCTTTTACAAGAGAGAAGTGTTAATTGTTGTTTTCTCCTTGTATTTGAGAGTAGTGTACTCCATATTTAATAGTGAGATCCTTCTACCCCGTGGTTTTTCCCCTCTACTTTTTCACGTAAAATTCTCGTGTCCAATTTATTTTCATATTAATTATCATATTAAATTTTAGTTGTGGTGCTTCCTCCCCCCAATAGTGGTATTAGAGCTCTCGGTTATTCTGTCTGTTTTATGCGAAGGTACTATTCATGAATAGTAAATTTTCGTGAATAGTAAATTTGGTGAATAGTACTATTCACGTGAATAGTAAATTTTGATGACGGTACAGTTTATCACGATTGTTCGCAAAAATATTCAGAAACGATCTAGAAGGGTGTGAAATAAATAACAATGTCGAGTACAATAAAGTTTGACGTTGAAAAATTCAATAAGACTAATTTCTCATTGTGGAAAATGAAAATAAAAGCGATATTGAAAAAAGACAATTGCTTAGCTGTAATTGAAGGCAGACCCACATACTTTGTTGATGACAGCAAGTGGAACGACATAGACAGCAACACAGTTGCTGATCTACACTTGGCACTAGCCGATCAAGTGTTGTCTAGTATGACAGAAAAATGGACGACGAAGAAAATATGAGATACTCTTATGGGGTTGTATAAGGCCAAGTCTTTACATAATAAAATCTTCTTAAAAAGAAGATTGTATACTCTTCGAATGGCAGAGTCCATGTCGGTTACTGAACACATCAATACTTTGAATACTCTATTTTCGCAACTTACAACAATGGGTTGTAAAATAGAGGGGACCGAACGTGCGAAGCTTTTACTTCAAAGTCTGCCTGACTCGTATGATCAACTCATCATCAATCTGACGAACAATACAGACAGTCTAGTTTTCAATGAAATTGCAGGTGTTGTCTTAGAAGAAGAAAATCGGCGCAAAAATAAGGAAGACAGACAAGCAAGTTCACAGCAAGCTGAAGCCTTGATGATGGTGAGAGGAAGACCAACGGAACGTGGCCTCGGTGGAAGTCACAATCATGAGAGATCTCAATCAAGAAGTAAGAAGAATATCAAGTGCTACAACTGTGGCAAGAAAGGGCACTTCAAGAAAGATTGTCGGTTCAAAAAGAAGTGTGAACACCCTGAGCCATCAAATGCTCAAGGGAATGTTGCATGTACCTCGAATGATGGAGATATTTTATATAGTGAGGCAATATCAAATAATGAAGGCAGAAAATATTTCGCTGATGTCTGGATCATGGACACAGGAGCAACATGGCACATGACTTCCTAGAGAGAATGGTTCCATCAATATAATCCTATCTCAGGAGGGTCTGTGTTCATGGGAAACGATCATGCTTTGGATGTTATTGGTATTGGGTCCATCAAAATAAAGATGTATGATGGCACGGTACGCACCATTCAAGAGGTACAACATGTAAAAAACTTGAAGAAGAATCTATTGTCTTTAGGACAACTAGATGATAATGGATGTTCATATAAGACTCATGGTGGAGTCATGAAAATATCTAAAGGAGCGCTTATAGTGATGAAAGCAGAAAAACTTGCTGCAAACCTATATATGCTTTAAGGTGAAACACACCAAGAAGGAGAAGCATTAACCGTATCAGCAAGTTCATTTGAAGAATCAACGATAATATGGCATTGTAAACTTGGCCATATGTCAAAATGAGGTTTGACGATTTTTGGTGAGCAAAAGCTTCTTTTAGGGCTCAAAAAGGTTTCACTACCGTTTTGTGAGCATTGTGTTACCAGTAAGCAAAATAGACTGAAGTTTAGCAGTTCCTTGGCTAAAAGCAAGGAAATATTAGATATGATCCACTCTAATGTCTGGTAAGCACTTGTGAAGTCTCTAGGAGGAGCGAAATATTTCGTGTCATTCATCGATAATTACTCTAGGAGAAGTTGGGTGTATCCAATCAAAAGAAAAACAGATGTTTTTCCAGTTTTCAAAGAGTTCAAAGCATGGGTAAAACTTGAATCTGAGAAAAAGATCAAGTGTTTGAGGACAGATAATGGAGGACAATACACTGGTGATGAATTTAATAACTTTTGTAAACAAAAAGGTATTAAACGGCAGTTCATGGTGGCATATACTCCACAATAAAATAGAGTAGCAGAGCGGATGAACAAAACTTTATTGGAATGGACAAGAGCTATGTTGGTAACTGCGGGGTTGGAAAAACTATTCTGGGCAGAAGCAGTCAAAACCGCCTGCTGTGTGATCAATCGGTTACCATCAACTGCAATTGATCTGAAAACGCCAATGAAGATGTGTACAGGAAAACCAACTGATTATTCTCGCTTACAAATATTCGAAAGTCCTGCTTATGTTATGTACAACACCCAAGAAAAATCAAAGTTGGATCCAAAATCCAGGGAATACATTTTCTTAGGGTATGCTGATGGAGTCAAGGGGTATCGCTTGTGGAATCCCACAACCCGCAAGGTGGTAATCAGTAAGGATGTTGTATTTGTTGAAAACAAGATACAAGTAAAAAAAGGTAACACTTCAAAAGAAAAATCAACGACTACTACAGTTAAAGTTGAAGAAATAGAAGAAGTTCCAATTTCTTCTAAAGCAGCACCAGAGCACGAAGAACAAGAGCAAATTGTGATCGAAACTCTAGAAGTTCGACGGTCAACTAGGGAGAGAAGAGAACCAGCTTGGCACTCAAATTATTCTATGGAGAGTAATATTGCATACTATCTACTGACAGAAGATGGAGAACCTTCAACTTTTTACGAGGCTATGAAAGGCCAAGAATCATCTCTATGGGTGGCAGCAATGCAAGAAGAAATTAAAGCTCTTCATAAAAAAAAATGGGATCTTGTTCAACTACCACAAGGAAGGAAGGCCATTGGAAACAAATAGGTCTATAAGATCAAACGCAATGGTAATGATCAAGTGGAGAAGTATCATGCAAGATTGGTGGTGAATGGATTTGCTCAGAAAGAAGGTATAGACTTTAATGAGATATTTTCTCCGGTGGTTCGACTCACAATAATTCGAGTGATCCTGGCAATGTGTGCTATATTTGACTTGTACTTGGAGCAGTTAGATCTCAAAACTGCATTTCTTTGTGGAGAACTTGAAGAAGAAATTTACATGCTCCAACCAGAAGGTTTTGAAGAACAGGGAAAAGAGAACTTGGTTTGCATGTTGAACAAATCTCTATATGGTCTCAAACAGGCGCCGAGGTGTTGGTATAAGAGATTTGATTTTTTCATTATAAGCCTTGGATACAACAGACATAGTTCAGATCCTTGTGTTTATTACAAGAGATTTGGTGATAAAGATTTTGTTATTTTGCTGTTGTATGTTGACGACATGTTGGTAGCAGGCCCCAACAAAGATTGTCTTATAAATTTAAAGGCACAGTTGACTAGGGAGTTTGAAATGAAGGACTTGGGACCAGCAAACGAGATTCTAGGGATGCAAATTCACCGAGACAAAAATAAAAGGAAGATTTGGCTTTCTCAAATAAACTACTTGAAGAAAATCTTGAAACGCTTCAAGATGCAAGACTGTAAGTCAATTTCTACCCCACTTACTATTAATTTCAAGTTATCCTCAAGTATGAGTCCTAGCAATGAAGCAGAGAGGATGGAGATGTCTCGAGTACCGTATGCATCAGTAGTGGGAAGTTTAATGTTCACCATGATATGTACAAGACCTGACATTGCACAAGTAGTGGGAGTGGTTAGTCGATTCATGGCTAATCCTGGTAGAGAGCATTGGAATATTGTTAAGAGGATCCTGAGATATATCAAGGGTACCTCAGATGTTACAATGTGTTATGGAGGATCAGACTTTACTGTTAAAGGTTATGTTGATTCAGATTATGCAGGTGACCTTGATAAAAGTAAGTTCACCACAGGTTATGTGTTTACTCTTGCTGGAGGAGCTGTAAGCTATGTATAACTCATCAACCGGTTCACCCTCAGGACAACGTTTAACCATCCAGTTGAATATCGGAGGAACAATGACTATGCAAAGCAGGACAAATCCTGTCCCACACACAAGTACCTATAGTGAAACAAAGGGTGAATGACCAGTACTTGAAAGGGCAATAGCAAGTGCAAGCAGAATCCAAGCAGCCATGTCATTCACCGCTGCAGCAGACATTGCCATTCGACTAATATCAGTCGTTAAGAGCTTGAGTTCAGCTAGAATCCGAGCCAAGACAGGGAAGGCAGTGATAGAAAGGGCTACTCCCATAAAGACAAGAAAAGGGACTTGACTAACTCCTTTAGCAATAGTTCCTTTGAGAATGAATGAAGTCCCTACTCCTAATCCAAAAGGGAGGCTAATTCCAGCAAGGGCAATACTAAGAGATTTCTTTCCAGTACGATGAAGAGACCTTGGATCTAACTCAAGCCCAACAAGGAAAAGAAAGAAAAGGAGGCCAAAATTTGCCAAAGTATCTAACACTGTGAGGCTCCTTGGTATGGTCGTTTAAAGTTGATCCTTATAAGACCTCATTCGGAAACTTAGCCGATAGAAATTCTTCGGACTCAGCTTGGTGTTAGAGGTCCCTTATGACCCTAAACACATATAACACACTTCAATTACTTAGGAATTTATTCTAACTCATATATACAACTAGAAGTCGTCGAGTTCGATCCTATACACATATAAAAAATGGTTTGGGTCTTGGCGTAGAAATTTTTGGGGTGTTACAATATCTTCCCCTTGGGAACATTCGTCCTCGAATGAGAATCATTAGCATAGAAGGGGACATGGCACTAGGACTAGCAACCCAACATATATATAATGACACTTGAAATGCATCAAACATAAAATCTTTAAACTTAAACATAAAACATAGCTTTTAAATTCAACTTCATGAACATGCATGCATGCATATGAGGACTTTGGAAAAATTGAAACATAGGAGCCTTAAATACTTGAGCTTGGATAACTTAGTGCCTTAGGCTTGAGTAGAGTGAAACATATGAGGGTAACCTTTCATTATATCAATGTAGTCTTGAATGTCCTCTTTAGTAGTTGTTCCTTTTACAAGAGAGAAGTGTTAATTATTGCTTTCTCCTTGTATTTGAGAGCAGTGTACTCCATATTTAATAGTGAGATCCTTCTAGTTTTTTCCCTCTATAAATTAGAGGGGTTTTCCATGTAAAATTCTCGTGTCTAATTTATTTTTATATTAATTGTCATATCAAACTTTAGTTGTGATGCTTCCTTCCCCAATAGATACATCGTCTAGATGGTCTCATGTGTGCCTCTTATCATCTCGAAACCTGGCATTTGCAAAGTTGTTAGCACAAATAATAAGATTAAGGGTGCAGTTCCCAGATTATCCAATTAAGGCCATTCGCCTTGATAATGCTGGAAAATTTACATTCCAACCTTTTGATGATTATTTCTTATCAATTGGAATAAAAATTGAACATCATGTTGCCCATATTCATCCCCAACACGAAAGCATTGGAACGGTATCAAACATATCTTGTGATACCTAAAAGGTATCATTGATATAGATTTGTTTTATACTAACAAAGGTTGTGCATGCCTTATTGGTTATACAGATGCAAATTATTTATCAGAGCCACATAAAGCTCGATCTCAGACAGACTATTTATTTACACATGAAGGAACTACTATATCATGGCGACCTACAAAGTAGTCTATTGTGGCTACTTCTTCAAATTATGCTGAAATAATAATAATTCATGAAGAAAGTAGATAATGTTTGTGGTTGAGTGTGGTTGAGATCGATGATATAGTTCATTAAAAAAAGATACAACAACAACCCAGTGAAATCCCACAACATGGGGTCTGGGGAGGGTAGAATGTACGCAGACCTTACTCCTACCAAGGTAGGACGACTGTTTCCTGGAGACCCTCGGCTCAGTAAAAGCATAAATGCATAAAAAATGTTAGATAAGAATAGAAAATTAAAAGCTTTATGAGAAAAACAACAAACAAATAACGAATAGATAACAAATAAATACTAATAAATAAATACTAATAACAAATAACGATTAAATAAATAATGAAAGCATTACAGGTAAAATTGAGTAATCAAAGCATAGAAAGTAATAAATAATAACAGAAATAACAGAAATCAGAAGTCAAAGCGCAAGAGATCGTAATGCACTACTACACCTATGAATAGAGAAGAATAACGAGACTATGAACTAGCTTTCTACCCTAATGTGGGTCCGCCACATCCTCCTATCTAAGGTCATGTCCTCCGTAAGCTGTAACTGCGCCATGTCCTGTCTAATCACCTCTCCCCAATACTTCTTCGGCCTACCCCTACCTCTTCTGTAACCATCCATGGCCAGCCTCTCATACCTCCGCACTGGGGCATCTGTGTCTCTCCTCTTCACATGTCCATACCATCTCAGTCGTATTTCCTGCATCTTGTCTTCCACCGAGGCCACTCCTACCTTGTCCCGAATAGCTTCATTTCTAATCCTGTCGCTCTTGGTGTGCCCACACATCCATCTCAGCATTCTCATCTCAGCAACTTTCATCTTTTGAATGTGAGAAGTCTTAACTGGCCAACACTCCGCCCCATACAGCATAGCCGGTCTAACCACCACTTTGTAGAACTTGCCCTTAAGTTTTGGTGGCACATTCTTGTCACATAGCACTCCGGAAGCGAGCCTCCATTTCATCCACCCTACCCTAATACGATGTGTGACATCATCGTCAATCTCCCCGCTGCCTTGCATGATAGACCCAAGATACTTGCAACTACTTCTCTTTTGGATGGCCTGAGCACCAAGCCTAACTTCAACGCCAACCTCCTGAGGTGTCTCACTGAACTTGCACTCTAAGTACTCTGTCTTTGTCCTACTCAACTTAAACCCTTTAGACTCCAAGGTATGTCTCCAATCCTCCAGCTTAGCGTTAATTCCACGGCGAGTCTCATCGATCAGGACTATGTCATCCGCGAAAAGCATACACCATGGCACCTGTTATACCCCATTTTAACTCGAGGTCAAACGGTGTACAACATATTGATGATTCCTAAATTATTTAATTTTAAGGAGTCGCCACCTAATTATTTTTAAGGTAAATTAGGATACCTAAATAATTAACTTATTCAATGCTAAAAAAAATGATCTCCGATTAGTGGTCTACTTAGCTTATGAGATTCTAGATAAGGGTTCTAGTTATCCTAAAGGGAAGGGGTTAGGCATCCTTCAAGATTCGTTAAAAACGATTACCGACCAAACTTAGGTTAAATGATTAAAATTATAAAAAGGTTGCTCAAAAGTTTTGAAAACAAAGCTTAGTAACTAAGTGAGTGTTTAAATGCGATATATATATATTTTAATAACTAAGCCTTAAAGAAAAATATTGATTTCTTTTATTATGATGAACCATTTTAATTGAAGTTTCACAAATCTAAATATCCATATAATGTTAGCTATTGCATTAGTGAGAACACAACGACAATAATAATATGATAAATAATAATAATAATAATAATAATAGAAATAATAATATTAATAACGGCAGTAAATAATAATAATAATAATAATAATAATAATGATAGTAACACTAAATAATACTAATAACGATAATAATAATAATAATAATAAAAATACTAATGATAATAATGATAACGAATTTAATACTAATAATACTAATAAAGATAACGATAATAATATTAATAATAATAATAGTAAAATAAAATACTATGAATAATAATAGTAACGATAATAATAATAATAACAGTAAATGAAAATACTACTACTACTATTAGTACTACTACTAATAATAATAATGATGAAGAAAATAATAATAATAATAATAATAGTAGATAGAAATACTACTAATACTAATGATAATAATAATAATAATAATACCAACAGTAAAATAAAATACAACTACAACTCATAACAACAACAACAACAACAATAATAGTAATAATAATAATAGTAAATAAACTATACTAGTATAATAATGATAATAATAATAATAATAATAATAATAATAAATAAATAATAATAATAATAATAATAATAATGATGATAAATAGTGATAACAACAACAATAATAATAATAGCAATAATAATAATAATAATAATAATATGATAACGGTAAATATAATAGCAATAATACGAATAATAATAAATAGATAATAATAACAATAGCAATAATAATAATAATAATAAGAATAATAACAATAAGCATAATAAATAATAACGTTAATAACAAATAACAATAACATATAATAATAATAAAATAATAACAATAATAGTATAATAATAATAATAATAATAATAATAATAATAATAATCATAAATAAAATATCGATAAATATAATAATGATAATAATAATAATGATAATAACAATAAATAATGATAATAATAATAATGATAATGATGATGATATTAATAATGATAACTATACTAGTAATGATAATAGTAATAACAATAATAATAACAAAAATACTAACAATGATAGTAATAATAGTGAATAAGAAAAAAAAAACATTGCTACTATTAATAATAATAATGACGAAAATAATAATAATAATAATAATAGTAATGAAATGATGATAGTAATATTAACGAAGTAATAATAATAGTAAAAAATAGCTATTAATAATAATGACGAAAATGATAATAATAATAATGCAAATAATAATAATAATAATAACGAAAATGATAATAATAATAATAATAATAGTACTACTAATAATATTAATAACGAAAATAATAATACATATAATAACATAATAATAATAATGGTAACATTAATAATAATAGCAGTAAACAAAATGTACTAATAATAATGATAATAATAATTACGAAAATATTAATAAACTAATAATAATAATAATAATAATGCTAACAGTAAATAAAATACTACTACTACTAATAATAATAATAATAAAAACGGTAATAATGAAAATATATACTACTACTACTACTACTAATAATAATAACGAAAATAATAATAACAATAATAATAATAATATTAATAATAATAATAGTAATACTAACAGAAAAATAAACATTCTACTGCTTCTCTTAATAATATTAATAATGAAAATAATAATATTAATATGAATAACGAAAATAATAATAATAATAATAATAACAATAATAGTAATACTAACGGAAAAATAAACATACTACTACTTCTATTAATAATATTGACAGCGAAAATAATAATAATAATAGTAATAACAGAAAATAAAATATACTAATAATAATAATAGCAATAATAATTAAAATAACAATAATAACGACATCAAATAAACAGACACTGATAATAAGAATAATAATAACAATAATAATAAATGCTGAAAAATATAAACAGCCCGGATTGACACTGAATATGGCGATCTTATTCGTTTGCTATTTTTAAAAGATCTAGGATATCGACTCCGTGTGAGGGTAGAATGATTATATCGAATCTCAGATCAAGACTCCATTTTTGCTCCAGGGGTGTTCATGCAAAACAAGAAAATAATGACGAAATTAGCAAGATAATAATTTAGGATAACCTTTTATGATAATAACAATGAGAAATAAAAGAAGAACGGAATAAATATTACCTGTTGCTGGGCAGTGAACGGAAATGCTTTGGTCACGAATATACCCTTATTTTTCAAGTGAAATCGAGTTCAAATTGAGAGAAAATTCAAAAATTCTTCCCTATTCTCTGTGTTCGTGTCCGCCCCCTTGTTCTGTCTAATCCCTCTATTTATAGGGAGATAGAAATTAAATAAAAATAAAAATAATAACGGATGATTAAAATAATGCGGAGTGGGCGAAAATATAAAATAATGCGGAACGGCGGAAAAATAATAATTAATACGAAATGGGCGGAATATTTAAATAATGCGGAATGGACGGATTATTAAAATAATACGGAACGGCAGGAAAATAATAAAATAATGCGGAATGTGGAAAAATATTAAAATAATGCGGAATGGGCAAAATATTAAAATAATGCGGGATGAATAGAAGAGAAAAAAAATAGCTGAAAGAGAAAAGAAAAAAATATATATATATGTATAATGATGGGAAATTAATATATTTATTATTTATTTATTTTTCGGATGAAGAATAAAATTATTATTTTTTTATATATTTTTTTATTATTATTTATTAGATATATTATTTTTTTTTAAAAAAAGAAGAAATTCGGATTAATATATATATATATATATATATTGAAGAGGGGACAAAAGATTATGGGTTAATTAATATAATATTAATATAGGGTATGGGGAGGGGGCACGCGCGCCAGTTTTTATTTATTATTTTTTTATTTTTTTTTATTATTATTTTTTATTAATATTTCGGATATATATATATATTCGGAAGAATATATATGGGGACGCGTGGTATAAATTAATATTATTTATTTTTATTTCATTAATTATTTATTTTAAAAATAAAATCGGATGTGAATATATATATTTTGGAAAATAGATATAATATTAATATGGGTATATGTGCAGGGGACAATCATGTAATAAAAAATGGTATAGGGATATGGGAAGGGGGACAAAACATATAATAATATATATTTTTTATTTATATTTTTTATTTTTTAAAAACAAAATCGGATGAATTATTTATTATATATATATTTTTATTTTTATTTTTTTTTTAAAAAAAAAATTCGGATGAAAGAATACATATTTTTTTATTTTTTATACATATTTTTTTATTTTTTAAATAGGAATTCGGGTGAATATATATATATATATATTTAAAATGGACAAAGAATGATGGGCGGGGCACGCGTGGATTAAAATAATATATATATATATATAATTTTTATTAAAAAAGACAAATAAAAATAAAATAAAAAAAAATCGGATGAATATATAATATATATATATATATTAAAATAGTACAAAAGTGCGGCGAGAATAAATAAATAAATATATATATATATATATATATATATATTATATTGATTTTTTAAATTATTTGGATGAAAAGAAAATAATTATATATTTTAATATTATTTAATATTTATTATTATTTATTTTTTTTAAACAGGGGACAACGGGTGATGGGTATTATTAATATAGTATTAATATAGGTATGGGTAGTAAATTAAAATATTTTTTTTATTATTATTATTATTATTTTTTTTGGAAGATTAACATTATTTAATTATTTATTTATTTATTATTATTTTAAAAGAGGGACAAAAAGGTGTGCAGAATATTATTATTTTATTTTTAATTATTTTTATTTTCGGATGAATAAATAATATATATATTTTTTAATTTCTTTATTTATTATTATTATTATTTATTTATTGATTTATTTATTTTTATTTTTTGACGAGGAGATGGCAGATATATTATTTGCGTGTTGTAGTATTAATGAAAAAAATAAAAATAATAATAAAAAACTGTTAATTCAATATTAATTATTTGTTATTTAGGAGAAGTAATAAAAACGTAAAATTAATTAGTGAAATTGGTTATCAAATTAGACGAATTAATTTACGATCTTCTTAATTTTAACAAAAGTAAAATGATTAACCTCATTGTAACTAATTATTAATTTACGAAATAATTAATTATAGTAAATAATAATTTTCTTTTTATAAGTCAAACTTAAATATTACTAAGAGATAATGACTATATATATAAAAAAAAATGCATGTGTTATGAAGATAACAAATTATTTAAAATACACTTGAAAATATGTATTGTTTTATAAAAGCCAATTATTTTAATTTAATTAAAATTGAAGAAGTCTAAAATTAAAATAAGATGAGTATGCATTAATTAATTAACAAACCTCTCATTTTTTACAAAGTAAATAATTAACTTCAGTTTAAATAAATTAACTTGAAATATGAGTCTATTAATTAAAATCCAACTAATTAACAGAGCTATTTATTTTAAAAATAAAAATCTTTTGAAACAATTTTTTGAATAAATAATAAAATAAATTATATTCAAGAATTATTTTATAAATATATATATATATATATATAGAGAGAGAGAAATTAATTTAAAATGATGATACCATATATGTATATTTCGTTTTATTATTATTATTATTATTATTTAATTTTATATATATATATATATTTTATTATTATTGTGTTATTATTATTTATTATTATTTATTTTTTTTGTAAAAATTACGTTGTTGAGGGTAAAAATTGGGTGTCAACAGCTGTCCCTCTTTGACCGAAGACGATGAAAGAGTTTTTGGGCAAAGAAGTTGACATAATAGCCAATTTTGTCCCGGCCATCAATGTTAAAATGAAGTTTATGAAAAATGAAGCGAAGCAAAAGGGAGCGTATTGACAATATAAAGAGATAAAGTGGAATTAAAAACCTGGACTCGACAAGGGGCGAGAATATTGGGAAGAACGAACTAAAGCCTAACCCCAAAGAAATCGTCCCAATAACGAATAATGGCAAGACTGGATTTTAAAACCTAAATTATGGAAGTAGGTTGAGTAGAATTCGAGAGTAGATTCATGACCATTGTTGGTGAGTTTGACTTTCCAATAAACATCCCCGTTCACTGCTTAGAAACAATTCCACGTTATGCTGCGATTTCTGCAAAACTTAAACTTGATAAGACAATTAGTAAATATTAAATATAGAGCAATGTGCAATAAGCTTATGGGAATGACACCTTTAGGGTGCGAGTATATATGAAAATGCGGCCTTGCAAGCCGTAATGATTAAATAAAATCAAAGCGTATGAAAAATAGAGTTTTAAAGCCGATGATTCATGATAGTGGTGTCTTTTAGCAATGATTAATGAAATGAGGCTTTAACCCAAATGATTTATGAAGAATGCGACTTTAATGAAGATTGCAACTCCTCAAGTCAATGATTAATGAAAATAATGTCTTTGCAAATATTGCAACTTTGCAAGCGTTTTATACAATTGTATTTAAAGCATTTGTGCAAAGCAGTAGAAAGCAATTGAAAGCCATGTGGAGCGCAATAAAATATTTGAATATATCGAAAGCATTTGTGCAGTGCATTTGAATGAATTATAAGCATTTGTGCAGTGCATTTGAATATACTGGAAAGCATTAGTGCAGTGCATTTGATAATGTTTGAAAGCATTTGTGCAGTGCATTTGATAATATTTGAAAGCATTTGTGCAGTGCATTTGATAATATTTGAAAGCATTTGTGCAGTGCTTTTGATAATAATTGAAAGCATTTGTGTAGTGCATTTGATAATATCTGAAAGCATTTGTGCAGTGCATTTGATAATATTTGAAAGTATTTGTGCAGTGCATTTGATAATAATTGAAAGTATTTGTGCAGTGCATTTGATAATAATTGAAAGCATTTGTGCAGTGCATTTGATAATAATTAAAAGCATTTATGCAGTGCATTTGAAAAGATTTCAAGACATCTGTGCGATGTGTTCGAAGATATCTGAAAGCATTTGTATAGCGTATTGCACTTAAAATTATTTGAAAGTATTCGTGGAGTGCATTTGAGAATATTTATGCGGGGCATTTAATATCATAGGTAGTACAACTGAAAATATTTGTGAAATCAAGATATTTGGAATTTTCGAGAAGCTTGATTTAAAACATAAATTTATAAGTAATTCAAACCATTCAGCATATGATCCTTCCGAGGCTGTAAATATGTTGACCTCTTTATTGGCCGATAATTCTGGCAAGCCTGCATTCAAAGAAAAAATATGAGTTTTGGGGGGAGGTTGATTCGCATTGACTTTGAAGCCTTGGTTCTTCATACTCCTTCTTTCTTCAACTTAGTTTGGACTTGCAATCCCCGTCTATTCTAAATCTTGGCTAATAAATAACAGGAAAATATTTGGTGTAAAGGTCCATATTAAAAGTAATAAGATAAATTATATATATATATAATAGTAAAGAATTTCTGCAAAATTTTAGATTGCGACATGTCGTGAAACGAAGCAAACGTCCTTTTCTTTCTTCAACCTGATTATTCTATTTCCCACATACTATTCAATTTTCTTGACGTCTTCTTCTAATGTTGCCCGCAAAACTGTCCCAGTTTTGGTAAAGAGAGATAATGATATTTCATCATGATAACGAAAAGACCGAACCATACGTAATTCGTGAATACATTCCTTGAGAATTGAAACAAAGGGGCCGAGTCCTTTACTGGTTGCCTAGGTATCCAACATGAACTAGACTATACGTAATTATCATATACGAAATAATAATAAGAAGGAGGGAAATGAAAATTTTCTCATAATGTGACCGAAGCCGATACAGGCCGCCTACGTATCCCACCAAGGGAATCAGGCCAGGCGTAGTTCATAGTACATAACAATGGGATCTTCTTCATAATTTCTTCTAAGTGACCAGACCCGATATGGGTTTCCTACGTATCCCGCCAAGGGAATCAGGTCGGAACGTAGTTCTTCAATATTACATGAAATATTACATGAAAACAATATAAAGGCTCCTAGACATAGTATTTTTTAATCGCATCTGAATTGATGGCTTTCGGCCATATCTTTCCATCCATTTCTGCTAGAATCACCGCTCCTCCAGTTAACACTTTGTGAACCACATAAGGCCCATACCAATTAGGCGCAAACTTCCCCTTAGCTTCTTCTTGGTGCGGGAATATCCGTTTTAACACCAATTGTCCAGGCCTGAACTGTCTCAGTCTTACCTTTTTATTGAAAGCTTTGGCCATCCTATGTTGATAAAGTTGTTCGTGACAAACTGCATTCATTCTTTTTTCATCAATGAGCATCAATTGTTCATATCGGCTTTGTATCCATTTGGCATCACTCATCTCAGCTTCTTGGATTATCCTCAGGGATGGTATCTCAACTTCCATTGGTAATACTGCTTCTGTTCCATAAACCAAAAGATAAGGTGTTGCCCCAGTCGAAGTCCTAATCGTGGTGCGATAGCCAAGGAGGGCAAACGGTAAATTTTCATGCCAATGCTTATAATTATCAATCATCTTCCGCAATATTCTTTTGATATTCTTGTTGGCAGCCTCAACTGCTCCATTCATCTGTGGTCGGTAAGGAGTAGAATTGCGGTGAATGATTTTGAACTTATCACATATCGCATGCATCAAATCGCTATTGAGGTTAGCTCCATTATCTGTTATAATCGAATGGGGGATGCCAAATCTACAAACTATGTTATTGCGAACAAAATCTGTCACCACTTTTTTTGTCACAGACTTATGTGAGGATGCTTCTACCCATTTTGTGAAGTAATCGATAGCTACCAAAATAAACCTGTGTCCATTTGATGCGGCTGGTTCGATAGGACCGATGACATCCATGCCCCAGGCTACGAACGGCCAAGGAGAACTCGTCACATTGAGTTCATTCGGTGGAACTCGGATCAAATCACCATGAATCTGACATTGATGACATTTCCTCACAAAGCGAATGCAGTCTGTTTCCATAGTCATCCAGAAATATCCGGCCCGCACAATCTTCTTTGCCAAAGTAAAACCATTCATGTGTGGCCCGCAAGTACCCCCATGTATTTCTTCAATCAACTTGCTCGCCTCTTGGGAGTCGACACACCTTAATAAACC
Source organism: Solanum dulcamara (assembly GCF_947179165.1). Lineage (NCBI taxonomy): Eukaryota > Viridiplantae > Streptophyta > Magnoliopsida > Solanales > Solanaceae > Solanum > Solanum dulcamara. The sequence goes on along the minus strand of NC_077241.1, from coordinate 5,376,076 downwards.
TAAATCTGGAGTCCTCCTATAAAGGATTTCTCCACTTAAGAAAAAGTGATTTGCAAGCCTCCGCAGTGTTCTCTTTTGAATATTGCTTATGCCTTCTGGATAATCTCCTTCTTTGAGATACCTCACAATATCATAGTACCATGGTTCTCCATCTATTTCTTCATCCACATGGAAACAATAGGCCGGTTGATCCTGCACATTGATTTTGATTGGATCTATATAATTCTTGTCTGGATGTTGAATCATAGAAGACATGGTTGCCAAGGCATCTGCGAATTCATTTTGAGCTCTAGGAATATGCCTGAACTCTATCTTGATAAATTTCTTGCATATTTCCTTCACACATTGCAAATAGGGGAGTATCTTCATATTCTTGGTGCTCCATTCGCCTTGTACCTGGTGAATCAATAAGTCTGAGTCACCTATAACCAACAATTCTTGTATATTCATATCAACAGCCATTCTAAGTCCAAGAATACAAGCTTCATACTCCGCCATATTGTTAGTGCATAGAAACTTGAATTTCGCTGAGACTGGATAATGTTGACCTGATTCTGAGACAAGCACTGCCCCAGCACCGACTCCTTTAGAATTTGCAGCACCATCAAAGAACATCCTCCACCCATGATATTCTTCTAAAATATCCTCTCCAATAAATAACACCTCTTCATCAGGGAAATAAGTTTTAAGAGGTTCGTACTCTTCATCCACAGGGTTTTCAGCAAGATGATCAGCAAGCGCCTGTCCCTTGATGGCCTTCTGAGTGACATAAATAATATCGAATTCACTTAGTAAAATTTGCCATTTTGCCAACTTCCCCATTGGCATAGGCTTCTGAAATATGTATTTGAGTGGATCCATCCTTGAGATGAGAAAAGTGGTATACGCGCATAAGTAATGTCTTAACTTTTGTGCAACCCAAGTCAAGGCACAACAAGTGCGTTCCAATAAAGTATACCGGGCTTCATAAGGCGTGAATTTCTTGCTCAAGTAGTATATAGCCTGTTCTTTCCTCCCAGTTTTATCATGTTGTCCTAACACACATCCAAATGCATTGTCCGATACTGACATATATAGTAGCAATGGTCTCCCCGGTTTTGGAGGCACCAAGACGGGCGGACTAGATAAGTACTCCTTGATTCTGTCAAAAGCTTGTTGACAATCTTCAGTCCATTTAATGGCAGCGTCTTTCCTCAACAACTTAAAGATTGGTTCACAAATTATAGTCGACTGTGCAATGAATCGACTAATGTAATTTAGTCGACCAAGAAAACTCATTACATCCTTTCGACTCTTTGGAGGGGGCAAGTCTTGAATAGCCTTTATTTTTGAAGGATCCAATTCTATGCCCTTCCTACTCACAATGAAACCCAACAACTTTCCAGCAGGGACACCAAATGCACACTTTGCAGGATTTAATTTCAGATTATACCGCCTCAACCTATCAAAGAACTTCTTCAAATCTGTGAGGTGATTGGAGCTCTTTTGTGACTTGATAATGACATCATCTACATAGACTTCAATCTCCTTATGGATCATGTCATGAAAAATGGTAGTCATAGCTCTCATGTATGTTGCTCCTGCATTCTTGAGTCCAAAAGGCATTACTCGATAACAATACACTCCCCAAGGTGTGATGAATGCCGTTTTATCAGCGTCTTCTTCATCCATTAGAATCTGATGGTAGCCTGCAAAGCAATCAACAAATGACTGCAACTCATGCTTTGCACAATTATCAATAAGTATGTGAATGTTTGGAAGTGGAAAATCATCTTTCGGACTGGCCTTGTTGAGGTCTCGATAGTCTACACATACTCTGATTTTTCCATCTTTCTTTGGCACTGGCACTATATTAGCTAACCATGTAGGATACTTTGTGACTCGGATGACGTTGGCGTCGATTTGCTTAGAAACTTCTTCCTTAACTTTTAAACTCAGATCAGGCTTGATCTTCCTTGGCTTTTGCTTGACTGGGGGACAAGATGGATCAGTTGGCAACTTATGTGAAACAATGTTTGTGCTTAGACCCGGCATATCATCATAAGACCATGCAAATACATCCATATATTGTCCCAAAAGATCAATAAGTTCCTTTCTTTGAGACGGAGTCAAATGGATGCTAATTCTTGTTTCTTTCATTAGTTCTGAATCTCCCAAATTTACCGTCTCAGTTTCATCCAAATTTGGCTTTATTTTATTCTTAAAATGTTCAAAATCTTCAGTCAACTCTTCAGGTTGCACCTCTTCTTCATATTCCGCAAAAGATTGCTCGGTATTTGAGATTTGTTTGCTCATTTCATTACATGTCACATTCTCGGTATTGGTAAATTCATTAATTTGCTCGCTGAAAGGGAGTAAAAATAAATAAATAAAATTTATAATTAAGTACAAAATTTTGAATTTTAAAGCAGAAAATATGGCTTAGATGTGGCATTTAAGATTTCAAAAGTGGAGGCAAAACATTTAAAGATTCTTAAACATGATTCAGGCCTCAATTTTGAATCATGTTATTTCATTAATTCTAATACAAACGTCTACCAAGATTTTCGAGGAAACGGGGATGGGTTATAAGTCCAATTGTTCAAAGCATCTCCAGGCTCCACATCCCATATGGTCGGAATCTCGGTACAATCCTCCAAGATCATGTTGCATTCTACTTCTTCTATAAATAAGTTTTTGAGTCCTTCCACGAGGGTGTTTTCAGCGTCTTCCTCTGATTCCTTTATAATATATGCCTTGGAAAATGACTGATTCAAGTGCGGAATGGGATGGGGCAATGAAATGTCACTTTTCCTTTTGAGATCGGCCAATGAGACTTCTTCAGGAGTAGGCTTGTATCCCAAACCAAAGGTGTATTTCTGGCCCGACAATTGAATTGGTTCCACTATTCCACCTAAGTTCACTCCAAGACCTCGACCAGGCATGAAACCATTCTTCAACATTTCCCAAGCCACCATCACAAGCACACGTGGTAACTTTACCCTTTCGGTTTGATGAACACACATAATCTCTTTAGTATGGAACACAGACCCATCCAGTTCTTCCATACTTTCAACAACAGGGATTGAATTCTCAGGATACATGGAATTACTACCTTCTCCATGAACAATAATCTCGTGGTGGTTCCAAACAAATTTCAAATTTTGGTGCAGGGTAGAAAGGACCGCACCAGCCATATGGATCCAAGGCCTCCCAAGCAATAAATTGTAACTAGCAGGTATGTCCAATACTTGGAATTCTACCACGAACTCCTCGGGTCCAATTTGCAGTGGCAAATCAATTTCGCCAATGACTCCCCTTTGTGTTCCATCAAAACCTCTAACCCTCACATGGCTTTCACGAATTTTCCCGATATTAATTCCCAAAGATCGAAGGGTATTGAAAGGACATATGTTAATAGCTGAACCATTGTCAATCAGAACTCTAGAAACAAACTTGTCCCTACACCTGACAGTGATGTTCAATGCTTTGTTATGTTCCAAACCTTCAGATGGTAATTCCTCTTCGTGAAAACAGAATTTGTTTGCTTCCAAAACCTGCCCTACCATGGCTGAAAGATTCTCACTTGTGATATTGGCCGGAACATAAGCTTCACTTAGAACTTTCACCAAAGCGCTCCTGTGAGTTTCAGAACTCATCAATAATGACATCAAGGAAATTTGGGCGGGAGTCTTCTTCAACTGTTCAACAACAGAATATTCTTTTGTTGGCATTTTCCTCCAAAAATCCTCTATTTCAGCTTCTGTCACAACTTTCTTTTGGTTAACTTCCTTATTCGGTACGATTCGTGCAACACCTTCAGGGGCATAACATCGCCCCGATCTTGTCATTCCGGCAGCAGCAACTTCTACAACTACTTTTCCTTTCCCTTTGTCCTTTGTGTCAGTTGAGTAACTCAAGGGAACTGCTTTAGTATCAAAAGAGTTGATTGAGCAACCAAAACCGTAATTTTAGGTTTAGGAACCAAAACTTCCACTTCAAATGGCGCTCGCGCCTGGATTGTGATAATGGGAGCAATAAAGGCAGATGCCATAACATTCTTCTCTTCTTTGATTGGCAAAAATAGTCCCTTCCAAATTGCATTCTTCATCAATGGTGATCATGTTCACATTCTCATGATTTGGAAGAGGATTGTTATTTACATTGGGGGCAGCACCTCTGAGTTGAATAACTCCTTCTTTGATTAATGCCTCAATCTTGTCCTTGAGAGTAAGACAGTTCTCGGTGTCATGTCCAACAGCTCCAGAGTGATAGACGCAATGCTTAGTGTCATCATACCATCCGGGAAGGGGGTTGGGAATTCGTGCTTGGATTGGTTGGAGTATCCCTGCGGTTCTCAACCTTTCATATAGTTGGGATAAAGGTTCGGCTAAAGGTGTATAGGTTTTGGGTGGTCTTCTTTCAAAGTTTGGGCGGGGCCTTGGTGGATTTGATGGGCGAATTTGTGTTTGATAATGGGATTGAGGTGGGTATGTAGGTCGGTATTGTGAGGGATTTGGATAAGTGGGCGCTCTGGATGGATAATATATTGGCTGAGTAGTGTAAACTGGATAAGGGGCGACAGAAGGCTGGTAATATGGTTGAGGGACTTGGGTATACTGACTATGGTATGAAGGTTGGGGTAAAGGGTTTTGGTATGTTAACGTTTATTGGAAAAAGCAACCCCAAAGATAATTTGGTTTGGCCTACGTTTCTGGATGGTCATGACAGCGGACACTCCGTCCTTCTTCTTCTTAAAGGCTCCTCTAATTGAATCTGACTGAATTGCTTTACTTGTTGCTTGTAAGGCTGCCAAATTAGTGATTCTCCCAGTTTTAATACCTTCTTCAATGAATTCTCCCATCCTTACAACTTCAAAGAACTTTTGTCCTACCACGCTTATCATCTTTTCATAATACGTTGCATCTTTTTGAGATTGTATAAAAAGGGAGGTCATCTCACTTTCTGTCATCGAAGGTTGAACCTTTGCAGCATCTGCTCTCCATCTCATGGCATATATTCTAAAAGACTCCGTCGACTTTTTTTCTAATTTCATCAAATAGAATCTATCTGGTATGGCCTCAGTGTTGAACTTGAACCTATCCATGAAATCCTGTGCCATGATACTCCAACTATGCCATTTCTTCGGATCTTGACTTGTATACCAATCCAGTGCTTCTCCTGTCAAACTCCTTATGAATAATTTCATTCTAATGGCCTCATCTTTCCCCACTCCAACTAGCTTGTCACAATACGATCTTAAATGAGCTCGTGGATTTCCTTTCCCATCAAACACATCAAATTTTGGTACTTTATATCCTACAGGCAACTCGACATCAGGATGAACACATAAATCCTCATACTCAAACCCTTCGCACTCCTTGTGAAGTTGGATACTTTTGAACGCTTCCTTCAAATTACGAATCTCCCTAGCTACACTTTCATCTATTTTTGATCTGGCCTTTCTCTCCATCTCCTCATATGGATCGACTTCTGGCATGGTTGGTATTGGAGTAACGAAAGGTTGAGCTTCTGTTACGTATACTTGTGGCATATATTGCATGTTAGGAGTTGTAGTATGTGTCACAGGTATATGTTGGATCATTTGGTATTTTTGGATGAGCGGGTTGGTTTGGGTGAGTGGGGCTTTTTGGGTAAGTGGGTTAGTTTCAGTGAGTGGAGCTTGGGTAAGTGTAGTTTGGAGGACTGGAGTTTGGGAAACATAAGGGGTAGTGAAAGGTAGTGGATTGGTTTGTTGTGAGTTGATGTTTGCGAAATTGACTTGTGGTTGGTTGACGAGTTGTTTAGGAGCAGTCATATTGGTTTTGAAAGGGGAAGGATTTGGAAGGAAGTCTTGAGGCGAGGGAGAGTCAACAGGTGGAATAGTTGCATCTGCCCCATGTTCGGGAAGTGGTGTATTTAGGCTAATGGACAAATTGGTAAGGTTTCGAAGTCGATCGATCTCTCTTTGCATATTGGCCATTTGTTGCATCAGGTTAGCAATATGTTCAGTATAAGAAATAGGATCCCTTCCTTCTGAAGCCTCAGGTTCATCTCTTGGGATAGTGACAAGTCCTAAACCATCTTGATCGGATGCACTTGAACCAGTCATATCGGCGGGTGATCGGCCTTTTGATCTAGTGAAGTATGGATGATCCGCCAGTTCGCAGTCAACACGAATCAACCTTTGGGGAAATAAATTAGAAAGGAAAAAGAAACCTCTGTAAAACAAAAAGAAAAGAAATATATTAGTATAAATCGAATAATCAATTAGGCAAATAATGTTGGCAAATAAGGGAACATGTACCACATAGCAAATAAATTACATAGTAAGAAGAGAAATTAATAGTACAAATGCGACCTAATATGCACGGGACCTCTTTTATGCCAAAGGTGGGCCTAAATGCCAAATAACGAGATTTATGATAGGTTGAACCAAGCCATTAACTTGAGATAATTTGAGTTTGGAAGACAAAAAAAATAAAAAAATCCAATTTTCATTAAACAACAATAAAAGGGTACAATAATCAACAAAATACATGGAAAGATGACAAAAAATGGAAACAAAGACTTAGCCTAATTCTTGCTCTTAATCAAAATGGTGAAGTGGACGAAGATGATGCTCCAACACTGTTAGATCCTGCTCTCGCATTATCCAGAATCTGTATTATATTCACCATTTGAGCCCACATTTCTGGTGTAACTATTTTGGTTCCAAGATGACAGTGTCGTATCCAAATCGTCGTCCTAATATCCTCAAAGCCCTGTTCACCTTCCGGGCTTATGCTATTGCGATCTTCTCGAAGCCATGCCTGATATTCTGGAGTTCTTCTTGCTGGTCCATCTCCTACCTCTAGCGTGATGATATTATCCCATTCATGAAGAATCTTATCAACTCTAGGGACTTTAAAGTCTGATTCAAAGGAAATTTCAGAAGATTTCATATTTGCTTGTAGAGGAATCATTTGTGCTTGACCGAACTGTTGAAGCACGCATATTGGGGCATATGGTTGGAGACCTTCCAATCCAATGAGCTCGATGTAGTAAAATCCTCTACACCTTATGAATGCAATAGGACATGAGAGTAGTGGGTATTTCCATTGAATTTGGTCACTAGTGCGGGAAATCAAGAATTCGTACCAATCATTAGTACCAACTGGAGACACAAACTTTTTCATCCTATCATAAAACTGTTAATATGACTTGTATTACTAAAACATATGTCTACCATGTCATCACGTTGGTAAAAATGTTCCATCGCCCACATTTGCAAAAGAAGATTGCAACCTTCAAAGAAACTTGTTTCTCCTCTTTTACACTTTCCGAGGGCTCGAAGTATTTCAGCCAAAATCATAGGAACCAAAGTGATTTCCTTTCCGTCGACTCCTTTGAAAAGTGCTTTAGCCACATAACATATACAAGTGCTAATCTTCCCATGTTCTTGTGGAAATACCAAGGTTCCTAGTAAAGCCACGGCAAATGCAATAGGACGGTTAACTTGCCAATGGGTAGAGGTGCAAGAGAATTCTTTTCTAAATAACTTGTAACTGTCCGAACATCCATACCGCCCATATAAGTAATCCAAGGAAACCCAATTGTGTTTGAAACACCCTAGTTTCCTAGTGTTTTTCAATCCTAAGTATCGAAGAAATTTCTTCCCTGATTGACCGTGTGGGATAATTTGACTTCTTCCTCGATACTTCAAACTAGTGAAATAGTAGATTTCCTCCAATGTAGGTGTTAACTCAAAGTCTTTGAATGCGAACACAACATGATCTGGATCCCAAAATGGAAGTAATGCGCTAACCACATGATTATCCGGGGAGACCTTGAATAGCATAGGGAGAAAGCCCATTTTTTTCGTAATTGCTGATTTCTCGATGGGGCTAAAATTTTCCCACCATTTCTTCAATTTGTACGGGACACCCTCGACCATTCTAATTTTGGGTATTTGGGGAGTTGAATCCATCCTACAATACAAATTAATAAAATGAGGACACATTTCCAAACTCATTATGTCAAAATTGGCTTTGATCAGTCTATCATTATCACGTTCCATAAAATATGCTTATTGGTCGTTGGGTCATGAAACCCGTCGATGTATGGGTGGTTTCTTAAATGTGGAATTGACACCTTGGGTCAATCCACCTAAGGCGTATGCATGCATGACTTAGTTCGAAGGGAAGCACAGCTCTATCTTATGTTTTTTCTAAGATTTGGCTTACTAGACAAAAGGTTCCCGAGTGGACAACTCGAGTGAGAAGGCTACGCGGCCACACGGAAAAAGATCCGGACATCCCGCGCATACGCCAACTCTCCTAAATTTGGGATTTTTGAAAAAACTTTGTGGGTGCGCAAAACACACCTCACGTGTACGTGTGATAGTGTCAATTTTCCAGAATTGGAGGAAGTATGAACGGAATGACAGTTTATATAAAGCAGTAACAAATATTCAAATATATAAAGCAACAAAATAATTGCAAACATACATTAATATCAAGCAATAGCAAATAAATAATCATAACATAAATCATCAAACAATTAAAAAGAAAAACTAAAAAATATAAAGAAATTCAAATTATTAACCTAAGTCTGTTATGGTTTAGAACCTTTATTTCCCCAGCGGAGTCACCAAGCTGTTATACCCCATTTTAACTCGAGGTCAAACGGTGTACAACATATTGATGATTCCTAAATTATTTAATTTTAAGGAGTCGCCACCTAATTATTTTTAAGGTAAATTAGGATACCTAAATAATTAACTTATTCAATGCTAAAAAAAATGATCTCCGATTAGTGGTCTACTTAGCTTATGAGATTCTAGATAAGGGTTCTAGTTATCCTAAAGGGAAGGGGTTAGGCATCCTTCAAGATTCGTTAAAAACGATTACCGGCCAAACTTAGGTTAAATGATTAAAATTATAAAAAGGTTGCTCAAAAGTTTTGAAAACAAAGCTTAGTAACTAAGTGAGTGTTTAAATGCGATATATATATATTTTAATAACTAAGCCTTAAAGAAAAATATTGATTTCTTTTATTATGATGAACCATTTTAATTGAAGTTTCACAAATCTAAATATCCATATAATTTTAGCTATTGCATTAGTGAGAACACAACGACAATAATAATATGATAAATAATAATAATAATAATAATAGAAATAATAATATTAATAACGACAGTAAATAATAATAATAATAATAATAATAATAATAATAATGATAGTAACACTAAATAATACTAATAACGATAATAATAATAATAATAATAATAATAAAAATACTAATGATAATAATGATAACGAATTTAATACTAATAATACTAATAAAGATAACGATAATAATATTAATAATAATAATAGTAAAATAAAATACTACGAATATATTATCAACCAAGTATTATCAACCAAGTAATATCAACCAAGTAAAATGGTTGTCCACTTAAAATGGTGGATAGTCCATTTACTTTTTAAGTGGGTAAAATGCCCATTAATATTTTCCTCCACTTGTAAATATGGCTATAAATATAGCCTTAAACTTCAATGTAAAAACACACAAAAACACATAAAAGAAAGAATTACTATTACTCTCTCTATATTACTACTCTCTCTATTTATACTTTCTATATACATATTTTCTTGTTCTTCTTCCTTTATAAAATTGTCAAGTTAGTTAATTCATAACACGTTATCAGCACGAAGCTCTAATTTTTCAGAAAATTAACTTCTATATCAGGTATATCTACTAAAGAAATTTAATTTTTAAGTTATCTTTGTTACTTTCAAATTAATTTTCATCATGTCAAACTTGTCAAAATTGGAATTTGTGGCACTTGATATTTCTGGTAAAAATTATTTGTCATGGGTACTTGATGCTGAAATTCACCTTACCCCTAAGGGTCTTGGTGATGCTATAATTGAAGGAAATACAGCATCAAGTCAGGATAAAGCAAAGGCTATGATTTTCCTTCGTCATCATCTAGATGAAAGCCTAAAAATGGAATACTTGACAGTGAAAGATCCACTTGAATTGTGGAAAGACTTAAAAGGGAGGTATGACCACCTCAGGGCAACGGTATTGCCAAGGGCTCATTATGAGTGGATGCACTTACGGTTTCAAGATTTTAAAACCGTAATTGAGTATAATTCTGCTGTATTTAGAATAACTTCCCAATTAAAATTATGTGGGGAAAATATAAATGATGAGGACATGTTAGAAAAGACACTAACTACTTTTCATGCCTCTAATGTAATATTACAGCAGCAATATCGTGAAAAGGGTTTTAAAAAAATACTCTGAATTGATATCATGCCTTCTGGTGGCTGAACAACATAATGCCCTTTTAATGAAAAATCATGAAGCCCGTCCCACTGGAACTGCTCCGTTACCGGAGGCAAATATGGTAAAAGCACATGGCCAGTCTGAAAGAAGACATAATAAATATCAAGGTCACAATAATGTGCGTGGGCGTGGCAATGGCAGAGGACGATATAATAATCGTCGTGGTGGTGGTCAACATAAAAGGGAGAACAATATCAGTTCTCAAAATGGCCCTTCAAAAAGTAACTGTCATCGTTGTGGCATGAAAGGCCACTGGAAAAATGAATGTCGGACGCCTGAGCATTTTGTAAGACTTTATCAAAATTCTTTTAAAAGAAAGGCAAATAGAGGTGGTGCCTCTTCTTCTAATGCTCGGATAGAGTCACACTTGGCGTTCGAAAATAATGTTGAGGCAAGGCCTTAGAATAATGATAATATTGAAGCAAATATGGCCTTAAGGGATGATGATTTTAATGACCTCAATGATATTACTCATTTGGAGGTTGAAGATTTTTTTAAGGATCTTAATTGATGTTTAATTTCATGTTTTTCAATATGTTATCATGTACTTCGAATTATTGTGTTTTTACGTTTATGTATTTGAAGAAAAAAAATAATAATCAAGGTTACATTTTTATGATAATTGTATATTATTTATTACATTGTGCTATTTTACAATGTTGTAATTAATTACTATTAGTGTGCTATTATTTAATCTTAATATCATATGGTTACTAAAAATAATATTCGCCTTATTTAATGTCATTATAATAACTATTTATTCTTGTTAATGTTTTAGACATTAATAATATATAATGATTGTATTATTTTTGTCAATAAACAAATTATCTATACATGATGAATAATATTATATTAATGTTTTATAATATTTTATATTTGTTTTTAATACTTGTGTATAATATTTATTTAAGGTTAATAAGTATATAATTCCATAAACTAAATTATTGTAACATTCATCATAATTGAATCATATAATTTTTTAAATTCTAAATTACCATAATTTAACTTTAAAAAAAAAAGGGACTTATGTTTTTCTAGCAAAATTGTTACTTATTTTATTTCTTACAATGCATTTTTATTTTATGAAGATAAATAAATTTATCAGTCTTCAATTGGATTCAAGATGAATAATGGAGATATGTGTATTTTGGATAGTGCCACAACTCATACGATATTAAAAGAAAAGAAATATTTTTGTCATTTGATTATGAAAAAGGACTATGTCAATACAATATCTGGTAGTACAAAATTAATTGAAGGCTCTGGAAAAGCAACCTTATTACTACCTGGAGGAACGATATTGGTAATTGATAATGCATTATATTGTAGTAAGTCTCAAAGAAACTTGTTAAGTTTCAAGGTTATTCGCCAAAATGGCTATCATATTGAGACTGCAAATGAAGGAAAGGTTGAATACCTTTATATTACTACAATAAATATGGAGAAGAAAATTGTGCACGAAAAATTACTTGCACTTTCTTCTGGGTTGTACCATACAAATATTGGTACTGTTGAATCACATGCCATTGTAAACAAAAGGTTTACTGATTCTGATGATTTTATCATTTGGCATGACCGGTTGGGCCATCCCGGTTATAATATGATGCGCAGAATTATTGAGAATTCACATGGGCACACTTTGAAGAATCAGAAAATTCTTCAATCTAAGGAATTCTCTTGTGTTGCTTGTTCCCAAGGAAAACTGATTATCAAACCATCAGCAACTAAGGTTGGGATTGAATCCCCTGCGTTTCTGGAACGTATACAGGGTGATATATGTGGGCCAATTCACCCTTCATGTGGACCATTTAAATATTATATGGTCTTGATAGATGCATCTACAAGATGGTCACATGTGTGCTTATTATCAACTCACAACATGGCTTTTGCGAGATTGTTAGCTCAAATTATAAGGTTAAGAGCACAATTTCCAGATTATGCAATAAAGACAATTCGTCTTGATAATGCTAGTGAGTTTACATCTCAATCATTTAATGATTATTGTATGTCGATTGGAATAAAAGTTGAGCATCCGGTCGCTCATGTACATACACAAAATGGTCTAGCAGAATCATTGATTAAACGCCTCCAATGGATAGCTAGACCATTGCTAATGAGGACAAAACTTCCTATTTCAGTATGGGGGCATGCTATTTTGCATGCAGCAGCACTTGTGCGCGTAAGACCAACAAATTATCATGAATTTTCCCCATTACAGTTGGCGTTTGGAAGGGAGCCAAATATATCCCATCTTAGAATATTTGGGTGTGCGGTATATGTCCCAATTGCTCCACCACATCGCACAAAGATGGGTCCCCAAAGAAGGTTGGGAATATATGTTGGGTATGAATCTCCTTCTATTATAAAATATCTGGAACCTATGACTGGAGATTTATTTACGGCAAGATTTGCTGATTGTCATTTTGATGAATCAGTATACCCAACATTAGGGGGAGAACATAAGCAGATGAAAAATGAGATAGATTGGAATTCATTGTCACTATCTCATTTAGATCCTCGAACAAATCAATATGAGCAAGAAGTTCAAAAGATGATTTATTTGCAGAATATTGCAAATCAACTGCCGGATGCATTTACTAACCTTCCACGAGTTACTAAATCGCATATCCCAGCTGCTAATGCTCAAGTTCGAGTTGATGTCCCGGTAGGACAACTTATTCAGGCAAATGAATCTAGACCACGCTTAAAACGTGGAAGACCATTTGGTTCCAAAGATAAAAATCCTCGAAAAAGGAAAGGAATGAATGATCAAGATGATCATAATTTGGAGGCGAGTGCTCAAGAAGAGCCCAGAGACACAACAAATGGTGATACCACCGAGGAGGTCCAAGTACCTGAAAATAATGAGAATGAAGAAATCTCAATAAGCTATGTGTCGACAGGAAAACGGTGGAACCGAAATAATATTGTGGTCGATAATATTTTTGCTTATAATGTTGCCATTGAAATAATGCAACAAGATAAGGATCTTGAACCAAAATCTGTCGATGAATGCAGACAGAGAAATGATTGGCCAAGATGGAAGGATGCAATTCAAGCAGAGTTAACTTCACTTGAAAAACGTGAAGTTTTCGGATCAATAGTTCGAACACCTGAAGGTGTCAAGCCAGTAGGGCACAAATGGGTTTTTGTGCGTAAACGAAATGAAAAGGGTGAAGTCGTAAGATATAAAGCACGACTTGTAGCCCAAGGTTTTTCGCAAAGACCTGGCATTGACTATATGGAAACATATTCCTCTGTGGTGGATGCAATTACTTTCAGGTATCTAATGAATTTGGCAGTTCATGAAAAGCTTGAAATGCAGTTAATGGACGTGGTCACTGCCTATTTATATGGCTCATTGAACCACGACATTTTTATGAAAATTCCCGAAGGGTTCAAAGTGCCTGAAGCATACAAGGATTCTCGAGAAAATTGCTCAATAAAACTTCAAAAATCCTTGTACGGGTTGAAACAATCAGGGCGAATGTGGTACAATCGTCTTAGCGAATATTTGCTAAAAGAAGGATATAAAAATGATCCAATTTGCCCTTGTGTCTTTATGAGAAGGTCTGGATCTGAATTTGTCATAATAGCAGTATATGTTGATGATTTAAATATTATTGGAACTCCAGAAGAACTTTCAAAGGCAGTAAAATGCCTGAAAAAGGAGTTTGAAATGAAAGATCTTGGAAAGACAAAATTTTGTCTTGGTCTACAAATTGAACATTTTACAAATGGGATATTTGTCCATCAGTCAACATTTACTGAAAATATTTTAAAGAGATTTTATATGGATAAAGCACACCCATTGAGTACTCCAATGGTTGTGAGATCTCTTGATATTAATACAGATCCGTTTCGGCCTTATGAAAATGATGAAGAGCTTATTGGTGCTGAAATACCATACCTTAGTGCAATTGGTGCATTAATGTATCTTGCCAACAATTCTAGACCAGATATAGCTTTCTCAGTAAACTTGTTAGCAAGATTTAGTTCTTCACCAACACGCAGACACTGGAATGGAATTAAGCATATATTCAGATACCTTCGAGGTACCATTGATATGGGATTGTTTTACTCAAATGATTCCACGTCACAATTGATTGGTTTTGCAGATGCGGGATATTTATCTGATCCCCATAAAGGTCGATCGCAAACAGGCTATTTATTTACATGTGGTGGTACAGCTATATCATGGCGTTCAACAAAGCAAACTATGGTTGCCACTTCCTCAAATCATGCAGAGATAATAGCCATTCATGAAGCAAGTCGAGAATGTGTTTGGTTAAGATCAATAACTGAACACATTCAAGAAACATGTGGTCTTTCTTTGACAAAAGACGCTCCAACAATATTGTATGAAGACAATGCTGCATGTATAGCTCAACTGAAGGGAGGATACATCAAAGGAGACAGAACAAAACATATTTCACCAAAATTCTTTTTCACTCATGATCTTCAAAAGAAGGGTGAAATAGATGTCCAACAAATTCGTTCAAGTGACAATTTGGCGGATATGTTCACCAAAGCATTGCCAACATCAACCTTTGAGAAAATGAGATACAAAATTGGAATGCGTCGTCTTCGAGATATTAAGTGATATTTTCATCAGGGGGAGCAAAATACGCGCTGTACTCTTTTTCCCTTAGTCAAGGTTTTGTCCCATTGGGTTTTCCTGATAAGGTTTTTAATGAGGCAGCACTCAAGGCGTATTATCAGATATGTGTACTCTTTTTCCTTCATTAGGCTTTTTCCCACTGGGTTTTTCCTAATAAGGTTTTAACGAGGCACATTTCTCGTGGACATCCAAGGGGGAGTATTATCAACCAAGTATTATCAACCAAGTAATATCAACCAAGTAAAATGGTTGTCCATTTAAAATGGTGGATAGTCCATTTACTTTTTAAGTGGGTAAAATGCCCATTAATATTTTCCTCCACTTGTAAATATGGCTATAAATATAGCCTTAAACTTCAATGTAAAAATACACAAAAACACATAAAAGAAAGAATTACTATTACTCTCTCTATATTACTACTCTCTCTATTTATACTTTCTATATACATATTCTCTTGTTCTTCTTCCTTTATAAAATTGTCAAGTTAGTTAATTCATAACAGAATAATAATAGTAACGATAATAATAATAATAACAGTAAATGAAAATACTACTACTACTATTAGTACTACTACTAATAATAATAATGATGAAGAAAATAATAATAATAATAATAATAGTAGATAGAAATACTACTAATACTAATGATAATAATAATAATAATAATAATAATAATAATAATAATAATAATACCAACAGTAAAATAAAATACAACTACAACTCATAACAACAACAACAACAACAATAATAGTAATAATAATAATAGTAAATAAACTATACTAGTATAATAATGATAATAATAATAACAATAATAATAATAATAATAATAATAATAAATAAATAATAATAATAATAATAATGATAAATAGTGATAACAACAACAATAATAATAATAGCAATAATAATAATAATAATAATAATAATATGATAACGGTAAATATAATAGCAATAATACGAATAATAATAAATAGATAATAATAACAATAGCAATAATAATAATAAGAATAAGAATAATAACAATAAGCATAATAAATAATAACGTTAATAACAAATAACAATAACATATAATAATAATAAAATAATAACAATAATAGTATAATAATAATAATAATAATAATCATAAATAAAATATCGATAAATATAATAATGATAATAATAATAATGATAATAACAATAAATAATGATAATAATAATAATGATAATGATGATGATATTAATAATGATAACTATACTAGTAATGATAATAGTAATAACAATAATAATAACAAAAATACTAACAATGATAGTAATAATAGTGAATAAGAAAAAAAAAACATTGCTACTATTAATAATAATAATGACGAAAATAATAATAATAATAATAATAGTAATGAAATGATGATAGTAATATTAACGAAGTAATAATAATAGTAAAAAATAGCTATTAATAATAATGACGAAAATGATAATAATAATAATGCAAATAATAATAATAATAATAACGAAAATGATAATAATAATAATAATAATAATAGTACTACTAATAATATTAATAACGAAAATAATAATACATATAATAACATAATAATAATAATGGTAACATTAATAATAATAGCAGTAAACAAAATGTACTAATAATAATGATAATAATAATTACGAAAATATTAATAAACTAATAATAATAATAATAATAATGCTAACAGTAAATAAAATACTACTACTACTACTACTAATAATAATAAAAACGGTAATAATGAAAATATATACTACTACTACTAATAATAATAATAACGAAAATAATAATAACAATAATAATAATAATATTAATAATAATAATAGTAATACTAACAGAAAAATAAACATTCTACTGCTTCTCTTAATAATATTAATAATGAAAATAATAATATTAATATGAATAACGAAAATAATAATAATAATAATAATAATAACAATAATAGTAATACTAACGGAAAAATAAACATACTACTACTTCTATTAATAATATTGACAGCGAAAATAATAATAATAATAGTAATAACAGAAAATAAAATATACTAATAATAATAATAGCAATAATAATAAAAATAACAATAATAACGACATCAAATAAACAGACACTGATAATAAGAATAATAATAACAATAATAATAAATGCTGAAAAATATAAACAGCCCGGATTGACACTGAATATGGCGATCTTATTCATTTGCTATTTTTAAAAGATCTAGGATATCGACTCCGTGTGAGGGTAGAATGATTATATCGAATCTCAGATCAAGACTCCATTTTTGCTCTAGGGGTGTTCATGCAAAACAAGAAAATAATGACGAAATTAGCAAGATAATAATTTAGGATAACCTTTTATGATAATAACAATGAGAAATAAAAGAAGAACGGAATAAATATTACCTGTTGCTTGGCAGTGAACGGAAATGCTTTGGTCACGAATATACCCTTGTTTTCAAGTGAAATCGAGTTCAAATTGAGAGAAAATTCAAAAATTCTTCCCTATTCTCTGTGTTCGTGTCCGCCCCCTTGTTCTGTCTAATCCCTCTATTTATAGGGAGATAGAAATTAAATAAAAATAAAAATAATAACAGATGATTAAAATAATGCGGATTGGGCGAAAATATAAAATAATGCAGAACGGCGGAAAAATAATAATTAATACGAAATGGGCGGAATATTTAAATAATGCGGAATGGGCGGATTATTAAAATAATACGGAACGGCGGGAAAATAATAAAATAATGCGGAATGTGGAAAAATATTAAAATAATGCGGAATGGGCAAAATATTAAAATAATGCGGGATGAATAGAAGAGAAAAAAAATAGCTGAAAGAGAAAAAAATATATATATATATATGTATAATGATGGGAAATTAATATATTTATTATTTATTTATTTTTCGGATGAAGAATAAAATTATTATTTTTTTTATATATATTTTTATTATTATTTATTATATATATATATATATTTTTTAAAAAAGAAGAAATTCGGATTAATATATATATATATATATATATTGAAGAGGGGACAAAAGATTATGAGTTAATTAATATAATATTAATATAGGGTATGGGGAGGGGGCACGCGCGCCAGTTTTTTTTTTTTATTTTTTTATTTTTTTTTTATTATTATTTTTTATTAATATTTCAGATATATATATATATATATTCGAAAGAATATATATGGGGACGCGTGGTATAAATTAATATTATTTATTTTTATTTTATTAATTATTTATTTTAAAAATAAAATCGGATGTGAATATATATATTTTGGAAAAGAGATATAATATTAATATGGGTATATGTGCAGGGGACAATCATGGAATAAAAAATGGTATAGGGATATGGGAAGGGGGACAAAACATATAATAATATATATTTTTTATTTATATTTTTTATTTTTTTAAAAACAAAATCGGATGAATTATTTATTATATATATATTTTTATTTTTTAAAAAAAAAAAAAATTCGGATGAAAGAATACATATTTTTTTATTTTTTATACATATTTTTTTATTTTTTAAATAGGAATTCGGGTGAATATATATATATATATATATATATATATATATATATATATATATATTTAAAATGGACAAAGAATGATGGGCGGGGCACGCGTGGATTAAAATAATATATATATATATAATTTTTATTAAAAAAGACAAATAAAAATAAATAAAAAATAAAAATCGGATGAATATATAATATATATATATATATATTAAAATAGTACAAAAGTGCGGCGAGAATAAATAAATATATATATATATATATATATATATATATATTATTATTATATTCATTTTTTAAATTATTTGGATGAAAAGAAAATAATTATATATTTTAATATTATTTAATATTTATTATTATTTATTTTTTTTAAACAGGGGACAACGGGTGATGGGTATTATTAATATAGTATTAATATAGGTATGGGTAGTAAATTAAAATATTTTTTTTATTATTATTATTATTATTTTTTTTGGAAGATTAACATTATTTAATTATTTATTTATTTATTATTATTTTAAAAGAGGGACAAAAAGGTGTGCAGAATATTATTATTTTATTTTTAATTATTTTTATTTTCGGATGAATAAATAATATATATATTTTTTAATTTCTTTATTTATTATTATTATTATTATTTATTTATTGATTTATTTATTTTTATTTTTTGATGAGGAGATGGCAGATATATTATTTGCGTGTTGTAGTATTAATGAAAAAAATAAAAATAATAATAAAAAACTGTTAATTCAATATTAATTATTTGTTATTTAGGAGAAGTAATGAAAACGTAAAATTAATTAGTGAAATTGGTTATCAAATTAGACGAATTAATTTACGATCTTCTTAATTTTAACAAAAGTAAAATGATTAACCTCATTGTAACTAATTATTAATTTACGAAATAATTAATTATAGTAAATAATAATTTTCTTTTTATAAGTCAAACTTAAATATTACTAAGAGATAATGACTATATATATAAAAAAAAAATGCATGTGTTATGAAGATAACAAATTATTTAAAATACACTTGAAAATATGCATTGTTTTATAAAAGCCAATTATTTTAATTTAATTAAAATTGAAGAAGTCTAAAATTAAAATAAGATGAGTATGCATTAATTAATTAACAAACCTCTCATTTTTTACAAAGTAAATAATTAACTTCAGTTTAAATAAATTAACTTGAAATATGAGTCTATTAATTAAAATCCAACTAATTAACAGAGCTATTTATTTTAAAAATAAAAATCTTTTGAAACAATTTTTTGAATAAATAATAAAATAAATTATATTCAAGAATTATTTTATAAATATATATATATATATATATATATAGAGAGAGAGAGAGAGAGAGAGAGAAATTAATTTAAAATGATGATACCATATATGTATATTTCGTTTTATTATTATTATTATTATTATTATTATTATTTAATTTTATATATATATTTTATTATTATTGTATTATTATTATTTATTATTATTTATTTTTTTTGTAAAAATTACGTTGTTGAGGGTAAAAATTGGGTGTCAACAGCACCGCACCTTGAATTTGTCGCGTCAATCCATCTATCACCAAGGCAAATAAAAAAGGACTAAGAGCTGATCCTTGATGCAACCCCATCACCACTGGGAAGTGCTCTGAGTCCCCTCCTACTGTCCTTACCCTGGTTTTGGCTCCCTCGTACATGTCCTTGATCACCCTAATGTATGCCATAGGTACACCTTTAGCCTTCAAACATGTCCATAGTATTTCTCTTGGGACTTTATCATAAGCCTTTTCTAGGTCGATGAATACCATATGCAAGTCACTCTTCCTCTCCCTATGCTGCTCCACCAGTCTCCTCATAAGATGGATGGCTTCTGTAGTTGAGCGTCCCGGCATAAATACAAACTGGTTGTCTGAAATAGACACGTCTCTCCTCACCCTCATCTCTACCACTCTTTCCCATAGTTTCATAGTATGGCTTAGTAGCTTAATACCTCTATAGTTGTTGCAACTCTGGATATCCCCTTTGTTTTTGTATAGAGGGATCATTATGCTCGACCTCCATTCTTCGGGCATCGTTGCCATTTTAAAGATGACATTAAATAACCTAGTCAACCACTCCAAACCTATCGAACTCGTGCTCTTCCAAAATTCCCCAGGAATCTCGTCAGGTCCGGTTGCTCTTCCCCAGCGCATCCTACGAACGACACTCTTAACCTCCTCGACCTTAATACTCCTGCAATACCCAAAATTGCAACGCCTCTCTGTATGTTCTAAATCTCCCAACACAAAGTCTCTGTCCCCTTCCTCATTCAAGAGTTTATGGAAATAGGACTGCCATCTCTGTTTAATGAGGGTCTCGTCTACCAATACTTTTCCATGCTCGTCCTTAATGCACTTCACTTGGTCCACATCGCGTGCCCTTCTCTCCCGCGCCCTGGCTAGCCTGAACAATTTTCTATCCCCACCTTTCTCTTCTAGTTCAGCATAAAGGCGTTCAAAAGCTGTTGTTTTTGCCGTTGAAACCGCCGACTTCGCCTCCTTTCTCGCTATTTTATAAAGTTCCCTATTCGTCCACTTCTCCACCTCATCTATGCTTTCTATCAACTTTGCGTACGCCATCTTCTTTGCTTCCACCTTTTCTTGCACTTCTCCATTCCACCACCAGTCTCCTCGATGCCGACTACGACTACCAGTCGAGACTCCCAACACTTCCCTTGCCACAGTCCTAATACAACTAGCCGTCCTATCCCACATACTGGTCGCATCCCCATTACTATCCCAGGCCCCCATGGCCTTCAACTTCTCTCCCATCTCTAGGGCATTACTAGTGGTCAAACTCCTCCATCTGATCCTAGATCGATCATCCCCGACCCTCTTATTCCTCATCATCTTGATCCCTAAATCCATCACCAAAAGCTTATGTCGGGTTGTAAGGTTGTCTATCGGAATGACCTTACAGTCTTTGCACAGACCTCTATCGACCTTCCTCAGGAGTAAAAAGTCTATCTGAGTCTTAGCCACCGAACTATGGAATGTTACCAAGTGGTCTTCCTTCTTTGGGAAACTCGAATTGGCTATGACCAACCCAAAGGCTCTTGCGAATTCCAAAAGTGAAAGGCCTCCTACATTTCTGACCCCGTAGCCAAAGCCTCCATGCACATCATCATACCCTCCTGAAATAGACCCGATGTGACCATTGAAATCCCCTCCCACGAAAAGCTTCTCAGTAGGTGGTATACCTCCCACTAACTCGTCCAAATCCTCCCAAAAGCGCCTCTTATCCTCCTCTCTTAAGCCCGCTTGTGGCGCATAAGCACTAATAATGTTGAATGTGCTCCCTTCAACGACCACCTTAATCGACATCATCCTATCGTTGACTCTCCTAACCTCCACTACCTGATCCCTTAGATCATTGTCTACTAAAATGCCTACCCCATTCCTATATTTTGATCTACCTGAAAACCAAAGCTTATACCCGTCTACCTCCCTAGCTTTAGAACCTACCCATTTGGTCTCTTGGACACAAGCTATATTAATCTTTCTCTTCTTTAGAATTTTAACTAGCTCTATGGATTTGCCCGTTAACGTTCCAATATTCCAAGAACCAACTCTCAGTCTAGACGCTCCTTTAACCCACTTACCCCTCCTTACCCTCGTCCCCGACCCCGTCCCTGAATGAGAACATGACCTTAATCTACCATCACTATCTAAAGCCACGAAAATATGTAGGAATTAATAAATTATTCAAAAATCTAAAGTTAGCAAAATGCAACGATAAGTGTATGAACAAAAATATAGATAAACCGGAGGTACCAACTCCAGTTGAAAAGAACCCGATTTACGTCGGAAACACTGTTCACACCGGAAACACTATTCACGCCGGAAATACTGTTCACGTCGGAATTACTGTTCACGCCGAAAACACTGTTCACACCGGAAAATGGAAAACCGCGAGACGACGCCGGAAATCAATAGATCTAGGCCAAATCTGAACAGATCTGGAGGTATTCGTTGGAAAACAAGCAAAAGGAAAGAAAAGAAAAAGAAAGAAGAAGAAGTAGTGAGCTGTGAGCGCAAGTTGAGGGGCACTGCTGGTGGAGGTGCTGCGGGGCTGCAACGACAGAGGTTTGTTGACTGTGAGAACTTTAGGCCAAATAGAAGTATCCGGCCTAAAAAATGATGTCAAAGTATCCACAGTTATATTCGAAGACAATGCCGCGTGCATAACTCAATTGAAAGTGGTTTCATAAAAGGAGATAAAACGAAATATATTTTACCAAAATTATTCTTCACACATGATCTCCAGAAGAATGGTGATATTGATGTACAATAAGTTCGTTCAAGTGATAATCTTGCAGATTTATTCACAAAGGCATTACCAACATCAACTTTTGAGAAGCTAAGATATACGATTGGAATGCGTCATCTCCAAAATATCAAATAAAGTTTTCATCAGGGGAGTAAAATACGCGTTGTACTCTTTTTTTCTTAACCAAAATTTTATCCCACTGGGTTTTTCCTGATAAAGATTTTTAATGAGACAACATTCAAGGCTTATTATCAGATATTCGTACTCTTTTTCCTAATAAAATTTTAACAAGACACAACATATATGAATGTTCACAATAATTATGTATATTGTTTCTTGTAATTTTTTTTAATAAGGCACCTTACATGCGGACATCCAAGGGGGAGTGTTATGAAAGGTGGTATAGTGGTTGTCCATTTATTGGACCCACTAGACAAGTTGTCCACAACTTGTATTTTATTTTGTCTATAAAAAAGCACATCTTAAATGAAAGATGATGCATATACGTTTTCACTCCTCTACTCCTCCTTCTTTCTCTTAATCTCCTTTCCTTTTTATTCTGCTAAGTTAGTTTATTTTATAATAATAATATTGATTTTTTAATTTCAAAAATATAATGTGGCTTTCAAAATTATCTCACCCCTTTTTACACTTTTAGACCTAATTCAAACGAAAAAAATAATTAATTCCTCTACTATTCAGTCATAAAATGAGCTTGGATCGGAGCTGAATAGACTAAGAATTGGGTTTTTCAAAATTGGATGGGGTCTGGGGTGTGTAAAAAAAATATGAGGTAATTTTTTCAAGTCAATTGGCTTTATGAAATTTAAAAATCAATTTAAGATTATTTTTTTCTTAATTCATTCTATTAACAAAAAGGGTAAATATACATCATTTGTTGGACGACGAGGATATATATACACAATATGTTAGACAATAAAGGTATATATGCACTACTTTTATAATAAAAGGTACACAACGACGACATATTCGGTAGAGTTTCACTAAATACGGTTTGAGGAGGATAAACTCTATACAAATCTTACTATTACCTCGAAGAGGTAGAGATGTTTCCGAAAAACCCTCATCTCAAATGTGTGGGATCCAGTCTCCAATACAAAGTCATAAAATACAGTCAAATATTGTTGCCATTATTCAGAAATTTACACCCTTTTCTTAGTCAAAAATGGCTGCAAATGTTTCAGCAATTTGTAATTGTTGTTGGTCAAACAAAGTGTGAGGGTTGGTGGTAAATCACGGAAGAAGAGTTCCTGCACCCCTATAAAATGAGATTTTCATCTTCTTATTCAACACACAAAAAATTCACAGACAGAGAGAAAAATATTTAGACAGCAATGAGGTTTTCATAGACTATATATAAGAAAATAGTTTGTGAAGAAAAATAGAGTGTGAGCGATATTTTTGTAAGGTGGTAATCTAAAAAGTGCTATTCCTTTTGAGTGCGTGGTAGTCATTTTTGAGTATTGTACTCGTGACTATTCGGTGTAAAATTTCTTATTATAGTGATATCAGTTGTTCTTTTTGGCTCGTAGTTTTTCTCTTATTTGAGTTTTCACATAAAATCTTTGTGTCATTATTTTTTCTATTTTATTTCTACTATTTTGACCATATATATTTTTGTGTTATTCCGCATTTTTTCCAACAAACTGGTATCAGAGCAAGGTTTTATCTGAGTATGCTCTGTAGTTGTAGCATAGTCTGAACTTCCACATCGGAAAAGATTTACTTTGATTTACAATAGTTATAATTATTGGGGGGGAAATGATGGAAGCCAACACTAATAGAATGGTTACTTTGAATAATGCTAATTAGCCATTTGGAATGGAAAATGGAAGATTTGATTTATGTCTAGAATTTTTATCAACCAGTCTTTGCCACTGTAAAGCCTGATAATAAAACAGATGAAGAGTAAAATCTGTTGCATAGATAAGTGTGTGAATTTATTAGGCAATGTGTTAACGATAATGTGTAGAACCATATTTCTAGGAAGACACGTGCTCATAACCTATGGGAGCATCTTAAAAACTTGTGTGCTCAGAAGACTTGGAACAACAAAATGTTCTTAATAAAGCAAATGTTAAGTTTAAAATATCATGATGATTCTCTAATGACAGATTAACTGAATAATTTTCAGGGAATTATGAACCAGTTATCTTCTATGGGCATTAAATTTGATGAATAAATTTAAGGCTTGCTTCTGCTTGGTTTCCTGCCAGACTCTTGGGAAACATTTAGAACTTAATTGTCAAATTCTGCTCCGGATTGTGTGATCTCTATGGATTCCGCCAAGAGTAGTGTCCTAAACGAAAAAATGAAAAGAAAATCTCAATGTTCTTCTTCTTCATCGGATGTCTTGGTAACTGAATCCAGAGGGAGAAATAAAAATCGTGGTTCTCAGAATAGAAAACATAGCAGGAGAAAATCCAGAGACAGACTTAGGAATATTGAGTGCATCATTGCAGCATGAAAGGGCACACAAAGAAGTTTTGCCGAAAATTGAAGAGGAAGAACAAAGACAAAGACGAAAATAAAAAAAATGGGAATGAAAATTACTTAGCCACCGTTTTCACTAAAGATCTTGTTATGGTCTTTGATGTAGATCTGATAAATATTACTTGCAATGAGTCAAGCTGGGTTGTGGACACTGATGTCGCATCTCATATGATATCGAGGGAATTTTTCTCTTCCTATACTCCTTGTGACTTTGGAACCTTGATATAGATAATGAGATTGTATCCAGGGTGGTTGGTGTTGGAAAAATTTATTTGAAAACTAGTATTGGAACTAAACTAGTTCTGAACAATATAAAACGTGCACCTAATGTTCTTCTGCTCCTAATTTCTGTTGGTGTTCTAGATGATGAATGATATATTAGTACCAATGGTGGAGGAAAATGAAAACTTATTAAGGGTTCCTTGGTTGTGGCTCATGGTAACAAATGTCGTGGTCCATATTGGATTACGACTTTGACTTGTGCCATTATGGTGAATGCCGTTGAGAGTGATAACTTTTTAACGTTATGGCACAAGAGGCTGAGCCACATCAGTGAGAAATGACTTAATGTTCTAGCCAAGAAGAAAATATTGTTAGATTTCTAAAGTGCTTAATTAGAAAAGTGTGAGCACTGCTTGGATGGAAAATAAAATAAAGTTTTCTTTAAGTATAACCCCCCTTCAAGAAAGACAGAGTTGCTTGAGTTGGTGCACTCTAATTAATGCGGTCCAATGAAGATAAGGACTCTGGGTGGTGCAGTCTACCTTGCCACTTTTATTGATGATTGCTCAAGAAAGCTTTGAGTCTATGTCTTGAAGACTAAAGACCAAGTGTTGGATGTCTTTAAGCAGTTTCAGGCCTCAGTTGAAAGAGAAACTGGAAAAAAACTGATATGTATTCGTACTGAAAATGGTGGTGAATATTGTGGATCATTTGACGAATACTGCAAGTATCAAGGTATTAGACACCAGAAGACTCCTCCTATGACTCATCACCTTAATGGGTTGGCTGAGAGGAAGAACATGACCTTGATGAAAAGAGTTAGATATTTGCTTTTTGAAGTAAAGTTGCCGAACTTCTTTTGGGGTGAAGCCTTATTGACCGTTGCACATGTTATTAACTTATCTCCTTCTATTGCTTTACAATGTGATGCTCCAAATAGAGTTTGGTATGGAAAAGATATTTCTTATGACCATTTGAGAGTATTTGGTTGCAAAGTTTTTGTATATGTGCCAAAAGATGAGAGGTCAATTGAGAAGAAGCTTGTGAGAAGCCGTGATATCGTCTTCATAGAGAATCAAGACATTGAAGATATTGACAAAGCGCAGAAGCTAAAATCTTCAAGTTCTGATAACATAGTCCATCTTGATCAAGTTCTTCATACAAGTGTGCATGATGGTGATGGGCATGATGATCATGGTGATGCCCAGAATCATGTCCCAGATCAATATGTTGATATTGATAATAATAATGATGTTGCATTAGTCAAAGGAAAGGTATTGACTTTGACGAAATATTTTCTCCTGTCGTGAAGTGAAAATGTCCTCCATTCGTTCAGTTCTTAGTTTGGCTACTAGTCTTAATTTAGAGATTGAACAGATGGATGTGAAGACGGCTTTTCTTCAGGGTGACCTAGAAAATGAGATTTATATGGAATAATCTAAGGGTTTCAAAATAAATGGTAAAAAAAATAAATTGTGTGCAAACTCAAAAAGAGTCTCTACGAACTAAAGTAAGCTCCTAGACAGTGGTACAAAAAGTTTGAATCTATTATATGGGAGCAAGGCTATAAGAAGACTTCTTCAGATCATTGTGTATTTGTACAAAAAATTCTAACAATCATTTTATCATCCTTTTGCTATATGTGGATGATATGTTAATTGTGGGCAGGAATACTTCCAAGATTGATGAGCTGGAGAAAGAGTTGTGTAGGTCTTTTGCTATGAAAAATTTGGGTCATGCCAAACAAATTTTGGGTATGAGAATTACTCGTCTCAGGAATGAAAGAAAGATTTATTTGTCACAAGAAAAGTACATTGAACGTGTACTGGAGCGCTTCAACATGAAGAATGCTAAGACTGTTAGCACACCTCTTGCTGGTCATATGAAGTTGAGCAAGAAGATGTGTCCTATAGCTTGGGAGGAAAAAGAGAGCATGGCCAAAGTTCTATATTTCTCCGTCGTCGGAAGTCCAGTATATGCAATGGTATACACTAGACCTGATATTGCTCATGCAGTTGGTGTTGTCAGCAGGTTTCTCGACAATCCAAAAAAATAACATTGAAAAGCTGTAAAGTGAATACTCAAGTATCTGAGAGGAAACTCAGATAAATGTTTGTGTTTTGGAGGATTAAATCCAATCTTGAAGAGCTATACAGATGCTGATATGGCGAGTGACCTTGATAATAGAAAATTTACTACTGGATATTTGTTTACTTTTTCAGAAAAGCTATATCATGGCAGTCAAAGTTGCAGAAGTGTGTTGCACTGCCTACAACTGAAGCTGATTATATTGTGGCTACTAAAGCTGGCAAGAAGATGATATGGGTCCAGCAATTTCTTCAAAAGCTTGGCTTACATCAAAAGGACTATGTCATTTATTGTGATAGCCAAAATGCAATAGACTTGAGCAAGAACTCTATGTACCATGCAAGGATAAAACACATAGATGTGAGATATTACTGAATTCGAGAAAAGATAGAAGACAAATCTATGCAGGTTGAAAAGATTTCTGCAACTGAGAATCCTGAAGATATGCTGACCAAAATGGTAACAAGGGACAAGTTCGAATTGTGCAAAGAACTTATTGGCATGAGCTCTTTCTAAGAATATGAAGATACCTCCTTCTAGTGAATGAGACTGGAAGGGGAAATTTGCGGGATTCAATCCCCATTACAAAGTCATAAAAGGCAGTCAAATATTGCTGCCAGTATTCAGAAATTTGCACCCATTTCTTAGTCAAAAATGGTTGCAAATTGTTGGTCAAACAAAATGTGCATGATTGGTGGTAAATAATGGAAGAAGAGTTCCTACACCCCTAAGTAGCTCTTCAGCTCCTTATTCAGCACACCAAAAATTCACAGACAGAGAGAAAAATATTTAGAGAGCTGTGAGGTTTTCATAGACTATATATAAGAAAATTGTCTGTGAAGAAAAATAGAGTGGAAACAATATTTTTGTAAGGTGGTAATCAAAAAAGTGTTGTTCCTTTTGAGTGTGTGGTAGTCATTTTTGAGTATTGTACTCGTGACTACAAGATGTAAAATTTCTTACTATAGTGATATCAGTTGCTCCTCTTGGCCCGTGATTTTTTCATTATTTGGGTTTTCACATAAAATTCTTGGTGT
The DNA here is from genome assembly GCF_947179165.1 of Solanum dulcamara. Lineage (NCBI taxonomy): Eukaryota > Viridiplantae > Streptophyta > Magnoliopsida > Solanales > Solanaceae > Solanum > Solanum dulcamara. The sequence goes on along the minus strand of NC_077241.1, from coordinate 5,347,460 downwards.
CATTATTTTTTCCATTTTATTTCTACTATTTTGATCATATAAATTTTGTATTAGTCCATATTTTTTTCAACAAAATGCATCAAATTCAAATAAAAAAAAGAAGAAAATAATAAAAAAGTCGTTAATAAGAAAAACAATGTAAAGACTACAAAATAAAAACACTTACAACATCAAAAAACTGTAATTATCAAAAAATAATGCATAACAAATGATAAAAACTATTAGGATATGACTAATAATTATTTTTTTAATAAAGGATATATCTGCTTTAAATTTCTAAATTAAGCGTGTATTACCCCTTTCCCTAAAATATATTTACAATCCCAGAATTTTAGCTTTATCTTATATTTTTTCTCAATATATTATAAACTTCTTTCTCTTGCCATGATTAGATTTTACGTGCATTATTTCTTCTTGATATTTTTCTATATCCCTCAATATGTTTAGCTCTCGTGAGAGTTTGCTCACATTCACACTCTAGATAAAAAAAAATAAAAAAAAATAATAATAATATATATATATATATATATATGAAGTAAATTTTAGCTTGTGATAATACAAACTAAAGAATTTTACAAAATAATATTTATCAAATAAAAAATTTAAAAATGTAAAATACGAGGATTTTTTAAAGGACTAATATATAGGATAGTTTGTACTCCAAATAGAAAATAAAAAAGAGTCGCAATTTATTGATCACAGATAATCGTTTACGTTACCAACAAAAGTGTGGTAAAGTGATAAGTATTACTTCATCCTTAGCCAAAGGTTTCGGATTTGAATTTCCTAGGTACGAAGTCGTCTTTGTTAGGAAGCACTTTACCCCCAATTTGAAACTTTCCAATGCGAATTCAAATTTAGTCAAGCTCCAATATAAGTACCGGACATCAGATGAACAAAAAAAAAAGACAATCATTTACATCAATGATGGTAAAATACAAGGCTCTTCTCTTAATTAGTGATTTCGATGGTATGAAAAATTTCTAATCATGGTGAGGATTTAAATTTAGTCAGTTAAATTTCAATCATTAATATATTAAATTATTATATGTGCCTTTAATTCAATCAATAAGAGGAGTCAGATCCTGTAAACTCACCATTAATCAGAAAAATGATGCAGTCATTGGGACAAAGAATTTCAATTTCTTTGCCTTTTTTTTAATCCGCTTAAAATATATTTCTTTACTTTTTGTCAATTTTTTAAAATCAAACTTTACATGTTTAAAATTATAAAATTAAAAAATATTTTACATATCTTTAATTTAATACGACATAATTTAATATTTTTTTTTACATTTTTAATTCCGTATTAGGACAAAATCATACAAACAAATTGAAAGGAAAAGAGTACCAGCTTGCATGGTTAGTTTTGTTAATATTTAGTTATCACTATTTAAAATGTAATTGTTGAGCAATAATAAAAACCAAAATAATTGCTTCAATCTAAAATAAGTGATGGTTTGGAGTGTGGCACATTTCTTGACAATATTATCTTCTTTTTATTATATGGGCCCACATGAACACCACTACTCTTCCTTTTTTTCTAGTTTGATTACAATGGGAAAGAATATAAAAGGCAATCATTAGTCTAATACTCTCTTCGTTTTAATTTATTTATCTTATTTTAACTTGACATGATATTTAAAAAAATAAAAAAGACTTTTGAATCTTATGGTCTTAAGAATGTCAGGTAGAAAATTAAAATTAAGCAGTGTTGCCAAAAAAAGGAAAAATTTCATAACAGACTAAAAGAGAAAATAAGACAAATAAATTGAAACGGAGGAGTAGTAATTATGCATGAAAGGATACTTCAAAAGAGTAGTAGAACATCCACTTGCTTAAATGCTTAGTTTTCTTTCCCATCATCAACTGCTTCATATTTACCTAAAATTGTTCAAACAAAACATAGCCTCAATACTGAATCTAAATTGTATAGAACATTATATAATCATAGAGATCTAAGGTAGATCCTTATACTTACTATCAAAGTATGGTCAAAAGAAGATTCAGAAAATACTCACAATGGAAATGAACTATAGGTATTGTGCCATTGTTTATGAGTTCAAACTTGTAAGTATCTCCTAGTTGAACACCATTTGCTTTAATGAACTTTCGCCATCCCTTTTTAATTCCAAAGTGACCGTTGTCAATTCGCCCTAGCCACATTGACCATGATCTCTGTTTTTCATCTACGAGAATAAACTCATGTCTATCCAGCAAGCCATTTGATTTTGCGAAAGCCATTGGAAGATACTGCTCAAATTTGTCCCAATAAACAGATCAATACCGCATTATCATTAAAAAAAAGAAAATTAGCTAAGGTTGTTAATAAAATTTGTTAAAATCACTCTTACCAAAACAGGACATCTGAGGGTGTAAGGTTTAATAGTAGATATAAAATGAGGGTTGGCATTGGCAGAAGTTGAAGCAGCTACTTGTGATTTCCGAGTAGTCACGTCTGAGGTCTTAAGCCTAAAATCTGTTATTGCTTTAAAGTAACCAACAAAGAAAAAACACCACACAATCATAAATGGAGCAAAAAAGACACAGGATATTTGCATAACTAGAAAGGTTCTTTCTCCAAACCTTTATCCGACATTCTTTCAGCATCCAAATTTTCCTTCTTTACTTCATCCTGGAGAAATGGGCTTCCTCTCAAATCTAGTTTTGTTAATTGAAACAACGACGTCAGAACTTAAGTTGAAGTAGAAAGGAACCGTTAACTGTTGGGCATATACAAATAATAACTTTTCAGATATTACTCGATGAAGTGATTAATAGCAACATACTTTTGAAGAGTACCTAGACTAGCTCAAAGGGGTTTCTATCACACTCAAAAGCTTCTCACAGTAACAATAATTTTCTAAAAGTAAAAAGCAGTGCGATATTATGTGCTTGTACATTGCTTCTAAGCAAAATAATTCCTTCACACTCTTCAAAAAAGAGAAGTCTTTAGACAGTACTCCCTCCATTCCATATTAAGTGAATTTTTGAAGGGGTTTTCAACAACAACAACAACAATCCAGTGGAATCCCACAACGTGGGATCTGGAGAGGGTAAAGTGTACGCAGACCTTACTCCTACCAAGGTAGGACGGCTGTTTCTGAGAGACCCTCAGCTCAATAAAAGCATAAAAAGAGGTCAGACAAGACTAAGAATTAAGTGATTTTTCATTGTTCAAAATAATTGAATTGTTCAAAGTTCAAGATAGATATCTGAAACTTTTTTCATATTTGCCCTTTCATTTATTGAAGTTTTATATTTTCTAGGAGATAAATCACACTACTTGCAAAATTATATTTATGATTTTACAAAGGACAATAGTGGAAAGTATGATTCAAATTATGTCCTTGAATGTTTTTCTTAATATGTGTGCATTGCCTCACAAATTCACTTAACATGGGATGGAGGGAGTAAGACTTTCTCCTCAGTTGAACCACGGGAATTGAGCATTTGTAGGACTTCATAAGAATTTGAGAAATATGCAAGATAAAGTAATAAGATCCACAGCAGAATGCTATGCTGAACAAGCAGAGGATAATGTACAACCAGGGCGACAAAATGGAATCGATTAGAAGATGGCAGAATCGTAGAGCTAAACAAAGGCTAATGCAGATCTACATTGAAAAAAATATCAATCAAGGTCAGTTAACAGAACATGTGTTGACCCAAAAATTCAGAGGAGCAGTGACAAAGACAAAGTAAGAGTAGATGAAGCACACACAAAAAGACTCCTCGAGGCCCCTAACACCTCTCTAGTTGCTTCCCTGATGCAGTCAACTGCTCTATCACACATACTATCTGTGCCCCACTACTCCCCCAAGTCCTCATAGCCATCAAATTCTCCCTAATCTCCTGAGATTTGGCCTCAGTGAGGCCTCCCCATCTAATCCTTAGTTGGTCATATGCGACCTTCTTCTTCTAAAGTGCATCTAGTAATTATAAATCAAACCAAAGGGATTGTGAACATACAAAAGTTAAAGAGAGCTTAGATGAGAAACTTGCCATGAAATCTGAATATAGGTGTTTCTCCATTGGAAACTATCTCAAACTTTAAGATATCTCCTTCCTTAAAGCAATTCATAAGGCAGAATTCACGCCATCCATTTCCAATGAAGGTGTTTTTGCCGCTTGTATACAGACTAAACGTCCATGATCGTTGCTCATCCCTCATAATTATCACACATTTCCTGTCGTTGAGTCTGTTTTCTTGTGCAAATTGTTTTGGAATACACTGAAATAGTTTATAAGCAGTCGCAAATAAACAATCAATATGTATATTTGTTTTAAACTTCCAAGTTATCAAACAGATAATTGTCCTCATAAGCTTATGCAGGAAACAAATTCATCTTTTTTTCCGGGGGGGTTTTCCCAGCATAATAGTAAAAGTATAATGTACTTGTGAAATTACCAGACAATGCTTTGAAAGGCAATAAGGTCTAATTGTACAAATGAAATGAGAGTGACTGAGATGCATGTCCTTATAAGCAGCTTCTACATTGGCGAAACCCTTGCCTGATTTCTTGATGTTGGGCTTTGATTTTTCTGTTGCATTTGTTAAATACACACAAAAGTCATGTCAGAAAAGAACAAAAGAAATAAAAGGGAAGTTACACATTTGACTGCTCGGCCAAAAATATTTTTTTTTTCTGGATAGACAACTAACAAAATTACGAAACAATAGCTTCAATGAGATATAGCATGTCTTGAAAGGCTATCTTTCAGCTAAATGCAAATATTTGTCATAACCTAGGGAGTTGAAAGAAACTACTCCCTCTGTCCCAATTTAAGTGACAGGGTTTGGAGTACGACAGTCAAGATACCTAATTTTGGGTGTGAATTAGAGCATACATTCTCTATGTTCTTTTATTAAGTAAATTTAGATATATTTGAAAAATACATAAAAAGTACTATTAGTCATAAATTTATATGTGCTACTTCGCCTTCCAATGTCAAGTTTTCTCATATTTTTTATATATGCTATTTAGTCTTCTAATGTCAAGTCCTCAAGGAGTGTGGTGTGGTGCGGTGGGTGAGATTCCCCCACGCTTGACCAAAGTTCTCGAAATGATTCTTGTGAATGGAGAAACCTAGGCATAAGTATCTCCCTCTTTTAGTTTTTCTAAATGAAGTAACAACAACAACAACATACCTAGTGATCCCACAAGTGGGGTTTGGGGAGGGTAGAGTGTACGCAGACCTTACCACTATCTCATGGAGATAGAGAGGTGGTTTCCGAAAGACCCTCGGCTCAAAGTAACAGTCCCAAGAAAGGAAGAATCACAGTATAATATATATATATATATATCATAGCAGCTGAAACGAAAGGCAATGCAAATTCTATAAGACAAGCACAATACCAATATCAAGATAATGGGATAATCAAGGGCAATAACAACACAACTATAATGGCACATCTAGACCTAAGACCAACCCTAAACCATCACATGGCAAGACAAACATTCTACCCCTTCTACCCTTACTAGCCTTCTACCTAATACGCGACCTCCACTCCTTTCCGTCTAAGGTCATGTCCTCGGTGATACAAAATTGTTCCTCATATTCATACCGGCAATGCATTATTACTATTCTTATATACTTTGCATCAAAATAAGAAAACAGATTTTCCATATAGGAAACAAATAACAGAACAAAAGTTCACCTTTGAATTCCAATTTCTTGGAAGACTCTTCAACAATACACACTTTTCCTTCTTCTCTTCCATGTACTCCTTGTTCATATTCTCTCTCACAACAACTTGAATCAAAGACGGCGACCTCAAATTCCATGTCTCCTTCATGTCTGAATATCAAAATATCTCCCAATTGTAAATCATGGTCCTTTGCAAACTCTTCCCAACCATCTTCCAATCGCCGTCCATTCACCTTCACGGGCCATTTTTTGCTTGCCCTTCTTAGTAATGCATACTCATTCCCCTGTCCCTTCAAATACTTGAAGAAACTTATAGGAATTGTCTGCAATACAACAATTTGTATGATTAAAATGGCTTTGTCCCATTATTATCATTTTCAACACACAATGCAAATAAGCATGTGAACATTCCTAAAATGTCCACAAATACTAAATTCAGAATCCATGATTTTGGAGGTGTAATGATCAACGTTGACCCTACCAAGTTTAAACCCTGGATCATTTTACTAGAGGTGTCAAACGGGCAAATTGAACTGAATTTTGGAGGGTCAAAATAGTTTGAGCTGCTAAATGGCGCGGTCATTAACCCACCCAAAGATAACTTGGGCTGAACTGTCTAATCAAAATAAGCTAAACAATGAGTATTAGCTCAACCCTCACGACACTTACCAAGTTAAAACTTCTTTGTTCGTTTTCTTATAATTTGTTTAGTTACCTAATAATACTTTTTTCTTTATTATGACCAGTGTTATCAAAGGCACGCTTAATCCCTGAAGCGAGGCTCAAATTGAGTTGAGCGCTTCACCTAGCTTAATATGCGCTTTAGTGTCGTCTTATGACTATATTCAACATATCAAACAAAAAACTGATTTTTTTAAGAGAAAATTACTTGTCAGAGCAAACATAAGCCTTGTATTTATCTGAAATAGCAAAAGTTTAAATAAATTACAACACATAGCAAAAGTTTGGGTATTATCTGTTTCGCTCTATATCTGTTAGCTTGGTGTTATATTGATTCTCTCTGTATCAGTATATCAATTTGCTCTATATTTGTCTAACCATACAAGTGTTTTCTACCCAAATAATAATAAATAAGGGAAGATTCACATCTTCTTTTCTGCGATAAATTCCCTCACACATGCAGCAGACCAAAAAACAAAAAAGTTGAAAGAAAAATGAAAGTATTTTACTTACAAATTTGTCCTTGAAACCTGGCAAAATGGGTTTGAGAAAATGAGGTTTCTTTGGAGGGATTTTCATGTAGAGGAGAAGGTGTAAAGGAAATTATGGAGTTGTAAAGGAAACTTTAATAAAGTTATAAAAGGAATGGAAAACCCTTAATAATTACGAATTTAAATTCTTATTTTTTTTTCTTCAAAAAGTAAGATTTGAAATTTCATTTTTTTTTTATCTATAAGATTTGCCCCTTTCCTTCAAATTTCTTCTATTTATATTTAATATTTTCTTCGATTTAATTTTCTTTCTCTTATTTTTTTAGTATTTGGTAAACTACAAATTACAACAACAAAAAACTTAGGGTAGTTAGGTAATCTATTTAATATTTTGGCCAATTGAATTTCTCTTGGTCATCACTTCTAAATTGCAGGCTAGAGCTTCATATTTTTTTTTTTAGCCTTTTTAGCGATGGACACGTGGGTATCTTGAAATTTATTTATTTAAAAATTATTTTTAAAATAATAATATAAACTACAATAATTAACAACTTGAAATATTAAAAAATTGATTAACTCTCAAAATTTCTCATGTATCATATGAATTGGGATAGAAGAAGTAACATATCTTATTTAAAAATTACGTTAAGAGTATTATAAATCACAATAATTAACAACTTAAAATAATTAAAATACATATTAAAAATTTGATTAATTCTCAAAATTTCACATGTGCCAACTAAGTTAGGATAGAAGGAGGAGTGCCAACTAAATTAGGATAGATGGAGTGACATATATTATTTGAAAATTAGGTTACGAGTACTATAAATCACAACTTAAAATATTTAAAAATATATTAAAATATGGTTAACACTTGAAATTGCACATGTGCCACATAAATTAGAGTCGAGGGAATACATATATTATTTGAAAATTACGTTAATTAAGAGTACTATAAATCACAATAATAAATAACTTAAAATATATTAAAATTTTAGTTGCCTTTCAAAACTTCACGTGTGACACATAAATTGGGACACAGTGAATAACATATATTATTTGAAAATTATGTTAAAAATACTATAAATCACAATAATTAAGAATTTTAAATATTTAAAAATTATATAAAAATTTAATGGACTCTCCTAATTCAATTTGTACCACATAAATTGAAACAAATAGAGTAACATATGCACTAACATATGTTGTGTGCGTGCTTGCACTGGCTATTGTATCTAGTATGTAAATAAACACATATTATGAGCCTGAAAGATCACTGAATACAACTAATTAAAATTTGAAGTAAAATGTACATGTCCTTTAATCAAATGAAGGGTAATTGAATTTAGATCTAGAATACAACATACAAAAGCAGGTCTGGCTTTTGAAGAACATAAAATCTAAGGTACATATTTGTCCTCAAACTTTGGACTAGTGGTAAGAGCACAACACGTGATATATAGGTTTGACACATGTTACAGGTTCAAAATCTATTATCCACCGAGCTTTGAACCATGCACCATTGGCCCGCGAGGATTTCTCCGTTATGAAAAAATATCCAAGGTACATCTTCTGTTGAGATTAGGCAACATGTAGCATATCCAAAGCATCATCTTCAACAACTGCTTCACTAACTTGTCAAGGGCTTTGCTTGGCATCCTTTCCAGAATACATACCTGAAAAAATTCTTTTAAGATTAAATATACTCTCTTCGCAATGAATCTAGTTTTGTAGACTTGATTTCCATAAAACCAACATCAGCAACGTATCCAGTGTAATCCTACAAGTACGGTCAAGAGAGGGGAGAATCAGGGGCGGGTCAAGCATTGTAGTGGCCTAAAGCCAAAATAAATTAGAGGCCTTAAACTTTTGAATAATAATAATATATTTTTTATTTAAAGTTTATTCTTCTAGTGTGTTTTTTAAGATACAAAGTTGATGATATATTTCTTTAAAAATTATTTAGAGATCCAAAGTTGTATCTTTGTTTTTATATATGAAAAAATATTACCTTTTCAATAAATAGTACTCTCTTCGTTTACCTGTGTTTCAATTTATTTGTATGATTTTGACTTGACACGAAATTTGAAATTTAATAAAAAAGTAAAAAAAGTCTTTTGAATCTAGTCGTATTAAACTATACAATCAGTACAATTTTAAAAAAATATTTACAATTATTTTATTATTGCTTAAAGATGAGGCCCCTCAAATTTGGAGGCCTAAGGCGAGTGCTTTATTTTTTTAGGCATAGAGCCACCCTTGGGGAGAATGTATGCAGACCCCAACCCTACCTTACCTTGGGAAGAAGAGAGGTGGTTTCAAATAGACCCTCTGCTCAAGGAGTCTAATAATAGAAGTCTAAGCTCGATTTTCTTTGGGGGTTTGGAACTTGAAGGGCATTTGCACAATGACCTTCTTTGAGGCCAAATAATCTGTTTTTTTTTTTTGAAAAGCAATACATCCAGACTATTTAAAACCTTTCGCAGACGATTACTATCAAAGTAAAGTTGTATAACACCATTTTAAAAATTCATCACTCTTTCAAAGTGTGGCATGATTTCCATATGAAAAGGAGTTTAAAAGCATGATGTATTGCACGGAGGAAGATCATGAAAATAGGAAAATGCATAACGCCACATATGTTTACATCAAATCAAGATATTTAACCTTAGCACCTAAAAGTTAAATTAACCAAGGTTAAGTGATAAATGTGTGTGAATGAACGACACTTATCGTGCATTTATTGATTTGGTTTAAACACTAAACATTGGGTGTGGGTAGATTAATATCAAACCTATAAATATCTCCTACTTGGACATCATTTGCTTCTTTGAACTTTTGCCATCCAATGTGAATTCTGATGTGATGATCTGACACTGGCCCTAGTCGAACTGACCAAGATTTCTGTTGTTCATCCATGAGAATCATCTCACAACATATAGTTCATCCAGCCATTTGATTTTGCAAAAGCCAATGGAATATACTGCTCAAGTTTAATCCCATTGTATATAGATCAATATTGTGTCCTCATAAAAAAAAGAGAAACTCTTAATGAACAACAACAACAACAACAACAACAACCCAGTGAAATCCCACATCGTAGGGTCTGGGGAGGGTAGAGTGTACGCAGACCTGACTCCTACCAATGTAGGACGGCTGTTTCCGAAAGACCCTCGGCTCAATAAAAACATAGAACAAGGTCAGACAAGAATATTAGAGTAAATAAGTAGATAACGAAAACGGTCCAAACAATAGTATAATCAAAGCACAAAAAACAGTAGATATTATTATTGGATAATAACATAAATACCATAAATAACATACAGCAGAGTACAAGAAATCATAGTGCGTTAATACGCCTACGAATAAGGGAGAATAGAACCAATATGTACTAGCCCTCTACCCTAATGTGTGTCCTCCATAGCTTAACTAAATTAATTCAAATTAACTTACCAGAAAATGTTTGCAGATGGAATAAGGCTTAATAATGGAAATAAAATGAGGGTTAGCATCATTAGCAGATGTTGAAGCAGGTACTTGTGCTTTTGGAGCAGTCACGTATGAGGTCTTAATCTTAACGCCTGTTGCACCTCTCAAAATACAGGAATTAAAGATAGAATCAGAGAAATGAAAAGAAAAAAAATGTATTAGATACAGCAACAAAAGGTTTTGCTCTTGAAATATAGACCTTCTGTGGAAACACTTTTAGCGTCCAAATTGATCTTCTTTCCTTCGGGCTGAGGTCATGCATGTCCTCTCATATCTAGTTTTTAAATTGACACGACAATGTTAGAACAATAAACGAACATGAATATCTAAAACCAAAAAATAAACATTAAGAAAAGTAAATCTTTTCAAGGGGAAAAGAAGAGATGAAAAGAATTTCATAAGATCTAATTCAACTCTCACAAACATAGAGCTTCTATTAAGGTCCGGGGAAGGTCAACTGTAGCTGAAAAAAGGAGATCCTATCTCATAATATACTACTCGGTAAATTTCTTTAATAAAACCCCTATTGTAAGTAGCTCAAAAGGTCTTCTACAAAACTCGGGAAGCTTTTCTCAGTAACTGGTGCTCCTCAAGAAAACAGAAAAGGCTTGCGTAAATACTTTTACTTAAAACATTCATTAAAAATCATCTAAATAAGATACTTTATAAATAAGAACCTTCCAATATGAGCTCGGATTTTGTTCAGTTGATTGAAGACTTCTTCAGAACTGTTTTGGGAGGAAGCACCACAACTAAAGTTTGATATGACAAATATTATGAAAATAAATTGGACACGAGAATTTTACGTGGAAACCTCTCTAACTGATAGAGGGGAAAAACCACGGGGTAGAAGGATCTCACTAATTTAATATGGAGTACACAACTCTCAAATATAAGGAGAAAACAACAATTAATACTTCTCTCTTGTAAAAGGAACAACTACTAAAGAGGACACTCAAGACTACAATATTTATCTTGGTGTATAACTCTCTTTGTATTTTTACTCTCTCTCTCTTTCTGGGATTTTTTGAATGATTTAAATGAGGGTAAGAGGCCCTCTATTTATAGGAGAATGAAAACGCGTATGAAATGTTCAATTCAACAAAGGCTGTAAAAAAGTCATTAGGGAGGCAGCCTTTTTGACTTTCTTGGCCTCCCTTTTTGACTCTCTTTCATTCTCCCACTTGAAGATTTAATTGAGAATCAATTAAATCTTCACACCATCCTTTCTACCCAATTACTGCAATGTTACATTTCTGCTAGGCCAATAGAAGATCGACACCATATGAACTTGTTACTGTTGATCGGCTTCGTAAACATATCTGTCAGGTTGTCATTAGTGTGAATTTTCTGAATATCTACACTGCCTTCTTCCACCTTCTCACGAACGAAGTGATACTGAACTCGTATGTGCTTTGTCCTTGAATGAAATGCTGGATTCTTTGCAAGATGCAAAGCGCTCTGACTGTCACAAAACAGAGCAACCTTCTCGTGTTTGTGCCCGAGCTCCTCCAGTAACATCTGCATCCATATTGCCTCTTTGCTAGCTTGTGTAGCTGCTACATATTCTGCTTTTGTCGTAGATGTAGCCACGATAGATTGCAGTTTTGAAACCCAGCTTACAGCTCCTCCAGCAAGAGTAAACACATAACCTGTGGTGGATTTACTTTTATCAAGATCACCTGCATAATCTGAATCAACATAACCTTTAACAGTAAAGTCTGATCCTCCATAACACATTGTAACATCTGAGGTACCCTTGATGTATCTCAGGATCCTCTTAACAGTATTCCAATGCTCTCTTCCGGGATTAGCCATGTACCGACTAACCACTCCCACTGCTTGTGCAATGTCAGGTCTTGTACATATCATGGCGAACATTAAACTTCCCACTGCTGATGCATACGGTACTCGAGACATTTCCATCCTCTCTGCTTCATTGCTAGGACACATACTTGAGGATAACTTGAAATTAATAGGAAGTGGGGTAGAAATTGACTTATAGTCTTGCATCTTGAAGCGTCTCAAGATTTTCTTCAAGTAGTTCTTTTGAGAAAACCAAATCTTCCTATTATTTCTGTCTCGGTGAATTTGCATCCCTAGAATCTTGTTTGCTGGTCCCAAGTCCTTCATTTCAAACTCCCTAGCCAACTGTGCCTTTAAATTTGTGAGACGATCTTTGTTGGGGCCTGCTACCAACATGTCATCAACATACAACAACAAAATAACAAAGTCTTCATCACCAAATCTCTTATAATAAACACAAGGATCTGAACTATGTCTGTTGTATCCAAGGCTTATAATGAAGGAATCAAATCTCTTATACCAACATCTTGGCGCCTGTTTGAGACCATATAGAGATTTGTTCAACTTGCAAACCAAGTTCTCTTTTCCCTGTTCTTCAAAACTTTCTGGTTGGAGCATGTATATTTCTTCTTCAAGCTCTCCATGAAGAAATGTAGTTTTGACATCTAACTGCTCCAAGTACAAGTCAAATGTAGCACACATCGCCAGGACCACTCGAATTGTTGTGAGTCGAACCACCGGAGAAAATATCTCATTGAAGTCTATACCTTCTTTCTGAGCGAATCCTTTTACCACCAATCTTGCACGATACTTCTCCACTTGATCATTACCATTGCGTTTGATCTTGTAGACCCATTTGTTTCCAATGGCCTTCCTTCCTTGTGGTAATTGAACAAGATCCCATGTTTTATTTTTACGAAGAGCTTCAATTTCTTCTTGCATTGCTGCCACCCACAGAGATGATTCTTGGCCTTTCATAGCCTCGTGAAAAGTTGAAGGCTCTCCATCTTCTGTTAGTAGACAGTATGCAATATTACTCTCCATAGAATAATCTGAGTGCCAAACTGGTTCTCTTCTCTCCCTAGTTGACCGTTGAACTTGTGGAGTTTTGATCTCAGCTTGCTCTTGTTCTTCGTGCTCTGCTGCTGCTTCAGAAGAAACTGGAACTTCTTCTATTTCTTCAACTTCAACTGTAGTAGTCTCTGATTTTTCTTTTAAAGTGTTATTTTCTTTTGCTTGTATCTTGTTTTCAACAAATACAACATCCCTGCTGATTACCACATTGCGGGCTGTGGGATCCCACAAGCGATACCCCTTGACTCCATCAGCATACCCTAAGAAAATGCATTTCCTGGATTTTGGATCCAACTTTGATTTTTCTTGGGTGTTGTACATAACATAAACAGGACTTCTGAATATATGTAAGCGAGAATAATCAGCTGGTTTTCCTGTCCACATCTTCATTGGCGTTTTCAGATCAATTGCGGTTGATGGTGACCGATTGATCACATAACAGGCGTTTTTGACTGCTTCTGCCCAGAATGGTTTTTCCAACCCTGCAGTTGCCAACATAGCTCTTGTCCGTTCCAATAAGGTTCTGTTCATCCGCTCTGCTACTCCATTTTGTTGTGGAGTATATGCCACCGTGAACTGCCGTTTAATACCTTCTTGTTTACAGAAGTTATTAAATTCATCACCAGTGTATTCTCCTCTATTATCCGTCCTCAAACACTTGATCTTTTTCTCAGATTCAAGTTCCACCTGCGCTTTGAATTCTTTGAAAACTGAAAAAACATCTGCCTTCCTCTTGATTGGATACACCCAACTTCTCCTGGAGTAATTGTCGATAAATGACACGAAATATTTCGCTCCTCCTAGAGACTCCACCGGTGCTTGCCAGACATCAGAGTGAACCAGATCTAGTATTTCCTTGCTTTTAGCAGAGGAACTGCTAAACTTCAGTCTATTTTGCTTACTGGTAACACAATGCTCACAAAAGGGTAATGAAACCTTTTTGAGCTCTGGAAGAAGTTTTTGCTCAGCAAGAATCTTCAAACCTCGTTCCGACATATGGCCAAGTTTACGATGCCACATCATCGTTGATTCTTCAAATGAACTTGCTGACGCGGTTGATGTTTCTCCTTCTTGGTGTGTTTCACCTTTAAGCACATATAGATTTGCAGCAAGTTTTTCTGCTTTCATCACTACAAGCGCTCCTTTTGATATTCTCATGACTCCACCATGAGTCTTATATGAACATCCGTTATCATCTAGTTGTCCTAAAGACAATAGATTCTTCTTCAAGTCTTTTACATGTCGTACCTCCTAGATGGTGTGTACCGTGCCATCATACATTTTTATTTTGATGGACTTAATACCAATAACATCCAAAGCATGATCGTTTTCCATAAACACAGACCCTCCTGAGATAGGATTATATTGATGGAACCATTCTCTCCTGGAAGTCATATGCCATGTTGCTCCTGTGTCCATGATCCAGACATCAGTGAAACATTTTCTGCCTTCATTATTTGATATTGCTTCACTATACAAAATATCTCCGTCATCTGAGGTACATGCAACATTCCCTTGAGCATTTGATGGCTCACGGTGTTCACTCTTCTTCTTGAACCGACAATCTTTCTTGAAGTGCCCTTTCTTGCCACAGTTGTAGCACTTGATATTCTTCTTACTTCTTGATTGAGATCTGCCATGATTGTGACTCCCACTGGGGCCACGTTCCGTTGGTCTTCCTCTCACCATCATCAAAGCTTCAGCTTGCTGCGAACTTGCTTGTCTGTCTTCCTTATTTTTGCGCCTATTTTCTTCTTCCAAGACAGCGGCTGCAATTTCATCGAAAACTAGACTGTCTGTATTGTTCGTCAGGTTGATGATGAGTTGATCATACGAGTCAGACAGACTTTGAAGTAGAAGCTCCGCACGTTCAGTCCCCTCTATTTTGCAACCCATTGTCGTAAGTTGCGAAAACAAAGTATTCAAAGTATTGATGTGTTCAGTAACTGACATGGACTCTGCCATTCGAAGAGTATACAATCTTCTTTTTAAGAAGATTTTATTATGCAAAGACTTGGCCTCACACAACCCCGTAAGAGTATCCCATATTTCCTTCGCCGTCCGCTTTTCCGCCACACTAGACAATACTTGATCAGCTACTGCTAAGTGTAGATCAGCAACTGCGTTGCTGTCTATGTCATTCAACTTGCTGTCATCAGCAAAGTCTGCGGGTCTGCCTTCAATTGCAGCTAAGCAATTGTCTTTTCTCAATATCGCTTTTATTTTCATTTTCCACAATGAGAAATTAGTCTCATTGAACTTTTCAACATCAAACTTTGTTGTACTCGACATTGTTATTTGCTTCACTCCTTTCTAGATCCTTTCTGAATATTTTTGCGAACAATCATGACAAACTGTACCGTCACTGAAATTTACTATTCACGTGAATAGTACTATTCACTGAATTTACTATTCACGAAAATTTTACTATTTACGAATAGTACCTTCGCATAAAATAGACAGAATAGCCGAGGGCTCTGATACCACTGTTGGGGGAAGGAAGCACCACAACTAAAGTTTGTTATGACAAATATTATAAAAATAAATTGGACACGAGAATTTTACGTGGAAACCTCTCTAACTAATAGAGGAGAAAAACCACGGGGTAGAAGGATCTCACTTATTTAATATGGAGTACACAGCTCTCAAATACAAGGAGAAAACAACAATTAATACTTCTCTCTTGTAAAAGGAACAACTACTAAAGAGGACACTCAAGACTACAATATTTATCTTGGTGTATAACTCTCTTTGTATTTTTACTCTCTCTCTTTCTGGGATTTTTAGAATGATTTAAATGAGGGCAAGAGACCCTCTATTTATAGGAGAATGAAAACGCGTAAAATTATTTTACGCGTTTTCAAAACGCGTATAAAATGTTCAATTCAACAAAGGCTGTAAAAAAGTCATTAGGGAGGCAGCCTTTTTGACTTTCTTGGCCTCCCTTTTTGACTCTCTTTCAAGAACTTGAGAAAACATAAAAGATATAATAATAAATGAACAAAAATGGTGAGGTCCTGTTTCACTAAGACATTATATTTTTTACAAACAAAATTGTGTCCAGTATTTTGAAATTCAAGACATAGAAACTTTGAGGTAACAACAAATAGAAAGAGAAGCTTTAATCACTAGTAAGGATTCCTAAGAAAAAAAAAGTAAAGTATGATGTTATTGTATTTATGATTTAAAGAAAGAAAAAGGAAAGCAAAAAGAGAGGAAAACAAGATAAAATTTAAAAGGGATTGGATGAGAAATTTGCCTTGAAACTTCAATATTGGCTTCTCTCCGTTGGCAAGTATCTCAAAGATCAAGTAATCTCCTTCCTTTAAGCAATTCACAATGCAGAACTTGCGCCATCCGCCTACAATGTAGGTGTTTACCCCATGGACATATAGCTTAAATGTCCATGACCATTGCTTGTCTCTTATTGTTATCGTACATGTCCTGTATCTAAGACCGTTTAAGCGTGCAAATGAGACTGGAACTCGCTGAAACAGCTTATTATCAGTTTCACAAAAACAGTTCATATGTATGCTTCACACTTCTGAAAAAAATTCTCATAACGAAATAAGTTCATCTATTTTTCCTTTTTTTTCCTATTTATAACAATGGAAATAGAATTTAGTTTTGATAACTTACCAGAGAACACTTCGAAAGGAAATATGATTTCATGGTACAAACGAAATGAGGGTGAGAGAGAGTAATGTCCTTCGCAGCTTCTATGTTGCGAAAATCATTGTGTGATGACATGATGTTGCACTTTGATGTTTCTGTTATATTTGCTAATTACACAAAGTCATGTCAGAAATATTTATCGAACAGATACTTACGATTCACGAACAAAAGAACATTTGAATAGTTAATTGTAAACAAATACATGACAAGAAATTAATTATGACAAAAGGATTACAATTAAAGTATGAATAGCATCTAAACATGCACCTCATCCTCTGTCTAATTGTTTATACAACAACAACAACAACAACCCAGTGAAATCCCACAACATGGGGTCTGGGGAGGGTAGAATGTACGCAGACCTTACTCCTACCAAGGTAGGACGGTTGTTTCCTGGAGACCCTCGGCTCAGTAAAAGCATAAATGCATAAAAAAAAATGTTAGATAAGAATAGGAAATTAAAAGCTTTATGAGAAAAACAACAAACAAATAACGAATAGATAACAAATAAATACAAATAAATAAATACAAATAACAAATAACGATTAAATAAATAATGAAAGCGTCACAGGTAATAAATAATTGTTTATCTAAAAAATAAAAATAAACTGAAACTTCTTTTAAGGTTAAGGGAATTAACTTGCAAATGATCAAGTATAAATTAATTGTACTATAATATGTAGCAATTTATTAATATTGTTATGCTATTAACGTTCGTTTCAGTAATTACAGTATGTGGGACTACTGTTTGATTCAAAAAAGAAGTATGTAGAACTACTATTTTAAAGTTCTAATTTCCTTTAGAAGATCATAAACTACTGTTACACTCATGTCATCAATATATCTCCGAAAAGGTTGAGGACTAAACTGCATTTCTAAAGACCTTTACCATTAAAATCAGATTCCAACTGCTCGGCTGGGAAATTTTTTAAGAAAGTGTAGTTGTTATGAAGAACATATTTTATGGTTCGTATAACCAAATACTAAATAATTTGATCAAACATGTGATGAAGTGTTGTAGTTTGGTGTATACAACAAATTAAAAAGATTGTTCAAAAATAAGAGGTTGCTTAAATGAGAAAACTTACTACAGAATTTCCATATTGGCATTTCTCCATTAGCAACAACCTTGAATGTTATATGATCTCCCTCCTTTATGTCATTGGCATTGCGGAGTTCAGCCCATCTACCTCCAATATAGACTTGTGAACATGAGGTATATAGCTTTAAAATCCATGACCTTCGTTTTTCATCTCTAATAATCAAAGCACATTTCTTGTTTATGAGACCGTTTGCCCTTGCAAATTTTCCAGGAAGGCGCTGAAATCGTTTTGAACAATTTGCACAGTTCATCAAACATACAATAGGCTTCATATTTTCGTGGTCAATATCACCAATAAACAAAGAGGGGAAGCAAAGGAAATGGTGCACACGTTTCCTTTAGCCTGAATATTCTTGAAGGGTATTTTGAGACTTACAAAGTAACATTTTGAAAGGCAATAGGCTCTAACTTTGCATACAACATGAGATTGGCCAAAACAGTTGCGAGTAGCAGCTTCTGCATGGGGAAAAGCCTTACATGGTTAACTGTAGACAAATCCAAAGATAATAAAAGGTGACAAAATGATTACAATCAAAACATGAACAATCTAAACATCCACCCAGTGGCGGATCTAACCCATATCATGCAAGTTCATTGGAACCCAATAACTTCTGCCCAGACATTGTATATATGTTAAGAAAACAACTACATAGCTACCTTTAATTATTTGACTGTGAACCCAATTATTATCGTATATTAACTTGAAATTATTGAGAAACCCATAAACTTCAAATCCTCAATCCACCTCTGCACCCACTGCCCCTTTTTGCTAATTTTTAATCTAAACAATTTGAAACTTAAGCTAAAATTAAGGGAAATTGATGAATGGAATGTTCCACATTGGTGAATTAACAAAATCCTAGCTCGGTTTGTACAATCCCTCTCCCTTTGAACTAGTTTTTGGAGAGTGAGTTAGGCAGCCCAAGACCTAATTTAACAGAGCCAAACACGATAGTCCGAGCTTTAAGGGGGGTGATAAATGTAATGTCCCACATTGGTGAATTCATAGAAACGTGGACTACCTGCGCAATCCTCTTCCATTTGAACTAGCTTTTAGGCCCAATAACTAATTTTAACATAAATTAACTAGCAAATTCATCAACTAAAAATCTTACCTTTAAATTCAAATTTCTTCGAAATTTCCTCAACAGTCCGTCCTCCTCCTCCTCCTTCTTCCTGCAGATACTCTGCATATTCTCTATCACAATGACTTGAATCAAGTATAGAAACCTCAAATTCCATATTTCCTTCATGTCTAAAACCAACAAATCTCCCAATTGCAGATCATTCTCCTCCACAAATTTTCCCCAATTACCCTCTTTGAATCGATGTTCATTCAGCTTAATCCGCCATTTCTTACCACCCCTTTTCAGTACAGAACTTTTGATGTGCTCGTACCCCTTCAGATATTTCAAGAAACCTATAGGAATTTTCTAAAAAAATAATGTATAATTAGGGTAGCATTGTCCCAAAATGGCAGCTAAACATTTTTTTTTTTTAAAGAATACATATAGCAGACAATTGAAAGTATTAGTACTAAAATACTTACAATTCCATTTTTGAAGCCTGGAAGAATTGGTTTGAAAAAGTGAGATTTCTTTGGAGTGATTTTCCTGCAGGTTGAAGAAAATGAGTTTTGAGAGTCTATGAACATATTTCATTTTTAAGTTATTTTTTAAAAAATATAATTTTTTTCTAAATTTGTAAATAATTTTTTTTAAGTCTGATAATTACATAAATATTATTATATATTTAAAAATGTAAGTTTCATTAACATTTCCTTCTTTTTAAAATTTTATACTGAGTTAAATAAATTCATAAAAATTAAAACTGCAAAAATACTATTTTCTAGCCGGTCTTTCTTACCAATACGACTAGTAGTAAATTTCGATTGAGTAAAGTGCATCAAGAATGAGAATGGTAAAGTATTAGTGGAAGAGACACTTATTAGACGGAAAGGGCAATCGTTCTCTTATAAACTTTTGAACGAAAAAAGATATAGTGACACATTGTTGGGGATTTGGAGCACTAAAAGAGGCGTTATGATTTTTGGATATTGTAAGTATATAAAGGTTGATGAGGTTAAATGTGTTATTTGTACAATGCTCAGCAAAATAGGGATCGGGCCTAACTAGATTTCGATGGAATTTTGAAAGAGCGCTGATAAGTTGATGATATACCTACGTATCACAAGTAGAGCAAGTACGGAGTCGATAATTAGACTGTTAAATGTTGTTTTTAAGATAGTGAAAATGCCTGAGGAATGGATGTGGAGTACAATGATTCTATTGGACAAGAACAAGGTGATATTCGAAGTTATAACAACTACAGGATATCAAGCTACTAAGCCACACTATGAAAGTTTGGTAGATGATAGTGGAGATGAGGGTGGGGAGGGGCGTGTCTATTTTCAAGAACCAATTGATACAGGGTGGATGAAATGGAGGATCTCATCCGGAGTATTGTATGATAAGACGGAGCCACCAAAACTTCAAAGGTTAAATCTACAGAATGATGGTTAGACCAATTGTGTTGTATAGGGTGAAGTACTCGCTAGTAAAAGAACTCTCACGTTCAAAAAATAAAAATTGTAAAATTATTGATGTTGTAGTGAACGTGTGGACATACTAAAAGAGATAGGAAAAGAGATTATACACTTTATCCGACTAGGCAAGATAAAAGCCACATTAACTTGTTCAACATTTTTAAGGTGTCCAAAAAATTAGTTTTGAGCAAATTTAGTGTATAGATGAAAATGCATGAATTACATGGGATTGGGACAACAAACTAAAACAAGTACAAAAAGTCTGCTAACCATTTTGTCAAAAATAATTAGTCTAAAATACTTATCAATTTATAAAATTAAGATAAAATTTAATCTTTTTTTTCTATTTTTACCCCTACTCTAACAAATGTGGATACAGATTAAAATAGTGAAAGAAAAAGGCAATAGTACTAAATAAAAGTTAAAGAATAAATAGAAATAATTTAGTTAAATTATTTTTTTAGTTAATATTTCCTTAAATATAACTAATCTAAATAGCTTACCACCTAACTATCTAACTAATATGTAACACCCCAGAAGTCCCTAGCCTAAACTAACTCTGAAATGATCTGAAAATCGCACCAGGCAAGGACCACAAGACCAACCACGATCCATACTCTGCTTCACAGTCCGTGGAGAGGTCCCGTGAAAGGGACAGAAGTCAGGGGATGAGTTCACGAGAGGGACCACGGCTCATGGTGAGCACCACGGACCGTAGTCCCTTCCGTGGAGTTGACCCCCAAAACCTAAGTCTAGAGACGATCACAATCGAGTATCACGACCCATAGTGGAGTTGACAGACCGTGAAGAGGTCTGTGAACCTTAACCTCCATGAACCTTTGGGATGGTTCGACTTCATGAGAGCCTTCGCGGCCCATAATGACCACCACTGATCGTGGTGGCCTCTATGAAGGTCAACCTCTCCTAATAAAGCCCAAGTCAAGGACATGGCCACTCACCACGGACCGTGTTGGCCTTCCGTGAAGGGTTCCCACCTAGTTTTAATGAAGGGCATTCCGATTTTTTTCATATTTTTCCAACTGAACCCTACACGTGTAAGGACAAAAAAATCAGACCTTTATCATACCCAAAAGGGTTTTTCTCTCATTCACACTTGTATCTTTTGAGAGAAGCGATTGGCGAGAAAAAAGAAAGCTAGGGTTCAAGGTCTTCGAGCAATCCCTTCGAGTTTCGATTATTCCTTCAAATTCCAGGTATGTTAGGCTTACCAGAACGTGAAACTATGTTTGTCCACGTGCCCTACATCTTCTTTGAATCGAATTGATCGTTGAGTTGAGTCCAAATGTTCATATGATTTGAGTTTATTGATATATTTATGATCCTAGTGAATCCTTGTGTATATATTCGATTATACTTGGATAGTATCGACGAGTTGAGTAATTGAGATACCCGTTCATGCCTTCATTCCCATAAATCCTAATTGAGTATTATTTTCCAATGTTTTACAGAAGGAGTGAGTCTAAAAGGTTGATTGGTGAATGTTTGTCACGACCCAAGCCTAGGGCCTAGACGCGAAACGGCGAATGAGACACCCGAAGGTACCTCACCCAAGCCTCTTAGCATTCATTAAGCATTTCATTAGTAATGATAAATAATAAGCGGAAATAAAAACATTTATCCATTTACGTCCAAACATACCTCTACTAATAGACTTGGCGGGGGCTAAGACATGTCCCTAGCTCACCCTCAATATAAGTGTCACGAAATGTTTTAAATAAAGTCTTACTATTCTACATAACCAAAGCTTAGAATAAAAGGGGATGTTATTCCCGAAACATGGGAACTCATCACTAGCAAATCTTCAACTAATACGAGTTAGCCACGTGGAGGAGATCGAGGAGCGGCGGCGGTTCCTACATGGTAATATCATGTAGGCAAGAGTATGTGTTAGTACTTTGAATGTACTAAGTATGTGAGTATGCTATGAAATGAAGAACATAAGAAAAACATGAATAAGCAATATGCATAAGCAAATGCAATAAACATGATCATAGGAAACTTTAGAATATTCATTTTTGTGGGGAAGTGACCCTAACCGACATTTAAGACCATGAGAGCTATTATATGGAATTCAACATAACCCCCTACGTTGGCACGGGGAGTCTACTTGCCGGGTAGGACTCCGTCAACTTTAACGTTCTATAACTTTAACGTTCTATAACTTTAACTTTATTGGCTAATTGTGGATCCACTAGCCTAACTAGCCTACAAGGCTCCTATGTTGGCGCATAGTTAATGCATCATGAGACTTTACTTAAGGACCCCTTAGGTCGAGTCCCCATCTAGATGCTACATTCGGTGCTAGGTCAATCCCACGGAATAACATTTAAATATCATAATAGCATAAGCATTGTATAACTTTAGACATCAAATCATTTTCGGTAGAATAGCTCATTAAATATTTCATTTGATTCAACCATGTGAGAGTTATCCTTTCACGTTGAATCCCTTCTTTGGCTAAAAGCCTTTTCATCATCATTCAATCATTTCTCAAGACTCCCTTAATCATGGGCATTTGCTTCATAAACTTTCAATCCAACTTCATTTCACTTTACTTTAATCATGAGGAAAACTAGGTGGATTTTCTTCATAAAACCTTTAAATGTATTTTGAAGAATTATTGCAAGCAAGAGAATGATGAAATGCATCAATTTAAAACATCTCAAAATAATCCACCATTCATATTCAAAACCCTCCTTCAAGCCTTCATAGAGGCACATTAGCAAATCATTCAATTCATGCAATTGAGAGTCAAAATACATCAATATAGGTAAATAAACTCAAAATACACCATAATTTATGCATTTAAAGTCATCATATAAAAGCCCATGAAGATTCACCCTTAAAATTTCAATATAAATTTTAAAAAGAACTTTTGGACTCCATGGGTGAAAGGAACCATGGATGGAAGCTCACATACCTTGAGGAGTCAACTCTTGAATGAAAAACTTGAAAAGAAATGGAGGCTTGATCTTTTTGGATATGGAGGAAGAAGGCTTGAGAGCACTTGGGAGGTTAGGGCTTTTATTCCCTTTTGTTCTTAGAGTGTGAGTGAGAGTGAATGAGGAAAGGAGGCTTAGGAGTCTCTTACTAGGCGAATTTTCCTCCCAAAATGACCTCACTTTGGGTAACACACAAGGAAAGGCCAAAATGCCCCTTAAAAATCTGGAAAATGGGCTAAAACCCTGCTGGCGCTATAGTGGTGCGTCGCGCCACTGCAGCGCCAAGCCAGAATAGGCTAAAAACCTGCACATCTGATAGTGGCGCATCGCGCCAAGCCCCAAACTACTGAGGCTATTTTCTGGCGCTATAGTGGCGTGGGGCGCCACTGGAGCGCCAAGCCTGAATTTCGCCCAGGCCTGAAATTCCTGCAGTACTAGTCTATAGTAAAATAGCCATAACGTTTGACTCCGAACTCCAAAAATTGTAATCTTGGTGGCGTTGGAAAGAAGACTCAAAGACCTTTAATTTGGTAGGTTATGGTCCACCCAGTTAAATATATTCCAGGAGATATGGTCGTTTGAAGTTGACCCTTACATGAACTCATTTCGGAAACTTAGTCGATGGAAATTCTTTGGACTTGGCTTGGTGTTAGAGATCCCTTATGACCCCTAAACACATCCAACACACTTCAATTACTTAGAAATTGATCCTAACCCATATATGAAATTAGAAGTCGTCGGGTTCAAGCTTATACGCCTATGAAGGATGGTTCGGGTCTTGACATGGAAATTTTCAAGGCGTTACAATGTTGAATGAGAATGAGTCGAATTTGGTTTGGATAACATAAGTCTCTACATTTATTATTGTTTGAACTTGAATATTTTGGAGTCTAAATGATTATTGATTCAGAATTTTGGTGAGTCATAAATGAGTCTTGAAAAGAAGTCTAAATGAAAGAATTGTATGATTGAGATGAGACTGAGTTGATTAGAGTGCAATCTGATGAGATGAGATGATTTGTATGATTTGATTTAATTTGAGTCTTATGAGCATAATGAGTCTTGTGAGGAGTATCGAGCACTGAATTGAGTGAGAGTAACTAACAACTCGAACTCAATAACTACGTAGCTAACGTAGGAGAGGATTGAATCGTAAAATCGGACGTTTCCATTTTGTCCCAAAAGAGGACTTGATTTGATTGATTGTGGATCTAAGATTGTTGATTCGTCCTTTATCTTAGCAAAGTATTGGACGGACATGGCAACGACATCGACTCGTTGTACATCACTAACTCATTGGTGGTGGTTGTCGAATAAGAGAAACTCTCAAAGGTCTAAAATGAATGGTTGGATTGATTGAGTTGCATATTACTGTGTATTTTCCTCTTTAAAAGCATTGTTATTTTAAACTTGCATTTCTTATGATTTGATTATAGAGTAGAGTCCCTTGAGATGAGTCAATTGATGTTGAGACTATTGATCGCATTTCTTTCTGCTATTTTACATACTAGTACATTCCATGTACTTATGCCATTTGGCCTGCATCATTTCATGATGCAGATACAGGTGTTAGAGATCCTCAATAAGCACATCGTTGGAGATCACTTCTACTCTCAGATTTGGTGAGTCCTCCTTACATACGGAGGCACTCTTGATTTGTTATCTTTTCTTTTGAGTAGCCATGGACTTTTCATTGACACCTTCTGGAAAGTGATAGAGGCTTCATAGACAGATAGTGATGGTGTTGAGTTATTGTTTTGGTTTTCCAAACTATTCTTTGATATGGAGTTGAGTTGTGATTTGACTGAAATACGTTATTCTTTCATGAGTTGTTGATTTTGTTAGCCCAATTGATTGTCCCTTTTTTTGTTGTTTAAGTCTTCTGTTGAATGAATGAATGTGTGATTGGACCAAGTAGTTCGCTTGGGAAACAATAATGATCTCCGAGTGTCGGCCACGCCTAGAATACCCTCTCGGGGCGTGACATAATACTACCTAAAAGATGTGTAATTCATGTATAATATATGTGTAATCATATATAATTAATGCATTATTTATGCATATTGGCTAAAAGAGTAAGCAATAAATTAGCCGACTATTTATGTTAGAATTCCCTTATATCTTTAAAGAATGGAAAATAAAATACTAAAAAGAAAATAAGACAAACAAATTAAAATGGATGAGTTATATAAAGAATGAGAAGTTATAATATCAAATCTCTCAAAAAATTAACCCCATAATCATCTCCTCTTTCTTCTGGTGTCATGATATAAACCAAAAGTGTGACTTAATCTTAAAGTGTTAGTAATGTTAACAACATACAAAAACATGTTTGGCTTTTGAAGAACAAAAATCAAAAGTACATCTTCTTTTTTTTGAGATTAGCCAACCTGTTGTGTAAATACAACAAAAAAAAAACATCATATTCCTCAGTGCTCCTTGTCAAGGGCTTCTCTCATGCTTGACATCCTTCCCAGCATATATACCTACAAAATATATTTTTAGCATAACACAAGACTCTCTTTGCTATCAATCTAAGCTACATATTCATTTTTAGATATATAAAACCTTTCAAGATTCGTTTACTATCAGAAGTAACACATGTTCAAGAATCTCATGAAGTCTTTCAGAGTGGCATAATTTTTTCATTTTGCTACCACAGTAAAAAAAAAGGCTTATCATGAAAACAAGGGGAAGAACTCACAAGGGAAATACACTACACGCATTGTTCTGTTGTCGATGAGTTCAAACTTGTGAGTATTTCCAACTTGGACACCATTTGCTTTCATGAACTGTTTCAATCCCCTGGTATTTGCAAAGGGATGATAAAGGAGAAGTGTTGGATTTTAAAGGTGTGAATGAAAAATGAAAGGTTGTGACTTTTTTAAAAAATTGCGACTTTTGTGAAAGATTGTGACTTTTCCGATAAGCCACAATAAACACATGTTCACACTACCCTTTGTTGTTTATAAATAGAGAATTTTTCTCTCATTTTTAATTCATTGAATTCTCCCTCTTCTGCATATATTTTCTTACAAACAAAATTGAGTCTTTGTGTGATTTTGTTGCTGACTTTTGAGTTCGCTGAAATTATTAAAGTTTGAGGTACCGCTACATCTATAATAGTTTATCCGTTTTATCTTGGGAGGAAATAATTCTTAATCTCGGGTACAATGAGAGGATTAAATTCCTTAAAGATACACAGTGAATTCTGTGGACTCGGATACTATTTTTTATTTTCATATTTATTGTCTCTGGTTTGCTAACCTTAATACAGGAGGGATAACAATCTTAAGGAATTTATTAAATATCAACATTGATAATCTCTCATTATGAAAATTGCATCTTAATGACAACAAAAATGGTTAATGTGGCAAAGTTGTGTGATGAAGCCACTGGAAACTTTTCTAATTGTGTCATTTAATTTTACTAGTAATTTTTTTGTGGCTTTTCAAATGTCACTTGTATCTTTCAAATGATTGAAATTAGTATTTAAGAAATTTGAAACAAGTGCATTTTGTTGCTAAGAATGAGAATTTACAAAGGCACTTCGCAACTACTCATATTTCAGAAAGAATATATATATATATATATATAATATTGATGGTGGTTCAGTATTATTTTTATTGGTGTCAAGAATGGGCTTAAAATGACAATAGTTTTATATCTTTTTCCTAGAAAACTTTTTATCCAATAAGAATTCTTGTTCTTGTTGTTTAGTTTCAATTAGATTGAAACAATTAGGGACTTTTATGATTTTCTACTCTGTTTAAATCTAATACTGATTTGAAGAGTATAAAAACTTCATCAGTGTTCAAGATTTATTCGGCTAACGATTGAAAAAACATAAAAATTTCATCGTTAAACTAGAAACAAATTGTATATTTTTGCTTCATCTTATATTCTGTTTGGAGGGCTGGAGACTAAAATCAAAAGACTTTCTACTCCAGTGATTAACTTGGTTCGAAGAAATAAAATCTTCATCAAGTTAATTGAGTTTTTGTTTTTCTTTTCGATTTGAAGAATATAAAAACTTCATCGAGTTGAACAAAAATCCTTATTTGATTATTTTGTTGTTTAACACTACTTTTGTTTTGTCAAACAAAATGGGTGATACAAATGTATCAAGTTTTGAAGCAACCACAATGCCTTCAACCAGTAGAACACCAGTTTCTACAGCAATGGCTACTGCAGAAAGCCTGAAAAGTTTACTGGTATTGACTTCAAACGTTGACAGCAGAAGATATTCCTGTGTTAGAAGAAGAAATTCTTGACAACGAAAAGTTTATTGTGACTGAGGCATGGGCACATTCTGATTTTCTTTACAAAAACTACATACTCAATGAATTGAAAGATGACTTGTATAACGTCTTCAGTGTTTGTAAAACCTCTAAAGAACTCTGATATGCTCTTGAGAAGAAATACAAAACTGAAGATGCAGGCTTAAAAAAGTTTGTGGCTGCAAAATTTTTGGACTATAAGATGGTTGATAGCAAGACTGTGATGTCTCAAGTCCAAGAATTACAAGTCATTATTCATGATCTCCTGGCAAAAGGTATGATTAAATTCAATAGTTATATTGATAAAATTATTGAATATAGTAGTGATTTTAAACTATCTATTGTAGGTATGGTCATAAATGAGACATTTCAAGTAGCAGCGTTTATTGAAAAACTACCTCCTTCATGGAAAGACTTCAAAAATTATTTGAAGCACAAGCGAAAGGAGATGACTCTTGAAGACTTGATTGTTCATCTTAGGATCGAGGAAGATAACAACGCTGCTAAAAAGAAGGCTAGAGGAAACTCAACAATTATGGGAGCAAATATTGTTGAGGATGGTCCAAATAAATCAAAGAAAAAGAAAAAACCTTTTGGACCAAAGAACTATCCTAGCAAAAAGAAGTTCAAAGAGACTGCCACAACTGTGGAAAAATTGGACATAAGGCTGTGGAATGTCGTGCTCCCAAGAAGGAAAAGAAGAAAGGTCAAGTCAATATGGTTGATACAAATGGGGATGTTGAAAACTTATGTGCAATGATGACTGAATGCAACCTGGTAGGAAATCCCAAAGAATAGTGGCTTGATTCAGGAGCTATGTCGCATGTTTGTGCGGTCCGACAAGCCTTCAGTACTTATTCCCCTGTCGCACCTGATGCAACTATCTATATGAAAATTTCTGTAACGGCTAAGGTTGAAGGATATGGTAGAGTATTCCTAAAAATGACATCCGGCAAGGTGGTGACGCTGAACAAAGTTTGTCATATTCTAGAAATGAGAAAGAACTTGGTTTTTGCCGGTATTCTTATCAAAGAATTCAAATGTGTTCTAGTTTCAGACAAAGTAGTTGTTAGTAAGAATGATGTATTTAGAAAAAGGCTACCTCACTGAGGGTCTTTTCAAACTAAATATAATGGTTGTTGATAATAATAAAGTTCAAGCTTCTTCTTACTTACTTGAGTCAAATAATTAATGACATTCATGTTTAGGACATGTCAATCATAAAACCTTGCGAAAATTGATTAACTTAAATGTATTCCCTAACTTTGAGTGTAATAAATCAAAATGTCAAGTATGTGTTGAATCTAAGTATGCTAAGCATCTTTATAAATCTGTTGAAAGGAATTTCAGTCCTTTAGAATTGATTCACATAGGCATTTGTGATATGAAGTCAACACCAACTCGTGGTAGGAAAAAGTATTTTATAACTTTTCTTAACGATTGCACTAGATATTATTTTGTCTATTTGTTAAATAGTAAGGATGAAACAATAGAAGCATTTAGACAATACAAAACGGAAGTTGAAAATCAGTTGAATAAAAAGATAAAAATGATAAGAAGTGATAGAGGTGGAGAGTATGAATCTCCTTTTGCAGAAATATTTTTGGAAAATGGAATCATCCATCAAACTACTGCCCCTTACTCACCTCAATCAAATGGAATTGCAGAAAGGATGAATCGAACTTTAAAGAAAATGATGAATGCATTACTTATAAGTTCAGGTTTACCACAAAACTTGTGGGAGAAGCCATCCTTACAGCAAATCGAATACTCAATAGAGTTCCCCACAGCAAAACACAGTCTATTCCATATGAGAAATGAAAAGAAAGAAAACCACACTTGAAATATTTCAAAGTGTGGGAATGTCTAGCTAAAGTCCAAGTTCTTAAACCTAAGAGAGTCACAATAAGACTTAAGACTGTAGACTGTGTTTTCATTGGATATGCTACAAATAGTAAATCATGTCGATTTTTGGCTCACAAGTCCAAACATCTGGATATTAATGAGAATACGGTAATAGAATCAGATAATGCTAAATTTTTTGAACATATCTATCCGTATAAAACTAGATTTAAAGTATCTAGTGAACGGTCTAAACGACCTCGAGAAGAACCAAAGGAGAATGTACATAATAAAAAGAATCCAAGGCGAAGTAAAAGTCAAAGGACATCTACTTCATTTGGATCTGATTTTGTAACATTTCTTCTTGAAAATGAGCCTCAAACATTCAAAGAAGTTGTGTCCGCTGCGGACTCATATTTTTGGAAAGAGGCTGTCAATAGTGAGATTGATTCAATCTTGAGCAACCATACTTGGGAATTGGTTAATCTACCTCCAGGAAACATACCTTTGGGTTCAAAATGGATTTTCAAAAGAAAAATGAAAGCTGCTGGAACTATTGACAAATATAAGGCAAGACTTGTCGTCAAAGGATTTAGACAGAAAGAAGGTCTTGATTATTTTGATACATACTCACCTATAACTAGGATTACATCCATTCGGATGTTAATTGCACTAGCTGCAGTATATAGCCTTGAAATTCATCAAATAAATGTAAAAATAGCTTTCTTAAACGGAGAATTAGTGGAAGAACTTTACATGGAACAACCCGAGGGCTTTGTGGTTCCTGGTAAAGAAAATAAAGTTTGCAAACTTGTCAAGTCACTTTATGGACTAAAACAAGCACCCAAACAATGGCACACAAAGTTTGACCAAACCATGTTGACAAATGAATTTAAGATTAATAAGTGTGATAAATGTGTTTACATTAAAGACACTCCAAACAAAGTTGTCATTGTTTGTTTATATGTGGATGATATATTAATAATGAGTAACGACATTGCAAACATAAATGCTACTAAGCGTATGCTTTCTAGTAAATTTGATATGAAAGATCTAGGAGTTGCCGATTTGATATTGGGAATTAAAATTCACAAAACTCCTCAAGGTCTAGCATTGTCTCAAACTCATTATATCCAAAAGGTACTTGAAAAATACAAGTACTTAAACTTCAAAAGTGCAAAAACACCAATTGATGTGAACCTTGATCTTGCTAAAAATAAAGGTGAAAGTCAAGCTCAGTTGGATTATTAAAGAGTGTTGGGAAGTTTGATGTACATTATGAACTGTACACGGCCAGACATAGCTTGTGCTATAAGTAAATTGAGTCGATACACAAGTAATCCCAACCAAAATCATTGGATGGCAATGAAACGAATTTTGGGGTATTTAGAACATACTCAAAACTTTGTTTTACATTACAATAAGTATCCAACAGCTGTTGAAGGATATAGTGATGCAAATTGAATTACTGGGTCAACTGAAACTAAGTCTACTAGTGGATACGTTTTCACCATTGGTGGAGGAGCGGTATCTTGGAAATCTTCCAAACAAAAATGTATAGCTCGCTCTACAATGGAGTCTGAGTTTATAGCCTTAGATAAGGCCGGTGAAGAAGCAGAATGGCTCCGAAATTTCTTAGAAGATATTCTATTTTGGCCCAAACTAATGGCTCCTATATGCATACATTGTGATAGTCAAGCTGCAATAGGAAGAGCTGGGAGCGTTATGTATAACGGTAAGTCTCATCACATACGAAGAAGACATAATATTGTTAGGCAACTACTCTCTAGTGGAATTATCACAATTGACTATTTAAAGTCAAAAGATAATGTCTCAGATCCACTTACAAAAGGCCTAACTAGAGAGGGAGTTGAGCGATCATCAAAGGGAATGGGACTATGGACGAGGACAAATCATCGTGGCGGTAACTCTACCTAGAAGACCGGAGATCCCAATATCTAGGTTCAAGGAGATCAAACAAAGTCATTGATGACGGTTCAACATTGTCAAAATAATTTTTATGATCCATTCTCATGATGCGACAATGTTCAATAACAATGATAAGGCATTAGGTCCTTTTAATGATATCTAAGTTTGATACAGGGCATATCAAATGGTGTTTCTATAGTATAACACATTTAGATATCACCTATGTAAGTGTGAAGTGTAAGGCGCTTCAAGGAGAATCCAGTAAGGCCAGTTCTCTACACACTTATGAACCAAGAAGTGTTCATGGCTGAAATGAACAAAATAATGAGAACCAAAAACAATTAAAGGGTTGATTGTGTGACTTATGTTGTCTAGGTATACACCAAAGATCGACGGTTCAAGGATATCAAATCTATCGATTGACCGAGTATATTCGATATATGTTCACTACGGAAAGTTCAAAGGAAAACCTACTTATCCAGATGCAATTAATTCTTACTTACAAATCAAAAATTCTCTATTCGTGACTTTTTTAAAGAGTTGCGACTTTTGTGAAGAATTGTGACTTTTTCGATAAGCCACAATAAACACATGTTTACACTACCCTTTGTTGTTTATAAATAGAGAATTGTTTTCTCATTTTTAATTCATTGAATTCTCCCTCTTCTGCATATATTTTCTTACAAACAAAGTTGAGTCTTTGTGTGATTTTGTTGCTGACTTTTGAGTTTGCTGAAATTATTAAAGTTTGAGGTACCGCTACTTCTTTAATAGTTTATCCGTTTTATCTTGGGAGAAAATAATCCTTAATCTCACGTACAGTGAGAGGATTAAATTCCTTTAAGGACACACAGTGAATTCTATGGACTCGGATACTATTTTTTATTTTCATATTTATTGTTTCTGGTTTGCTAACCTTAATACAGGAGGGATAACATGAAGAACTCACAAGGGAAATACACTACACACATTGTTTTGTTGTCGATGAGTTCAAACCTGTAAGTATATCCAACTTGGACACCATTTGCTTTCATGAACTGTTTTAATCCCCTGGTAATTGCAAAGCTATGCGTTCTTTGTCTTAGCTGAACTGGCCATGATCTCTGTTTCTCATCCCTGAGAATCATCTCTCGTCGATCCATCAAGCCATTTGATTTTATAAAAGCGATCGGAAAACACTGCTCAAGTTTATCCCAGTATGTAGATCAATATAAAAATAAAAAAAGAGAAGCTACTACTGAAGATCTTAACTATTAAGGGGTCGTTTGCTAACTGGTTAGAATTATGCATATATTGGTTATATACCATCTTCTACCCCGCATAAGATAATAATACATGAATAATATTTCTCATAACTTATACATGTATTAGTTATGCGGGTTTTTAAATTGCAAACCAAACATCGTATTAATTTTATTCATAAATAGTTTACCTCCAACCAACCACCAAACATTGTATAACAAACGCAGAAATTAATACGTGAATAAGTGGTCTCTTTATTAGCTACCAAACGAACCTAAGGGCTTAATAAAAGTTGATTCAAATTGCTCACCAGATAGGATCTGCTGATGGTATAAGACTTTATAGTAGAAATGAAATGAAGGTTAGTCTTAGCAGATATTGTAGCAGGTACTTATGCTTTTGGAGAAGGCATATCTGAGGTCTCAATCCTGAGGCCTGTTCTTCATTCAAAAAAGATACATGAAAAAGAAATACAACTGTTTTGTTGCAACTAAAGTCAGCGCAGAAACTACCAAAAGACATCACATAATCAAGGGTACGGTTTTGTAATCCAAACCTTGAGTGGAAACTCTTTTAGCATCCAAATTAGGCTTCTTTTCTTCAGGCTGAAGTGATGCATTTGCTCTCAAATCTAGTTTTCAAATTGAAAAACGTAATTAACTGAAAACAAAAATGAATTTGAATCCAAATATAGAACATTAAATTGAAGCAGAAAAACTATAAGGATGCAAGAGTACAAAGAAAAAAACAATGTCATTTCACTGTAATTATGATTTATAAGAAAGAAGTAGATAAATTGCTGAAAAAATTAGACGAAATACAAGAGAAGAAAGCTAAGATGAGATACTTGCCGTAAAATTTCAATATAGGTTCCTCTCCCTTGGAAAACATCTCAAACATTACGCGATCTCCTTCCTTTATGAAATTAGCAGCACAAAATTTATGCCATACACCTCCAATGAAAATGTTGCCTGTAGTGGTATAGAGCTTAAACAACCATGACCTTTGTTGCTCATCTCTTATAGTTATAGTACATTTCCTGTCACTGAAGCCATTTTCCAGTGCAAATAGTTTTGGAACACGCTGAAACAGTTCATAACCAGTTGCACATAAATAGCTCAGACTTATGCTTCAACACTTTCAAATTATTAAAGAAACAAATAGTTCTCATAACGAAATGAGTTCATCGTTTTCATTTTTTTACAGTAACAACGAAAATAGAATTAAGTTTTCAACTTACAAGCAAATACTTTGAAATGCAACTGGGCGTGATGGTGCAAATGAAATGAGGGCGACCCTGAGGCATGTCCTTAGCCGCTTCTACATACGGGATTTCCTTGTGTGATGACATGACGTCAGGCTTTGGCTTTTCTGTAGCATTTTCTAATTACACATAAAAAGTCATGTCAATATTTGAAAAAAACACCATTACTCCTCCTGTATTAAGGTTAGCAAACCAGAAACAATAAAGATGAAAATAAAAAATAGTATTCGAGTCCACAGAATTCACTGTGTCCTTAAGGAATTTAATCCCCTCACTGTACCGAGGTTATGAATTATTTCTACCCAAGATAAAACGGATAAACTATTAAAGAAGTAGCGGTACCTCAAACTTCAATAATTTCAGCGAACTCAAAAGCCAGCAACAAAATCACACAAAGACTCAACTTTGTTTGAAAGAAAATATATATGCAGAAGAAGGAGAAATTTGATGTTTAAAAATGAGAGAAAAATCATCTATTTATAGACAACAAAGGGTAGTGTGAACATGTGCTTATTGTGGCTTATCAGAACAGAAACAACCCTTCTCAAAAGTCACAACCTTTCAGAAAAGTCGCAACTCTTTAAAAAAGTTACAACCTTTCATTTCCAATTCACCCTTTTAAAACCCAACAAACAGAACAAAGAACATATCAATAGTTCAACAAGATAGAACCTTTATGAAGATAACTTTCCTACTATATGCACATTTTTGTATAGTGAATCTACTTTTAAGTCTAAGAAGTTGATTAATCTACTAATTTCAAATATCAGTTAGGTCTTACTAGACCAAATGCAGAGTTAATTTCCATTCACACGTTAGCATCATATGTTGCTGCATATATGTTTGCTCCCCTTGCAAACTGAAGGGACGGTTGCCACATTCAGTCTGTCACGTAAAAATTGGAAACGTGATGAAGCAAGTGGCTTTATTAGGATGTCTGCAACATTGACTTGTTGTATATAAGTGTTTCTGGATAGTTGTGTTAGGATGTCCATTGTCGGAACTTATTTGGTTATTTACGGCACTTGAGGGTTTGGTTAATGCGAGCACAACAATCGACAGAGCAGTGTACTTGGATTTGAATATGGATTCATCTATCGACAAGAAAATGGGAATCCAACTTGGATCTCGAAGGAAAATAAGACAAGGAATATCCTTCTTTCTAGATCTTCGAACATATTATATTAAAGCCAAAGAATGAATCATCTCATGCAACATGTAGTAATTGTCTTCAAAGAATTTTAAAATAACGGCAATGACGATGAAGCTCTCTTCTTACAACAAGGAGAAGTATCTAATCAGTTCCTGAAGAAATTCGGAAAGCTAGCATGAAATTAATGAGTTTTGAGACTTAACAAGAAACATATATATGTAAGGCAATATGGTCTAATGACCAAAGGACTTGTGAGTAGCAGCTTCTACATGGGAAGAAGATCGTCAATAAATTAACTTTCTGATATTACTCAATGAAGTGAGTAAAAACAGCCTTCTAAAAGTTAAGCAAGATACTTTCTAAAAAGCTACCCAAAGTCTGCGTACACCCCCCTCCCACCCCGACCCCACTTGTGGGACTATACTGGGTATGTTGTTGTAGTATTGTTTTTGAGCAACATTCTTCCTTCATAGACTCTTTAAAACCAAGGGCACACAATAGAACAATGAAAGGTTGGGATGGTAGCAGAAGTGTTAGTGTGAGCATTTTAACATTTTATTAAATTGCAATTTTAGCAATTGTCCATTGATGACATTTAATGTCATCTTTATTCTATTTTTCATTAGTGTATATAATGCCTTTCATTATCATCTTTAGTTAGTGAAAGACTATATCATTCCATTATGTATTTTTAACATAATTATCACTAATAAGTGGTGCACTAAATCATAATGGTGCACTAAATGATGATAATAATGGCATTCCATTATTTTTTCATCTTTGTATGATTTTTTCTCCTATAAATAGAGAAATCTTCTTTGTTTTGAAAAGTAAGATAAGAGAAGAAACAATTGAGAGAGTTAAGTTTATTTAAAAAAGAGAGTTCTTATTAGTTGAAAGGAGGTGTTCTTTGTGTAGAGCTTTAAACTCAACTCTTGTCCAGAGTTTGTTGAGTTACATTTTTGTGATAAGGCTGTTGTATCCTGGAGGGGACAAGTCAAGAGGACTACTGCTGGACCAGTGAAAAGATTTACTGCAGTGAGCTTGAATCTCCTTAAAGAGAGCGAGATATCCGCGCCTCAGCCAAGAAGTGAAATTAATTTCTTCATTTTATTTTTCAATTGTAATTTGTAATTTTGTAATTTCAACAACAAGAAGGAAAAGAAAGGAAGCAGAACCGAGAAAGTAAAGATCCAAAGCACAATGCTATGCGGCTATGCCAAATAAGCAGAGGAACCAGGGCAACCAGTAGCAGAACCGCGGACTTAAAAAAGGCAAAAGCAGAACATTTTGTGGCCCTGGTTCTGTTAACAGAACATGCATAGACTTGAAAAGATTCGGTGGAGCAGTGTCAAAGGCCAAGTAAATGTAGATGAAGCACAAACACAAGATAAGACTACTCAGTGAGGAACTGTATATGTTGGGAGTTCAAAAAAGATGTACGGAAGAGGATGCAAGGTTGGACTTCAATAACAATTATGAGTAGCAAAGGATAAAATGACTAGTATGTTGATAAAAAAAAAGTGATATGAAATACGAATAGAGATAGTAGTTTACGCCACAGTTTCTTGTTTCTATTAGATGAAAAATGATATATGTATTACACACTTTAAACAACCAAACAAAAAGGAAAAAGATTCTATCCAAGACGTATTGTTTATAAAGACCACACAGAATAGTAGTGCATATGATAATGAAAAAGATCATCAAAGAAACAAGAGGCTGGTTAGATGAGAAAACTTACCCTGAAACTTTCTCTTTGAATTTTTTGAATCATTAACAACATGAAATTTCCATATAGGTGTCTCACCATCACTAACAATCTCAAACATAATACGATCTCCCAGATTTAAGCTATTATCAGCAATGAATTCACGCCATCCATCTCCAATAAAGGTTTGAGTTTCACAAGAATGTAGCTTTAAATTCCACGACCTTTGCTTTTCATCTCTTATAAGCAAATCATACTTCTTGTTCATGATACGATCGTTTGCAAATGCAACATGCTTAGGAATACGCTGACATAGTGTATAACCATTTACACACATCATTAAACAGTTCATATTCTTCATAGTCTCACTTAACAAAGATAAAAAAAAATAACAAAAATGGTGCACATGCTTCCTTTAGCCAGAAGATTCTTGAAGAGTTTACATGAAATTCATGAGTTTTGAGACTTACCAAGTAACCATATGTAAAGCAATATGGCCTAATATTGCATATAAAACAAGAATGACCAAAAGGCTTGTGGGTAGCAGCTTCAGAATGGGAAGAAGCCTTGTCTGATGACTCAATTCTGGCGCTCGATTTTTCTGTTACATCATCAGTAAATTAAATTTCTTAAAGGGCTTAAATGGTACATGGATGATGAGGATCAATATAGCCAACCTAACTTATTTGGGATTGAGGCATAGTTGCTTGTATTTATCATGATATTCAAATTATCTCTATTCAAGTTTTTCGTCTTATAACAGAAGTTTAGAACGCGGAATAGAGCACAAATAGGCCTTAAATAACCTTACCTTTGAATTCAAAATCCATGGAAGTTTCTTCAACAGTATGAGCTGCTTCTTCTTCTTCTTCGACGACATCATCATCGTCGTCGTCGTCGTCGTCTTGTTCTTCTTGTTTTTGTTCTTGTTCTATTTGCAAATACTCCACATATTCTCTGTCACAGTGAGTTGAATCAAATATGGAAACATCAAACTCCATGTCTCCTTCATGTCTGAAAACCAACAAATCTCCTAACTGCAAATCATGGTCCTTGGTGAACTTTTTCCATCCTTCTTTGAATCGCCGGCCATTCACTTTCACCAGCCATTTTTTACCAGCCCTTTTCAATAATGCATGTTCAATATGTTCATGTCCCCTCAAATACTTCAAGAAACCTATAGGAATATTCTGCAATACAACAATATATATAATCAGAATAACCTTGTTCCAATATGATATCCTCCTTTTTTACAAGCCATAAATTCTAAATGGGAGTTAAAGACACTACACTTATAACTATGTCTCCGTCGCAAACAAGCTGAGATCGACTTTACGAAATCTCACTTATTCATATAAGCTCATTTCATATCATCATACAACAACAAATTCAATATAATCACACAAGTGGAGTCCGGGGATGATAGAGCATACTCAGACCTTATCCTCCTAGTCCGAGACGCTATTTCCAATGAACCCTAGGCTCAAGAAAAAAGTCAAAACAGGTCCCAAAAAAAGAATTAACAGGAGTGAAGAAGTTGTAACAAAATACTATAGATAGCATATCAAAGCATTTTTACCAAAAAAAAAAAGCCTAACTACAACAAAATAATACAACTATCCAAAGAATTAAAAGGAGTGTAAAGAAGTCATGGCATATCAAAGCATTTTGACCAAAAAAATGCTTAACTACAACAAAATAATACTACTATCAAATGAAAAAGTGGTGACAAAATACTATAGAGTGCATATCAAAGCATTTTGACCGGAAAAAAAACATAACTACAACAAAATAATACTACTATCCAAGAAAACAACATTTAATAACAGACATAGAAGAACAAGAAACTCCCTACACATATATAAAACTAATAGTATAACTTTTCAGGGATACATAACAATAAAACAATAAAAGAACATGCATTTAGATTATACTTTTTTTCCCAACAAAGATTATATTTTGAACTCATAATAGTAAACTTCAACAACCAAGAACTTGAAATCTGAATCTTCCAAAGACTATATTATACATAGAGCAGATAAATTAAAGGAAAAAAGATGAAAAGTATTAGTACTACTTACAAGTCCATTCTTGAACCCTGGCAAAATAGGTTTGAAAAAATGAGGTTTTTTTGGAGGAATATTCATGGAAGACAGAGTTTATGTAATTTTAGAGAAGAGAAAAGATGGGTTTTTTTCCTTTTTCCCATTAGATATAGAATGAAGAAATTTCAGAGAAAAAATTTCAATGAAATATTGTACAGAATTTTGAAAGCTTAACAAATGAAATGAAAAACAGTCATGTCAGAGGGACTGCTGTAAACAAATACTCCACTAGTATGATTCTATCAAAAATAAACTGAAAGGATTCAAGTTTGATGAATACAAAAAGCAACAAGGAAATCAGTTTTTTGTATGTTAGCTGAATAAGGAAAACATATTTTTCTCATAAACATGTGTATTCATTTATGAAAAAATCGTCCCGGTTTTCAAAAATGCTTCACTGTAGTTGTAACTTGTACTACTTGTCCGTAAGAGTTGTGATGAAATGATAAATACTCTTTTATTTTTAATGGATGATCTTAGATTCGAGTTTTTCTAATACAAAATCTTTGTTAGGAAGCTCTTTACCCCTCTTCAATGTGTTATTTTTCAGCGTGAATTCAAATTTAGTCGGAATTTCAATATGATATCGGACATTGGATGAAAAAAGAAAAAACTTTGTACTATGAACTACTTTACAAAATATATTTAAATTATTATTTTTTTACGAATTTTTATAACTAAAAAATTATGTCCAAATATATTTTTGATCATCAACTTAAAGAAAAATGATATTCCCTAGGCTCGTTTTTGTTATCATGCTCGCTAAAAATAAGTCAAAATAGTTATTATTTTAAAAAATTAAAAATATAAAAAATTATTAATTTTCATCTTTAATTTAATCAAAATATATATTGTTCCCCAATATCATTATAATTATGGCTTAATTGATAATCTCTTAAACTTGCGAATAAGTTTTACTCCTTCGTTTTGAAATTCAAACAAGTCTTTCTTAAATTGTAAATTTTTTATTTGTCTTTCAAATATCTTAAATTATCAATTATTGTGACTTATAGTCTTTTTATGAATTTTTCAAATATGTAAATTTATTTCAAAAAACTTAAAAATTTCATATCCGAAGAAATTCGAATTGTGCCATATAAATTGAGATAAAGAGAGTATTTAGACACTCAAACTATGACATATTTTAAATAAGGACTTAAATATTTAATAAAATGTATACATACTGCATAGCGGGAGCTTAAGTGCACCGAGCTGCCCTTTTTTTTATACATACTGCATATCAAATTTTGAAAATGCTTTTGCTAATGTTTTCGAGTGCTTATCACGTAGATGTCACCTACTTTAATTATCTACATCAACATCATTTGAAAAACACATGAGGTTCTATGACTTAATGAGACTAATACATATAATTAATAAAGATAATATATTTTATATAGTTAACTTATCTATATAACGAATATTTGAGAACACGTGCAAAAAAATTCTAAATTTAAGTCAAATGTGTCTAAAAATAATATTATATTATATGTTCAGGTGCTTAATCAAACTAAATCATACTATAGAGGGAAAAAAATTTAAACCTATTAAAATGCATTTGGTAATAAGAAATCAAAAAAGGCATACAACTAAGGTAATGGGCCCATGTTTTCATATAGTTGTACTGAGCATCTATGTTTCTAAGAGATAAATTAGTCCAATAGATACAAAAATTGAGATGCAGCTACAGTATTTCCTTTTAAGCGAAACTTACATAAATATATAATATTAAAAAAATATTTATCATTTATAGCAATAAAAAAATAATTTCACTGAATACTTATAATACATTTATAATACAGTTTTAATACATATTGCAGAGAACTATTTATAAAACATATATAATACAAGTTTTATAGATGGATAATACATTTATCACATATTTTAATAGACTTATAATACATTATGTTAGTTTCTTACTACACAAACATAATATATATTTTAAAACACTTATAATACATTTATATTGTATGCATAATTCACTTTTAATACAAGTGTAGATTTATCATAATATTGCTATATATTGCTATAAATGGTAATAAATAAAAAATATCGCTAAAATCAGTAATTAATTTTTAAAAAGCACTCAGGTAATTTTTTCTTCCTTTAACTAACCAATTGAATTAATATGGGAAAATTACTCATTTACACATGTTATATTACCATATTTACTAATACTCCCAACTAGTTGGAAAAATATCAAAAATCCCTATTTTTTTAACTATCTCCCTATTTCACTGATACATCACTTTTACCTTATATCAGTTACCTAAATTTACGCCTATTCTTTAGCCTCCTTGATGGCAGTTTCTTGTTTTCAATTTCAGTCCATCTATTACTCAATTTCAAGAATCCAAGTAAGATATATTCAAGTTTTTCCTTTAATGGTGTCTCACTTTATTCTCACCTTCTTCGATTTCCTCTGTTTTCTTCTGTAATTTTTTTTCTCACATTGTTCACTGATTCACATGGAATCCGCTCCATCTTTTAGTGTTGGTCTCACTCAGTTGAATAAAAATCAAAAAAATCTTGATTCACCGGACGAGGTTAGATCCAAACATCGTAACGATCTATCAGTGATGGATAAGCTCCGTGAGAAATTGAAATCAAAATCTCAAGTTCAACATTCACCCAAAGAAGCCAACAAGAAGATTGAAGGAGTTTCAACACGCCCTTTTTTTAATGTGGTTTTTTACTGCTCCTGATACATATAATTTTATGTATCAGATTCGTATGTATCAAGCTTGCATGAGAATCTGATACATCCTGTTTATATTTTTTTAAATGTCATTTTTATAAAGTTTTACTAATTCCTGATACATATACTTTATGTATCAGATTCTTATCTATTTCATGATACATTGTCTTTTTGTATCAAATGCTCATATATCACGATTTACTGCTTCTGATACATGTTATTTATATATCAGATTCTCAAGTATCAAGCTTACATGAGAATTTGATACATCTTGTTTATATAATTTTTTTAAATGTCATTTTTCTAAAGTTTTACTGATTCCTGATACATCTATTCTATGTATCAGATTCTTATCTTTTTTTTGATACATCATTTTTTTTATCGGATTTTCATGTATCAAACGTTAATGCTCCTGATACATCTTGTTTATGTATTAAGATATAATGCTTCTGATACATCATGTTTAAATATAAAAATTAAGTTGTATTTAATCAGTTTTCATGTCAATGTAGGGAATGAAGTACGTCATCAAGAAGATCCCCTCACACTCCCTAAGATTCGGCACTACATATACGACTAATTTTATTGATGATTTCAAATCATAAATAAGTGATAAAGCTATACAATTATTTCGACAAACCATACTTGGTCACTATCTAGATATGCCACAGTGCAATTTTCAAGGGCAAATAATCAAATGCCTCTTACTTCTTGAGGTCGAGCAAAACAACAGAGAGGAATTGCACAATATGGGTGCATGTCTGTAATGTCTGGAAGGCCAAGGATGGTTATGTTAGCGACAACGATGATCCAAAAAAACCTAAGAGATATTTCATACATCCTGGTCAAGGAGAACCGATGGACGTCGAGTAGTTTTTTTTTTAATTTTATAGTAATAGAATGTACAATTATATTTTTGCACCAATAATAAATATTTTTTTTGGCTATTCAACAATTTAGCAGACTTTTAAGTTTTTCTAATATTTATGTATCATATTTTGATTTATCAAACTTGAATGCTTCCGATACATCTACTTCATGTATCACATTGTAATATATCAAGATTTAATGATTCTGATACATCTACATTTTTGTATCAAAATCTCATGCATCAATATTTACAGCTTCTGATACATATTGTTTATGTATCAGATTGTAATGTATCAAGATTTAATAATTCTGATACATCTACATTTATGTATCAGAATCTCATGCATCAATCTTTACAGCTTCTGATACATATTGTTAATATATCAGATTGTAATGTATCAAGATTTAATGATTCTGATACATCTACATTTATGTATCATAATTCATGCATCAATCTTTACAGCTTCTGATACATATTGTTTATGTATCAGATTGTAATGTATCAAGATTTAATGATTCTAATACATCTACATTTATGTATCAGAATCTCATGCATCAATCTTTACAACTTCTGATACATCTACAACCTATATCAATACAACATGTTATGTATCAACCATAATCCAGTTGACAAACTAATACAACAACCTTTAAAGTATCAACCTTAATACGTCGAATGTTTATGTATCTGCTATTCATATGTATCAGATTCGAAATTACTATCAATACCAAGTAACTTACAATGAACATAATTACCAACCATCCATATATCAATTATTGATATTCAATTACTATTCTGGTTAATTGATATATGTATCAAATACAACCCACAATGTAAAAAAAAACTATGTAAATGTAAGTACATGATCCAAATAAAATGTATCCTGGCATAACAAAATATTATTTCTCTTTGAGAATGAAATTACAAGTCTTTCTGTTATGGCCTTCATGGCCACAACGACTACAAGAATTTGTGCTCGTTCTTATCTTCTCACTAGAGTACTTTTTTCTTCCTTTCTTTGGTCTTCCTGGCATCCTTTTGTATCTTGGTGGCAAGACGAATTCTTCCAAAATTTCTTTCAGAATAGAACAATCTTTCTTATCTGGCATTGGAACCATTGGAAATTCATAAGTAATTGCCAACGCCTCTGGCTTGTAGTAATCAGAACAATATGGGTGCATGTCTGTAATGTTCTTGCTCTTCAACACTATAATTGCGTGTGGACATGGTATCTCGTCTAATTGAAACCTGCCACAATTGCATGTTTTTCTTTCAAGACACACAATGTATCTTATACCTGAATCATAAACAGAATAAAGATATTCTGATGAAGTGTA
Source organism: Solanum dulcamara (assembly GCF_947179165.1). Taxonomy (NCBI): domain Eukaryota; kingdom Viridiplantae; phylum Streptophyta; class Magnoliopsida; order Solanales; family Solanaceae; genus Solanum; species Solanum dulcamara. The sequence goes on along the minus strand of NC_077241.1, from coordinate 5,303,550 downwards.
ACATCCCCTAAAAACGTTGTATACGATGTTTCAATTCTCGCCTAAATATGATATAACCTCTATATTTTGGGCATAACTTTTCATAAGAATATCCAAATTAGGTGATTCAAATTTCTGAGTAACCACAAGATCTTTACCTACAACTCTTGTGAAGACCATATTTTAAGTTTCAGAGGTTAAGTAGGTCAAATAAATTAATTATTGTAAGAAAGAATGCTGTGACGGAAAAGAGTGTTTATAGAAGAAAAATCATATCTTACTGTAGGATTATCCAAATTGGTTGATTCTTGAACGACATAAAACTAGACTTCTATATCTACAATTCTTATGAAGACACCAAATCCTAATAAGGAATTTATCCTATTCAAACGCAGCTCCGAAAAGGAGTATTCTGTCAAAGATAACTCATTTCACCTACCATGGAAAGATCTAGATACATTTGACATCACTCATGACATAAATTGTCCTCCATTTAACATCATCCATGACATCAATATATTCCATTAAATTTTCAAATTTTTCTTTATAATTATTTTATTTATTGTTAGGTCTCTCTTTCCCACCTATAAATACCCACCTTATTTCCTCATTTTATTCATCAAGCTTTCTCAAGCAAGTCTTCTCTCTATACACTTCTTTACACATTCTCAAATATAGTTTTTGTTCTTAGTAGTGAAGAAATACTATTCCGGTGATTCATATACTCCGGGTAGTACACAAAACGTTCCGGCGGGGAGAAAAGTTAGGACTCAATAGTGTTCATTAAGTCTTTCGGTTTCGACTAAAGCTTCGGATTCCAGGTATGTAAGGCTTTAATGAGAGTATTCCTTCCACTCTCATGTCTAAATTATTTTGATTATATGATAAATTATATTTATTTTGTTTAAGCTCTACTCTAAGTTATGTGTGTGTTTATCCATGGGTTCTTCCACCCATGTAGTCCAAAAACTCTTTCAATTAAATATCTTGATTTCAAGTAATATTTTCTTATGGTAAATTCTTATTTTTACTTAATAGTATGAATCATGGTTAAACTAATGATTATTGCTCTATTTTGATGCAACATAATTTCATATATATGAATTGATGATTTACAAGTAATTCCTCTATTTATCTATTTAAAGGTTCTTGAAATTCATGGTGGGTTGTTTAAAGCATGATTTTTAATTAATGGATCAATAAGTATTTATGAATATTTATTTACATACATATTTGCAAGTTGAAGTGATTTGAACCCACCTAGTTTTACTATGTTTTTAATAAAGTTTGACTTGAAAGCTTTGACTCCAAATAAATGTTTATGAAAGCAATATCTATGATCAAAAAGGGAGTCTTATGAAATGAAAGAATGATGAAATGATATGAATGATGGATTCTTTATGCAATAAGGACAATTCTTGCATATTTGAATTATCAAATGTTTTAATGTGCTATTCTACCGAATATGATGTTTGAATTCTCAAGTTATATGCTATGAATATTTTGAAGTATTAAACTATTCCGTGGGATTGACTTAGCACCGAATGAGGCATTGAGGTGAGATTCGGTAAGGGAATCCTAGTAGCAACCCCTTGTCTCATTAACTATGTGCCAACATAGGAGCCCTTGTAGGCTTAGGCTAATGGATCCATAAATAGCCCTTAAAGTTAAAGTTAAAGAAATGAATGAAGTTGACGGAGTTCTACCCGGCAAGTAGTCTCCCCGGCCAACGTAGGGGGTTATGTTGGATTCCATGTAATAGCTCGCATGGTCTTAAATGTCGGTTATGGTTAATTTCCCACAAAATGAATGTTTTAAAGGATATATATATGATTTATTATGCATATATTAAATTATGTTCCATATTACATAAATGTTTTAATGTTTTCCTCAATGTTCATGCATCCTTACATACTTAGTACATTCAAAGTACTAACACATACTCTTTTGCCTACATGATATCACCATGTAGGGATCAGTGCTCCTCCTCGTTCTCCTCCACGTGGCTAGTTGATATTCCATTGAAGACTACTTTTGGTGAGTTCCCATGTTCCGGGAATAATACTCCTTTATCTTTCTAGCTTATGATATGTTAAGATATTTTACTATGGCATTTCTTCTATTATAATTAAGGGTGAGCTAGGGACTTGTTTTAGCCCCATTAAATCTAATAGTTAGAGGTATTGTTGGACATATGTAAGTTGAAGAATTACTATTATGATTTCCGCTTATTTATTTATCATCATTACCTATGAAAGGCTAAAAGAATGCTAAGAGGCTTGATTGAGGTACTTTCGGGTTCCTCATTCGCCATGTCACGTCTAGGCCCTAGGCTTGGGTCGTGACATGAAGCAACAATCTGCATTAAATAATTATCACAGATATGTATTAGCAATGATGTATCAAATACAGAAATGATGTATCAGAACTGATGTATCAGGTAATACTGATAACAGAAAATACAAAACTGATGTATCCTATAGCTATGTATCAAGCAACTATGTATCAAGTAGATAACTTTTCCAATTTAACTGTGATCTCTTTTATTTAGTTAACTAGCCTTTTTTTGGTGTGTGGTGAGATAACTGCTGCGATCCTCTGTTGTGCAGACAAAATTACTTAAAAAAAATAACTGGTGTGTACCTTCATTCTCGAACACTTCATTGTGTTTGATACTAGGATATCTTTAAATTTCCTACCCAAAGTATATTTTGTATAAGCTGTTATTTCCCTATTTTTGCAGTTCCAAGCACCAAATAACATTCTCGTTTGCTCCAAAAAGTCAATTATAGGCAGCTCTCGTGCTTCAACAAGACATCCATTGATATGCTCTATTTTTTAGTTTTCTTTCATAGTCAAGATCTGTTTCTTTTTTTAAAGAATTCTTTGCCTTAATTAGCATGGTAATTGATTGAAACAATCAATCATAACTTGAATTACGTTACTTTCCATAATTAACCCAACAACATTAATTGTTTTACACCCAAAAACTGATGTATCAGCTCAGCAAGTAATGTATCAGAAATTTGAAAAAAAAGGGAAATCGCGTAATTTCACAAAAATAAGGGATACATTGTAATTGAGCCTTTTCACTTTTCAGTATGTGATTTAGGTAAAGTTTACAATTAATATTACAAAAATAGCCTCTTAGGACTTTTCATTCGCTCTCTTAATAGTAGGAATATATATCCCCATTTACCAGTAGTTGATTCCACAAGCTCTTATTAATAGTAGGAATATATATCCTCATTTACATTCCACATCTGATTCTTGATTTATCTTGAATCTTTTCTAAAACTTTCCAACTCAACCCCTATGTCTTCTTCTTCTTCTACCCATTATCGGTGTTGACACAGCCGCCTCTTCTGCCATCTCCAACCATTAGGCAAGGCTGTTAATATCAAATTAAATATGAATTTGATTTGATTAAGAATGTGCATGCTTGATAGTCATCCATACGTAATTATTGATACGAAGTATACCAACATGCATTTTTAAAGTGCCATCTTTTCTAAATCTTAATCTTTATAATATTGAGTTAATGAAGTCCAACGTCGACTCTATGAAGTTATCCAATTAGGGATCACATTGAACAATGAAGCTGACAATCTTCCTACATTTCTCCGTTGTAGTAGTACTGGATGCATCTGGGCAATAAACCTATATGATTTTGATGTTTCGAATGATTATTCGGCAAAAAGTTCATTCACTTCTTGGTGAACATGGCTTTAATTTTGGGAAAGTAAGAAGCTTTGTGGTGATGGAGAATGACTTAGCCGCCCTACTAGTCACTTCTGGACTTGTAGGTAAAAGAAACAAAGTCAAAGCTTATATCGTGTGTTTCAAGGTGCGTTTGAGCTTATATCTTGTTGGGTGAGTTTCTTGAGGAATTGAAAATCAAATTCGGCTAATTTTATGATGGCAAGTATTTGATGAAAAATGTTCATCTTCTGGGGGTTTGAATATGGTGGCAGAGAGCATGAGTTTAAAATCTGCATTTTCCTTTCATTTTTTTTAAAAATAATTTTACCAAAGTTGCTAAAATATGAAATAATAATTACTCCCATTCTACTACTTTACACTACAATTAACTAGCGGCGGTCACGGATCTATTTGGGTCGGTTATTGGTCAAAATCATAACCAAATCAATTTTAATCGATTTTAAAAGGGAAACTTACATATATATACAATATTAAGAAAATATTTATCATCTATAGCAATAAAAAAAAATTTCACTGAACACTTATATTACATTTATAATACAGTTTTACTTTCTATGCTTTGATTACTCTATTTTACCTGTGACGCTTTCATTATTTATTTAATCGTTATTTGTTATTTGTATTTATTTATTTGTATTTATTTGTTATCTATTCGTTATTTGTTTGTTGTTTTTCTCATAAAGCTTTTAATTTCCTATTCTTATCTAACATTTTTTTATGCATTTATGCTTTTACTGAGCCGAGGGTCTCCAGGAAACAGCCGTCCTACCTTGATAGGAGTAAGGTCTGCGTACATTCTACCCTCCCCAGACCCCATGTTGTGGGATTTCACTGGGTTGTTGTTGTTGTTGTTGTTGTTGTTGTTGTTGTTGTATATAATACAAGTTCTATAGATGGATAATACATTTTTCACATACTTTAATAAACTTATAATACATTATGTCAGTTTCTTACTACACAAACATAATATATATTTTAAAACACTTATAATACATTTATATTATATGCATAATTCACTTTTAATACAAATGTATATTTATCATAATATTGTTATGTATTGCTATAAATTATAATAAATAAAAAATATCGTTAAAATCAGTAATTAATTTTTAAAAAGCACTCAATTAAGTAATTTTTCCATTTCAAAATTGGTATAACCAAACCATACTAAATAAAATATACATTCATCAATTTGGTTGTTATCGATTTCGATTTGGTTTGGTTCGGTTATTAACTATACACAAAAATAAAAGAAATGATTCATTCAAAAGAGAAAAAAGATAACAATTCATTCAAAATAAATAAATTGTCTTCGTAGCAATTTGAATCTTATACTAGAACTTTAATTATGTTTAACTTTCTACTTGTATGGTTAGTTAATCCAATGTACTAAACAACATAAAGTTACTGAATAATGCATAAGCTAATGATATTATTGTACAAATAAAAGACACATCATACCTTACTATTTTAAATTAGCGCATTTTTTTTTGCATAAAAAGTGTTCATAAAAAATAATATATTATGTATATGTAATTATAAAAAAATATGTATATAATTTGTTGGTTCAATTCGATTATTTCTTTGGTTTTTTGAACAAAACCAAAACCAAAACCAAAACCAAACTAAATATTATCGATTTTTAATAATGTAAAATCAAACCAAATAAAAAATTAATTTAATTTAATTTTTTGATTTAAATTAATTTTTATTCAAACCGTGAGCAATTAACTAAGGTGATCGACTACTGCTTAAATGGGAAGCCGTGCCTTATTAAATTTTCTCCACACTAACTATATTTGGTGTCATCAATTATTTTTACTTTTTCTTGGAAATTCGAAAAACACGTTTACTTTAGAATTTTTAAGAATTTCAAAAATAATAAAAAGGTGCTTCATTACCAAATACAACTCCAATTTTTAAAAAATCTTTTTTTTTCAACAATACTGTTTACTTGAGCATTCACTCTTAATTTCTTCAAATTAGGACTCGAACCTGAGACCTCTGATTAAGAAAGGAACAACTCATCCACTGCACTACATCCTTTGGTGATGTGAAATTTTCCTTCAAACATGGAAGGAAATTCAGATGACAATGTTTATAACCATAAGTACAATGTATTTATTGATTGAAAGCTCAATATGTCTATCGGATCATTTTTGCTTCTAATATTCATGAGTGTGACTTTAAGGCATTTTGATCGTCTAGGAGATTTTAAAAAGGCTGATGAGCAATCCCATCTTGACTAAGAAAAGGATTACTATAACTAATTAACTGTACACTTAACCGTTAGAACTAAAAAAAAAGCTGGGATGTATAATCTATGTATACGGACTAGGAAAAGTTAATAATGAACCTGGTGGCCTATTTGTGTAAAGGAAAAAAAATTGTATTCTTCTATGCTAATTTTCCTTGTAGATTACCAGCTGCTGATTTATATTTGTCAATCAGTCCCAGAATATTTACCTGCAAAATTTTGTACAAAACAACTAATTAAATAATAATTCAAATCTAATGGTAAATTTTTTCTTTCTGAAAATTTCATACATCCCTAGTCCCTACTATGAAATTTTTTCAATAGAGTTGCATAATATTTTTGACAACGCAGGATACCTCGAGATCCCCCTCTTATTCGGTGCATACTACGAGATCATTGAAATCTAAGGTAGATTCTTTCGTTCAGAGAATTTATTTCCTAAAGCAGAATATCCCAATTCCCAACTAATAAAATCTTTCAATAGAGTTGCATAATATTTTAAAGAAGACAGAATATCTTAAGACTCTCCTAAACTTGGCACGTTTTATTCAATGCATACTACGAGATCATTGAAATCTAAGGTAAATTCTTTCGTTCGGAAAATTTCCTAAAGAGATACATCCCAACTACTATTATTTTCAAGACAAAATACCTTGAGACCCTCCTAAACTTGACACGTTTTATTCGGTGCATATTACGTAGTCATTAAAATCTAAGGTAGATTCTTTCGTTCAGAGAATTTCTTCCAGAGATACATCCCAACTATTAAGACCTTTTCAATAGAGTTGCATAATATTTTCAAGAAGGCAAAATATCTCGAACTCTCCTAAACTTGACATGTTTTATTCCATGCATACTACGTAGCCATTAAAATCTAAGGTAGATTCTTTCATTCGGAGAATTTTCTAAAGCGAACATCCCAACTGTTAGAACCTTACAATAGAGTTGCATAACATTTTCAATAAGGCAGAATACTAAAACCTTTCAATTAATAGAGTTACATAACATTTTCAAGAATACCTCCACACCTCCCTAAACTTGACAGGTTTTATTCGATGCACACTACATAATCATTGAAATCTAAGGTAGATATTTTTGTTCGGAAAACTTCCTAAAGCGGTACATCCTGACTATTAGAACCTTCCAATAGAGTTACATAACATTTTCAAGAATCTCACTAGCACTTGCAGTATATGGCACAATAGTATGATGCCATCACTATAATAGATGAATTTGTTTGTGGTTCCACAAGATTTACCATTTTCTAATAGCTTAATTAAGTGGCAAAGAAGAAGAAAATGAAACATGTATAAGTAGAGGAACGCAATGAAAGAAAAGGAAGTAATCAAGTAAACATATCACAATGGAAATATGCTATAGGTATCGTGCCATTGTCGATGAGTTCAAACTTATAAGTATCTCCGACTTGGACAACATTTGCTTCCCTGAAATGTCGCCATCCCTTGGTAATTGCAATGTGATTCCCATTGGTGTTAGCCGCATTGACCATGATCTCTGTTTCTCATCTCTGAGAATCATCTTACAACGTCTATTCACCAAGCCACTTGATTTTAAAAAAAAAAAGAGAAAAAAAAAGAGAAGAGAGGAACTACTACTGAAGATCTTAGCTAATAAGGGCTTAACTAAATTTAATCCAAATTACTTACGAGAAAAGGACTGCGGATGCAATAGGGATTCATAGTAGAAACAAATTGAGGGTTAGCATTAGCAAATGTTGAAGCAGGTACATCTGCTTCATTACTTCGGGCTGAAACTCTTTAGCGTCCAAATTAGGCTCCTTTCCTTCGGGATGAAATGATGCATTTGCTCTCGTACCTAGTTTTTAAATTGAATTTTTTTTTGTTAGAACTGAAATGAGAGATTAATTCTAAACCATAAGTAGTAAGTTGAACTGTTGAAGTAGAAAAGAGTTGTTATTGTTACAATTCAGAAAGAAAATGAAGTTTGAGTGGAGAAGAGATGACAGAATTTCAGAGGCTAATTCACTCTTGATAATAGTAAGAGCACAACAATCTTGAGATTGTGTTTTTTAGACAAAGAAATCTCCGAGGGTCAGTGGTGCAAAGTTCGAAACTAGGTGGATGATGGTCAGTCCCTCTAACCTTCTCCACTTAAAAAATTTGAGATTGTTAATAACTGTGTATTTTCCCTGATTTATCAAAAGATTTAAAAGGAATATGTCACAAACAAAGGAACATATCAATAATTCAGCATGATAGAACCTGTCTTTAGACTGTCTTTCCTACTATATGCAGTTTTTTGTATAGTAAAACTACTTTTAAGTCTAGAAGTTCATATACCTACCAATTTCCAGTTCTCTTGGACTATCAGTCTAGAATAAGCTTGTTAATAGCAGAATGAAACAACAATGTCAGAACCGAAATATGAAGACGATTTAAAACCAACATAACGTTATTGAAGCAAAACAGAATTGTTATCGTCATAATTCAAAAGGAAAATAAATACCGAGGGGATAAAGAAAGAGATGAAGAAGTATAAAACGGAAGGACTATTTCAACTCCTAATGGTCGTGATGAGTAACAAAAAGAGATTGCTTCACACGAGCATTTCTCACTGGAGATTGATCCTGAAAATCTTATGAAGCGGGAAAAAAAACATGATGAAATAATCCTGGTTGACAACTATATTCAAGAACCTCACCAGCACAGCACTTCCAATATGTAGCACAATAGTATGATGCCATCACTATATACCATTTTCTAATAGCCTTAGTGGCAAAGAAGAAGAAAATAAAACGAGTATAAGTTGGAGGAACGTAATGGAAAGAAAGGGAAGTAAAACATATACTCACGATGAAAATACGCTACAGGTATCGTGCCATTGTCAATGAGTTCAAACTTATAAGTATCTCCTACTTGGACAGCATTTGTTTCTCTGAACTGTCGCCATCCCTTGGTAATTCCAAAACGACGTCCCACTTCTCCTAGTTGCACTGGCCACAATCTCTGTTTCTCATTCCTGAGAATCATCTTACAACATCTCATCAACCCATTTAATCTTGCAAAATCTGATGGAAGATACTGCTTGAGTTTATCCAAATATGTAGATCAATTCCACGTTATATCACACACACAAAAAAAGTACTACCGAAGATATTAAATATTAAGGGCTTAACTCAAATTACTTTTAATAAAAAGAAAAGAAAAAAGCATCTGAGGGTGAACCAATGAAGTGGGTTGACAATCATGAGGTCTTAGGTTCAAATCCCAGAAGAGACAAAAACACTAGGTGATTTCTTCCCATGTGTCCTATCCTAGCCTTGGTGTACAAAGTTACCTGGCAACCATTGTTGGTGGGAGGTGACAAGTATCTCGTGGAATCCATCGAGGTGCGGGCAAGCTAGCTCGGACACCACTATTATCAAAATAGAAAACAAAACAAAAAAAAAGTTAATTCAAATTACTTACAAAAAGAGCTCTGATGATGGCATAAGTCTTGATAATAGAAACAAATTGGCTATTGGCATTAGCAGATGTTGAAGCAGGTACATTTGCTTCTTTCCTTCGGGATAAAACTATTTCAGCATCCAAATTAGGCTTCTTTCCTTCGAGCTGAAGTGATGCATTTGCTCTCACGTCTAGTTTTAAATTGAAAAAACAATGTCAGAACTGAAGTATAACTAAAGACGAATCTAAAACCAAAGGCAGAACATTAAGTTGAAGTGGAAAAGAGTTGTAATTGTCTAATTCAGAAAGAAACTAAAGTTCGACGGGAGAAGAGGTGATAGAATTAAAGGGCTAATTCACTGTTGATAGTATTAAAGAGCTCAACAATCTTGAGAATGTTTTTTTTCTTCGTATGACCAAGAAATCCGAGAGGTCTAGTGGTTCAGGGTTCAAAACTAGATGGATAATGGCCCGTTCCTCTACCCTTCTCCACTTAGAAACCTTGAGATCATTTTACAGAAGCATTTATCTCAGCAGATTGATTTTGAAAATTTGAAGGGGGTAAAAATCTCGTTAACAACTGTGTATTTTACCCTGACAAATCAAAGATAAGGCAACACACACCGCGAAACTTTAAGGATAGTTACATAGACTTTAATACCTAGACGAATTGCATAAATAAAAATAATACTATCATTTCATTACATTATTATTTAAAGAAGGGAAAATAATAGGTAAAAAAGTGGAAAATGGATGAAATTTAAGAGAAGGGCTCAGATGAGAAACTTGCCGTAATATCTTAATACAGGATTCATTCCATTTTCAACTATCTCAAGCATTATTTGATCTCCTTCCTTTAAGCGATTTGCGATGTAGAATTCACTCCATATGCCTTTAATGTAGGTGTGTGCGCAAGACGAATATAGTGTAAATGTCCAAGACCTTTGCTCATCCCTTATCGTTATCGTACATTTCCTGTCCGTGAGACTGTTTTCCCGCGCAAATGGTACTAGAAGTTGCTGAAATAGTTTTCAAACCAATAGCACAAAAACAGTTCATGTTTATGCTTCATACTTTCAAATTATCAAGGAAAAAGTAGTTCATAACAAAATGAGTTTGTCCTTTTCCCTTTTACTTTTTTTTAATTGAGCATATCAAATGAAGTAGAACTTAGTTTCGAACTTACCACATGGTCCCTTGAAAGGCAATAAGGTGTGACAGTATAAATGAAACGAGGGTGACCGAGAGGCATGTTCTCTGCAGCTTCTACTTTGGGGAAAATCTCATGTGATGACTTGACCTTGGCCTTTGGCTTTTCTGTTGTTTTTGCTAGTAACAAAAAAATTACATGTAAAAGATATGAAAAAGAAGACTTATGGATAGTTTAACACGATTGAATCTGCGTCGAAGGCAATCTTTCTTACTATGTACAGCATTGTAAAATTATTTCTCGAAGTATGAGGTTGTATCATCTACTAGTTAGAAATTCTATTAATTGTACTACATGATCATCTTTTAGTCAAATATCGAGTTATCATTATTGTGAATAAATCAATTAATTTCCACAGTTTGGTTAATTAAGCTAGCATTCCTTGTGTGACACATCATTCATGAAAAGAAAAAAGTTCTGCGTTCAATTCTCTCCATTAGTTACTGTGTTTCAGCTTAGTAGCATATCTTAGCACAGAAATTATAATCATGTAATCCTTGTGGCTTGTAGTCTATGAGATCTACAAGAAACCTCGAAAAGCCTTATATCCAAGTCTATGTACCAAAGGATGTAGTTTAGTGGTCAATGAAGCGGGAAGAGTACCATGAGGTCTCAAGTTCAAATCCCACTGATGGCAAAAAAAAACAAAAAAAAAACTAAACTAGTCATGATTTTGTCCCATTCACCCAAGTCTTGATGAATAGAGTTACTTGGTATCTAGTGAAATAGTTGAAGTGCACGATAGCTGGACCCGGACACCACCGTTAGAAAAGAAAATAGGAATCTATGTGAAGGATAAGTAAGAATACTATTAAATCTCTCGAAATATTCAGGTAAAATGAGACCTATATACCTCAAGTCTTACTACAGAACTATAGAGCATCAAACAAGGGCTCAAACTATATACAAAGTTAGAAGTGGAAACAGACTATCTACTTGTTGTCACGCTCATCCAAGAGAAGGACATACACTTTCACTCTCTTAGGGCTATTATTGAAGATCGTAAATACTTGCTCAAAGTCAACAAGGCAAATATTTTTTCATATCTAGAGGAAGACAAATAAATGTGCAGATTTTCTGGGGAATGAAGGTCGAGATTTGGTACTCAGGAAAGATGCAATCATAAAGTTTTTGCTCCTAGGCAATTCAAGCAATATAGCTTATGCATGATTTTAAGCAGTTTAATATTTTGCAATGTACAATTGAAAAAGAAAATAAAAGTGACCAAATTCCAAACCTTGTGATATGAGTTTCTTGCAAGTATGATCTATTTCCTCTCTTCCTCCATTAACTCCTTCCGGAGTCTGTTCGTATTCTCTCTCAAAGTGATTTGAACCAAAGATGGAAACTTCAAACTCCATTTTTCCTTCATGTCTGAAAATCAAGCAATCTCCCAACTGTAAACCATGTTCCTTTGCAAATTTTCCCCAACCCTCTTCTAATAACCGTCCGTTCACTTTCACTAACCATTTCTTACCATCCCTTCTCAATACTACATGTTCTTGATTACATCCTTTCAGATGCTTGGAGAAAGCTACCGGAATTTTCTGCAAGATATATATAGTATTTAAAACACTCCAATCGACTAAATATAAAGATTATTGCAATTGAAAACATCAATAATCCTTAAATCCCTAATAGATTCAAGAAGTTTCACAAATCATTCTGGCATTGTCACTAGAATACGACCAACATGAATTTTTAAGGGTTCAAAATTCAGACCAGAGTCAAGATTTCAACTTTATAAAAGGGCAGCCCGGTGCACTAAAGCTCCCGCTATGTGCGGGGTCCGGGGAAGGGCCTGACCACAAGGGTCTATTGTACGCAGCCTTGCCTTGCATTTCTGCCAGAGGCTGTTTTCAAGGCTTGAACCCGTGACCTCCTGGTCACATGGCAGCAACTTTACCAGTTACTCCAAGGCTCCCCTTCAAGATTTCAACTTTATGAGTTCAGAATTTACAACAACGAGTTCAAGTACTAATAACTGGATTCCAGAAAGAAAAAAATAAAAAAACTTTCCTGTATCTCAAAATTCCTAGTTATATGTGGTAACAACTTAATAATAACAGCATCAACCCCCACCCCAAACCCAAGTTTGCATGTATTTACCAACATGGTTGTGGTACACGATTGTTCTTCCCTTAATCAGACGTCTCGGGTTCGAGTTCTGAGTATGAAAAAAATTCTATTAGAAGTGCCACCCCAAATGAGCCCTATAAAGCGCAATTCGAATTTACTCGTAGCTCTATCGGCTCCGCATACTGGGTGGAAACCAAAAAAAAAAGTTTACATGTATTTTTTTTTTTGCCTTCAAATCTTGTTGTATGACTTCTTGATCACTCAATTAAATGTTATTATCTAAGAAAGTGAATTCAACTATGTGACAAATCAACTCTCAAATATAATAAAGAGAGAAACTTTATCTTTTTATGTTAAAAAAAGAAGGAAAAAAAAAGCCCTCCTCCTCCATCCTCCTGGGATTTTGTATGTATACATAAAAGATGAACTAAAAAAGTAATAATAATAAGAAAAACTCACAATTCCATGCTTGAAATTTGGTAAAATAGGTTTAAAGAAGTGAGGCTTCTTTGGAGCAACTTTCATGGCGCTCTTCTCTTCTTTTTTTTTTTTTTCTCTTTTGGGTCCGCGCGGCAGTTAATATAAAGTAAATTTATAAGTTTTATTGAAGTAAGGGTCCTATAAAAATAATGCTAAATAGAATTTATTAGTAATGTTTGTATTAATAATATTTATATTAGTTATGCTTATATTAATTATATATAGAATATTTCTTATGCATTGTTTGATTTAGTGTATTAAAAATAGCATGCATTGCATAAAAATATTTATTTACAAAAATTTCTCTAATAATTATAGTGGAAAAGATGTAAATAGAATTTTGAGAGGTAATTAGGTCTTTAATCATGTAAATACATGCATTAAATTTCTTTGCAATACTAATACCTAAAGATTCATGGTATTAGTAATACACACCTTAATACACAGTAAAGTGAAACATTAGTTATACATAACATAAAAAAATATATCAAATAAGATACTATTAATACATCTAATTAATACATGCATTAAATTTTTTACTATTTTATTCCTAAAACATTTAGAAATAAACTACATAAAACGTAAACCCTATCTGTATGCTTCAATATTTTCAGTTTTTGAATTCTTAAAATGTTATATTAAAATCTAATCTAATCAATATGGTTTGATTTATACGGTTTGAGTATATAGCACCATAAAAAAGGAGTCACACACAATGCTATAAATATGTTATATCATCATCTAAACACTGATGGATACCAGGATGGTATAAAGTTAAATATCATCATTGCCTATAATAATCAATAATAAACACAAGGAATAAACGATTGCGAATTATAGTAGAATTTTGTGCATCTGTCCTTTTTTAGAGTCACGTGAGAGAATATTACCCAATGGTATGTTGAGTGAGAATACAACTTGTATATAAATAGAACATTACACGATGATACGTTGAGGGGGAATACAACATGTACATAAATAGAACGTTAGATATGTTGAGGGGGAATACAACATGTACATAAATAGAACGTTAGATATGTTGAGGGGGAATTCAACATGTATATAAATAGAACGTTACATGATGATATGTTGAGGGGGAATACAACATGTACATAAATAGAACGTTACACGATGATATGTTGAGAGGAATACAACATGTATATAAGGCGATGACGGAGCATCAACTTGAAGTAATGTTGCTAGACTTTCTGAATGTTGTATGTCATTGGTAACGTTTTGTATGCTAAAAATGATTAAATGGCATAGAAAGACCAAAATATGACCATTCCTGTAGTTCTCCCATGACAAAAAAGCAACAATTCCAAACTTAAGGAACCAACAGTTTAAAAGCATAATAAACATTTGCTCACACTGTAAAATACATATTGCTTTAGTAGTATAGCTAATCAAATATCTCATGATTTCACAGAAAATCGGGTGCACGATGTACATTACCGTCTCTCTCTACTGAAGAATCCTTAAGATAAACTTGGTATTATCCACAGTGGCAGCGAAAATGCAAAGTCGGATATATCTTCCTGAAGAAGAGGTTGTACCCTGAGATTCTGAACGTTGTAAATACCCATATCATAGCCATGTACTACATTGTAATGAACTCCGGAGAAGTCATCTGTGAAGTATATGCAATTACTCTCACATTCTGGGTAAGCAGAGCATGGAATTGAGAAGGAATGATTGTTTCCGACAAAAATAGACCAATCACCCAAAGATTTCACTTCTTCACACTTGTCGTTGCAGACATCCAACTTGTAAATTTTGAAACACCAAGTGTTTAGACAAGGAGTATCTGTGATTCTTGTATCAAACAAAAGCCTCATTATGGCATATATTTGGCCCTTTACCTCGACAAGATATGTAGTAGCATACACCAAATTATCCAGATCACGAGATGGTGGAAAAGCTATTCTCTTCAACAAAGAGCCGGCTAAGTCCCACATCAGAATTTCGCCAAAAGTGTCGATGGCATAAAACTTCCCATCGTGACACATGGCATCATCAACATGGCCATGGATGCAACTCAAGGGAGTCCAAGCAACATCACCTGGCTTTGTAAATGCCATCTTCCAATTATCAGAATAGATAGCAAAAAGAACACAATTTGACGAGCACGGACTAGCAGACAAGATAACTTTGTAAACAAACGAGTCGCGAAAGCTCTTTCCTGTACAAACCAGATTCAAATTAGGGCATTTATGCAGTGGGGGGAGTGAAATTTGGCCCCCTGATAATGGATTCAGCAAGTGCATCTCAAAATTGGCACCAAGAGTGACCAACCAACCATGAGAAGAACCCCAACAGCGTTTATCTAGAGCATCTGGCAAACATATATCATAACTCTTACAGTTGAAAGGACTACAAAATCTGCGCGAGCTTTCATGTTTCCTCTGAGGAAGCATCAGCCAAGGAAGGAATAAGCGTGAAGAATTGCCATTTTGTATTACACAAATTCTCCATGACTTACACACTGCTCCAAACCGCACCCAGTCTTCAGCAAAATGCAGCCGACTAGCAATTAACCCCAAAAGTTCCACTGGCAACTTACACCAATCTGATGTTAACTGGAAAAACAAAAGAAATAAAAATAAAACACAGAAAGGACAATTAGAACTTTTAAAAATCTGATTAAAGAGCTAGTATACTACACATCTTACTGAAATATCAGGGCTATGCAAGATGATCAACTATGTGTTCTGATATGGTAGACTGGTTTAATTCTCTTATTGGAATTTCAAAACTAACTCTCTGAACTATAGGTGTGGTCGCTATGGAGGATAATGTTCAAGAAAATTATCTTTGAAGATGCTTTACCTTTGGAGAATTTTTTTAAAAATCATTTTCAAGTGTTTGGATGGATATAGAAAGTTGGTAACAACCAGTAATCATACAAACTGTAGGATAAAGTATAAATATTGTATTTTGACGATATTATTAAGTACCAAAGGTAGATAATAATGAAGTGAGTGATGTGGAATCGGAGTTTGGATACTGATAAAGGAAAAATGACTTCCACCCTTATTTTTGAGAAACTGCTTTGCCTAACTCAAGATAACTTACGTCCATCATACCAAAAACATCCTTAAATTCCTTTTCCTATTCACATTCCTGAAAGTAGTAAGTAGAAACCTTACCATTACAGTACTGAACCACCGAAAGAGCTTGCAACGTTTTGCTCTGAAAATCTTGAAATTCTGAAATAAATAAATAAATAAGAGACTTAGACCCAAGATACAACATATTAGAGAGAGAAAATTGACCATTATAACTTCTAACCCTATCATAAGTTGGAACAACCTTGAACTTCCCTTCATAAAGTACATACAGAAAAATTCATGACCAATATAAAGAATTGTGTGGCTAAACGAAACAATATTTGACTTTGCACCAGAAAGGTGTGTATATGTATGTGTGTATAAGTAAATATATTCTCATTCTGAACCTCACTGACTCTAAATTCTGAAATAACATCAAGTCACACTCACACCCAACACCCTTATTACTTTTAGAAGCCTAAGGAGAGGCTGTTATCACTTGCCCTGAAACAAAAGACACCTCATACTATTAATCTTATGAGTTGTGAGAGACAAATGCTGATCAGGGTGCAAAAAAAAAAACTGAGTCTTTCTGCAGCAACTTTAACAGAGACATTTTATCACACAGTTGGGCGACAGTAAGGATCTCAAGAACTTGGATAACAAAAAGGAGTCTTTTTGCCTCAACTTTCACACAGACATTCTATCAATATTTGGGCGACAGTAAGGATCTCAATTCTCAAGAACTTAGATAACAAAAAAGAGTCTTTCTGCCCCAACTTATACAAAGACATTTTATCAAACAGTTGGACGACAATTAGGATCTCAAGTACTTAGTTAACAAAAAGGGAGTCTTCCTACCCCAACTTTCACAGACATTTTATCAAACAATTGGATGAAAGTAAAGAATCTCAAGAACTTAGATAACAAAAAAGAAGTCTTTCTGCGTCAACTTTCACAGACATTTTATCAAACAGTTGGGCAACAGGAAAGAATCTCAATAACTTAGATTGCAAAAAAAGAGTCTTTCTGCCACAACTTTCACACACACATTTTATCGAACAGTTGGATGACAGTAAAGGATCTCAAGAATTTGGATAACAAAAAAGGAGTCTTTCTGCTGCAACTTTCACACAGACATTTTATCAAACATTTGGGCTACAGTAAGATCTCAAGAATTTGGATAACAAAAAAAATTCTTACCTCGGAAAATTCCTGCCGGATAACAACCAAATCAATACATTTTTCGCAACACAGATCAGATTTCCCAGTAACCAGTTTATGCAGTAAGCCAGTCGAACAAAACTCCCAAAGTTTTAATAGGAAAGAATAACAAAGGCACAATGAATTACCTTTTGTTTACACTTTATGCCATTTTTATATTTTAACTTTATATTGATTATAAAAAAGTAAAAAATAAAAATAAACTAAAGAAATGTTAGATGTACAAAATTGTACTTCATTTTGTAGTCTTAAACATATTAGGTAAGAATTGAACAAATGTTTTTTTATAAGATGCACAAATTGAAACGGAAGAAGTATTTGTCTTCCAAAAAAAAGAAGTAAATTAATGATCTCCAAAAATATCATTTTTCTTTTAAAAAATAATCCACATAATTAAGAAAATTGCTTGCTCTACAATTTTATGTTAAAAGAAATTAATTTATTCAACTTTTGAACCATATACATTTTTCTCTTCTAATCTCAAAATGTGATCATTAATTGATGATATTATAAGATGTAGTTTTGTTTTATCTTTTTAGTTATCAATGTAAGCTTATTACATCCGTGTTATCGGCTAATAACTATTGACATAATAGAAAACATGTAATTCTAATAAGTAGCAACAGTATCAACGTCATGGGTTCAATGAAAGTGTACAATGATACAAATTAGAGTCATGATTAAACATGACCATATAATTAGTATACACTTCCTCTTCTTTTTTTTTGTGATGACAAGAGATTGTAAGTGTGTAACAGAAACAAACTACAAGGGAGCACAGCGGTAGAGTAGTTATTATTATTCTCCTTTTTTATACAATTGGGGGCAGAGGAAGGGGAAAATGAGGGAGGGGATTACAAGACGAAGAATCAAACCCCTCACCAACAAAGTGAAAGTTCAGGTAGCGCAACACTAGATACTACACAACTTATGTTGCAAAATTTGATCCCATTAACATCTCCTGGTCATTTGTGACTGCGCACTTGGGGACATCTAGTAATTGAGGAGGAGGATTCCTAAAAGTTGTATTTTCACTATCCAGATTTGTCACGGAAGCCATACATACTAAGATATTTTGCTCCATGTAGATATGATGCAGTGGTGGATCATCCAAAAGCTGAAAGAGGTACCTGCAGTCATCAAGAACAGGCCAATGAAGATCATTATGAGCATGTATCAATATAATTACCTCCTTAGCATCGATATTAATCTGCAAAGGTGTAAACCCATGCTGCAGGGTTAGCTGTAAAACCCGAAGCAAAGCATCTGTGTTACCATTTTTGGGAGGTTCCCATTAGACATACAACAGGATAGTTTTTCTTTCTTTTTTTTGCAGGGGAGTCCGTAAGATTTTGAAGAATTACATTCTGATTTAAAGTGAAAGTGAGTCCTTCAAAGATGTATCTATTGCGACTCTTCCATGTGAGTCACAAGGTAAGGGATAAAATGAGTAAAAGAGGGATGTTGGAAGCAGTACTATAGGCTGCTTTATTATTAGATTGATTAAGTAGAGCAGGCAACCAGTTGGCAACTTCCAGAGAACGAGTATCAAGTTGGTTTATGAAAGGTAGGAACACCTAATTGAGCCTAAATTGGGCGAACCTTGGGACACAAAAGGAATAGATGATTAATAGTTTCATCACAGTCAGTGTAGCAAAGTTTGCATTTTGGAGAAGGCACAATTTTGAGGAAATGCAAAAAGCAGGCTGTTGGGAGACAACCATGAAGACATTGCCAAGGGAAATGGATTACTTTTGGTGGGAGATGCAAATGTCACAGCCATGAAAAAATTGTTCATGTGAGTTGGTTGAAGTAGGCAGCGATAACAAGGGTTAACAGTAAATCGACCTGTAGAATAGTTTTGTCATACTGCCTTGAGTACTGGGGAATATATATATATGACTTCAATACGAGATGAGATATCTTCAGGTAATTCAAAGGAAAGAGAGGTCAAGTCTCAAGAGTTGTGCAGTCTATAATGAGCAATATTATGGCTATGGTCAAACTTGTGCAAAAGACCTCAATAATATACACTTCATCAATCCATATAACTCAATTCCTTAATTTAATGTTGTGCAGCTATTCAACCATCAATTTGTATCCTTATGATAACAATATAAGCATTCATATTTAAGCACTTTTATTTTAAGGTTAAGCAAATACAATTAATCTCATAGGATTTTGCATTGGGTCCTCCCTACAAGTTAATGCAACACTTTCAAGTTACTGTTTTCTCCCTCTCTAACAAAGGACCAGCTTGTAAATATTAGTATGTACGGAGCCTACCAGATGCATCATAGCTAATAAGTTATTCCAGAAAAAGAATTCTCGGATTTCCAGTTCATCTACATAGATAGAATATGGTAAATACAAATCATAGTAAAGAGAAAACACAAGGAGAACAAAAAATACATGCATGATGCTCTTAACGCATCTGCAGATTTAGGATTTAAATTTGATTAGTTCAACCTTTAAAGTTGTTAGACTGAACCCATTTTATTTTTGAAATTCGGGATTCAGAATTTAATATTTGTTGAAATCTTAGTGGATTTTCACAATTAACACACATTTAATTTCTGTAAAGAAATATTGTGTCCAGTTGAATCCATTAAATATAGGTTGCATCTGTCTGCTCAAATGTACATAAGAAAATATCGTATCACCAAGCATACCTGCTGCTATAGTCATAAAACCCTTCTAATTCCTTCATCATCACCACCGTCACCATAATGCACTTTGCAATGATTTTTTGCTTCCACATGCTTCTGAACTGCTTCTAAACTACCGAAAGAATGACATCCATCGGTGCAATACAGGCACATATAATACTAACCCGAGGACATAAAGAGAGCTTTAACTTTGTTATTGTCATCAGTTTTCTGATTAAATAAACCACCCATAAATATCTAAGTAAACTTGAAGAGTAGACAAGAAAAAGAAACCAATAATATTACCCTGAGACTAAGAAATGTGAGGAAGCCGTTAGGATCCTTCAGATACTTGACATCAGGTATGAAGAACCCATGCTTCCTGTGCATATGGACCAAAAATGTTACTGATGAATAACTTTTGGAAGATCTACTATACACCCGGTAGTATTTTGAAGGACCTGAGAAACAGAGTCTCAAAACATGTGTTTCTCTGCGGAAAAACTGCTCATGGGTACACATTAATACTGTTTTTCACATTCTCTTGAATTGCTTCTTTGTCCTTCCCAGCATAGCAGAGCTTCCATTTTAATCTGTGGTGGAGTCCACTGTACTCCATGTTAGTTAAGAAATATGCAGCATATCTGCTATGATCAGTTGCAGTGCAAAAATAGAGCTGTTGATGATGACAGTTTTGTACCATTTTAAGCCATGAGAACTCCAAGCTGCTGCCTTAGTTGACTCTCTCAAAAAAGAACTTGATGATACATAACACACCTATCTTCTTTGCAGACGATTGAAA
Organism: Solanum dulcamara; assembly: GCF_947179165.1. Taxonomy (NCBI): domain Eukaryota; kingdom Viridiplantae; phylum Streptophyta; class Magnoliopsida; order Solanales; family Solanaceae; genus Solanum; species Solanum dulcamara. The sequence continues at coordinate 5,282,670 of NC_077241.1, read as the reverse complement.
GAACAAGGAAAAGAATCATTGATTTTCTCCATCGGTACTTCTAATATGCCTGTCTTCATGTCCACACATGGATCAATAAATTGAAACCATGCAAGTAGAATCAATTTGAAGAAACTAGGGGCAAAGAAAATTAACGTTTTGATTTAGCTTGTCCATCAATCAACCTGTTATAAGTAGCAATGTCAGGTATAAACCCCAAATCCAACATCTCTTCCACCAAAGCTTCAGATTCCTTCTTTCTACCCTCCCTCTTAAAACCTGATACTAAAATATTATATGTCACAGTATCAGGATCCAAGCCCTTGCTTAAACCCAATAACCTCATCTTATTCGCTTCCTTTGCTCTTCCTGCATCACACATGTCACTAAGTAGACAATTAAACGTTACACTATCCGGAAGCATACATTCCTGCAGCATTTTCTCCATAATTTCATATGCTTCGTCAATCTTTCTTGTTCTCCTTAAGCCTTCAATTAAGATTGTACAAGCGATCAAGCTTGGAGAATTCCCGTCCCTCCATAACTCAAGCACTAATTCCATTGCTCTGGCCACATTCCCTTCCTCACAAAGCCTCTCAACTAACCCAAAATAATCAAATGTTCTTGGCAGCACCCCTTTCCTTGAAAAGTCAACCAATAAATCACATGCTTTCAACATCATTCCTTTCCTGCAAAGCCCATCAACCAAAATCTCACAAGTCACTGCCGAAATCTCCCATCCCATCTCAGACATCTCATAGGCCATCCCAATCCCCTCCTCAATCTTACCATCCAAAAGAAACCATTTAATTAGAGTATTAAAACTAACTACATTTGGAGCACATCCATGAGTTTTCATCTCCTTAAACATTTGTAAAGCCAGGCCCAATTGCGAGTTCTTACAGTACCCAGAAATCAAAGTATTGAATGTAATTACATCAGGCTTTACTCGTTCTCCAATCATCCTATGGTAAAACTCCAGGGCCTTATCAAAATGCTTAAACTTCACAAATCCATGAATTATTATATTGCAAACAGCAACATCAGGCTTTCCATCAATCAATCTTCTCATTGTGTCAAAAGCTAACAATGCATCATCAAATCTACCAGCTTTGCAATAAGCATTGATGGCAAAACGAAAAATAGGTTCAGTTTTGGGGCAAGAGAAAATACCATCAGCACAAGGGCAGGGGTTAGAAGAAATAAATTGGAGGAGAGTAGTAAGAAATTGGAGGCGGTGGGTGGTGGCAAGAGTGCGGACCATCCACTCAAAGGTGGTGTGATCATGACGGAACGAATCGACAGAAGCAGCATAGTTGAAGAGGTAGAAGTCAAGGTTAGTGAGGATAGGGTGGTAATGGACACGGTTCTTGAGAAAAGAGAGAAAATCTTTGGCTGTGAAAGAGGGTTTGAGGTGGGTTTCCATGAGTTGGTTCAGTTGGTTTTGAGCAACAGACGTGAGGTTGTTAGTGGTGCACAATGAGGAATCTATCGTTCTCACAGTAAGAGGTAGCAGTGAAGTCCGATCAGAAGCTGTTGGTTTTGGAATGGATTTGAGAAATTTCTGAAATCCCATTTTCTCTTTGTTCAACGATCCTTGGCTGAATTTATCGTCCCTCACTTCTCAGGTAGCTATATTTTCATGAAAAACCTGTAACGTGAAATCATGTCATTCTAAAATCAAACTAACAATTAGTTACTTTGATCAAGAGATTGCATCGCACAAATTGTAGGATTAAGTAAAAAAATTCATGTTTTGTCGATACCGCTGGGTACCAAAGGCTGGTAACAATGTCTAAAGGTGTGTTCGGTTAAATGTTTTCCAATTTTTCCATGTTCGGTTGGTCAAATATTCTGGAAAATATTTTCTCTAGGAAAACAAGCTCCTTAAAAATGAGTAAAATAACTTCCCTAATGAAAGTAGGGAAAACAAGTTCCACTAGTGACATTCCACATAGATTGTATCCTCCCCACCCCCAGGATACCTCATCTTCACCCCCACCTACCATAGTCCTCATCCACACGACCCCACGACCCTACCCCCAACCTCCCCACCCCCACCTCCCATAGTATTTGTCTAAATTATATACAAATGCTTTTAGGATAATAATTTTTCTTACCTACCGATCACAAGAAAATAACACTTATTTTCCTAGAAAATATTTTTCAAGAAAACATTTCCCTTCATACTGAACACACCCTAAGTGTTAACAGAAGTGAGTGCTATAGAGTTGGAGTTTGGACACTGATCAAGGAAAAATGACATCCGCACATAAATAAGGAAGTTTTTCTTCCCCCTTTAGTGGAAAATATTTTTCTTTGCGAAAGTGTCTTCCATAATTTAAGGTAGCTAATTTCTATCATAACAAACCACCTTTAAATTTCTTTTCTTATTCTCATTCCTCAAAGCAGTAAGTGGAAACCTACCATTATAGTACTGAACCACAGGAAGAGTTTTGCAAGGTTTTGCTCTGAGAATCTTGTGATCCTGAAATCAATTTAAGCAAAACAAAAGAAAAACTTGATACAACGTATCCAGGATACCAATTGACCATTGGAAAATCTAATCCTATCACGTGTAGGAACAACCTTGAACTTTGATTCCGAAAATACATACAAAAAATTCACGAGCAATATAAAGAGTTATGTTGCTAAACTAAAGCCAAAGTTGATTTTGCATCCGAAATGTGTGTGTGTGTGTGTGTATATATATATATGCTTATACAACTAAATATTTTAATAACCTATTTGGCCAAGCTTTTAAGCAGCCAAAAGTGTTTATTTTAAAATAAGTGAATGTTTGGACAAGTTTTTGGGAGAAAAGAAGTGTTCCAGAAGCAAAAAGTTTGGTCAAACACTAACTGATGCTCAAAAGTATTTTTAAAATTTCAGTAGAGACAAAAATATACTAGGTGATTCTTTCCATGTGTCCTTAGTGGACATAGTTACTTAGTAGTTGTTGCTGGTGGGAGCTAGCATTTATCCCGTGGAATTTGTCGAGCAGCACAAAAGTTGGCCCGAATGCCACGGTCATAAAAAAAATAGTATTTTTTAAATTTATTAGTCAATCACAAATTGCTTCTCGCAAAAATTACTTAATGCTTTTCAAAATAAGTTTTGTTTTAGAAACTTGGCCAAACATGCCATGAACAATAGACTAAATTCTGAACTAAGATCAAGTCATATGCCAGCACCCATATAAGAAGCCTAAGTAAAGCCTGCTATCACTTGCCAATAAACACACCAGACCTCATACTAGTGATATAATAAGTTACAAGCAATAATTCTTACGTGGGTGCACAAAAAAGGAGTCTTTCTGCACCAACTTTCACAGAGACATTTTATCAAACAGTTGAGCGACAATAAGGATCTCAAGTACTTTGATAACAAAAAACTTTCTTACCTCGGAGAAGCAGCAATTTCTTGCAGCAGAAATCTTGCCGGAAAACAACCAAATCAATGCCTCGCTCTTAAAACTGATCGGATTTTCAAGATTCTTCTTTAGTGTGTGGCTTTTGTAGGAGGTATATATGTTTTCACAAAACAAAAAATATTATTACTAATATTAATAAAAAGAGACTTACATAAATGATTGCCAATTTTTTAATTATTTGGCTTAATACATTTTTTAAACTTGTTAGATGGTGTGTAAATAGGCTTTTATTAGCCCTGACTTAGAAAGGTTAAAGATATTATTTTTTATTGATCTCAAATTTATCATACAATGCCAAATATTTTTTATTTACGCAAAGAAAATAATTATGTGATTTAAAATTTAATGACTCAGTATTCGAAGATAAATATATATATCGACTTAGTATGATTTTATTATTTCTATATTTTTTTGTGCAATATCCATATATTTTTAGCATATATTTTTCATAAATAGTCTCTCATTAGTAAGACACTAAGACTAGAGGGACAATTAATCTAATTATTGTAGTTGTCTAATGAGAAAATTACTTTCAATCAAGCAAGTAATTCAAATAAGATAAATCATAATATGTCTATCCAACTACCGACAAAATGCTACGTTCATAGGCTAAAATGAATTGAGTCGCCCAGGCTGCAAGCCACAAAAAGAAAAATTTCAGACTAAAAAAGCAATGACTATCATTGTTGAAGTTAAGCATCACGAATAGTCTAAGCTAGTGGCTCAATTCAAAAAGTCAGATCGTCTATATTCAACATGAATTCTTTTTAATTATTTATATTTAATAGAACAAAATATTTTCTCTAAAAAAATAAATTTATTTTTTCAAACTTTTTATCATCAAAATAGGTAGGGAGTGAGTAATTTATTTACTTAACAAAATCTAAAAGTAAAATTACCTTTGGATTTCAATTATACGTGGCAATCTCTCATTGGCTAGACCTATATCCAACGGGTCCCACTTTTGATTCCGCAAAATCCACGTGTTTGGCTCAGAACAATCATCTAAACAAAAACAAGTTCTCCATCGTTCCTCTTCGAAATGCCAAAATCACCATGGCCACTTACGTCGTCGCCGGCACCACTGCCGCCACTGCTCTCATCGGAACTCCTCGTCGGAGATCCTCTTTAGCCTCTCAATCGAGTTCGCAGCTAGCACTTAACTTTCCTCAAAACCACTCTTACCGTCACCGGACGTCGAAAACATTTTCCCCAATCTATGCTTCTGTATCGGCATCGACGGCGCCGGTGACTAAACCGGATGACCTCGTCGGTACCATTCTTTCTAAGGTACATATACTGAACTTCATTTGCTGAACGATTTTTTTTAGAAGAAAGGGGGAAATTGATGAAATAATTAGTAAATTAGAGTTCCTTTTAGACATAATAGTAAGCTAGTTACTTTTTGCAGTCTATAACTAGTAATTAACCTTAATTTGGCGATACAAACAGCTTGTATGCTTAATTTACTCACTGAGTCCAAACTATCAACAGTGATAAACTGATAGCAAGCCTTGGGTTGAGAACCATGAGCTCTCGGGATGTCTCAGGTTCAAATCTCATCAGAGTCAAAATCTCGTTTACCCAAAACCTATGCCTGTTGAGAGGTAGCAAGTACCATGGAATTAGTCGAGGGGTGCCAAAGTGGCCTAGACACCACGTTTATATATATAAAAAGATCCCTTTATTTAAACACGGGAGCTCCCACCTTTTTGCTTCCTTAATTACTCGAACCCACAACCTTATAGTTGGGGCTGGAGGGTGCTTACCATCGCAGCAACTCCTCTTATCTGGTTCTTTGTGTTATGCAACCAAAAACATGAAGTTCACCATCTTTAACTTTCTTTGGCATCTTAACTACTATTGCTTGTTGTCTGTTCCAAACTGTTTGCTTAATGAAGCGTCTCCGATTGTTTAGTGCCTTTAAATTGACCTTTCCTCTTGTGGTTGTTAACCACTTACCCAAAGCCTCTTCAAATTAAGGCAGCAAAGTATGCCAAAATTTTTGATGAAGTAGGATGTTGTATTTGAAAGGCATCAAGGAGATGCAAACAAAAAAAACATGGTTAACAATCAGGGAGTTACCCACAAGAAAAAGAATGATCTCTGAGACATATTGAGGGAGCTAATGATATCTTAGAGGGGTAATATGTCATTTACAGGGTTTAAATTGCTCCAATGGAAGAGGTTAAGAAGGCAAAAGGATTTCAAACTGCTAATTGTAGTTGAGATACCATCAAAACATCTGAGATTCCTTTCCTTCCAAATACACCAAAAAATACATGATGGAATCATCTGCCAGGTCTTCTTGATGGGGCTATCAGCTTTTCTAAGATCTCCAACTTTCCACTGTTTCTTTGACACTCTGGGGGAGAATCCAGTTGATGCCAGCAATTGAAATGAACATATTCCAAAGAGCTTCTGCCACTGGACAGTGCAGAAACAAATGATTCACTGATTCCAGGCTATTGAGATTTGTGGCACATGAAGCATCTGTTTTCTAGCGGCAGTTTCCTCCTATTTAGATTGTCCAGCATTAGGGTAGCATTCCTGAGGGTAGTCTAGGTGAAGCACTTGATTTTAGCTGGTAGTCTAGTCTTCCAAATCAGTTTCCATGGCCACTGGTCTATCATGTCATTTGAAGAGCACAACTTGTGGTATCCTTCCTTCACTGTGTATATTCCTTTTTCAGAGCTGCCCCATTTTAAGCTATTAGGCAAGTGAGGGGACATTGAGGCTCCTTTTAGAAATCTGAAAAAATCAAAGAGCTCATTAAGCTCCCAGGCCTGAAAATTCCTCCTACAGTGAGGTGCCCATATTCCATCTTTTCTATTTTGTGTCAGAGGCTTTCTGGTAAATTAGAAGGTGGGAGACATTGACAGATTGATTGTTAAGCCACCTATCTTTCCAAAATTTAACTGAGCTACCATTTCCGATCCTGAAGGACACCTCTTGGAAGAACTCCTCCCTTAGATTGTTAATGTACTTCCAAGGTCCAACTCCATAAGGGTCAATATTCTGCTTGGTACTCCGTCTGTCTTGCCTCCCATATTTAGCATTCACCACCTCTTTCCAGATACTTGTTGGTTGGTTCCTGAGCATACCTCCACCACCCATTTCATTAACAGACTCTTTTTGTGTTTCTTTAAATCTCTGATTCCCAGACCTCCCTGCTGCTTTGGCAGCCTCCCATATTTAGCATTCACTACCTCTTTCCAGATACTTGTTGGTTGGTTCTTGAGCATACCTCCACCACCCATTTCACTAACAGACTCTTGTTGTGCTGCTTTAAATCTCTGATTCCCAGACCTCCCTGCTTCTTTGGCATAATTACATTTTCCCACTTCACAAGATGGAACTATGGCCCTCATAGCTCCCCTTCCAAAATTCAGCACAACCCTGGCCTATCATGGCAATTTGCTGCACTGGGTAAAAAACAGATACCTCTGTACTTCAGAAAGAACCCAAAAGGAAAAAAGAAGCTCAATAAAATTTGTGTGTGTGCATTCCCTAGGCTCACCCACTTTAACACCGGTCCTGTTTTGGGGATCAAATAGTTTGGAAAAAAATAGGCAAGTGCGTCCTGGTAGATTGTAAATGCTTGCCAAAAGATTAGGGGAAATCTTGACTAAGAGACTAACTGAATTGTGCTGCTTCATAAAGTAGTGAAACTAACATCTCAAGGTTAATGAAACACGATAGCTACCTACCCAACCATATGGGAAATGCCTTGCATAGAAGCAGTTAGCCAATCGGTTGTGTTTTAATAGCATGTGTTACTTACATTATAATTGCATTCTGAGTACTTTTGTTTGGAAGTTTTAATAACATCAACCAAGCATCATCACTTAACCAGGTTATGCAAACAGATCGAGGGGTTTTGCTGACAGGGGATGAGCACAAAAGTGTAGCCGAAGTGGCTCAAGAATTGCAACGTTTTTGTGTGGATGAACCTGTGAAATGCCCTCTTATATTTGGAGGTAAACATTAATGTTATTTGTTAGAAGAAACAGAGTTCCATTAAACTTTCTATGCCCCCTTTCATATTAATATCTCAACGTTTGACATATTAGTTATCAGTAATTATTTATCCTCATATGTCCGGCCTACTTATTTTCTCCTATATTGTGCCTATTTCTAGTAACGCATTGAGTGCGCCATTCTTCTGAAGAAATTCCTGCCAACTCCTTTTTTTGTTTAGAACAATTTGTGCACGCAAATTAACATACTCTGCATATATATTAGACTTTCCACTTCACAAGTCTGCAGATATGATCACTGATGAAATACTGTCCAAGAATGTATGAATTCGTATATCATAGAGCAAAATGCACCAAAATAGGGAATTACCTCTGTAGTTATAACTTATACGTGAGGTAGCTTGAAACATAGACAATCTAGAACCTGTTAAAGAAGTTGGATGCTCACATTGCCTATTTGCACTTAGCATCAACTGTTTTGGATGATAAGTAAAATAACTGCTTTAAAAACTTAGCACCTGTTGTGTGATTATCATGTAGTTATTTGTAATATGAGTCCGTGTGTGTGTATGTGAGCATTAAACTGTTAGATGTGCTGCTGACGAAAGATGTTAGTTATTTCTCTGGTTATCTGAAGAGCAATAGTTGCTGAAGTTTAATTCTAGCAGTTTTATGCATAAATGCCATAATTATGTTAACCATGTCTTATAGCAAATACGAAGCTCCTAAACTGCAATTAATAATGAATTCCTTGCAGAATGGGATGTGGTGTACTGTTCAAATCCCACTTCACCTGGGGGTGGCTATAGGAGTGCATTTGGTCGTCTTTTCTTCAAAACGAACGAAATGCTTCAGGTTGTTGAAGCCCCTGACATTGTCAGGAACAGAGTGTCCTTTTCGCTTTTTGGTTTCCTTGACGGTGAGGTTTCCCTAAAAGGTATGAAAATAGAGGCAAATTTATCTCTTCTTGCATATCCTTTTCTGCTTTATAGAGGAGAAATGTCTTGGTGTGTATATGGTAAATGTCAATTGCTGCATTAAGTTCCAAACATAAGAAGGGAACACTCTCAGTTGACATGTCACTGCGTGTAATTCACATATTCTCCATGACATATACGTTGACTGTTTCTCGCTTTTAAGTTATCTGTCTTTTTTGTTCTCAATCTGCTCTATGAAGTCCCTAAATAAGGATGTTGTGAAATATAAACAATGGGATCGATGTAGTACAATCCCCCGCCCTGACACTCAAAAATTCTTTTTGTATCTTCCGCTTTTCACCATTCCTGTGTTACGCCAGCTCGATAGCCGTTATGTAATCAATCAACCAATGTTTCAATAGAAAACGACTTGGGACTGACTATATGAATCCTATATATTCATTACGGTCCATTGTTTCAAGACTAATACATGATTTGTTCTTCTAAGGCAAAACTACTGGTTCTCCAAAACTATGCACCACTAGCCCTTGGAGATTTCTTGGTTATCAAATAAAAAACAGTTGAGCTTTAATATCTACTAGTTGCTTCTATTACGTTCTATTAAAGATTGTAATGCAATTCAGCATACGGGATGTGATCTTCTGTGCTAGGTAGCCATGTAGTCCTGAATCAGTTTCTAGCGTAATTATTTCTTAGATTTAAGTATTAGTATTGCGAGGTCGAGCATTTGATATATACTACTTTCATGCCCCAAAACAAAACTTGGTAGGTGTGTGATGTGTGTCCAGTTCTTTTTACCATTCTAATCTGGGGTTATTCTAACCACGAGCTTTCTGATGCAGGAAAATTGAATGTTTTAGATGAAAAATGGATCCAAGTTGTGTTTGAGCCACCTGAACTCAAGGTAGGAGGGTTAAATTTTCAGTATGGTGGTGAGAGTGAAGTTAAACTAGAAATCACATACGTTGATGAGAAGATCAGATTGGGAAAAGGCTCAAGAGGTTCCTTGTTTGTGTTTCAAAGACGTAAACCTTGAAATGAAGAAGTCTTTCGAGTTACTCCTCCTGACACTTTACAGCCAGTTGTATGTACAAACATATTGTAGAAAGTGAAACACAAATGTGGAGCATTGTTCTAAGAGGGCAACGCATTGCGTTATTCTGGATGTATAGTTTAAAACTGTCAACAGCTTCCAGCCTTTGTGATCATATTTATCAAACTCACAATGAAAGTGAATTGATCTTTTGTATCTCTGTGATTGAGGAATGAAAATTGCTGGTAGAAAATGTACTTTGCCCCACTTTTTAAAAGATGCATTCACCTCAGCAAAAACAGCTTGTTTGAGGTTCAATAACTATTGCTACATGTAGCATTTTTGTGCCATACTCCCTCCGCATTGAAGTACTTGTCATATTTCATTTTTGATTGACCAACCTTCTGAGATACATAATTTTTTTGTCATATTGATATGAAAAAAATTGCTAACATATAAAACTTTTCACATAATTTTTGAATATCTAAATTATAATTTTAATTTAATTTAACTCTAACAATTAACCAAATTGACTCTCAAGAAACAAACCTGACAACTAACATGGAAAGGCTGGGATAGAGGAAGGTGAAATGAGGGAAGAGATTCAATGTAGAAAATTAAATCCTCATTAACAAAGTGAAAGTTCAAATAGCTAACCAATTGAGCTACTAAGATTCCCTTAATCATTTGGAATCGTCAGCTGTTTTAGCAAAACTATTGGCGTAACTAGTTGAAATCACAATAACAGTAGTAATGTGACTTCTCAGAGAAGCAAGAGATATCGAAATTAACAAGGCATCGAGCCCAAGAAACAAGCAGCAGTTTACAGCTTAAGGCAACTTGACTTGAATTCAAGACTCAAAACAATCCATAGCATGCACAAAACGACAGGGAAAAATGGAGTTTCCAAAGACTGGTTCATCTTAGCCAGGACCAACTTTAGGAATGTCATAATGCTCGGTAAGATTAGCTAGGAATCGATTAAATTCTTGAATTCTATCGCGGTGGGACTTCGTGGCTTCTTTTGCCAGTCGTTTGATGTTAAGTTTCTCCCACTGCTCGAGGTATCTTCTCTCTGCTGGTGTCAGATGATCCTCATTCTTGGCTGCTTGTTCTCTCTTCAAGATATTGAGATTAAAATCGTCTATATCATCCTCAAGTTGGTTTGTTGTCAACGTGTTGTTTCCACCTGCCATCCACAAACAAGTTTTACATTCAGCATACAAAAGTTAGATCCAAGTCGAATGGACATAACATCCAAACATGGATGAGTTAAGATATTGTAGTAATGAACACTAGAGAAGACATAATTGAACAAGATTCATATATTACTAGCATACAAAAATCAATGTTCAATCTTGAAGAGCTATTCAATAATGATAATTACCCTTCCACAACTATGAACCATGATATTAATAAGGCATACTACGACACTCAAACTTAGCCTCAGCTAGAAAGTAAGCACTCCTACTTTGAGAGTGCACATATAGACACCTCAACTTGGTGTCAACTGACAACTAGACATTCCAACTCGTCTTCACTGCGTCTCATGGACACCCAATGCTGACGTGACACATAAATTTTGGAGGTGTCTAGATGACCATTTTGTAAAAGAGAGTGTTCAACTGTCGGTGTAGATGACTTTAGGTGTCTAGATGTGCATACTCAAAGTTGGAGTTTTTTTACTTGCCATCAGAGGCCAAATTTGAAGGTATGTTTATGTATTATGCCTATAACAACTAGCATTACTACCCTAACATCACCTAACATTTATCATAACAAATCATATGCCAGAAGATTTTAGTCAATAAGCAAATTGTAGGTGTTTATGTGTATTATCAAGATGAACTATAAGCAAGCTGGAGAAAAGAAAAGAGTGATGCACCAACTCAAAAGGGAAGAACAACATCTGATCACTTTGATGTTATTCTATACATGTAGATGATGGTATCTGATATAGATTGATTTTCTTCGATATCCTTCTTCATCTTCTTTGTATCATCTTCGCTGAAACAATAAGAAATAGCTGCTGATCTCAAATAAAATTACGTGTCTTATGCTCAATTCCCTTTGCTAAAATCCGCTAGACTTTAAATAACAAGGTTGTGAAACTTATATTGACACTACAAAGTATGAGATTGACAACGGAGACGCATAAGATAAAGTGAACTTAGTGAACAAGTTATTTGACGTTTACAAGGATGAGCATGAGCACGTGATGAAATACAACATTAATTCGCTGCAGTAAAACTCTACCACATGTTCTTCTCACATAAGTTATAACCACAAAGAATTGACTATTCAGTATAGGTCGTTAAGATTTTTCTTCTAAAGTTCAGATAGGTTGTTAAAGCGCATGACATAATTTTTCTCATGAAGTAGGTTGAATACCATAACGTATACATATACACTGCGGCTAGCAATAAGAAGTGCAGTTGAATGTTAAACCAACTACTATCTTAAAAAATGCTCACACCTAGCCTGCTCTTAGAATACCATTTTAACAAACTCAAGAAAACTAGAAACGAACAAAAAGCACCACCCATAAGTAGGGTAAAATGAAGTAACCAATTCTTATTTAGGCATGATAACAGAGAGAACAAGATATGATTTCCAATGAGCTAAAGAATGATGCTACAAACTCTTTGGGTTGGTTATTACCTGTCACTTGATTCACTAGATCATACTGATGCTTGTGCTTCTTTTTCTTTTTTATCCCGCTAGATTTCACATCTAAAGCTTTTCCCTTTAATCCCAACTTCCCAGCAACAAGGTTTTTGTAAGCCGACATCTCACCTGATAGAAGAAGTTCAAATAAAACTCAGAACCTTAAACTGGAAGACTCGCAATGTATAACTAGTTCAACACCCTCCCCCCTTTCCAGGTTATCATTTTGTTTTGGAAATGCTTTATCTATAATACATATTTTCTCCCCCCCCCCCCCCCCCCAAAAAAAAAAAAAACTTTGAAAGATTGAAGATTCCTCCCCTCCCTTCTCCCTCCAATCCCAAAATGAAAGATACAATGATAAATAAAGACAGCACCCCATAATCTGTAAGGACAAAGCATATTCTAGGACTTTAGTCAAGATGGAACTATTCAACAATGACTGCCCGAAGCAAAAACATTGCATTGCCGGGACTGACAACATATTAGGATTTGTTAGCAGTTTACATCATCTGAAATCAATATCACTTGATTATTTTTTTCCACTCCGATTTTTCACTGCTACTGTATTGAAGATATGTTGGACTAAATTGCCCTGATATCTTATGAATATAGGTTTAGAGCGAAGTCTCTTGTGCTATTTTGACAGGCAAGTAATTCCATTGCCGATAAGACTTTCTTTTTCCCTAGTGTTTAAAGAGTGAATAGGTTCAAAAGCTCATTTTACATCAAGCAACCATGAGGAAACATGAATAAAGTTAGTCATTCATATACTTCTGTTATAAACTTCAGTCTTTGGTTGGCCAAGGGAAGTGAAGCTCCTTCAAGTAAGCCTTTCCTTCTTTGCTTAATCATAGTTATAAATCACTCTGATACTTCTAATAGAAGCATTTATTTACCAGATATAAACCATTAGATGCCTTATATCCAGTTTCCAGTGAATAGTTTAAAGGGTATTGATTTAGATATTCTTTCTTTTAATCTAAAACACTCCCCTACCACCAACAAACCAGCGTAATTCCAAAAGTGTGATCTGAGAAGAATAGTGTGTACGCAGATCTTAATCTTATCTTATTGAGATAGGAGATTGTTTCCAAAGACCTTCGAGCTCAACGAAAGGTGAAAAGAACAACAATAACAACAAGCAGAAACAACAACATGATAAAAGGACAACCAAAGCAAAAAAAACAACAGAACCCTTGTTGGAATAAGGGAACATGTTATTTGAGGCTATTGAAGCGTACCTGATTGAATGTGACGAAGAGAGATCATTACAATCATCAATTGCTATGGAAGGAACCTCCATTTTAGAGCATCTGTTTGCTTTCTCGAACATTCTCGGAGTCGCTGGAAACCAAGAAAAAAAATGAGGAGGAAATAAGGGTAGGGTGAACTAAATTTTCTACACAAAATAGACCAAACTATTTACTTAAATTGAAGCTATCCTAACTTGTTTACCCTAATTGGACCGAAGGCCCAAAGTAATTATAGCACTGCTCTATTCTTTTTTCATGTGATCACGTTCATGTCTATTTTTGCGTGATCATAATGATACTGTCAGAATATATATTTATACTATGATGAGGCAGATGAGTGTTTGCTGTCAGCCCCAATCCTTCGGTTTCATATTAAGAAATAATTGAACTGTTTTTACTGTCGTATTTTTTTTTCATGATTCTATTAGAGTATATATACAGTCATATATATTCTGATAGTATTAAGAAGTAATTGAACAGTTTATTCAATGATTGATTGATTTTTACTCCTTGATAATAGCACAGTATATATATACTCTGAAGGTATTTAAAGACAATTAAGTATTTTAACTGCAAAGTTATTCAGATATTGATACTTTCATGATATACATATATATATAATGATAGTATCAAGAAATAATTAAACATTAGTTTTTCATTCATGATATTGTTATATATATACTTTGATGATATCAAGGAGACGCACAAACTCCTTTTTGGGGCATGAAAATAGTGAGGTATACAATGATAAATAGTTTCCCTTTTTGGTATAACAATAATTATCTCCTTTTTTTAATCCATGTCATATCTTTTTTATAAAATTATAAATTAATTTATTTATTAACTTTTTCTTGTTCATTATATAGTTTAAAATGATGATGATGATAAATAAAATACAAAATTATGTATTTATTCTACTATATTATTGTTATTAACTATATATTTTAAAACGTTAAGTTTAACTTTCAATACTTCAATAACTTTGGAAAATAGTTAACTACTAAACAAAGATACAAATGGCAAATATTATTAATTTACTCTGAATTTGCTAAAATTAACAATTAAAAAGAAAATCTAATTTTAATATATTAAAAATATAAAGAGAATAGAGGAAGTATCTCTCAAGGATAAAATCGAAAATTTCAAAATTAAAATTATTTTTAAATATGAATAAAAATATATTTTTTTTAAAAACTAACAAAAATATATCACATAAATTAAGCTATTGAAAAGTCTCTTTATTCAATAGTGATGATTTCGGATGCTTTATACAATAAAGAATTATATATATATGTTAAAAATTACCACACCCTTTTTTTTTTTTTAATAGAGAAACATTTTAAGTTTTTAATGAAATTTTTGTTAGAAAGTTAAACTTATTCTCTGGCCAGATTTCCAGCTTCCTAGTTTACTAATTCAAGAAGAAGATAAAAGGCATTTTTTCTAACAAGAAATAAAGGATAAACGTGTTAAAAAGTTTTGGAATAAAATTCAACAGCAATTTCACTACATTAATCTGGTCAAAGTAAGACGTTAACTTAGAACCCTCCTACAATTCTCACACTGAACTACTGCCATTCTCTTCCAGTTAGTTTTCTTCTTCACGAATCTGCGGCGACAGCAACTGCAGCAGTTTCTGGCAAGGAAAAGATTTTCACAGGTGAAGTTTGGGTTTTGAGTGGGATGTGTGAAGAACCAAGTAACTCCTTCTCCTTTTGAATACCAGCACCAACAATTTCAAGAACTTTCCGCACTTCATTTGCCAGCTCTATGATGTAATCATCTTCGTGATCAATATCGTACAGAGCCTTCTCCATTTTGAATATGTATTCTCTGTTGTTCCCACAGGGACCATGAGCAGTCGCAATTTGCCTGCAAATTTAGTTGTTTTGTATCTCAGACAAACGAAGGGTTTTATACATAAGAGATCTGGAAATGTCATTTTCTTTCTATTCAATTTGTAAGTACACAACAACAGACTACTTATGGAGCTGAAAATAAAGGAACCAAGTCTTTACCAGGCCATCTCTTCCAATGGGGCAGGCCCTAGATAGTACTTATTATTCACTTTGTCAGGAGTGGATGTAAACCTGAAATGAAAAATCGGAACAATCAACTCTGTGCTTTTTTTGTCCGCATTAATCAACTATGTGAAGTTCTTGCACTTAAACGGAGTGCGGAAGAGAAAGTATGAGAGCAGCTAAAGAACTTACACTATTACTCCTGTTAAAGCTGGCTGAGCAGAGTCTTCATCCTGAAAGAGTGAAAAAAGAGAACATAATGAGGAAAGGAATTTGTTTTCTTATCCAGTAAGATAATTCCCTGTTAACTTTCTTCGACAGGGTGCTTTGTTACCATTCCATAAAGCGATGCAATCAAAACTCAAATACGTTACAGACTTACCGTGTAGAAGTCTACTAAGGTCTTGCTGTCGTACTCGCACTCTCTTCTTTCAAGATACTGTAAAGTACAGATTAAAGATTCAACATCAGAGTCAAGACATGCAAGTGCTATGAAAGGATCTGTAGACTAATTAAAGCCAGAGGTCTGAAGATGGACAATGGAACAACCATGAACATTATGAGAGATCATTAAGGAATAATTCACATACCTCCATTGCCTTTTTTTCCTTTTCAGGCCCTCCTCGGACACAATAAACAGCACCCCACTGAAAGAAAATGCACATATTAGTAAATTGACATAAGAAATGGCAAGAACATTCTGCGAGAAATTGAAAAAACAACAAGAACTCAATATCACCATATTACAACATTAACCACCACCACAACAACAAACCCAGTGTAATCCCACAAGTGGGGTCGGGGGAGAAAAGAGTGTACGCAAATCTTACCCCTACCTTTGAGAAAGTAGAGAGGTTGTTTCCGAAAGACCCTCATATAACATTAACCACAAGCATAGTCTAAATCACCGAAAGTAGAGTGCAGCAATTATACTCTGAGCTATTGTTTTCACTACATGAGGATGCAACACAAAAGAGTCTTGCATTGTGATTGGCTTTCGAAGAGACTATGTTATACAATTTATGATAAGGTCTCCAGAGCATTAAAGAGACAAAGAAATAAATGCAACATTTCTGCTCAAAGACATTCTCATGTAGAATAGATTATACTCTGCAGGTAATGGAAGTAACTAAGATAACATCCACTTACGCAAATAGCTCCTTCACTTTCTTCCAATGTGCAAGTTCTTGCAGGGTGTTCTGGTGTACCTCTGTGATCAATGCAAGCTGATGCATTCACATAAACACAATTAACATCAAATTAAAAATTCTATGAACAAATATCAAAACTTGAAGCAATGATAAACCTCGGTGTAACAACATCATACCAAGATCAAACACACGCTTGTAATCCTTGATGTAACCAATCATTTTCTTATCATATTCAAAACCTGGATTCCATACCAAGGAGCCATAGCCAAAAATCCAGAAGACCATGATTGTGAAAGTTTCTTTGAGCTGAGAACTGCACTATCAACCATAAAATGAATTATTCAATATTTACAAACACAAAAATATACTTTTTTTTTCTTCTCAACAACAACTATAAAAGCAAAAATTTGCTTTTGTCCCCACTAGAGATAGAGACATCATTTCAGAGCAGGACAAAAAACATTAAAAAAATACAACTGGATTTGGTTCTTCTCTATTTGTCACATTGCAATGCACCAAAAAGGTTAAAGGGACCTGTTTGTTAAAGAAACAAAAAGGGAACATCTACTTTATTTCCTAAACAAATACTCCTAGTAGTTATTATTTTCCATAAAAGTAACAGCCAAAATATATATTTTCCTAAACAAACTCTTCCAAAGCGAACCCAAAAAGCACAAATTGTATTCCCAAAATAAAAAATGTTTTATAGCCATAAACATGTGGCTCGTACTCTTAAAAAATTGTCACGTGTTGGATCCTCCAAAAGTATTGCATTTTCAGAGAATCTGACACAAGTGCAGCTGCATTTATGGAAAGTCCAAGCAACATATAAAGCCACACAAAACAGTTCTAGTAAAAGGTGAAACCACAGTGTACGAGCAATAAAACACACTGTACAAGCTCTAAAGCACAATATACAAGTGATTAAGCTCAATGTCCAAGCATTACGAAAAGATACGTTTTTAGCACATTTTGCTTGTCAGAATGACATTAATCTTACTGTTCATCCACAAAAACCTAATTTGAAAGAAGAATAAATGTCCAGAAACAAGACTGTGGGCTAAAAATATGAAGAGAAAACCAGGAAACTTAGAAAATGATAAGTAATTTCTAAGATATGAGGAAATCGCAAAACCCCATGAAGAGAAATAAAACAAAATTAAATCCCCAGAAAAGAAAAATTCGCAAAATCTTAATAGCTCAGTTGATTTCAATTCCACGTCTTGTAAACCCGTCCCTATTTCCCTTACCCCCAATTTCATTTTTCTTTTTTTAAGAAAAAAAAACCGGAATAAAATGGAGATCAAGCTAAGACTTACCAATAAAATGGAGAAACCCATGAAGAAAAAAACAAAAAATCTTAGTGATTCAGTGTATTGACTAGTGAACTTTCACCTTGATGGTGAGTTCAGATTTTGATTCGATTCCCCATATTGTAATTCCCTCCTCATTTCCCCTTCCCCTACCCCCAATTTAATCAAAAAAAAGAAAAATCTGGAATAAAATGGAGATGAAGCAAAGACTTACCAATATATGCTTTATGTTCAAATGGATCAAAGGCAATGTCTTTCAATTCAGAAGAGAGGTAAATATGGAAGATTTGAGAAAAAAGAGAAACCCTAGAGGAGAGAGAAAGAGAGAAACAACGATGTTTGTTTCTTTTTGTATTTTCTCTCTTTCTCTATAATGGGTTTCCAGGGATGGAGGAGGAACAGGTTCTGCCGAAAATAAAGTATTTATAGGTGAACCAGAAAGAAAGGGAAATTCTATTCATTTTGTATCTAGACACCATTTGGATATATGGTCCATTAACATCTATGCATCTATCCACTTTTCATGTTTCATTGAGGGTTGGTTCTCATTCCACTTTTTTATCTGGAATCTGTATTATATTAGTTGTCCATATTATTGAAAATAAAATTAATTAGTATTTTTTAATTTTATTTTTATAATTAATTTTTTTTACTAAAAATATAAACAAGATTGTAAAGTTTCTGAAGGGGTGATTTCTTAACACTCGATTTGGACAGTTGTTACGTATTGTTTCATAATAGTATTGTACTTACTTTAATGAATATAATATTTGAATAGATTATATCGTTCTCCATCATTATATAATGTCATATATCAATAATTTAAATGATAAACCTACAAGAAATGTAGGATTAGGAAAGAGTTGTTTTAGGCACAGACCACGAACCTAATATACGGGGTAGAGCTATTATAAAAGGAAAGGTAAAGAATAAAATATGATTATTAAATACTCTCTTCATTCATTTTTAGTTGTAATGTATTGTCACGATCCGAGTCTATATCCTAGCAAAGATATGATACTTGAAATCACAAGTGATACCAAGCTAACCTTTGACATAGCATATCTAAGCATATCATATGAAAACTGAAGCGGAAGTTGTAAAGTAAAACCATAACTAAAATAGATTTCAAGAATAAGTCTATTACAATTGAATATTAATGTATAAAAGCCTTTAAAATGAATAAAATGATTTGCCGAGACAAAGCCCCAATCTAGCCATAAAATAAGGTGTCGTTTGGCCCCAAGTAGTTTTTGAAAAAAACTTGAAAATTTCTTGGGAACTACTAACTAGTGTTTGTCCATATAATTTATCATTACTTGACAAATATATTTGGTAAACATCCCAAGTTTCCAATCTAGAACTTGGGAAGTTTTAAAATTTTAAAAATTACCCCAAATTTTTATATTTTATAAAAACACTCATTATTTATTAACTCCAACTAATATTTATCTACCAACTTACTCAATTAATGTGGCCAACCAACACCATTAAATAATATGTTTATATATTAATAAATAATCGGACTATTCCTTTCTACCATATATCTATAAAGAATGTCCACCAACCCTCTTAAATGAAATTTATCTATAAAAATATCCACCAACCCTCTTAAATAAAACTTCTCTCAATGTGAAAATAAAAGCAGTGATAAAATATTCACTGAATATGAAAGTGATGATATGATCGTTGATGAAAATGATGAACAATCAACTCAGAGTAACAATATTATTTTATTTTTTCGGTCGTCTGATCTAGAAATGAAAGCTTGTTAGGAAGAGATTATTCGTAGAATGTGGGAATATTTTACAAAAGAATAGTTTGTTATTACCTCCTCCGAAAAAGAATAGTTTGAATGAAAAAATTGAAAAAAAAGAATAATTTATTTTTAATTCGATTAATATATTTCTCTTGCCCATATTGTTATTTTGTTGTTGTTGATTGATATCAATTATGTTATAAGATTTTTTTAAAGGAACATGTTCATTATAAAATGATAACACAAACTTATGGGTATTTTAAATAATTTTTAGAATTTACAAATACAAAATAATATTTTTTGAAATAGTCAAAAATTCTTGGAAAAATTGTGGCCAAACGCATGGTGAAACTTCATAAAAATTTCACCCAAAATAACTTGCCAAGAATATTTGTGAACTTGGGGCCAAAAACTTACTAAGTCTGAAATAAATATAGAAACAACTAAATTATGTCCCCGAATGAGGAGGACTCACCAACTGCTGAACTACATGAATGACTATTCTCTATCCACAAGCTTGAGAATGATCACTCGTATCTATATCACATAAAAAATGTAGCGCAGAAAAGGTATGTGATTTGTACATAAAAGGTACTGAGTATGTAGGAACAACAATAATATACCTAATGAAATTCCACTAAGTGGCATCTAGAAAGGGTAGAGTGTACATAGACCTTACCACTATCTCGAGGAGGTAAAGAGGTTGATTCTGATAGATCCTCGGCTCAAGTGCATCAAAATCAATGAAAATTTAATAATTAAAACAATGTAGAGTTTACAAGAAAGATCAGTAACATCAGCAATTGAGTGATAATCGGAACACGATAAACAACATATGATAATAACTACAAGGAACCTTCCCAAGGCAAGACAACACACCACCCCTACTAACCTTCTATCCTAATACGCGAACTCTACTCTTTTCTATTTAGAGTCACGCCCTCAGTAATCTGAAGTTGCGTCAAGTTATGTCCAATTATTTCTTCCCAATAATTTTTCAGCCTACTTCTATCCCTTTGCGTACCCCATACCATAAGCCTCTCACACCTCCTCATCGAGGCGTCAACACACCTCTTTTTCACACATCAAAACCATCTCAGTCACACTTTTCTCATCTTGTCCACCATAAAGACCACTCCAACGTTCTCTCAGATAACCTCATTTTTAATCTTATTTCTCCTATTATGTCCACACATCTATCTCAGCATCCCCATCTCCGCAACATGCATCTTTTGAACATATGAGTTCTTGACCGGCCAATACTTCACCCTATACAACAAGGAAGGTCTAACCACCACTCTGTAGAACTTACATTTAAGTTTAGGTACTGCATTTTTATCACACAAGACTCCAGAGGCAATCCTCCATGTCATCCATGTCTCCCTAATGCGATGTGTGACATCATCGTTGATGTCCCCATTATCCTGAATTGTAAACCCAAGATACTTAAAACTTGCTCTCTTGGGGATCGTATGAGCGGCAAGCCTTACTTCCACGTCCGCTTCATCCAATGCCACACTGCATTTGCACTCCAAATTTGGTCTTGCTCAATCTAGACTCTTTGAACTCCAAAATTTGTCTCCAAACCTCTAATCTAGTATTAACTCTATCCTGAATCTCATAAATCAGCACAATGTCGTTCGTAAATAACATACACCATGAAACTTCATTCTGAATAGACCGCGTGAACTCATCCATCACTAATACAAATAAGAAAGGCTAAGAACTAATCCCTAGTGCAACCTATCTCAACTGAAAAGTGATTCAAATCTCCTCTCATCATACATGTCCTTTATCGCCCTAATATAAACCATCAGGACACCCCTAACCTCCAAATACCTCCAGAGGACATCACTCAGGACTTTGTCATAGGCCTTTTAAGGTCAATGAACACCATATGCAAATCCCTCTTCCTTTTTCTATATTTCTCCACCAGTCTCTGCACAAGATAGATGACTTTAGTGGTTGATCATCCCGATATGAATTAAAATTGATTCTCGAAAATGAACACCCCTCTTCACATCTATATCATAAGTTGTGAGAGGGACCACAATGAATCTTTCTATTATATGTAAAATATCGATTGAGGAAGAATGCAGTGAAAGACCATAAATAAACATTTCTGAAAGAAAATGTATATTTGAGACCATACTTTTGAAATTATATTTGAAAGGATGCATACATGAAAATCATGCTATCTGACATCATATGTATGACTATATACGTAATCATATTTGTTTGAACTATAAAAATATATATAAAAATATAATATTTAAATGGAGAGTTTCTTATAACCGACATACACCATGTGGGCTTATGATGCACCAACTTACAATTCCAGTTGGGGAGAGCTGCTCTATACATGATCAGGGTATAAAACCTATCTATCTAGTGTGAATCCACTAACTGAGCTTCAAAGAGCTAAAGATGTTGACCATCGAAGCAACATACTCAAATACTACAATGACACATAGTTATTAGACTTGAATGGAAATAAAAATATAGTAATACGACATTAATTTTGATAACCAAAAGCAGTTAACGAATATCGCATTACAAACTACTTTTAGTGGTTTCTCTTTTTCGTTGATTCGTTGAAGTGCTCTTCTTTATCACATTATTTATCACCTAATCATTCGATTTCGCTCCATCCGCCTTGAAGATGATCCAGCCGCACCTTCCAATATGATTATCTGTCCATACGCTTATTAAACTAATTTTAACAACTTGGCCAAACATACACATCAGTATGATTGATATTTACGTTATTTTGATTGGAATTTTAGGTTTTTCCCAACTTGTACGTAAAAATAATGTATATTGATGATATATGCATGTTTGATGTGTGCATGGCACATACTTCTCCATTTTTACTTGTCGGGTTCATTTTTCGAAAGTCAATTTGACTAACTTTCAAATATAAGAATTAGATTACGTTTAATTCCGTTTTTTTAAAAAAATAAAATTTAAATATTTAAAAACTATTCAATAAGTACTTCCATATTAATATGATAAAAAAACACTTCTATAATATTAGTCAAAATACATATCATTTGACTCAAAAAAAAAAATGATGACAGGTAAAAAGAAACTGAGGGAGTAATAGTTTTGAATGAACTTAGTCGGTTTTGTTGAGTAAATTCATTTTTGCGCGTTTAAGACCAGAATTTAATGCAGGGTACATGGGAGTGGACCACCAATTTTGCTTCTAAAACTAGACTATATAATATAGATTGTGCTAATTTAATTACCCATAATAAAAAACTAAATTCATTGAACCTAGACAAGTGTAAAGGGAGGAATTAAAAAAGAGGCATAATACATAAATTGATCCTCAAACTTGACTTCAAATTTTAAGTATAACTTTCAATTTTCATAGTACACAAAGAGGCACTTTAACTATTTACTTAAACAAAAAAAACACGTGAATCCAACCGCCAAAATACGTGATATACAAATGCTTCCACGTGGATTTTTAAGCCACTCAGTGACTGCCACGTAATTAAAAAAATTACATGTATTTTATAATTAAAAAAAAGAAATTAAAGAAAAGGGATTCATTAAGGGTAAAATTGCCATTTCTGCTCTTTTTTTTTTACTGTTGTGGGCCTCAAAATTACACTTGATGCGCTTGAATTGCGTATCCATCATACGTTTTGCCAAGTTGGATTCACGTATTTTTTTGTTTAAGAAATGGATAGTTAAAATGCTTATTTGTGCACTATGAAAGTTGAAGGTCATATTTAAAATTTGAAGCCTAGTTTAGGAGCCAATTTATGTATTATGCCTAAAAAAAATATTAAAGTTTTAAAGAAATTATAGGATTATTAATGTTATAGATTCTCCAAAATATGTAGCTTTTGGAGGAATCAATACATATCTGATAGTAATTTTAAAAAGTCCTAACATATCTCTAACTCTAATCGAAGAAAAATGTATTTCATTTCACAATTTAATTTTTGGAGCATATTGCAAAATTTTAATGTAGAGTTTATGCTGTTACACAATAGGTAAGATGAAAGAAATTGAACTATTAAATGTACAAAAATAAATAAATTATTCTCCTCCTTACACCAAATCTTTGGAGATGAAATAAATAGAAATATAACGTGAATACAAAATTACAAACAAACAATTTCTTCTTATATTTGCTCCAAATCTGTACAAACTAAAAATAGGGGCTGTATAAAAGCATTTACATATTGGTAAAGAGGAAGAAAAATGTTACTTAACAAATAGTAATAGGACCAAAAGAGGAATAATGCAAGTTTAAAACTTTAGAACAAAATTCTCATCAGTTAGGTCCTCGTAGGACTCTTCAATTTCGATGGCACACCCGTATCAGATTCTCCAAAAATATGACACGCACCCGTTGACTTTTTTTTGAAGAGTCTGAGCAACATAACTTGTACTTTATTGGCTTTTTGAGCTCTCGTAGCTCGATGGCATTGTATTCGGGTAACTTAAGTTATCCTGCATTGATCATAGAGAAAAAAACGTTGTCAATAAAGATCTAATGAAGTTTAGCTTATGGATTTTACGTTATATATACTTGACAGTGTAAAGAAGGTTACACGATTAGTATATTTAGGTAACTTAGCTTATTGTACATGTTAACGATACATGTAGTTATCTCTTAGGTGGTCTAATAATGTATAAAAGTTATAAAATCTCGTAACGTATGCATCATGAGTACTTACCCGGGAGAGGGAAACTTGGCTATGATTTGGTGAGATATTTAGATTGTACATAAGTGATGGACATGTATTTTCTTCAGCTAGTGCTCTCAATCTTTCTAGCTCTGGCAAAACAACTTTGCCAAGATCCGGTCTGTCTTTTCGTCTTAGCTCAGAACATTGTAACGATAAATTGGCAAGACGCATAGCCTCATCGAGGGGCCAATCATGAATAGCTGGATCAAGCATTTCGTTGAATGTCCCTTTCTCAATTGCTCTTTCAACATAGTGAGTCAATCCCATTGGCGATCTGGCGGTTAGTATCTGCAAGAATATGATTCCTAGGGAGTATACATCAGATTTTACGCCAAGCATGCCTGTTTGTTGATATTCAGGATCGATATAGCAGAATGTTCCAGCAGTTGATGTCATTCTATATTGAGTGACAGTGTCTGCTACTGATGGAGGGACTAGTCGGGCTAAGCCAACGTCACTTATCTTACTCACAAAGTTGCGATCAAGTAAAATGTTGCCAGGCTTTAGATCACGATGAACTAGTGGCTCCGGTTTGCTTTGGTGTAGGAAAAGCAGACCAGTAGCTATTTCAGCAGCAATCCGAAACCTCTGCTGCCAAGAGAGTGGTGGTGTCTTTCCTCGATGGAATAAACGGTCATCTAAGCTTCCGTTAGACATAAATTCATATACTAAGCATCCGTATTCCGGACAGGCTCCTAGAAGAAGCACCATGTTAGGATGCCGTATGCAGCTCAAAACTTCAATCTGCAGTGGAATATAAGAGTTTCTCAATTTGGGAATTGTACTATACTAATTTAACAAGTTAAGATATATGCATTATGAAGTGAAGCCTTGGAGCAACAGTAAAGTTGTTTCCATGTGACCTATAGGTCACCAGTTTGATCTGTGGAAGCAACCACTAATGTTTGCATTAGAGTAGACTGTCTGCATCACACTCCTTAGGGTACTGCCCTTGACCGGACCCTGGGTAAATGTGAGATGCTTTGTGTACCGAGCTGCCCTTTTTATTTTATTTTTATATATGCATTATAGTTTGTAACTTTCACTGAATTACCTCTTGTTGAAACTGTTGTCGTCCATGAGTTGCATCAGGACGGAGGACCTTAACTGCAACAGGCGTGTGATCCAGGTAGCATTTATACACTGGCCCATAGCCTCCTTCTCCAATTTTACGAGTTTGAGCAAAGTAGTCTGTTGCAGATTCGATCTCCTCGATTGTATATTTCCTGTACCTGACATCAGAGTTTGAAAGTTTATTTAGTATCTTATTTTTCTCTTCTGCTTCTTTTAGAGCTTTCATTTCCGCACTGATTCTCTTCTGAGCTTCTAGTTCTGCAAGCCTCTGAGATGCCTCTGCATGCTCGATGGCTGCTCTAGACTTTGCCTTTTCCCTCTCCGCAAGTGCTAGTGCAGCTTCCTCGGCTAAACGTGCCTCTTCTAATCTTTGCTTTTCTTCCATTTTCCAGCGCTGGAGTTCCATTGTCTGCAATGGAAAGCATGTTAGTACATCCGTGGAATTATTATGATGTTGCGCGAGGTGTAATAGTTCCCTTTATCATGCCTTTTGTTTTGCTGTAAGCGCTTCCTTGCAAGCCGTACTATACATTTCCATTGTTTGCTTAAGCTCCTGCTTTAGCCTTCTCATTTCTGCTTCTAGATCATCCTGTAAGCCAAAGGAGAGGTTTAAATTTTGAATAAAAGATGCTTATAACCTTAACGATTGCCCCACTTGTGGGATTACGCTGGATATGTTGTGTTATATTTAGCCGTTCAATCAATAAGAAGGTTCAATCAGACGAAAACATATGTTTTAGAGATGGTTTTATCCTAGAATGGTCTAGCAATTTTGAGTCAGCTTTTACAATTAACAAAAACACAAGTTACAAATGCTTACTCCTGGTCCTTGGGAGACTGACGTTCTATCACCCTCCAACGATGCAAATGATAGCTCTGGTGGAGTCAGGGTGTCCACGGATCTCCGCCCAAACTGTGTGGAGTCAAAACTTTGGGTATCAAAATCTGAAAAGCCTGAAAGCCGAGGAGGGGTCGGTCCACCACTTTCATAGCTATCAGATAATGAAGAGTAGATATTGTCAATGCTTGGCCTACCAGAACTGACATATGATATGTCAGTATCTGGCAAAGATATCTCATATGGCTTTCCATTAGGGCCTTTCCTATGAGTGAATGGAGACCTGTTTAAAATAGTACATTCGACTTAGTCCTTCAGACGAATAAACTATGCAAAACTACAAATGTCAAAATGTTCGGAAGAACTTGCATCACTGACTATGACATCCTGATTGTGTATGCAACAGATTACGGTTATCACTTACTTGATACTCATTGTGTCACTTTGAAGTGTAGAAGGAGGAGGATCACAAACAGGCTTCGGACCTCCTGGAAAAGAACCTATACAAAACAGTTAAAGAACTAACATAAGGATGCAGCAAAAAACTTGATAGAAGGACTTGCTTTTTCTAGTATTTGGCTCACTTCTTGAATTAGTAGAAGAAGGTGTTGAAGTATCAAAAGGAGCAAATTTGGTGCTAGCAGGCTGCATCAACTGGTGACGTAGTGGATGGACAAAAGGCGCGGAGCGAGAAGCAGCACGTGTAGATGAGATCTTTCCAGATTTGGAGATGACATGTACAGTACAGAAATCAGGAGCCCCTTTTAACATACCTCCTGGTATGTCTTTGGCTTTAAATCTGCAATGCAGAAAGATCCACACATTCTAAGCCAAGTTTGTATCATACATATGCATTAATATCGACATATTCCTATGGTGAGTCTAGAAAGATTGTAATATTCGAGGGTCTTAAATTGAATAGACATATCTATTCGTGAAAGAGTATGACTTTTCATAAGGAAAATTTGCAGTATACTAGGCTTTGTTGGATACTATACACAGAGTCATACCTGAGAAGCCCGCTTCTCGTTGAAGCACCAACAATCAATACCTCTACTCCTGTTCGATTCACATATTCAACGACTGCCTTGGCTACATCCGTGTCATCTAACACAACATCATAACATTGTATCTGTTTTTTAAGTATTAGAAGAACCAAAGTTAGAACCGCGAAAGCTGAAAGGAAATAATTAGCAGGACTTGAAAAATTTTATGAAATGTTTGTTATACTTTTCAAATATTTATAGAGGAATTCATCAAAGGTTTTGAATTACTAACATCTTTCCGTGTACAAAATACTCGAAAAGGAAGAAACAAATCCTTTGTCTCTGGATCCAATTGAATATTTCCCGACCCACCTTCATCAGAATTCTGGTTTGTTTCTGAAATGTAAAATTTACACAGTTAATTCTGCAATTATGTGATTTTACACTAATTAGAACAACATTATGAAGTAGAAAAATCCCTCAAAAATCAGATTTGGATTAACCATTTCAGTACAAACAAATAACTAGCTTAACTTTTGGTAAGCTAATATCATTAGTCAAGTAAGATACAGCTCTAACACAAGGAAATCAAACAAAAAAAAGATTGATACAAGTCTAATAAGTTTTGACATGTGAAGTACCGATGGATGTGGCCTACTAGTCGATAAAGTGGGATTAAAACAAGGGGAGGCCAGGGTTCAAGCCCCGAAGGAAACAAAAAATGATTTCTTTCCATTTGCCTAAGCAACATTTAACTCTTAACTTTGTTCCAACCAATGCCATGAACTCCTATCTCTAACACAAGCAAATCAGACAAAAAGATTGATATTTGTCCAATAAGCTTTCGACATGTGAATGTATCCATGGTTATGGCCTACTAGTTAATGAAGTAAGATGAAATCCAAGGGAGCAGAGTGTTCAAGTCTCGTCAGAGGCAAAAAACACTAATTGATTTCATTTCATCTGCCTAAGTCTTGGTGGACAAAGTTATCTAGTATGCAATCAAGTTTTGTTAGTTTTGACGTTGCAAATATGCTTGCTACAATAACTAGCATAGATTTGACCAACATGTAAATCATTCATCGCGCTTAAATTTTTGCATCTTTAAGCTACAACATCAAAAACTTATCCAGCATCAACAACATTTCCAGCACAACTTGAAGTTGATTCTTGCTTCTATTTATGCTAGACATCATGGGAGCCCAAAATATACATAACCTACTTAATATTTTCATTTTGATTTGTACAAGTGACCATTCTACAACATCAATATACACAAACAAATACCATAACTATATATCTAGTACCCGAGGGAAGATGCATTCAATGAAATAATCCTTAATATCTTCATTTTGATTTGTACAAGTGACCATTCTACAACATCAACATGCACGAGCAAATACCATAACTATCTGGTAATCGTGTTGATGGAAGGTAGCACGTATTCAATCAAAACATACACATTCTACAACATCAACATGCACAAACAAATACCATAACTATTTGGTACTCGTGCGGATGGGAGGTAACACGTATTCAATCGAATAGTCTGCCTAAACATACACATTCTACAACGTTAGCATGCACAAACAAATGCCACAACTATTAGGTACCCATGCTGATGGGAGGTAACATGTATTCAATCAAATAGTCTGCCTAAACATACACATTCTACAACATCAACATGCACAAATGTATACCATAACTATCTGGTACTCGTGTTGATAGGAGGTAATCTGTATTCAATGAAATACTCCGCCTAAACATAGACATTCTACTTATTTTGATTTGTAAAAGTGGTCATTCTACAACATGAACATGCACAAACAAATCCCAGAGTCACCCGATACCTGTATCTATAGGAGGTAGCAGGTATTCCATGGGATAGTCGAGGTCCATGCAAGCTGGTGGTCGGACATCATTGTTATTAAAAAAACATAACATGCAGAAACAAACAAATACAAGAGAGAAAGATTAGAAGAATTACTTGTAGAAGGGGATTGAGAGGAATTGGAAGATTGTTTAAGTTTGACATGGATCAAAAGAACAGTTTGTCCTCTGGCTAATAGATGATCAACAGTCCATTTCAAAGCACTTTGGCTTCCTCTATCTTTATCTATTGACACTGCTATTAATTTATTTGGTAGTGGCATTCTTTCTCCATTCATATTTGGAGGTGATGGCCACATTTTTTCACTTTCAAGAATTTTACTCCCAAAAAACTCATATGTTTTTATGAATTGTCCAATTCTAACACATTTGTCTCTTTTTTTGTTTGAAATCTAATAAATTGTTGTTGTGGCTTTTTGTTTCTAATTCTATGTTCAACCCATTGTAGGATGTATTGATTCTTGAAAATTTATGATGACAAAATCATAGAATTGAAAATCTCCAAAAAAAAGGTGACACTTAGTTTAATTTGATATGTTCTTTAATTCACCTAGAGAAGAGCTATATGATTTTTAGTGATAAAAAAAATTAGAGAATTTGAGGGGAGCTCCATTTTTGGTGGATACTTAATTGGTTTTGTGTAATAGTAACCACTGTTAGTATTAATTATTATAACAAACTTTTAGTTTCAACTATAATTTCAATAGTTCTTCTAATATTTGAGCAATATATTTAATATTGAATTATGAATTTATTATCCCTTTGCTTGTGAATTTCATAAATTTAATAAAATTATTTGTTGTTCCACCATTTGATTATCACATGTGTTTTATTGAATATTATTTTATTAATTCATATATTTGAGGGTAATAAAGTTTTATAAAATAATCAAAATACAGCATTTTTCTTTTAATAGAAGAACCAAAATAATTAATTGAGACCAAAATCAAGAGAATTTACCAATAAGTGAGGGATAGAAATGCTATTATCCTATAAAAAAAATTAAATTATATACGCTACACTCTGTTTGGATCATTGTTACCCATTGTTTCATAATGTACTAAAATGTGTTATGTTATATATTGTATTGTACAAATTTATAGATATAATGTTTTGATAGATTGTATCGTGTGTTGTTGTTTAATAACATTTTTATTATTCGATATCGTTCTGTATTGTAATTGATAAATTTACTAAAATGTCCTAAACTATTGTAATTATTAATCAAATTAATTTAAGACGACTTCTTTCTGCTAACTTGTCACACATTACGCCTTGTAAATATATTAAGTTATTGAACGACTTTTCATTATAAAAATTTATTTAGCTACAATTAAACTTGAGTGATAATTAATCCAATCATCTTGCATGTCTGCAAAACATGAATTTTATTTATTTACAATAAATATCGCCCGACCTGAAATAATCACATGAATTTTATAGGTTGGAATAGCTAAGTACACAGAGTGGTTAATTATTTATTGTAATCTGAAATAATCCCAGGAATTTTATTTATTTATAATAAATAATTAATCACTCTTTGAACTTATCTATTCCGGCCTTTAAGGATTATTTCAAATTACTTCACTCTATATAAGATGTTGAATAATTTCATGGGATATCTATCACCAGATAACTCTATCCATCAAATTAGAACAAATAATAATAAATCGCCAATGCAAAGTATACTTTTAATAGTTTTATTTGTTAAGCAAAAGGTTACTTGAGTTTGCCTAATTATTATAGAAAATGCTTTATTTGTTTTCTAATTTGTAGTAATATATATTCTGTGATATTTAGGCAAGATGAAGCTGTGATTTTTTTGGTTACAAATCAAAGATAGTGGTGTGATATATTGTTATGTTATTAATTTGTGTAATGTTGAAGACCTTTTCATTATAGAATGTAGTTTAATGAATATGTACCATTGAAACATGAATTTAATTTATATACAAAAAATATCGTCTAATTTCGAAATAATCTATGCATTGGGTTGTATAACAAGGATTACATTGAAATTCTATCTTTTCATTCTTTGAATTTATCTATTCCTTCAATCTTTAAGGATTGTTCCAGATTACTTCAATTAACGATAATTACATGGACAATTAAATTATTTTTGATAAATATTTATTTTTTTGATTTAATGTCACGATCCAATTTCGGGTGTGATGACACCTGTCCTTTCCCACCGGACAAGTCAGCCTAAATCCCAACAATTCTATAAATAAAGAGGAAACAGTCGAAATAGGTAAATAATAATCAAAAACGGAAGTCTGTCAACTTAAAATTACCCCTAAATATTGGTTGTCACATGTACAAGCCGCTAAAGAAAGTAAAATTGAAATCAAAGTACAAGTCTCATTATGTCTTCAACTCTCAAACAGAGTAAAACATAAAAATACAGGAAGTATGAGAGTTCGCTGGATATTAATGGCTACCTCTCTCAATTCCCAGAAGCCTCGAATGATCAAGAAA
Organism: Solanum dulcamara; assembly: GCF_947179165.1. Classification (NCBI taxonomy): domain Eukaryota; kingdom Viridiplantae; phylum Streptophyta; class Magnoliopsida; order Solanales; family Solanaceae; genus Solanum; species Solanum dulcamara. The sequence goes on along the minus strand of NC_077241.1, from coordinate 5,251,162 downwards.
AGAACAGTGATCAAAGTCCAGGCACGGAACCTACACAAGTGTAGAAGCAAGGGTGAGTACCAAACAACGCGGTACCCAACAAGCTAACTAGAAAAACTAAGTAATTCTAAAAGAATACACGAACTCCGTTTCCAATCCAACCGAACCTCCAGACTACAACCTGCACAGAAATCAGCCCAACCAAACAGTTCATACTACACAATTCAATAAGATATCGATCACAGCTCAATATCACAAGATGTATCATACAAGTACTCACAAGTCACAAACAAACATCAAACTATCAACACAGATATGTAGAATATGTATATGCACATTTAATGATCATGCATGTGTGCAATTGCCGGCAAATACCTCTGCATGATAAACTTTGATCGAAAATGACCTCAGCCTCATAATCTCTGACTGATAGTGACCTCAGTCCCACAACCTCGATGGAAATGACCTCGACAATGTTGTTACACCTCACCCTTTTAAACTCAGAATGTTTCATAAGTTCCTTGGACATTACCATATGAACCGGATATGCTACAACACTATCAAATGACTCCAACGAAGGGAGGATGTGATACCCCATAGTAGAGAAGGTTGGAAGGGGAATCATATAAGAATCCGGAAGGAATAGGAGGCCAAGTAACGAGTCGTAGGACTCGACTTATCTACGCAAGCTACTAATTTAGAAATCTTACATACGTGAGTTACTTGATTACATACCAAACTTATGTAGCACGGATTACATAGGCCCTTAAAATAAGACGAGATTACCAACCTACGAGAGGGAGCAAAAACTAGTTTCCGAACTTACGAAAGTGAAGCAAGCAGGTGACAAGCAGGCAGGTGACTCACCTACTTGGGATGGACCCACGCTGCCACGTGGCAGCCCCTAACTGGTTGCATAGATATGGTGGACCAATCACGGCTGGACACGTGTCACCCTAGGGGGCTGACACGTGTCACCCCCATAGCCACCCTATATATATGTGTATTGTGACTAATTAGTTCATTCTTAGCCAGAAAATCAGTCCAAAACATGGAGAGAAAACGTGAAAAATGAAGAAGGGAAAGGCAGCCATGTCTGGAAGAATTTAAGGGTAAGTTCTTCAATTTTCTTCCGTGAATTAATTATATACGGTGTACCTTAAGTACGTGGATACGTATATATGTATTTTAAGACCTTCATGGAAGTAAAACTCCAGCTTTGCAATTGGAATTTGGAAGAGAAAATAAGAGAAAACGTTAATTAATAAACCCGTTTTTGGAAGGGACAGTGGTTAGTAATATTGGTATAACTTCTTGTGTACAGATTCGTTTCGAGTGATTTAATATGTTTTGGAAAGGTATTTCGTGGTTCTATAACTTTCATTCATACCCCAAAATCCAGTTCTACTTGTATCAGCTTGAAAAGTGGTGATGAAGTGTAGAGGAGGTACTGCTCAAATTTGGTTTTGGAAATTCTACACGGACAGCTGTAAGTATTATGGTCATATCGTTTTGTACAAAATTGATCTAGGGATGATTCGAAATTGTTTGCGACCCTAATACATATGTCTATAACTTTCATGAAGGGCATAAATCCTGTTTCCCTCCATTACCCCTTCGAAACGAAGCGACAAGGTAAAACAGTAAGCTGTCCAGATTTCACATTTTGGATAGCTTTGGCGAGTTTGACAAGTTTAACGTAAGGTAAGGTTTCTTCTTTAAATTTGAGCTTTATGTGTTCTGATGGAGCATGTTACACTCCCTATTGGTGGCTGGAAATATGAAAATGGCTTAGAAATACTTGGCGTTCGGAATAAACTAATTTGTAGTCGTTATAGTTGAATTGTTGTCGAAACAAAGTGTTGTTCTTGTGAGTTGCTCTGCAGGGGTGTGGCTTGTTGTTGCAGGGCCTAAATATGTCCTAATGTGGGTTAGGGTGCTGCTGGTAGAAGCCACATGACCCCTCGTTATGTATAATTAAAGGCGTCATAAAATAAAGGCTAGACGCCCTATTGAGATATCGTATTTTTGGAATAAGTCGTTTGGAGTGTATGTTGTATATTGTTGGTATGACTTGCTGCAGGTTGTTGTTGTTGGTTGGCTGTAGGTCTTAGGGACCTAATTGGAAATTCGGATAGGGCACATTATAGGGGAGGTGCTGCCCAATTTTCGTTAACGCCTTAACAAACTAAAGGACTAGTCGAGGAAACAACTAAGGCAATAGATTCCATTAACATTAAGGCGTAATCCAAGATGCTGGAAAGTTAAGAGTAGTTGATATTCATATTACTTTCATATTGAATAGGTTCGGAAGACGACGAGACGAGCAGGATAAAGGGTAACTCCCAAAAGGTATGTAAAGCTTTCTTGTGGCATGTTTTGGTATAAGCACGTACAATTATCTTTCTTTCCTTTTGGCAAGTTTTAGCCTTAAGTGAATTATGTGTGGAATGTGGGGATAATTCCATTCCCAAAACTCCAAGTACGCCTCATAACCCCTATCCACTGCTTAGTTTTGGAATTTCTATAAGGATTGAGTATTGCCTAGTAAGGCTTCTACGTGTTAAACAGTAGTGTGTGAAAAACTATCTCTCATTTTTCTTGACACGTATTTGGTACAAAAATGAGATTATGATGCCATAATGATTCACCGAGCCCCATGATGGGCCGGGTATGAAATATGTGTATGCAGATCCCCTGAAGGAAAGTACAAACTACATAAAGCTTATTCTCTTTCTTCTTTTGGGCATGTCTTTGTCTTAGTTGTAAGTTCAATATAATCTGAGCTCTGGGGTAACTCCATCCTTAAACATCTCTTATTTACTTCTGAATATAGAACTCCTACAGTAGTCGAACTATTTCCCTGGAAACTTTTATATGTTAAAAAGGTAACAAATATACAGGCTCCAAGTCTTACAGACTATTTGTTAACAAATGTTTCTGGTTCCATAAGCGATTTGGCTTTACTTTAGTACATGTCTAGGAGCCCCGAGATTATAATTGATATTGCCCATAATGGCATTTAGAAGTCACTCGAGATGACTACACCGTTACTCGGGTCCTCAAATAAAAGCTTAACTTTCTTATGCTGTCGAGTCTCTGATAATGATTTAAATTGCATATAGTTACTCACTACTCTACTCGTGTATATTGTAATGCTTCTTTCCCTGAGTCCCGGGCCAGGATATGTTCTCGTGCACAGTTCACTGCATTATTCACTGAGTCCCTCAATAGAGGGCCAGGATACGTGTATAAATATATGATGATGTGTTGTAATAAGGTGGTGATGGCACTGGGGCCATGATGGTTTTACAGAGATGATTTTACAGAGATGATTCACCGGACCCCCGAAAGGGCCGGCTATATGATATGACTCGAACATGCATGTTTTTGTAATTCATAAAGTACAGGTACAGGTTTCTGAATTGATATCTTATCCCCTGATTCTCTATCTCAGATATGTTTCCAGTTGTATTATATTATGTTTTACATACTCAGTACACATATCATACTAACCCCCTTTCTCGGGGGGCTGCGTTCATGCCCGCAGGTACAGATACAAATTTTGGGAGTCCGTCAGCTTAGGATTCCATGCAGCTCAGCTGGAAGAGGCTCCATTGTATCGGAGCCTAGTTTTTGATGCTATCCACGGATGTATAGAAATTGTTTTATCCATTCAGGGGTACGGCGGGGGCCCTGTCCCGCCATATGTTGTCATTTATATGTTTAGAGGTCTGCAGACATGTATATGTGGGTTGTATATGTCAGTTTGATTCAGCTGGGTCTACATGATATATGATATATGTTATTATGTTATGGCAGCCTTGTCGGCTTGCGTGCCCTATCGGGTTGTGGTACAAATGAAAAGGGCTACAGGTTTATGAAAATGTTATCGCCCAGTGGGGCTCTATTAAATGATATTGTCTTATTTATGATTCAATGTGACCTCAGCTAATAGATATATGTACGGGGGGTCCAGGTAGGACCCCAGTCGCGGCCTACGGGGTTGGGTCGTGACAAATGTAATCTCTGACGAAAGTGACCTCAGTCCCACAACCTCGCTGGAAATGACCTCGACCATATGATCTCGCCGGAAATGACCTCGGTAATGTAATCTCGCCGAAAATGACCTCGACAACGTAATCTCGCCAGAAATGACCTCGATAATGTAATCTCACTGAAAATGACCTCAGCGCATCAATCTCTCACCAGAAATGACCTTGGCAATATAATCTCATCGAAAATGACCTTGGTCTCACAATCATATACCTCTCATCACAGTATTTCAGAACCAATGCAACAACATGCTCACGTAAGTAATGAGGAATAATCAATTCACCCAAACCGCAATCACAATTAGACTATCAAGTATTTCATCAAATACACATAGATATTTAGATTACGGCATGTAAGTTTCAATACTCACCAATATCACACATCATGTTTTATTAACCCCATCGATTCATTTTTAAATTAATTCATATCACAATTAAACTCGTAACCTCATCCCCATTACACCCCAACACATATACAATGGGATATTCAAAAATTCGAAGAGATTTACGGAGTTTTAAGAGTCCACTTGCCTTAGCCAAGATGCAATCAATCAATCCACGCGTGCCTTGCCCTTCCGATTATACTCCAAATCTCCACAATCTATTCAAGTATTGATTCACAATCAGAACTAACTCCAACGATTCTAAGAACGTGAAATTCGGTGAAAAGGGGTCAAAGGCTCAAAATTTGACTTCACAAAATAGGGGTTTAAATTCGGAAATTTTTGGATGAAATTGTTCCTCTTAATCTTAGGAACCCAACGACGAAAACCATTTCAAAAACCCAGCCCAAATCAAGTTACAATCAATGATTTAAGATTTTTTTTCAAGTTCTTGAAAAAAGGCTATTTTCACCCATTCAAATCCCTAAATACATGTTAGAATCATCAATTAATCAATGGGAAATGACGAAGTAGGGTCAAAATAACTTACCCAATGAAATCCCACGATAACTCCTTCTCCAAATCACCACAACCGAGATCCAAAGTTCAAAAATGGAGAAAATAGCTTAAACCTCGGCCAAAACCCCTCTGAGATGTCGCTTAAGAGACAGGGGTTCGCTTAAGCGGACCATTGCTTTTGTGGGATTTGGGTTGCCTTTGCGACCCCTGCCCCTTCGCTATAACGACCACTTTGGTCGCTTTAGCGATCCTTCAAAAAACCCAGACCTTCGCTTTTGCGACAGGGGGTTCGCTTAAGTGGAGGTCAATTTTGCGACACCCTCTTCGCTTAAGCGAAGACACTAGAACCAACAACTCTTTCAAGTCTCAAAGTTTCCGATTTGATCCTCGGGATTGGTTTGGGATCCTGTATATTCAAAACATATATGTATCCCAACTAAACTCGATATTTTGAATTCATCGGATCTATCAAAATACGATTTTGAGGCCTCTTTGACCTGAAAACCATAAAGTTGCAACTAACCCAATATTATGCCTCAAAAGACCAAAACGCCCTCGCAGTTTTCAAAAATTATACAGAAACTCTCCCTAGGCCTAAAATCACCCTCCAAAGCCAACAGAGTTGTTGGAATTCAATTTCGAGTATCCAATCCTCAAATATTTACCAAAGTCAAACCTATGGAAAAAAACTCAACTATTTCCAGCTCAACCCCTCAAATCCATGATATGACCCCAAATGCGATTTCGTCAACTCTCCTAGATCAATTTCAATATTTCAGAACTGATAAAATCGACAGAATTCCATTCTAAGACTCAAAACTCCAAACGACTTGACATACCACTTTTGAGTCATTCTAAATCTCTAAAACTCAAAATTTACCAAATATCTCAACTTTTTCAAGAAATCTATGGAACCGACATGAAATATCAATCAAATATGACTTGAGAAAACTACTGGGAGGGGTAAAATGGTCATTTTTATAAAAAATTCCAAAAATGATCTTTACGGTCATTACATCTCCACCACTAAAAATCATGTTCGTTCTCAAGTAAAACGTAAAAAAAAGTACGTGAAGCCTCGAAAAGCTATGGATATCAAGCCCGCATGTCGTCCTATGACTCCCAAGTCGCCTCTCCGACTGAGCGGTACCTCCACTGTACCTTCACAGAAGCTATCACCTCGGTCCTAAGCTTACGAAGTTGACTATCAAGGATGACTATGGGCTCCTCTTCAAAGTTCAAATCTGGACCCAACTCCACTGTGTCAAGAGATAACATATGAGACTCATCCGGTACATACTTTTGGAGTATGGAAACATAAAATACAGGACGTTCCATAGATAAGCTAGGTGGCAAGGCTAATATCTAAGACACCTCTCCTACTCGTCTTAAAATCTCAAATAGGCCAATAAATCGAGGGCTAAGCTTTCCCTTCTTTCCAAATTGCATTACGCCCTTCATGGGCGACACTCAGAGCAAAACATGGTCACCCTCCATGAACTCCATGGTCTAACCCTCCTTTCTATATAGCTCTTTTGTCTACTCTAGGATGTCAAGAGTCTACCCTGGATAATCTGAACCTTTTTCATGGTATCTCTAAGAAAGTCCGTGTCTAAAGAGTCTATCTTAAATGAGTCAAACCACTCAATAAGAGATCGACACCGCCTACCATACAATGCCTCAAATGGGGCCATCTGAATGCTGGATTGATAACTGTTGCTGTAGGCAAACTCTGCTAAGGGAAAATGTTGATCCCACCTAGCACCAAAATTAATAACACAAGCTCAGAGCATATCCTCCAATACCTGAATCATCCGCTTGGACTGACCATTAGTCTGTGGGTGAAAAACTGTACTAATATCAAGCCTATTGCCTAGGCCCTCATGTAGAGCCTACTAAAAGTGTAAAGTAAACACTGAAACTCGATCCAAAACAATGGATACTGGGACTCCATAAAGCTGAACGATGTGACTGATATACAACTAAGCTAGTTTGCCAGCCGTGTACTTCACCTTGATGGGAATAAAATGGGCAGACTTGGTCAGTCTGTTGACCACTACCCATATAGAATCATAACCACCCACGGTGGTAGGCAAACCCATAATGAAATCCATAGTGATCCGCTCCTACTTCCAAGTAGGAATGAGCATCCTCTGACTCACATCTCCAAGCCGCTGGTGCTCACACTCGACTTGTTAACAGGTGAAACACTTGGACACAAACTCTGCGATGTCCCTTTTCATCCCACACCACCAGTAATGCTGACTAAAGTCATAATTCATCTTTGCCGGCCCTAGATAAATAAAATATCAAGAGCAATGAGTCTCCTCTAGTATTAATCTAATCTAGTCGCCCACCTTGGGCACACAAATTTGGCCTCCAATCCTCAAGACACCCTCTTAATCAAGTCTAGCCTGCTTGGCTTCACCCCTCAACACCTTGTCTTGAATGAGACATAATCTTTCATCATCAAACTGCCTCTCTCGAATTTGCTCAACTAAGGAAGAACGGGCTTAAATAGAAGCAATGAATCCTCCACCCTCCTCAAAAACTCGCAATCGAACAAGGCTATTATCTAACCTCTGAATATCTCTACCCAAAGGCCTCCTTTTAACACTAACTGCCACGAGACTCCCCATACTAGGAGCATTCCTACTTAAAGCATCGGCCACCACATTGGCCTTCCCTAGGTGGTACAAGATAGTCCTTCAATAGCTCAATCCATCTATGCCGCCTCAGATTAAGATCCCTCTAACTGAAGATACATTGAAGACTCCGGTGATCAGTGAATACCTCACAATGCACACCATATAAGTAATGACACCATAGCTTCAACACAAATACCACCGCTGCCAACTCTAGATCATGGGTAGGGTAGTTCTTCTCATGAGCCTTCAACTGTCTAGATGCATAGGCAACTACCTTTCCTTTCTTCATTAGAACTCCACCTAACCCAACACTAAAAGCATCACAATTATAACACTCCAATATTTTTTCCTTTTTTTGCCAAGACTCGAACTATTCTTCATATGCATATAGACTCAAACTGAATGATTTATAATTATATACATGAGTTAGGATAAATTCCTAAGTATTTTAATAGTATTAGATGTGGTTTAGGGTCATAAGGGATCTCTAACACCAAGACAAGTTCAAAGAATTTCTATCGGCTAAGTTTTTGAATGAGTTTGTATAAGGATCAACTTCAAACTACCATATATCCTAGAATATAAAAAATTGGGTGGCCCATAACCTAAAATTATAGGTCGTTGAATTTTCTTTCCAATTCCACCAAGATTGCATTTTTTGGATTTAGGAGTAAAAGATTATGATCTTTTTACTAAAGCATGTCCGGACAGGATAATTCGGCGAGCTCACCAGCCAATTTAGCGACTCACCAAATAGTTCGGCAAACCACGACCTAGCTCGCCAAATAGTGCCCAAAATCCTTCAGAAACTATTGGATTGGGCGAGCTAAAGCAATATTTGGCGACTCGCCAAATCGGTTAGTGAAGAGACCTCCAGCTCGCTGAAATTGCACACGGAATTTATCAAATGGTGATTTTTCTCAATCTTTCACCCTAATAATATTCTTATGCGTAGAGATACTCTTAAAATCTCAAATTATTCTTCTCCTAAAGATCAAGAACTTCAAGAAAGGGATTTCTCCAGTAGTGGGAGATCTAAAGACTCCAAGTTCAAGATCTCCTTCACAAATCCATAGATGGGTTTCTCAACTTCATGCTACAAGGTTCTAAACCCAACACTTTTATCCAATAAATCCTAAGATTTAGGTATGTAAGGCTACTCACAATGTTGGATTGATTTCATCCACGTGCCTTATATCTTCATTGACTCGAGTTGAGTTGAGTTCTTGGGTTATCTATAATTTCTATTGAGTTTTTTTGTATATAAATTCATATTTATTAATGATGTTCTTGAGTTGAGTTTTGTTAAGAGTATGGATTCATGTATTTATTCACATGAACCCAAGATGAGATTTTATTATTTTTATAATTTGTCTTGAGGTTGAGATTGATGGTTTTCATGTAAATATTGCTTTCAAAGTAAGATGATGCATATTTTAATGAGTTTAATGAAATTGAACATAGAGTTAAATGAGGATTTTGGAGAAAGATGTTTGATGATGATGTAAATGATGTCTATCTTTAAAAATGTAAAATGATTGATTAAGAGGTAATGTTGATGATGATATCTTGAGATGGAGTGGATTGTAGTCTAATGTGACTATATGATATAATTTGCATAATTCGATTTGATTGGAGTTTTATGAGGATTTTGAGTATAAATGATTGTTTGAGAATGAGTTTTTAAAAAATAATTTATGAACGTTTTGAATAAATTATTTATGCACTATTTTTAGTTTAAAAAATGATTATTTTCATCTTTGATTTAGAAAGAGTTTAAGCATGAGTTGAGTTTGAAATATCTCTTAATTATTATTTTGAGCATGAGTATTTTGAGTATAAATGAGTTGAGCATTTTTACATTAAAACTCTATTTTGAGAATGAGTTGAGGGGTTAAAATTATGTTTTAAATGCATTTAATATTTACTGCATTGATTGAATTTTGAAAGAAAGTCAAATGAGACAAGATTGATTGAGTTTTGAAAAGAATCCAATGAGACTAAATGAGTTGATTTGAACTAAGTCCAAAAGAGAATAACCGAGTATTTTGAGTATTTTACTCACCTGATAGATATGAGCATATTGAGTCTTGGGATATTGAGCACCAAATTGGGTAAGAGTATAGTCCATTGTCATGCCCCGAGAGGGTACCTTAGCTATGGCTGGCACTTAGGAACCATCTCTGGCCTCCGAGAAAACCACTTGGTCTCATCACTCATTTGTTCATCAACGAAAGACGTAATAAAAATGAGGATATTTATGTGGGATCGCCATCATCAATATCAAAGGAAAGAAATAATCTTTACAAGAAGTAGTTTCAAAGGAGAACAACTCCAATTACATCATCAAACTTTATCTACGAAGCCTCTAACACTATCAGATGGTGCCAATGACATGTCCATGGCTACCTCAAAAGAAACATAGTATTCAACAATAAAAAAAGATAAGGAGTTCTTCCGAATACAAGAAGGACTCACCAAATAGCCGAAAAGTAATGATCTTCAATGATGCGCCTGTTGAGGATCTCTAACACCTGTATCTGTATCATAAAATGATGCAGGTCGAATGATGTCAGTACGTGAAATGTACGAGTATGTAAAATAGCAGGAAAGTAAGGACATAAATCAAGAAACTCCTCTGAGGAAGTCTCAGCTTAAAACTCAACAACATCTCAACATCAATATGTAATGCAAGTTTAAAAATAATAATAATAAGCAATGCTTACTTAGTTGGGAGTTTCTCTAACCGACAACCATTACTTATGAGCTAGTGATGTCGTTGCCACATTCATCCAATACCTTGCTAGAGTAAATGACATCACTATCTTGGATCCAATCATCAAAGTCCTCTTTTTGGGACTTAAGAGGCATAGCCTCCATCCTACGCTGGCTACGTAGTTCTGGGGTTTGAGTCAATTAAACTCTTAACCAACTCGGTGCTCAATACTACTTCCAAAATATGTGCTCATATTAACCTCTTCATCTAGTCTCATTGGACTTTAATTTAAATCATCAAACTCATCTCATTACCTCTTCATCAATCATTATACTTCAAAAATATCATTTACATCTCATCAAAATATCTTACTCAAAATATTAATTACTCAAATTCATTTAAAATCAATTCTTTTTCCCTTTCAAAACTCAATAAAATACATATATAATATTAATTCTAATCACTCTTTTTGTCAATGAATATTAAAAGCCAACATCATTACTCAAAACACGTGTAAAAATATTTATGAACATCAAATCAATTAGATTTCATGGGAAAGTAGCCATGAGCAATAATTTCAATAATATGGGAGATAATAATAATAATAATAATCTCAATACATAAATATATCTAACTCAATAGAAGAAGAATTAATTCATTTAGAATTCAAGATTTGGATAAAACTCAACTATAACTCAATTGCGATAAATTTAAATATTGGGCGAATGGACGAACTCATTCCAATGCTATGAATAATCTTACATACCTGAAATCTGAAGCTTTACTCCAGATGAGAACACTCTTGAACCCCTAGCCTTTTTATCCTCGCCGGAGCATTTTGTGTACTATTCGGAGTATAAGAATCACCGAAATAGTATTTCTATACTACTAAAACTAAAACTATATTTGAGAATGAGTAAAAAAGTATATATAGAGAAGAGTTGCTTGAAAAAGCTTGATGAATAAAATGAGGAAATAAGGTGGGTATTTATAGGTGTGGAGGAGAGACCTAACAATAAATAAAAATAATTACAAAAAATGATCTTGAAAATTCATTGGAGGATTTTGATGTCATGGATAATGTCAAATGGTTCTAGATCTTTCCATAGTAGGTGAGATAAACTCTCTTTTAACAAAATACCTTTTTGGGGGGCTGCATTTGAAAAAGAAAAATTCCTCATTAGGATTTGGTCTTTATAAGAATTGAGATCTAAAAGTATAGTTTCATGTTGTTCAAGAATCAACCAATTTTGAGTATCCTACCGTGAGATATGATTTTTCTTCTATAAAGACTCCATTTCTTCACAGCACCATGCCTTGCAAAACTTAATTTATTTGACTTACTTATACTCCGAATCTTTAGATATGATCTTCATAAAAGTTGTAGGTAATATTATTGAGGTTTTTTAGAAATTTGAATCACCTAATTTAGACTATTTTAGGAAAAGGTATGTCCAAAATACAGAAGCAATATTATTTTCGCCGAGAATTGAAATATCACATACAACATTTTAGGGGGTATTACAGAAAAGAATACTCTCATTGAAGTCTTACATACCTTAGAGTAAAGCTTAAAGAAAATAAACATAATTATTATAATTAAAATACTTTAGGCATGCGAGAGCATAATTATAATCAATATAGTTTAGGCATGAGAGAACATAATATAATCAAAGTACTTTATACATGAGAGAACATAATTATAATAAAAATAGTTTAAAACCTTTTCTTGTCTTCATATAAGGACATTTGATAAATTAAAAATTCAATGCATTTAAGATCCAACATAAGCTAATATAATATAGGTAATTAAACTTTAAATATTTAATAATCTATGCATTTGGAATCATGATGTGAAAATTCATAAAGTTTCATGCTTGAATTAAATAAAAAACTTTGATAATTCATTTGGGCTTAATGAATGAAAGGATTCATGAATCAATACCACATACAATATTTTAGGGGGTGTTACATCCATACTCAAATCCCATGAACTACGTCGCCAAAGTAGGGAGGAATTGGACCGTTAAAGTTGGATATTTCCCTATTTCATTATCTTGACATGATAGGACTTGATTGATTGATGGATTCATGATTGGTTGATTCATTCATATCCTAGCAAAGTATGAATGGACGTGGTAACAACGTCATCTTGTTGTACATCACTGACTCATAGGTAATGGTTGTCGGTTAGAAAAACTCCCAAATTGAGTGGATTGTGCATGATGTGATTGGTTTGATTAAGATTGTAGATGATTGAGTTGAATTGTAAAACATTGCAAAATTCTAATTTGCATCTCTGTTGAATCGAGTCCTTTGAGTTTATTATTGAATTGATTGAATGGTTTGATTGGTATTGTAGATGATTGATTCAATTGGTATAACATTTCTAAATTCTAATTCACATGTCTATTGAGTTGAGTCCTTTGACTTTATTCGTTGAGTTGATGATTGGATTGGATTGGATGGTATGTGATTGGATTGAAATGTATTGTATATGATTGGATTAGATTGGATGGTATGTGATTGAATTCAGTCGGATTGTGTATGATTGGATTGGAATGGATTGTGTATGATTGGATTGAAACAAATTGTATATGATTGGATTGAATCGAATTGTAAATGATTGGATTGGATTGTATATAATTGGTCTCTGTCTAAATCACATTCTTACTTTAGACTTATGACACCTTGATTGAGTCTGCCTTATCCTTTTGATTTGAGATATCTGAACTGGTATTATTCTACCTTGATGCATGTTTCATTCTGTCATATTACTTACTCGTACATTCCACGTACTGACGTCTATTTGGACCTACTTCATTTTATGATGCAAAAACAGGTTTAAGAGCTCATCAATAGGCGCACCATTGAGGATCTGTTCACACTCAGTTTATTGGTGAGCCCTCCCCTACATTCGGAGGATACCACTCATGTTATTCTTACATTGAGTTCAGTCTTTTCATTCTGATTTGAGGTTTCCATGAACCTATCATTTGCACCAATTAGATAGTAGTGATAGAGACTTCATAGACTAGATAATGATGGATCGATGGAGTATTTTATTTTCTTGATTTGTTCTTGTCAGATTATTTTAATGACATAGATTGGAGTTCAATTTATTGGCCCATGACCTTTCTTTCTTGAGTTAAATGGTTGATTGGGATTGCCCACCTAATTATCTCTTTATTTTAAGTCTTCCGTTAATTGAATGAATGAATAGATGTGTGATTAGGACAAGTGGTTCTCTTGGTAGCCAGTAGTGGTTTCTGAGTGCCAGCCACGTATAGGGTACCTTCCTAGGGTGTGACAACAATACACGGTGAAGTTTACACCCTCCTCGGGTATGGTCAAAGTAGGAGCTGAAGTCAACAAGGCCTTGAGATTTTGAAAGCTGACCTCATGCTCATCAGACCAATGAAAATCTACTGACTTCTGAATTAGTCTAGTCAATGGGACTGCAATAGTAGAGAATATCTGCACGAAGCATTGGTAATATCCAGCCAAACCTATAAAACTCCAAATCTTGGTGGGGGAAGTAGGCTTGGTCTAGCTTCTAACTGCCTCAATCTTGGATAGATCCACCCTAATACCCTCATTGGACACCACATGTCCTAAAATTGCCACAGAACCAAGCCAAAACTCACATTTGGAGAACTTGGCGTACAACTTTTGCTCCCTCAATTTCTGAAGCACCAACCTCAAATGAATAGAATGATCCTCCCATGTCTTGGAGTACTCCAAGATATCATCAATGAAAACAATCACAAAGGAGTCCAGATACGGCCTGAACACCTCATTCATCAACTCCATGAATGCTGCTGGGGCGTTGTTCAACCTAAATGACATAACTAGAAACTCATACTGGCTGTAACGAGTTTGCAAAGCAGTCTTAGGGATATCTAATGGTCTAATCCTCAACTGATCATACCCGAACCTCAAATCTATCTTGGAGAACAAGGCCACTCTTTGAATCTGGTCAAACAAATCATCAATACGAGGAAGAGGATATTTGTTCTCTACTGTTACCTTGTCCAATATCTATAATCAATGCACATCCTCGTAGACCTATCTTTCTTCTTCATGAATAGAATTGGTGCACCCCAAGGCAACACACTAGGGCGAATAAACCCCTTACTCAACAGATCCTGCAACTGATCCTTTAACTCTTCCAACTCTACCGGAGCCATGTGATAAGGTGGTATAGAGATGGGATTAGTGCATGGATCCAAATTAATAGAAAAGTCAATATCCCTATCCGATGGAACTCCTAGAAGGTCAGTAGGAAACTAATCGACGAACTCCGTAACCAAGGGAATAGAGTATATGGGAGGTGATTCAGCACTAGTATCCCGAATAAACACCAAATAGGACATACACCCTCTATTAATCAATCTCTGAGCACACATATAGGAGATGACCTTACTATGATAGGAACCATTAGTGGCCTTCTACTCGATCCTCGGAACACCCGGTATCTAAGGTCACAGTCTTAGCATAGCAATCAAGAATAACATGATAAGTAGAAGGCCAATCCATTCCTAATATCATATCAAAGTCTACCATCCCTAGTATAATTATGTCTACCCAAGTATCATACCCGGCAAGAGAAACAAGACAGAATTGATATACTCGACCACCACTAAAGGCTCACCCACTAGTTTAGAGACATGTACAGGCACGAGTATGCGATCATAAGTCAAATCAAATCTAGATGTAAAATAGGTAGACACATAGGAGAATATAGATCCAAGATCAAATAACACAGATGTAGGTCGATGGCAAATTGGGACGTTACCTGTAATAACCGTATCAAAAGCCTCAACCTCGGGTCTCCCCAAAAAAGCATAGCACTGAGCTCCTCTACCACCATCCGCCTGAACTGTACCCTTACCTCGCTGAACCTTAGTACTACCACCCGAGGCTCAACTACCTCTACCTGTCTGAGCTCTTCTCCGACCCCTAGTCGAAGGCGCTGAATCTCTTTCTAGAGCTATTGAATAAGTGTGTTGGGGCCTTGAATGAGTTTATAGTGGGCACTGACATATCAAATGACCCTGATCTCCACAACTAAAACACAACCTCAGGATAAAAGACTACTGCGATGACCTTGATGGAATACGATAACTACCTCGACCCAAACTCTGAGACCCTCGGACTAACTGACCACTATCTGCTGCCGGCATAGAAGCATGAACAGGTCTCTGGCGCTGAAACTGTTTGCCTCATCTATGTGACACTCTATCTCTAGATGAGGCAGCTGAAATTTGACTACTAGCACGTGCGCTCTTGGGGTCCCTAAACTCCTCTTTAACCATCAATTCTACCATCTTGGTGGTGCTCACAATGGATTGGAAGGAAGCCCCCTCTTAGGCAGATCTGAGCACATAGGATTGGATGAAGAAGGTCAAACCCTTCACGAACTTGCTAACTCTCTCCGCATCATCCAGGATCAATGTTGTAGCATGCCTCAACAATGAGCAAAAATGGGTCTCATACTCGGCAACTGACATGCCGCCTTGAGTCAAACTCTCAAATCTCAATTTACTCTCTTCTCGTACACTCCATGGGATGAAGCGATCCTTAAAAGCACTAGAAAAAACTCCCTACTCAACCGGAGGGGATCTTACTGGTATGGACCTTATGAATGTCTTCCACCACTCCCTGGCTGAACCACAGAGTTGGAGTGCAACAAATCTAACACCCCGAGCATCATCTATGCTCACTACCTCCAATATCTCATGACACAATGTCAAAAACTCATGTGCATCCTCGCTCTTACCACCCTATAACTGGGGAGGTTTCATTCTCTGAAACCTCTCATAGAACTGCTGATCAGCTATAGTCATATCCATATCTGGGGTAATCTGCGCATCGGTAGCTGGTTAGGGAACCAACAGTAGGTGGCCCATCTAAACTTGAGCCATGGGGACATGACGCTGCTCTAGAGTCTATACACCAGCTTTAGTCTGTGAACCCTATGGTGTGTCTGCATCACCCTGATTAAAACTCTCTAACATACCTAGCATCCTCAATAAGGTGTCCTGAGGCAACAGTGGTACAGGCTCTAGAGGAACCTGATCCTCAACAATCTCAACTTCTGGCTTTGGGGAGGCCTCTCTAGCACGACCTCGAGCAGGTGTCGCTCCTCTGGAACGACCCTTTCCAACAACCGCTCCGTGTCCTTATCCACTCACTTGGCCCCTACCTCTACCCCTAGTTGGGGTCTCAACAACTACCTAGGGGACTGCCTTCTCTCTACCAATGGACATGGATCTGGTCCTCGACATCTGCCAAAACAACACGTCACACTTAGTACTAGCTATAATGACTTGGCACGATTAGAAAGAATGAATAAAGGAAGTTTCCTAACTGTCTTCACAACCTCTCAAAGATAAGTACAGATGTCTCCATACCGATCCTTGAGACTCTACTTAGACTTGGCTTGTACACGTGAGACTTATGAACTTGAGGCTATAATACCAATTTTTTATGACCTAATTCCGGGTGTGATGACACCTATCCTTTCCCACCGAACAAGTTAGCCTAATCCTAACAATTCAATAAATAAAGCGAAAATAGTCGAAATAGGTAAATAATAATCAAAAGCAGAAGTCTTTCAACTTAAAATTACCCCTAAAGATTGGTTGTCACATGTACAAGCCGCTAAAGAAAGTAAAACTAAAATAAAAGTACAAGTCTCAATATGTATTCAACTTTCAAATAGAGTAAAACATAAAAATAGAGGAAGTACGAGAGTTCACTGGATATTAATGGCTATCTCTTTCAACTCTCAGAAGCCTCGAATGATCAAGAAAAGAGATAGTGAAGTCTAGGCACGAAACCTACACAAGTGTAGAAGCGAGGGTGGGTACCAAATAATGCGGTACCCAATAAGCTCACTAGAAAAACCAAGTAATTATAAAAGAATACATGAACTCCATTTCTAACCCACCTGCACGGAAATTAACCCAACCTAACAGTTCATACTACATAGTTCAATAAGATACCGATCACAACTTAATTTCACAAGATGTATCATACAAGTACTCACAAGTCACAAATAAGCATCAAACTGTCAGCATAGATATGCAGAATATGTATATGCATACTTAATGATCATACATGTGTGCAATTTCCGGCAAAGACCTTAACATGATAAACTCTAGCCGAAAATGACCTTGGACTCATAATCTCTAATCGGAAGTGACCTCAGTTCCACAACCTAGTCAAAAATAACCTCGGCCATATGATCTCGCTGGAAATAACCTCGGCAATGTAATCTCTGATCGGAAGTGAGCTCGGTCCTACAACCTCACTAGAAATGACCTCGTCCATATGATCTCACCGAAAATGACCTCGGCAATGTAATCTCATCGAAAATAAAGGATGTGATCTAGTATATATGTGACCTTTTAAGCTAAAGGCATGCCTAACGTATGAAGGATGTGTATATCATTTGTGATACGTTTCATTGCCCCCCAAAAAATAAATTTATATAAACTTTACAAATAAGCCAAATAAGGATACACGTAAGGGCAAGGGGAAAACATCAGTCCCATGCGGGGATACAATAGCAAATTATAAACTAAGTTTCCATATGGAGTTTTAATTCTTGAACTTCTACTACGCTTCCGAGCATACTTTGAATGGAGGTCTTCCTTTACTACAACAAAAGAAACTATATATAAAAATAAAAACCCAACCCAAGGGACAATGGTACGTACAAATCGACATACATATCCTTCAAATTCATCAAATAGTTGGATGATCGTCATTTTTGTCTGTGGGCCATTTAGACTCTTGGTGGTCTTCTAATGGACCCAACACGCCTTGGGTATTTGTCTAACTTAGGCAAATGCACCTAAATGATGTATTTGGCATAGGTCTAACCTAGGTAGACTAGAATAATTTTGAAAGACCGGTAACCCATGCGGACAACTTAGGCTGGAACTCACGACAACCATTGGACGCATGACGAACCAATAAATCGCCGATCGTTTTAGAAAAGGGTTAAATATACAAAAGCCTGACTGCGGTTCTGAAAACTGTTCTTTAATATACTATATATTCAGTTGGAATATGCCATGAAATGCAACAACAATAACAATATATTTAAAATTTAAACACATATTTGCGGAAAGTAATAATTATCCAAATAATAAAATCCTTTTGGTTAGAACCTAGATGAATCCCCAACAGAGTCACCATTTTGTTATGATCCAATTTCGATACCAAGTTTCAAAACCGTTTCATAACTTGTCAATCATAACTTGGCTATTTATTATTTTTGAAAATAAAGAAAAGTGAGTCGCCACTTAATTTTAGGAAAATTAAGAAACCATTTAAAAAGGAATTTTGAAAAGAAACCTTTAAATAAACCAAAGTTGGGTAAGGGTTCAAGCAATCATCTAAGAAAGTTTTTACGTACCTTAAAGGATCCGCTAACATGCAGTTGACCGTCGGGTTTAAAAGTTTGGCTAATTTTAAAGAAAACTTAAATTACTAAAAAAAACTTTTTTTTTAAAATAATTAAAATTCTTTTGACACTTGTAAAGTCTTAAAATAATTCTAATTTAACAATTTCATCCATAGTTAAGCTTTGAACTAAAATATTCGTTTCAACTCATAAACTTAGATTAAAAGAACCTTGTTCAACAACTATGAAAGGATATAGGAAATCCTTAAGTTATTCTTACAAAGTCCCAAAGTTCGTCTAAAAAGACAAACTAAATTAATTTTTAGAAAACTTACATTAAAAATGACTACATAAATAACATGAGTAAATGAGAAAGTGAAATAATCATTTAAAACCCAAAGAGTTGAGGATTCATCTATGTTAACAAAAGGAAGTAATCACAGGAACACAACAAAGAAACAAAACCAACAATATGAAAATCAGATAATATACTAAAGTTAGGCTTTTAACTCACTCATGGGTTTTAACTCAATAATATTAGCTTCCCTTTCCACTTTATGCCGTTCCAATTATGAAGAGGCAGACTCGAAAAAAGCGATGGTATGGCCTCCATGGTCCATTTGGTAATGCAAGGGTGAGATTGAGTAAAAAAGGGACTCGGATCAGTGTCACATGTAAAAGAAAAGATTAAATCACATAAGAACCTTGCTAATTCAAAGCTAATTAATGAAACACATAATGATATTTTAAAGTATAAGATTTAAGAGTATCCAATTGTATCAATCCAGAGAATGCAACTAAGAAGTGCAAGTGAGATAACCTTAACTTTTCTGAGAAAGAACCTTTAGGGAGAGAACAAATCACCAAATGAATAAAACAAATAGATATGATTAAATCACAGTAACTCATGATAGCAACAAAGGCAAAACAAGAACATATTTATGAATAAAGCATCCTTTCAGATGTTAGCAGCTTCTTACCAGAAATTCCGAATAAGATTTCTCATTTATGACAAAAGAGAACAAACAAATGGGTTAGAAACTAGTATTACACATAATCATGTTATCGAACCTAAATGTATAGGACTCGAGACCCATTTTAGAAAAAAAGTTAAAAAGATTTTCATTCATCAAATAAAATCTCTTCTTAATTAATTATGATCTTACAAATAGAGGCATAGAATGAGTAAGAAATCTTAATAATAAGGTTACAAATAGAGACATATGACAGTGATGAGATAAGCCATAACCATAATAGCGTGAGTTGAAACCAAGAAAAGATATGAACAACATTCAGATTGTAGAAGAACAATAACCCATACTACTTACTAAGAAAGATTAGGGATTAGAAATTATCTTCAACCTTAAATCTACCTAAAAACTCAACAACAGTAGGCAGGCAACAACAAATCCAACATAATAGCAGCAAATAAAGACTCCATAACTCATGTTCGATTGAATAACATTTGACTAAAGACCATATTTGATCAAAGCAAAGAACTTGAAGTAGAATCACATACGACAAATAATGGTGACTGAAAGATCAATATAACATTGAGCAAATTTAGTGACTTTGTGTCATGATCCGAATTCGGGTGTGATGACACTCATCTCAATTCACCGAGATAAGTCAGCCTAAAACTCAACGGAAAGTAAATGCGGAAGTAATTGAGATAAAAAAAGGTTTAACTTAGTCAAAAACAAATAAATAATCTTAAAATTCTCCAAGATTGGTTGTCACGTGTACAAGCCACTAATATATTATCAAAGTACGAAAGAAAAATACAGTCACAATGTCTTTGTCTCTAGAATTGGACTAAAATATATTAAAAGAGGAAGTGGTGTACGCTAGATGGATGTAACAACACCTCAACACTCAGGATGATAGCCTCGGAAGTGGTAGAAAACACTAAGAGATCAAGCAGGTCTGGGCTCACAATCTACACAAGTGTAGATGCAAGGGGTGAGTACCAAACAACACGGTACTCAACAAGTGGATAACTAAAACTAAGCAAAGCTTAATAGATACAAGTACCCCTGTCATTCCAACCGAACCTCCTTAACTACAACCTGCATAAAACTAACCCAACTCTACACTCTATACAATAATAATAATACATTCCGTAAATACTCATCAGTAGTCTCATCAAGTGAATCATATCAAGTCAAGTTCAACATACACAGAGCAATAAGTGGTAAACACAAATTCACAATTATCAATAAAATGCGATGCAATGAAATAAGATGATATATGTCTGTCCTATCGGTACACATCCGCTGAATTATAGTTCAAAACCCATGGGGGATATTTCTGTCCATGTTACCTTCCACGGAGCGTGTGGACTGTCCCCTCAATATACATATCCTACCGCAGAGCGTGTGGCCCAACTCTTTTGTTTCATAATACTTGCCACAGAGCGTGTGGCCCGAAACCTTTGTTTCATATCATTTTTAGTCTCAACACAGTATGTCAGAACCAATACAATCAATTTATGTTCATATGATTCACGATAATAACATGACAACAACAATAATTTTTTCCTATCTCACATAAACAGTCATTTCACATGTCCAAAATAAATCCATAATCTCATCACATCAATTACACCAATACGTGTCATTAGATCGCCATTTTATACCCCTCATCTCCATTTTTAAGGTTAATCATACAGTCAATAACCCAGTCCAATTCTCATTACTCTTCAGTGCACATAACACAAAAATACAAACACCTAAAAGCTTAAACTGAGGTTTAGAAATTCACTTACCTCAAATAATCAAGCAATCACTCCGGAACTTGAGCCTCCCCTTTTCGTTGGGCCTCCAAATCAATGTAATCTAGTCAAATAAATAATCACAATAAGATTTCGAAACTAACAACACCCATATTACTATATGTCTAGCCTAGACCAAAAACACTCACTCAAATCTATAGTCGGGTTCCCAATCTTGGCCAATCAACATGACAAGTAATCTTAAATTTCAATCCTAGGCCAAGTCTTAATTATTATTTTTTCCAAATATCATAAACCTAGTGAAATTCATATAATATAACACCCCACATTTAATTACCTATCTCAATATATAAAAGCTTAATCTATTATTTGATAACAAAATAAGAATGACTAAAAAATTAAAGCCACTGGTTAACGAAACCAGTGGCAGCAACTAGGAACAAAGTGCATCTTTCCCTCCACCATGATTACTATATAATATTAATAAATATTATATTGTTCTTTTTCTTTCATCACTCAAATAAAATATGATAATAAAATTTAGCCCTACATCTATTCACTAGCACAATATTTAAGTGTGATTAGCTTTTTACCTGATGCAAGTTTTGTTGCCCAAGTCCTTTCGTAAATATTTTTAATAGCAAAAACTCTAACCAATTCACATGTAATAATGACAATTGTCTAACTTCAATTCGCTATCACCCCATATACATATAAAAATTAGAAGTTGCAGCACGATATTCATAACAGACATTCCGAAACATGAAGCTAAAATACCAAAACTGTATCAATTTATGTAGGAATCCTACGCCCCACCCTTCTATGAATTTTCTTAATTGGATCATCATCATGCCATGAATGACCCACTACTTGTCCTCATAAACTTACAAAACCACCAAAACTTGCAACAACAACTATGCTTTAACGTTGAAATTACCAATTTTCTATCTAACTTAATTAATATAATAATGACAATTGGATTTTCATCTATTCAACATATATTAGCTATAGAAGATTAAACACTAACTACCAATTATTTATTTACCTGAAGATTTTTTTGTTTGCTTCAGTCGACGCCGTTCTCTTCATGTCACGCCCCGGGAGGGTACCCTAGACGTGACCGACACTTGAAAGCCATTTCTGACCTTCAAGTAAACCACCTAACTCAAACATTCCATCATTCAGTCATATACGCTCAAAGGAAGACTCAATTATAACATGTTATATACAACATGGGGGCCGAAGGCCAAACATGTTTAACTCAACAGAATAAACATAATAGGACTCCTCAAAGTAACAGTCCAACCTTTCCACACTCTAGTCTATAAAGCCTCTACCAAAGTCTAGAAGGTGCCAATGACAAGCCCATGGCTACCAACAATCAAGATAAAAGAAACAACAGCAACAAAACTATACAAGGAAACTCAACATCCTCCGGAAACTAGGAGGACTCACCAACTAGCTGGGAGTATAAGTGGATCTTCAATGGAGCGCCGATTGATGATCTCTAGTACTTGTCGCTGCATCATAAAATAATATAGGCCAAATGACGTCAGTACATGGAATGTACGAGTATGTAAAATGGCCGGAGGAAACAAACATCAAGAAAGCATCAATATCAACTCAGGATCTTAACTCATATATATATGCATAACAACTTACTCAAGTGCCCTAAGTCTAACAAGAAATGATTTAGACTGGACCAAATCTCATGCTACTCAACTCAACTGACTTGGAGTGCTATCAATACCTAAATGGAAGTTTCTCTTATCCGACAACCATCACTTATGAGCCAGTGATAGTACAATAATCAGACGTCGTTGCCACGTCCATCCATACCTTGCCAGGGCATAAACTCCTCCCTAATCATGGATTCCATCGATTAGTCAAGTCCTATCATTTTAGGACAAATAAATGGGAAACATCCGACTTTAATGGTTCGATCCCATGGGAAGCATCGGACTTTAACGGTTCCATCCCTACCTACGTTAGCGGCGTAGTTTCGAGGGTTCGAGTACGGACTATACTCTCGCCCGCCTCGGTGATTGATACTCCTCCCATAACTCTATGCTCATAAAACTCCATCCAATCATCTCAAACAAGCCCTCACAGCTAGTTTTATGTGGGACATTGCCAACTCATCAACTTTATTCTCATTTTAACTCAATTAAGTCATAATGGTAAGTTCCATTTAGGACCTCGTCCACTCGTCAATTCTATCCTCCAATTAACTCAATCAAGCCTCAATTAGATAAACATCTTTGACCTCTCCTCAAGACTCATCACAACTCTATGACTTTAGCTCAACAATTCAAGTAGGATAACACATTTAAGGGAATTGACTTAAGCAACATAATCACATGGCTAAAGAGGTCAACAAAACATAATAACAAGTCATCTCCATCAACTCATACTAACATGAAGGTTTTAGGAACTCCTTAGCTCAACAACATCAACACATATAGCATCAAATAAATAAAGGACAAAACTCCTTCAAACATAAACCATACCAAAAAACTCCATTTTCATGAACATCTAACCTCAAAGCAAGAGTAGGGCACATGGGTGGACTCAACCCATGTTTTGGATAGCCTTACATCCTGAGACAAGACTTGAAGAGAACCTTGGTGTTGGGTCTTCAATGGAGGACTCAAATCTTGAAGCTCTTGGAACTATTCTTGTTGGAAATGGAGAAGAAAAAGAAGAGAGAGAGAGAGAAACTCCTAGGGCTTTTCTAGAGAGAGACTGGGGGCTGAAAAATATGATTCCAAAATATTCTAGGGTGATACATATATAATTTAGGACAATTCCCAAATTGCCCCTCCTCAAAAGTTTTGAAAAATAGGCAAAAATGCACCTGGTGCGATAGTGGCACGTCGCGCCATTGCAGCGCCAGGCCGATTATGCCAAAAAAACCTGCATATCGATTAGTGGCGCGTCGCACCAAGGACCAAACTACTGAGGCACATTCTTGGCGCGATAGTGACACATCGCGCCCTTACAGCGCCAAGGCCAATATTTTTCTGGGTTCTAGAAATTTGCTTGTAAAACCCTGCACACCTTATAGTGGCGCGCCGCGCCAGAGCCTAAACTAATGAGGCATGTTTCTAGCATGATAGTGGCGCGTCGCGCCACTACGGCGCCAAGCCCAGTTTCCCAGCAACTGAAACCTAGGCTTGAAAATCGTTACTATGCTAGTTCATCTTAGGATTGTCATATCTTTTGACTCCGAATTCCAAAATTTACGTTCTTGATGGCGTTGGAAAGAAGACTCGACGACCTTTAATTTGATAGGTCGTGGGCCACCCAGATTGTCGTCTTTCAAAAGATAGGGTCATTAGAAGTCGATCCCATATACGAACTCATCCTAAAACTTAGCCACGACGGATCTTTCGGACTTAGCTTGGTCCTAGGGGTCCTTCATGACCCCACATCACCTCCAACACTCTTCAATTTCTCAAGGACTCATCTTAACTCAAGCACATACTTCGAAATAAATACGATGGACCCTACACGTGTACAAGAAAGATCCAAATCTTAAGGAAACATTTTGAGGGGTGTTACATTATCTCCCCCTTGGGATCATTCGTCCTCGAATGATGAGTAACCAGGAAGGGACTCATGGTATAGATCACAATCAAAATTCAGTCATTCAATCAATCAAATTCTCAAACAATTATCAATCAAGACTAAAAATGCACAAATGAATTCATGTCAAGGAAATAGGCATTACCTTCAACATTCTCATCGGTAGGCACGAATAGATGTGGATATTTAGATTTCATAGATTCCTCCTCTTCCCATGTGGCTTCCTCAACAAATTGGTTCCTCCATAGGACCTTGACTGAGGCGACCTCTTTGTTCCTCAATTTCGGATTTGGTGATCAAGAATTTGGACCGGAACCTCATCATAAGATAAGCTATCCTTAATCCCAATGCTATCAATGGGGACTACCAACGAGGGATTGCCCAAGCGCTTTTTCAACATTAAAACGTGGAACACCGGATGAATAGAGGCTAGCTCTGAGGGTAACTCCAATTCATAGGCAACACTCCCAATCCGCCTTAAAATCTGGTAAGGACCAATATATCGAGGACTGAGCTTCCCTTTCCTTTAAAACCTCATGACACCCTTCATGGGTGACACTTTCAAATACACCCAATCACCCACCTCAAACTCCAAGTCTCTCCTCCTCACGTCGGTGTAAGATTTTTGGCGGCTTTGGGCTGTCTTTAGCCTCTCTTGAATAACTCGCACCTTCTTCATGTCTTGATGAACGAAATTGGGCCCAATCAACTTGGCTTTACCAACCTCAAGCCACCCAATAGGCGATCTACACCTCCATCCATACAAGGCTTCATAAGGAGCCATTTGAATGCTTGCATGATAGCTATTGTTAAATGCAAACTCTATGAGAGGTAAGTGTTCATCCCAATTTCCCTTAAAGTCAAGAACATATGCCCTCAATATGTCTTCCAATATCTAGATGGTACGCTCCGCTTGGCCATTTGTGTGGGGATAAAAGGCTGTACTTAAGTTCACCTTCGAACCTAATCCCTTCTGAAAGGATTTCCAAAATTGGAAATTGAATTGGGCTCCTCTGTCTGAGATGATAGACAAAGGGACCCCATGCAATCTGACGATCTCCTGTATGTACAACTTTGCATAATCTTCTGTGGTGTTAGTAGTCTTAACCGCCAAGAAGTGAGCTGATTTTGTCATTCTATCCAGAATCACCCAAATAGAATTGTGTTGCTTTCGGGACCTCGGCAAGCTTGTAATAAAGTCAATGTTGATCATCTCCCAGTTCCATTTTGGAATTTCTATGTTTTGGGCTAAACCACATGGCCTTTGATGCTCAATCTTCACCTGTTGGCAATTCGGGTACTTGGAAATGAATTCCGTAATATCCCTCTTCATCCCACTCCACCAATAGATTTCCCTTAAGTCATGGTACAGTTTTGTAGAGACCGGATGAATAGAGTATCTGGAGCTATGCGCTTCTGTCATAATCCTCCCTCAAATATCATCGACATCAGGTACACACAATCTATCTTGGTACCTCAACACACCATCTCCCCCTTTGGTAAAACCATTTCCTCTTATTTGTGAACAACTCCCTTCAATTTGAGAAGGATGGGATCTTGGTCTTGTTTCTCCTTTACCTCTACCACAAGTGAGGATGTAGACCCATCCTGAAAAGTAACCCCGCCTTCATTGTTCTCTTCCAGACGAACCCCCAATCGGGCTAATCTTTGTACCTCCTTTGCCAATTCCCTCCTTCCCTCATCTACATGGGTAGTGCTACCCATAGACATCCTGCTAAGAGCATCGAAAACAACATTAGCTTTACCTGGATGGTAGAGGATGCTCATGTCGTAGTCCTTGAGTAGCTTGAGCCATCTCCTTTGCCTCTGGTTGAGTTCCCTCTGGCTGAAGACATATTATAAGCTCTTGTGATCGGTGAATACGTCAACATGCACTCCATACAAGTAGTAGCGCCTGATTTTAAGCGCGAATACCACAGCTGCCAGCTTAAGGTCATGAGTTGGGTAATTCCTCTCATGAACCTTAAGTTGTCTTGCAATATAGGCTATCACCTTCCCCCTTTGCATCAACACACAGCCCAACCCAATTTTGGATGCATCACAGTAGACTACAAAGCCCTCTGTTCCATCAGGCAAGGTCAGGACAGGGGCAGTGGTTAGCTTGGCCTTTAGTTTCCTAAAACTCTTTTCACAAGCATCGGACCATTGGAACTTAGCCTTCTTTTAGGTCAGCTTCGTCAATGGTGATGATATGGATGAGAATCCCTTCACAAACCTTCGATAATAGCCGGTCAATCCCAAGAAACTTCTTATCTCTGTCGGGGATGTGGGTCTGGGCCAATTTTTCACAGTTTCAATCTTCTGAGCGTCAACCTGAATACCATCTTCAGATACAATGTGGCCTAGGAAGGACACTGATGTAAGCCAAAATTCACATTTGGAGAACTTTGCATACAATACTTGGTCCCTCAAAGTTTGTAAAACGACTCTAAGATGATAGGCGTGCTCCCCTTCATTCTTGGAGTAGACCAGAATATTATCTATGAATACAATCACAAACATATCAAGATATAGTTTAAACACCCGGTTCATGAGAACCATGAAATCTGCGGGGGCATTTGTCAACCCAAAGGACATGACCAAAAACTCAAAGTGGCCATAACGAGTCCGAAAAGCGGTCTTCGGAATATCACATTCCCTCACCCTCAACTGATGGTAGCCGGATCTCAAGTCTATCTTTGAGAAACAGGTGACACCCTGAAGTTGGTCGAATAAGTCATCTATTCTGGGGAGAGGGTATTTGTTCTTTATAGTGACCTTGTTCAGCTGCCTGTAGTCAATACACATTCTAAGGGACCCATCTTTCTTTTGCACAAATAAGACCGGAGCACCCATGGTGAGACGCTCGGCTTAATGAATCTCTTATCTAGCAAGTCCTTCAACTGCTCCTTCAACTCTTTCAACTCGGCTGGAGCCATTCTATATGAGGGGGATTGAGATAGGCTGGGAATCAGAAAGGATGTCAATCCCTAAGTCGATCTCCCTATTAGGAGGGACTCCAGGCAAATCTTTGGGAAAGACGTCGGGAAACTTATTGACAATCGGGACTGACTCAAGAGGTGGATAATCGACATTACCATCTTTCACTTGGACAATGTGATAGATACACCCTTTTGAGATTAGCTTCCTGGCCCTAAGGTAAGAAATAAACTTACCCTTAGGCATAACAGGACTACCCTTCCACTCTATGACAACCTCATTTGGGAATTTGAACTTAACAAACCGAGTACTACAATCAATAGAGGCATAATAGACATACAACCAGTCTATGCCATAGATCACATCGAAATCAACCATGTCTAACTCAACCAAGTCAGCCAAGGTATCCCTGTGATGAATTAACACAGTGCAATCTCTATGGACTCTCTCAGCTAAGACAGAATCACCGACCAGAGTAGCTACACTAAAAGGCCCAAGAAGACATTCAGAAATTTTATTGAATTTACTAGCCAAATAAGGAGTCACAAAAGATAGGGTGGCACCCGGATCCATCAAAATATAACAATCAAGAGAAGAGACTCGTATCATACCCGTCACGACGTTTGGAGAGTTCTCTTGATCTTGACGACTACCCATGGCATATAGGTGGTTTGTACCTCCGCTCGTACCTGAAGTAGTGCTCCTCTGATTACCTCTAGCCGGTGGTGCGGTGGCAGAATGCTGGACTCTATTTCCCCCGGTTGGACACTCCTTCTAAAAATGGTCTATTTGGCCACATTTATAACAACCAACCCTTCCTGGTCTTCATTCTCCCAAGTGGAGCCTACTACACTTGCTGCATGGTGGCTTCCCCCTCGAACCTTAACTTACACTGGCCTGGGATTGAGAACCCTGGGGTTTGAAATTCTGGCGACTCTGACCCTACCAATCATACCTATTCTGCGGCATAGGTGCACTGGCGGTAGATGAGGCATAGTTGGAAGGCCTCCTCTAGAAGAAGGACATGTTGCCCTTGTTATGCCTCTGCTTATCCTCATGGCCCGCTGATCTTGCCTTCTTGCTCATATGCTCTTCTCTGTCTTTTCTCTTCTCATTCTCCACTTGTTGAGCATACACCATTAATTTGGAAATATCCATGTCCGAGATCAACAATGTTGTTTTGCATTCTTTCTTCACATGCCTCCCTAACCTGGAGACGAACTTCCTCATCCTTGACCTCATACCTGGGATCATTTCTGGGGCATACCTGGACAGTTGGATAAACTTCAGGCCATACTCCTTAACTGTCATGCTTTTCAGTTTCAGATTTACAAATTCCTCCACCTTTGCTTCCCTCAATTCTCGAGGAAAGAAGTGGTCGAGAAAGGCCACCTCAAATTTATCCCACCTAGCAGGTTCAGCATCCTCTCTTCTACCCTGTTCCCATTGGTTATATCAAATATTCGCCACATCTTTGAGTTGATAGGACACCAACTCAACCCCCTCAATTTTCGTAGCATGCATAGCTTTTAGAATTTTCCACATCTCATCAATAAAGTTTTGGGGGTCTTCATCAGCCTTAGAACCTGTGAATGCCGACGGATTCATTCTCAAGAAGTCTCAAATTTTGGCTGCAGCAGACGGCTCTTGGGAACTAGAGCTGGGAGTTGGCGAACTCTGGCTACCATTTCGGGCAGCTATTAATTGAGTGAGCATTGTAATCGCCCTACGAAATTCTGCCTCTGATGTGGGCGCAGGTGGAGTAGCAGGCACTTGAGGTGTCTCTACATATCTCGCAGGTCGGCCTCTAGCCCTTGCTGGGCGTACCTTTGACTGGGGCACCTCTACATTATCAATATTTCTCTGGCTAGCCGTACGTTTAGGAGGCATTATCTATAACGTATGAACGCACGAATTAGAAAGGAAGTTTATAGAGTTTAACTCTATCGCACGAATTTAGAGTATGAAAGAAGTGAAACAATTCCTAAGGTCTTATAGCCTCCTGATTATAGGTGTGGTGCACAACACACCCATAAGCAAAACTCTACTAGACACGACTTCATAAACTCCCTAGGACACTTAAACTATGGGCTCTGATACCATATTTGTCACGTCCCGGGAGGGTACCCTAGACGTGACCGGCACTTGAAAGTCATTTCTGACCTTCAAGCGAACCACCTAACTCAAACATTCCATCATTCAGTCATATATGCTCAAAGGAAGACTCAATTATAACATGTTATATACAACATAGGGGCCGAAGGCCAAACATGTTTAACTCAACAGAATAAACATAATAGGACTCCTTAAAATAACAGTCCAACCTTTCCATACTCTAGTCTATGAAGCCTCTACCAAAGTCTAGAAGGTGCCAATGACAAGCCCATGGCTACCAACAATCAAGAGAAAAGAAACAACAGCAACAAAACTATATAAGGAAACTCAACATCCTCCAGAAATTAGGAGGACTCACCAACTAGCTGGGAGTGTAAGTGGATCTTCAACGGAGCGCCGATTGATGATCTCTAGTACCTGTCGCTGCATCATAAAACGATGCAGGCCAAATGGCGTCAGTACATGAAATGTACAAGTATGTAAAATGGCCAGAGGAAACAAACATCAAAAAAGCATCAATATCAACTCACGATCTCAACTCATATATATATGCATAACAATTCACTCAAGTGCCCTAAGTCTAACAAGAAATGATTTAGACCAGACCAAATCTCATGCCACTCAACTCAACTGACTCGGAGTGCTATCAATACCTAAATGAGAGTTTCTCTTATTCGACAACCATCACTTATGAGCCAGTGATAGTACAACAATCAGACGTCGTTGCCACGTCCGTCCATACCTTGCCAGGGCATGAACGCCTCCCTAATCATGGATTCCATCGATTAGTCAAGTCCTATCATTTAAGGATAAATAAATGGGAAACATCCGACCTATTTTAATAAATAAAGTGGTATAATATATTAACTAAATTAAAAATTTAGTCCATCAATTAAATTAGTTATCTAAAGTTACCCCTCAACTAAATAACCATAATTATCGAATAGTCCAAATAACTCATTAAAATTTTACGGGAAGGGTCTCATATGAAAGGAGGAGGACTCGTTCTCAAAATGACCTAAGGGTCATTACACTTTGTCATATTCTGACCATTTTAGATGAAATAAAAAAATAAGACAACAACACAATTAAAAGAGCAAGGTTCTTTTTTATCCATATTTGATCAATAGGAAGAAAAAGAAAAATGGAAGACAGCAACATTGAGTGGCTAAATGTAGCCAAGAAACGTCTTCAAGAAAATTCAAACACAATATTCAACAAACAAAATAAAATTGGACCTTAATTTTAGGAATGTATAAGCATATGAACACACAACCCATTCTCCATCTTAATTTCAGAAACAATATATATATAAAAATCGAATACATAAAATAAGAAGCTATATGGCAGAGTTAAAACAAAGAAAACTAAAGCTAAACTAGGCTACTGAGAATACACACATCCTGAAGAATACAAGACAAAAAAAATAATTCTTATAAATCAAAGCAGCTAATAACCAAACAATAAACTCTAAATAACAGAAGAATAATTCGGAAAAAATGATAAAATGACAAGAAGGTTACCTAGTTCTGGGCAGCGAACCGGAATGATGGGTTGAGAAGATGATTCCACCGTTGACTTCGACGAAATAGCTGCAAATCAAAGAGATTTTAGCTATTAGACTAAGAACTCCCAAACATTATGGGGTGTTCTCTATTCTAGACCTCCAAATCCCATCCTAAAAACCTATTTTTATGGTAAAAATCTTGTACCCACCTTCCACTCAATGGAAATAAATAAACAATTTATAGCCAAAAATAGGGATTGAATTTCAAAAAAAGCCGTTTGAGAGAGGGGGAAAATCTTCTTTAAGATCTTGTTTGAATTCAAAATTCCACAGATTAAGAAAAGTAAGAGGAAAAGGTTGATAAAGGGATGGGATTACCTGCTCCCATATTGACTTGAGGGTGATGAATGACCTTGGAATCTTGCGGATTTTGGGGGATTTTGTAGGGAAAGAGTTTCTGGTGTTGTTTGTTGTTGAATGAAGGAAGAAGAGAATAGAGGAGTACAAACGATTTTGGATTTGGGAATAAGGAGATTGGGTCGGGTTTCAGGTAATTTTGGGCTAGGAAATTGGGCTACTTTAGTTGAAATGTTAATGAAAATTAAAGGGGTTAAGCGACCTGGTCCTTATTCTCTTCGACAATTAAAATGATTCGGTTTAAAATGATTTGATAAAACGGAAATGCGACAAACTTAAACTCAATTACTTATTTAAGCTTCTTAACTTTGACAACACAAAATAATTATTTTGAAATAAAAGATTATTTATTAATTAGATAGTTTTAAACGAAATAAAATAAAATAAAATGCATAATTAACTTAAATTTTATTTTTGATAAAACAATAATTCCAAATTTTATTAAAGTAATAAATACATAATTTAATAAATATATAGAGATATATTTTATAGGAAAAATGGCAAAGTTGTCTTGAAAACGATCTCAAAAGTATTTTTGATTTTTAAAAATAATTATGTCAAATTGTTGGAAATTAAAGAAGCTTAAAAATTAACTAAATTGTGGAGGGCCAAAATTGGGTGTCAACAAATAGTCATGAATTTCATTTTATTGTATTAAAGTGATTAAGTTATTCTTTTAAGAAAAAGTAATTCAATTTTATATAAGTACTTTTAATTGTTTTTTTGTAACCAAAAAGTAATTCAAACTTTACTAATTGTTTTTTGTAACTAAATTATTAATGTCCAGATATTTATTTATCGAATTTAATTTATATACAATAAACACCGTCTGATTTAAAAATACTTGTGCATTGGATTTAAAAATATTTATTTTGACTTTTAAGGATTGTTTTAGATTACTTCACTAAACAACAATTACATGAGTAAATTCATTTTGGTAATGCAATTTAGTAAATATATTTTGGCTTAATCATTAATTATTTGGAATATCTATGATGTTATTGATCACGGAGGTAAAATGTTCCATATTAAAAGGTTCTCTAATTTATTATTTTTCAATAATATCGATAGTTTGGTTCTTAGACTAATGATATTGAATTATCATTGTAATAAAATATTGTAACAATGCATCACTATCACTATTTTTTTCCTTGAAATTTCACACCGAAAAAATGTTCATCAGTTATTTTTTCATTGAAATTTCTCTTTTTTTATACTATGTAGCTTAATATTTCTCTTTTACCGTTATTTAGTTGGACCAAATATCCCTTATTGACACGAAAAGTAACAGGGAATAATTAGAATACTAGCTGGAAGTTGGTTACGAAACATAACAGAGCATAATTAGAATATTAATTGGAAGTTGGTTATGAACTTGCATGCATACATACTTATTTTAGTGTAGTATTCCTAAAATACAAAAACTGATTACTTTCACATATTAATATAATTATTTATAATAGTTGTATTAATTCAAGTTAATAAAATGTTATAATGACCTTGAGGGTTATTTTTAAAAATTTATGTGAAATTACCATTTTGTAATGACCCTTCGTTTGCTTTCCGAAGTTTCCGGTCTAATCCCGAGGCCCGTTGTGGAATTTTGCTTAAAATGGCATTGGATGTGGAACCCACTTTTCATTCAAATGAACTCGTATGAGAATTTCAAATGTGTCATTGAGTCTGGAACATCGAAATTAGTGGAGTATCATATCTGATTTATTTTTATCAGATTCTGAACGAATTTTGAAGGTCCGTTCGGAGACTTTAAAATGTAATAAAAGATGAAAATCTGGTGCGTAGTGCATATTTTTTTCATCTTTTCTCTCAACTTTGAACTCCAATTTCTTGAGTTTTTCAAGTCCAAATCTAGCGATTCAAGAGGCTATCTTCAAGAGAATTTCATGGGGAGTTCATTGGTGAGCTCAGAATCTTGATTAGAAGTTTCGTTGGAGGAATCCAGTGGTGAGCTCAGAAACTTGATTAGAAGCTTCGTGTGAGTGGGTTGTCATCCCGGGCGTTAAATTCGACAGTTACTTGACCGGTAGAGGTGTTCGAGTGCGGTTTCAGTAATTGAGGTAGGTTTGACTATCCTTCTTTGGTACTGAGATGAGATAATTAGTCATTCATATGTTATAGACTTTGGGATGGGGTTGTAGTATGACTTGAGACTGTTATTTATATTATGATGCCTATGTGGGGGCTTATTTATTACTGTGCTGTCGTGGGGGGCTTAATTATATCACATAGCCCATATGGGGCCCTTATTTGCTTTAAGAGCATGTGATTCATGATTTCCCTTTGAAAGAGGCTTGAGGATATTATTTAACTTGTGATGTCTGTCTGAGGGGTTGAGTTGGGGGTTTTGAGCATACTTGAGAACCGTAATGATTCAAAAAAAAGGGTGAATATTTATTTCAAATACAATTTTTTCCCATGCTTATCTATTGAGGGTGTAAATCATGTTGAGGTTAATTTTTTGAGAACTTGAAACCTTATATTACATGTTGAGTTGAATATTGACTTCATGCCAAATGTATTTTGATGCATTCATCCTCATTCATCATATCACGAAACACGGAAAATATGGAAATTCTTTTTGAGAAAGAAAATGAAACACCTTTAAATCTTTGTATCTTGAGTCCCTAACTGAGGCAGTTTTACGACAGGGTAATGGATACATTGTGATCTCTTGACTCCGAGGAGATGGCAAGGATGATGAGATATTATGATTAAAGTATATGGTCTGTGAGACCCCCATGGGTCCTATTTGGTAGCACAGCTCAACAGGTGTATACGATAGGTTGTGCGACAGTCTTGATTCCACTGTACCACCACATCATTGTATCATCATATTGCATTGCACTGCATCAATATCTGTATTATTTGACTTATCTAGTTAATTGTGATAATGAGTTGATATTATGGCTTTACTTTAATCGCGCTATTATATATATAAACTAGCGGCATCGATACCGAAGTGGGACTTTTCTGTATGCAGGTGGAAGAGTTCCTTAGTTTATTTCATAGGTTTGATTAATTCCTTATTCTCAGTCGGCTAAAACCTACTGAGTACATGTGTATTGTACTCACCGCTACTTCTGTGTCCCTTTTGATGCAGATACTAGTCAGGGTACCTCACATGGCATCTCATATTCTAGCAGATTATGTATTCTCATATTAGTGGTGAGTTTTCGGGATTCCAATTGTCACTAGTCTATCTATAATTCTCAGTCTTTTGTATTATTTAGAGACTTATGCTGTATCTTCAGACTCGAACCTTTTATTAGATGCCTTTTATACTTATGACACCAGGTTTTGGGATAATTTCATTGTTGTCCGTTTATTGTGTTTAACAGTGGCCTGTCTACCCTTTTGGAGTCTCATATGGTTTTATTTTTAGGCTTACACATTGGGATGAGATTTTGGATATGTGCCATGACCTCAATTTTTGGGCTCATAACACCCACCCTCACCCCACCCCAATATAACTATATAACTAAACCTCTTCTTCATCATTTAGTATCAAATATTTCGTCTAAGTCTCTAGAGTTGTATTGTTTTCTTTTGAATTAAAATTATGCATGGTTCAAGAAAATAGTACTTATGGTGTTTGTTGTGAGTTCAATGATCAATGTCGATCGTCATCGTCGAAAAAAATGAATTCCTCTTGTTGTGTTACACATGAATGTTTACCTTAGTCAATAGAGGAAATTAATGCAATTTCTTTAGAAGACGAAGAGGAAGAAGTAGAATTGAAGAGGCAAAAACATGGAGATTTGATTGATTATTATATAAAACGACATAAAGAGAAAGAAGAAGAATTAAAGAGGCGTGAAGAGTTGATTCAAAATGTGAAGTAAAAGAGAAAGAATGAAGTTTGTGTTGATGCTATTGAACACTTATATTACCTTATTCCTACGGGTAAGAGAAGAAAAATAAAAACAAAGTCGAAGTATAGAGTTTGTGCCTTAACTTCCTTGAAAAAGGAAAACAATAAGTTGAAAATAGTTCTTAAAGAAAAGGAGCCAATTCAAGATTTCGACTTTCCAGGAATCATAAAGGTTGAATGTTTATTGAAAAACGTACATGGGGATTTGGAAAATATCAAGAAGAGTGTGATTACCACAGATCCAATGGATAAAGAAAGAAATCTAAAGATTGAATCTTTCTTGAAAAGGGAAAACAAGAAGTTAAAAATAGTTCGTAAAAGAAAGGAGCTAATTCAAAATTTTGGGGTTCTAGGTATCATAAAGGTTGAATCTTTTTTGAAAAATGTACGTGGGGATTTGATGAAAATTCAAGAATTGGAGAAGTAAAAAACCCCAAAGATTGAATCTTTCATGAAAAGCAAAAAAATCAAGAAAATGGTTCAAAACAAAAACCCAAACAGAGTTTCACATGCTGTTTTGCCAGAGGAGTTCAAGAACAAGATTCCAGAATTAGGGGTTTCAATATCTGAAGTGTCATTAGTGACTGAGAAGCAACTTTTTATTACAGATTTAAGTGACAAACATATGTGTTTATCGATACAAGTGAAGCAAGTGCTTAATGTTGATGAATTCTTCACTCCACAAGAGAAACATATTTTGGATACAAGAGACAGTTGCAACAGAAGGTCACAAATAAATTTCAATTTGGTTGAGCCATCACTTAAAGTATGCAACATTCATTTGGCTAAGTGTCCAATGAATTCATGTTGTAGTTATGTGTTGTTGAATGACTGGATGTCAGTGTGCAAAAGAAATGATCTCAAGGTTAATAGGATGGTCCAGTTATGGTATTTTCGTAATGACTCGAATCTATGGATGGCACTTGTTGTGGTTCCTCCAGTTATGGTACTTCATCTCAATGAATATTCACTTTAGATTGCTTAGTCCATCTCATTATTAATTCATTGTTAAAACAATTTGATTATAAGAATTTTTGTCAATAATGATAGGCTAAAGTTTGGACATGTCTAATTATTATAACTACATTTAGTGTAGGTGTAGTTTGACATGATTAGTACTTATAATAGCTTTCGTTTTTATACTAGTTAGTACAATTGTTCACTTGCACTACTTGTGTAAGTGATAGTGCTATAATAAACTTCTATTGTTTAACATGTTTTTAGTCTTGACTCTTTTCCTTTTTTGTTGAAAATTTTTGATTAAATATTTTCTTGTGTAGTTTTCTCTACTTAGTGTTGATGGTAGAAAAAATTGTTTTGTTACCTTGCATTTGTTTTTTGTTAGAGTGGGTAAAAAGAGCCATACTGATTGGGGAATGTTTCAGTGGTTTCGTTGTATGGACTTGGCATCCTCTCCTCATGATCTAGCTTTTGAGGTTGAGTCAGGCCCAAGTGTCATATTTGTACGTGGTATCAAAGTCAGGTTCATCCCTATGGGCTTACGGTATACACTCTAGTTGGGCCTGGATATGAAAAGGGTGTTAAAGTGGGTAAAAAATCTCAAAGGATTGGTGGTCTCCTTAAATCCACTTGGGCAATCCCCCTCGTGAGCTAGCTTTTGGAGTTGATTTAGGCCCATGTGTTATATCTTTTCATTTTCCATATGTGTTCAATTATCGATGGATGCCATGACTAATTATAATGATCAGAGCCATCATTAATTATGATTAAAAATAAATTCGCAAGAATTTGACTTGACTAGGTCCCACTACCCCACCAGAGCGGGATGATTCCGTTGGGGCGTGCCACTAGAGAAAGAATAAGGCCGTTAGAGCGGGAAGTCGTGTGACAGAACTTAAGTCGCGAATTTTCTTATTTTCCCCACTTCTCCCAAGTGGAGGTTAGAGGCGAGAGTTTCTACAAAACCGTCCAAAAAGGCTGCTCTTGAATGAATAAGAGAAGATGAGGGAATCTCAGCTTTTGGAAAGCTTCAACCCATGGAATTCAATTTGGTCTTGTCCGTGGAATATTTGGAACCAATAATTTCAGCAGTGTTATCTCTCCTCGAATGGTTGGCGCCCAGGTAGGCTAGGATTCTCTTTTCTAAGTAGTAAACCTATACCTACAGTGTAATATAAAAGGAAAGTTAATGAGAATTCACATACTAAGTTGTGGGTCATGGTTACGAGTAGAAATCCGGTTGTGATAGGGTCAAATTCGAATGTGACTTGGGTAGAAATATGCTGCAGTGAATTGAGAAGTTACTGATTGTGATGTTTTTGTATGCAGCTGGTTAATCTATATCGAGCATAGAATCTCGTACAAAAAAGTAAAACTAGTAGATTTTAAGGTCAGACTTGTAAGGTTTGGTAGTGTGGACATTGACTATTTTTGAAATTGTCTTAAATGTGTAATTTAGTTACTTATGATATGCCTAAACGTGTACAGATAAGGGTAACAGGTTAGTCCTTATATAAATAAGCA
Organism: Solanum dulcamara; assembly: GCF_947179165.1. Lineage (NCBI taxonomy): Eukaryota > Viridiplantae > Streptophyta > Magnoliopsida > Solanales > Solanaceae > Solanum > Solanum dulcamara. The sequence continues at coordinate 5,212,766 of NC_077241.1, read as the reverse complement.
CTTGCTGGCCTATTTTTGTGATGAACTTATTTTTGGTGATATAATTATTATGAATAATGAATGTAATTGTGAATTTGGTATGTTTGGATCAAGTGTCACATTCCGACACGTATGTGGATTGGGTGTCATGTTTTGACACGCATTTGGATTGGGTGTCACATTTCGACACATTCTTGGATTGGGTGTCAATTTCTGACACAAATATGATGAATTGGGTTCCCTAAGTGGGCCAAGTAGGTGTGTGTGGATGGTCCCAGGAGAGGACCTAATGATATATGTATTTTCATGTAATAATAAGTTTTGTGGTAGATGACCCATGTACTAAGAACTATAAATGAACTCTTGAATTGTGGTCTGCTAGATATAGAGAATTATGATCATCAATACACTTATTGGTGAGTAAGAGGATGGGTCCTTTTAGGCCTGGATATGATATATATGGTCTAATCGTATTCTATATCGCTTATACACTTAGATTAGAAGTTGAGGTTTCTAGTTGCCAGAGAGTATTACCATTGTGATTTTCATGAATAACCGAGGTAGGGATAGTGGCTATCTAGAACTTAAGTGAGTTGGTGAGTGTGATTATGAGATGGATATGCCTTATGTTGTGAGACAATTAGACCAACTAGTGAGAGTTGGGAGAAATCATTGAATGGTTAAGGTTGCTAGTTGGTGACTATTGAGGTGATAAAATAACAGTAAGATGGGTACCTAACCCACAGGTTTAAGTTATGACTAGGGTGGTAGTGGAACCGTGTTGTTTAGGGTGGTGAATAACCTAAGGGTAAGAATAAGGACTGTACTTATTGGGATGGGTGACTAAATTGAGGAAGTTCAAGTAGATATCTCTTATTTCTCTGTTCATATATTATGCAGTGGGTATCAGATTGAATGATTATACCTACCAGTACGTGTCATTTGTACTGATACTACTCTTGCTATGCCACTTGGCATAGCTTGTTTGCAGGGTCAGTTATGTCTCTTAGGTGAAGACGAAGGCGATCCTCCAATAGCTTCTATTTTTCCTTTATCTTGGTGGAAGCTGGGTCATTGGTATTTTATTTTATTTCTACTCTTAGTAGCTCTTGTACCTGTTTATACTAGTATCCTTGGGGGATTTTATATAATTGTATAAGCTCATCTTTAATAGAGTTTTCTTTAGAAATTTTGGTTTAATTATTCAAGTTTGTTTTAAATTCTGCAACTGTTCTTATAGAAGGGGTTAAGGGTTCTCCTACTTAGGGTGTATAGTGGGTGCCTGTACGGCCCGGTGGGTTGGGTCATGATAATTTGGTATCAGATCCCAGGTTATCGGTCTCCCAATACAAGAGCGAGTATGGAATAGACTCCTACGGATTGGTGTGTTGACGTCTACATCTAATCTTCAAAATGCTATGAAGCATTTTAGGAACTAGTTCCATTCCTTCTCTCTTATTCGTACGGTCTGTCGCTTGTGGTATGGGTTGAGTCTAATTGGTATCTCTGGATTCCAATTAGTATCTCAACGAGGTAATCTGAATACCGTTGTCATGGCTAAAGGAACATAAGCAAGGAAATTGGAACCAAGAAGGTTCTAATTGGTATCTTGCCTTAGAGGCAGTGAGAATGCATATATGATCAATTAATGGTCATCTATGGAGAGAACTAAATTACTTTACTTGCTTGAGTTATGGAGTTGAACATTTGATTATGTGCATAGTGACTCCTGATTTAAAATGTGAAATACCCTTGCTTGTGTGTTAAATTTGTGTGGTATATGTTTTCTAATAAATTATATGAACTAGATGTCAAGGAGGAGTCATAACTGTATTATGTGCTTTGAATTGTGTAAGACCCAAGACTATTAAGGGATGAGTCCTAATGTGTTGAATGATATACTCATGTGAGGGAATGCAGCCTGTAAATGATGCATGGACTTAACCCGTGGGGACTGTGGAGAAACTCTAGTTTCAGGGAAGTTGGAATTTTGTTTGAAAGCAAGTAAGAAAAAGATCTAGTGTTGTACACTGGTCTAATGGTGGTCACGAAAGATCCTCAGCATATTTCATAACTGAGCTAAAACAAGGTATTGCTGAATTATGTCTATTTGATATAATGGCTTGAACCAGTGGCTTGAGTTAATGAGAATTTAATGTCACAAGTTGGTTTAAATGATGCCTTGTTTATCTTGATGTCCTTGGTTTTAAGGGGAGCGATAATCCCCTATATATAGTGGTGGGTTCGACTCTGGGACAGGCCACGTCAAAATTCTTGTGGAAAAAGGAGTTAGAGGGGTTGAGTTTAACCTTAGGAGTCTAAGGGGGAATAGAGGGCAGGAAATATGCCCAAGATAATTCTCTAAAGCTACTGTCTCGATGAATCCCACACCAGCGGGCATACCCGGCCAGAGTGGACCCGCCAGAGCAGGAATTATCCAGCCAGAGTGGGATCTCGCGAGACAGAATACTCAGAAAGAGGTTCCTTATTTTTGGCATTGATCTTTTAAGCGCAATGGTTAGCTCTAAGGTTGTGTAGTGATCGACTAAGACCGAATAGCCATAAAAAGGTAGTGATAATATGTATGGAGATGTGAAGGAACTAAAAAACATTCGGTGCTTACAAATTTAAGGGAAATAGTAAAGGAAAGAGATAAATTGTTTGTTCCTTACCCAAACGGGACAACCTAATCAAATAATAAATCCTAACGGGGGCGAGAGGGAGTGTCGACATCTGAATCTAGGTCCTCCGGGGGGTACTCTCCTGCCGAGGCCTCATTCAGGAAGGGGAAATTGCGAAAATCATCAGGTTCCAATCTGGGCAATTCCCTCTGGGGAGCGACACTGGAGAAGATGACATTGATAGTCTTCCACATCTTCATCATGAGGCGGTCCCTCTCTATGCTCTTCCTCCTCTCCCACCGCAGCTGACGACGAAGCATCTCCACCTCCATGACAGTAGCTGGTGGCACTGGAGAAGGGGTCTGGGCAAAGTGGCCTCCTAGTATCCTCTGAACCGCGGCTAAGTCCTCCTCCAAGAGAGGGTCAACTGGTGGCTGTGACTGAGTGAGAGGGGCATCATCCTCGTACTCGTCATCGTCCTCTACTACTGCTGACCGACTGCTCTCGACCCCATCAGTCCTCCCCTTCTTTGGTATCCTAGAGGAGGCACTATGAATGAATGGATACCTATTTCAAATAGTACATTCGACTTAGTCCTTCAGACGAGTAAACTATGCAAAACTACAAATGTCAAAATGTTCGGAAGAACTTGCATCACTGACTATGACATCCTGATTGTGTATGCAACAGATTACAGTTATCACTTACATGATACTCATTGGGTCACTTTGAAGTGTAGAAGGAAGAAGATCACAGAAAAGCTTCGGATCTCCAGGAAAAGAACCTATACAAAACAGTTAAAGAATTAACATAAGGATGCAGCAAAAAACTTGATAGAAGGACATGTTTCTTCTAGTATTTGGATCACTTCTTGAATTAGTAGAAGAAGGTGTTGAAGTATCAAAAGGAGCAAATTTGGTGATAGCAGGCTGCATCAACTGGTGACATAGTGGATGGACAAAAGGCGCGGAGCGAGAAGCAGCACGTGTAGATGAGATCTTTCCAGATTTGGAGATGACATGTACAGTACAGAAATCAGGAGCCCCTTTTGACACACCTCCTGGTATGTCTTCTTGCTTTAAATCTGCAATGTAGAAAGATCCACAGATTCAAAGCCAAGTTTGTAGCATACATATGCATTAATATCGACATATTCCTATGGTGAGTCTAGAAAGATTGTAATATTCGAGGGTCTTAAATTGAAAAGACATATCTATTCGTGAAAGAGTATGACTTTTCATAAGGAAAATCTGCAGTATACTAGGCTTTGTTGGATACTATGTACAGAGTCATACCTGAGAGACCGCCTCTCGTTGAAGCACCAACAATCAATACCTCTACTCCTGTTCGATTCACATATTCAACGATTGCCTTGGCTACATCCGTGTCATCTAACACAACATCATAACATTGTATCTGTTTTTTAAGTATTAGAAGAACCAAAGTTAGAACTGCGAAAGCTGAAAGGAAATAATTAGCAGGACTTGAAAAATTTTATGAAATGTTTATTATACTTTTCACATAGTTATAGACGAATTCATCAAAGGTTTTGAGTTACTAACATCTTTCCGTGTACAAAATACTCGAAAAGGAAGAAACAAATCCTTTGTCTGCGGATCCAATTGAATATTTTCCGATCCACCTTCATTAGAATTCTGGTTTGTTTCTGAAATGTAAAATGTACACAGTTAATTATGCAATTATGTGATTTTACGCTAATTAGAACAACATTATGAAGTAGAAAAATCTCTCAAAAATCAGATTTGGATTAACCATTTCAGCACAAACAAATAACTAGCTTAACTTTTGGTATGCCAATATCATTAGTCAAGTAAGATACAGCTCTAACACAAGGAAATCAAACAAAAAAAAGATTGATACAAGTCTAATAAGTTTTGACATGTGAAGTACCGATGGATGTGGCCTACTAGTTGATAAAGTAGGATTAAAACAAGGGGAGGCCAGGGTTCCAGCCCCGAAGGAAACAAAAAATGATTTCTTTCCATTTGCCTAAGCAACAATTAACTCTTAACTTTGTTCCAACCAATGCCATGAACTCCTATCTCTAACACAAGCAAATTAGACAAAATGATTGATATTTGTCCAATAAGCTTTCGACATGTGAATGTATCCATGGTTGTGGCCTACTAGTTAATGAAGTAAGATGAAGTCCAAGGGAGAAGAGTGTTCAAATCTCGTCAGAGACAAAAAACACTAATTGATTTCATTTCATCTACCTACGTCTTGATGGACAAAGTTATCCAGTATGCAATCACGTTTTGTTAGTTTTGACGTTGCAAATATGCTTGCTACAATAACTAGCATAGATTTGACTAACATGTAAATCATTCATCGCGCTTAAATTTTTGCACCTTTAAGCTACAACATCAAAAACTTATCCAGCATCAACAACATTTTCAGCACAACTTGAAGTTGATTCCTGCGTCTATTTATGCTAGACATCATGGGAGCCCAAAATATGTATAACCTACTTAATATTTTCATTTTGAATTGTACAAGTGACCATTCTACAACATCAATATACACAAACAAATACCATAACTATATATCTAGTACCCGTGATGACGGGAGGGAAGATATATTCAATGAAATAGTCCTTAATATCTTCATTTTGATTTGTACAAGTGACCATTCTACAACATAAACATGCATAAGCAAATACCATAACTATCTGGTACTCGTGTTAATGGAAGGTAGCACGTATTCAATCAAAACATACACATTCTACAACATCAACATGCACAAACAAATACCATAACTATTTGGTACTCGTGCGGATGAGAGGTAACACGTATTCAATCGAATAGTCTGCCTAACCATACACATTCTACAACGTCAACATGCACAAACAAATACCACCACTACCAAGTGCCCGTGCTGATGGGAGGTAACATGTATTCAATCAAATAGTCCGCCTAAACATACACATTCTACAACATCAACATGCACAAATGTATACCATAACTATCTGGTACCCATGCTGATGAGAGGTAATTTGTATTCAATGAAATACTCCGCCTAAACATACACATTCTACTTATTTTGATTTGTAAAAGTGGTCATTCTACAACATGAACATGCACAAACAAATTCCAAAGTCACCCGATACCTGTATTTGTAGGAGGTAGCAGGTATTTCATGGGATAGTCGAGGTCCATGCAAGCTGGTGGTCGGACATCACTGTTATTAAAATAACATAACATGCAGAAACAAACAAATACAAGAGAGAAAGATTAGAAGAATTACTTGTAGAAGGGGATTGAGAGGAATTGGAAGATTGTTTAAGTTTGACATGGATCAAAAGAACAGTTTGTCCTCTGGCTAATAGATGATCAACAGTCCATTTCAAAGCACTTTGGCTTCCTCTATCTTTATCTATTGACACTGCTATTAATTTATTTGGTAGTGGCATTCTTTCTCCATTCATATTTGGTGGTGAAGGCCCCATTTTTTCACTTACAAGAATTTTACTCCCAAAAAATTCATATGTTTTTAAGAATTGTCCAATTCTAACACATTTGTCTCTTTTTTTGTTTGAAATCTAATAAATTGTTGTTGTGGCTTTTTGTTTCTAATTCTATGTTCAACCCATTGTAGGATGTATTGATTCTTGAAAATTTATGATGACAAAATCATAGAATTGAAAATCTCCAAAAAAGGTGACAGTTTAATTTGATATGTTCTTTAATTCACCATAGAGAAGAAAGATATGATTTTTAGTGATAAACCGTTTTAGAGAATTTGAGGGGAGCTCCATCTTTGGTGGATACTTAATTGGTTTTGTGTAATAGTAACCACTGTTAGTATTAATTATTATAATAAACTTCTAGTTTCAACTATAATTCCAATAGTTCTTCTAATATTTGAGCAATATATTTAATATTTAATTAATTCAAATATGAATTTATTATCCCTTTGCTTGTGAATTTCATAAATTTAATAAAATTATTTGTTGTTCCACCATTTGATTATCACATGTGTTTTATTAAATATTGTTTTATTAATTCATATATTTGAAGGTAATAAAATTTTATAAAATAATCAAAATACAATATTTTTCTTTTAATAGAAGAACCAAAATAATTAATTGAGACCAAAATCAAGAAAATTTACCAATAAGTGAGGAATAGAAATGCTATTATCCTATAAAAAAAATTAAATTATATATGCTACACTCTGTTTGGATCATTGTTACTCATTGTTTCATAATGTACTAAAATGTGTTATGTTATATATTGTATTGTACAAATTTATAGATATAATGTTTTGATAGATTGTATCGTGTGTTGTTGTTTAATAACATTTTTATTATTCGATATCGTTCTGTATTGTACTTGATAAATTTATTAAAATGTCCTAAACTATTGTAATTATTAATCAAATTAATTTAACACGACTTCTTTCTGCTAACTTGTCACACATTACGCCTTGTAAATATATTAAGTTATTGAACGACTTTTCATTATAAAAATTTATTTAGCTACAATTAAACTTGAGTGATAATTAATCCAATCATCTTGCATGTCTGCAAAACATGAATTTTATTTATTTACAATAAATATCGCCCGACCTGAAATAATCACATAAATTTTAAAGGTTAGAATAGATAAGTACACAGAGTGGTTAATTATTTATTGTAATCTGAAATAATCCCAGAAATTTTATTTATTTACAATAAATAATTAATCACTCTTTGAACTTATCTATTCCGACCTTTAAGAATTATTTCAAATTACTTCACTCTATATAAGATGTTGAATAATTTCATGGGATATCTATCACCAGATAACTCTATCCATCAAACTAGAACAAATAATAATAAATCGCCAAGCAAAAGGTTAGTTGAGTTTGCCTAATTATTATACAAAATGCTTTATTTGTTTTCTAATTTGTAGTAATATATATTCTGTGATATTTAGGCAAGATGAAGCTGTGATTTTTTTGGTTACAAATCAAAGATAGTGGTGTGATATATTGTTATGTTATTAATTTGTGTAATGTTGAAGACCTTTTCATTATAGAATGTAGTTTAATGAATATGTACCATTGAAACATGAATTTAATTTATATACAAAAAATATCGTCTAATTTCGAAATAATCTATGCATTGGGTTGTATAACAAGGATTACATTGAAATTCTATCTTTTCATTCTTTGAATTTATCTATTCCTTCAATCTTTAAGGATTGTTCCAGATTACTTCAATTAACGATAATTACATGGACAATTAAATTATTTTTGATAAATATTTATTTTTTTGATTTAATGTCACGATCCAATTTCGGGTGTGATGACACCTGTCCTTTCCCACCGGACAAGTCAGCCTAAATCCCAACAATTCTATAAATAAAGAGGAAACAGTCGAAATAGGTAAATAATAATCAAAAACGGAAGTCTGTCAACTTAAAATTACCCCTAAATATTGGTTGTCACATGTACAAGCCGCTAAAGAAAGTAAAATTGAAATCAAAGTACAAGTCTCATTATGTCTTCAACTCTCAAACAGAGTAAAACATAAAAATACAGGAAGTATGAGAGTTCGCTGGATATTAATGGCTACCTCTCTCAACTCCCAGAAGCCTCAAATAATCAAGAAAAGAACAGTGATCAAAGTCCAGGCACGGAACCTACACAAGTGTAGAAGCAAGGGTGAGTACCAAACAACGCGGTACCCAACAAGCTAACTAGAAAAACTAAGTAATTCTAAAAGAATACACGAACTCCGTTTCCAATCCAACCGAACCTCCAGACTACAACCTGCACAGAAATCAGCCCAACCTAACAGTTCATACTACACAATTCAATAAGATATCGATCACAGCTCAATATCACAAGATGTATCATACAAGTACTCACAAGTCACAAACAAACATCAAATTATCAACACAGATATGCAGAATATGTATATGCACATTTAATGATCATGCATGTGTGCAATTGCCGGCAAAGACCTCGGCATGATAAACTTTGATCAAAAATGACCTTATCCTCATAATCTCTGACTGATAGTGACCTCAGTCCCACAACCTCGATAGAAATAACCTCGGCAATGTAATCTCTGACGAAAGTGACCTCAGTCCCACAACCTCGCCGGAAATGACTTCGACCATATGATCTCGCCGGAAATGATCTCGGAAATGTAATCTCACCGAAAATGACCTTGGCAATGTAATCTCGCCAAAAATGGCCTCGACAATGTAATCTCACTGAAAATGACCTCGGCGCATCAATCTCTCACCAGAAATGACCTTGACAATATAATCTCACCGAAAATGACCTCGGTCTCACAATCATATACCTCTCATCACAGTGTTTCAGAACCAATGCAACAATATGCTCACATAAGTAATGAGGAATAATCAATTCACCCAAATCACATTCACAATTAGACTACCAAGTATTTCATCAAATACACATAGATATTTAGATTACATCATGTAAGTTTCAATACTCACCAATATCACACATCATATTTTATTAACCCCATCGATTCATTTTTAGATTAATTCATATCACAATTAAACTCGTAACCTCATCCCCATTACACCCCAACACATATACAATGGGATATTCAGAAATTCGAAGAGATTTACGGAGTTTTAAGAGTCCACTTGCCTTAGCCAAGATGCAATCAATCAATCCACGCGTGCCTTGCCCTTCCGATTATACTCCAAATCTCCACAATCTATTCAAGTATTGATTCACAATCAGAAACTAACTCCAACGATTCTAAGAACGTGAAATTCGGTGAAAAAGGGGTCAAAGGCTCAAAATTTAACTTCACAAAATAGGGGTTTAAATTCGGAAATTTTTGGATGAAATTGTTCCTCTTAGTCTTAGGAACCCAACAGCGAAAACCGTTTAAAAAACCCAGCCCAAATCAAGTTACAATCAATGATTTAAGATTTTTTTTCAAGTTCTTGAAAAAAAGGCTATTTTCACCCATTCAAATCCCTAAATACATGTTAGAATCATAATTAATCAATGGGAAATGACGAAGTAGGGTCAAAATAACTTACCCAATGAAATCCCACGATAACTCCTTCTCCAAATCACCACAACCGAGCTCCAAAGTTCAAAAATAGAGAAAATAGCTTAAACCTCGGCCAAAACCCCTCTCAGATGTTGCTTAAGCGACAGGGGTTTGCTTAAGCGGACCATTGCTTTTGCGGGATTTGGGTTGCCTTTGCGACCTCTGCCCCTTCGCTACAGCGACCACTTTGGTTGCTTTTGCGATCCTTCACAAAACCAAGACCTTCGCTTTTGCGACAGGGGGTTCGATTAAGTGGAGGTTGCTTTTGCGATACCCTCTTCGCTTAAGCGAAGGCACTAGAACCAGCAACTCTTTCAAGTCTCAAAGTTTCCGATTTGATCCTTGGGATTCGTTTGGGATCCTGTATATTCAAAACATATATGTATCCCAACTAAACTCGACATTTTAAATTCATCGGATCCATCAAAATTCAATTTCGAGGCCTCTTTGACCTGAAAACCAAAGTCGTAACTAACCCAATATTATGCCTCAAAAGACCAAAACGCCCTAGGAGCTTCCAAAAATTATATAGGAACTCTCCGTAGGCCTAAAATCACCGTCCAAAGCCAACTGAGTTGTTGGAATTCAATTTCAAGTATCCGATCCCCAAATATTGACCAAAGTCAAATCTATGGAAAAAAACTCAACTATTTCCATCTTAACCCCTCAAATCCATGATATGACCCCAAATGCGATTTCGTCAACTCTCCTAGATCAATTTCAACATTTCAAAACTGATAAAATCAATAGAATTCCATTCTAAGACTCAAAACTCCGAACGACTTGACATACCACTTTTGAGTCATTGTAAATCTTTAAAACTCAAAATTTACCAAATATGTCAACTTTTTCAAGAAAACTATGGAACCGACATCAAATATCAATCAAATATGACTCGAGAAAACTACTAGGAGGGGTAAAATGGTCATTTTTATAAAAAATTCCAAAAATAATCTTTACGGTCATTACATCTCCACCATTAAAAATCATGTTCGTCCTCAAACAAAACGTAAAAGAAAGTACGTGAAGCCTCGAAAAGCCATGGATATTAAGCCCACATGTCGTCCTCTGACTCCCAAGTCACCTCTCCGACTGAGCGGTACCTCCACTGTACCTTCAAAGAAGCTATCACTTCGGTCCTAAGCTTACGGAGTTGACTATCAAGGATGGCTATGGGCTCCTCCTCAAAGGTCAAATCTGGACCCAACTCCACCGTGTCAAGAGATAACATATAAGACTCATCCGGTATATACTTCTGGAGTATGGAAACATAAAATACAGAATGTGCCACAGATAAGCTAGGTGGCAAGGCTAATATCTAAAACACCTTTCCTACTCGTCTCAAAATCTCAAATAGGCCAATAAATCGAGGGCAAAGCTTTCCTTTCTTTCCAAATTGCATTACGCCCTTCATGGGCGACACTCGGAGCAAAACATGGTCACCTTCTATGAACTCCAATAGTCGAACCCTCCTATCTGTATAGCTTTTTTGCCTACTCTGGGATGTCAAGAGTCTACCCTGGATAATATGAACCTTCTCCATGGTATCTCTAAGAAAGTCCGTGTCTAAAAAGTCTATCTCAAATGAGTCGAACCACTCAATAAGAGATCGACACCGCCTACCATACAATACCTCGAATGGGGCCATCTGAATGCTGGATTGATAACTGTTGCTGTAGGCAAACTTTGCTAAGGGAAAATCCTGATCCCACCTAGCACCAAAATCAATAACACAAGCTCGGAGCATATCCTCCAACACTTGAATCATCGGCTTGGACTGACCATCAGTCTGTGGGTGAAAAACTGTACTAATATCAAGCCTATTGCCTAGGCCCTCCTGTAGAGCCTACCAAAAGTGTGAAGTAAACACTGAACCTCAATCGGAAACAATGGATACTGGGACTCGATGAAGCCGAATGATCTGAATGATATACAACTAAGCTAGTCTGCTAGCCGTGTACTTCACCTTAATAGGAATAAAATATGCAATCTTGGTCAGTCTGTTGACCACTACCCATATAGAATCATAACCACCCACGGTGGTAGGCAAACCCACAATGAAATCCATGGTGATCCGATCCTACTTCCAAGTAGTTATGGGCATCCTCTGACTCACATCTCTAAGTCGCTGGTGCTCACACTCGACCTGTTGACAGGTGAAACACTTGGACACAAACTCTGCAATGTCCCTCTTAATCCCACACTACCAGTAATGCTGACTAAGGTCATAATTCATCCCACACCACCAGTAATGCTCAACTAAGGAAAAATGGGCTTTAATAGAAGCAATAAATCCTCCACCCTCCTCAGAAACTCATAATCGAACAAGGCTATTATCTAACCTCTGAAGATCTCTAGCCAAAGGCCTCCTTCTCTGCTAAGGGAAAATGTTGATCCCACCTAGCACCAAAATTAATAACACAAGTTCGGAGCATATCCTCCAATACCTGAATCATCCGCTTGGACTGACCATCAGTCTGTGGGTGAAAAACTGTACTAATATCAAGCCTATTGCCTAGGCCCTCATGTAGAGCCTACTAAAAGTGTGAAGTAAACACTGAAACTCGATCCAAAACAATGGATACTGGGACTCCATAAAGCTGAACGATGTGACTGATATACAACTAAGCTAGTCTGCCAGCCGTGTACTTCACGTTGATGGGAATAAAATGGGCAGACTTGGTCAGTCTGTTGACCACTACCCATATAGAATCATAACCACCCACGGTGGTAGGCAAACCCATAATGAAATCCATAGTGATCCGCTCCTACTTCCAAGTAGGAATGGGCATCCTCTGACTCACATCTCCAAGTAGGAATGCTGGATTGATAACTGTTGCTGTAGGCAAACTCTGCTAAGGGAAAATGTTGATCCCACCTAGAACCAAAATTAATAACACAAGCTCGGAGCATATCCTCCAATACCTGAATCATCCGCTTGGACTGACCATCAGTCTGTGGGTGAAAAATTGTACTAATATCAAGCCTATTGCCTAGGCCCTCATGTAGAGCCTACTAAAAGTGTGAAGTAAACACTGAAACTCGATCCAAAACAATGGATACTGGGACTCCATAAAGCTGAACGATGTGACTGATATACAACTAAGCTAGTCTGCCAGCCGTGTACTTCACGTTGATGGGAATAAAATGGGCAGACTTGGTCAGTCTGTTGACCACTGCCCATATAGAATCATAACCACCCACGGTGGTAGGCAAACCCATAATGAAATCCATAGTGATCCGCTCCTACTTCCAAGTAGGAATGGGCATCCTCTGACTCACATCTCTAAGTCGCTGGTGCTCACACTCGACCTGTTGACAGGTGAAACACTTGGACACAAACTCTGCGATGTCCCTCTTCATCCCACACTACCAGTAATGCTGACTAAGGTCATAATTCATCCCACACCACCAATAATGCTCAACTAAGGAAGAATGGGCTTTAGTAGAAGCAATAAATCCTCCACCCTCCTCAGAAACTCATAATCGAACAAGGCTATTATCTAACCTCTGAAGATCTCGAGCCAAAGGCCTCCTTTCAACACTAACTGCCGCGAGACTCCCTATACTAGGAGCATTCCTACTTAAAGCATCGGCCACCACATTGGCCTTCCCTAGGTAGTACAAGATAGTCCTTCAGTAGCTCAATCCATCTACGCTGCCTCAGATTTAAATCCCTCTAACTGAAGATACACTAAAGACTCTGGTGATCAGTGAATACCTCACAATGCATACCATATAAGTAATGACGCCATAGCTTCAACATAAATACCACCGCCGCCAACTCTAGATCATGGGTAGGGTAGTTCTTCTCATGAGCCTTCAACTATCTAGATGCATAGGCAACTACCTTTCCTTTCTTCATTAGAACTCCACCCAACCCAACACCAAAAGCATTACAATTGTAACACTCTAATTTTTTTTCCTTTTTTCGCCAAGACTCGAACCATTCTTCATATGCGTATAGACTCGAACTGAATGACTTCTAATTGTATACATGAGTTAGGATAAATTCTTAAGTATTTTAATAGTATTAGATGTGGTTTAGGGTCATAAGAGATCTCTAACACCAAGCCAAGTTCAAAGAATTTCTATCGGCTAAGTTTTTGAATAAATTCATATAAGGGTCAACTTCAAACTACTATACATCCTAGTATATAAAAAATTGGGTGGCCCATCACCTAAAAAATTATAGGTCTTTGAGTTTTCTTTCCAATTCCACCAAGATTGCATTTTTTGGATTTAGGAGTAAAAGGTTATGATCTTTTTACTGAAGCATGTCCGGACAGGACAATTCGGCGAGCTCACCAGCCAATTTGGCAACTCGCCAAATAGTTCAGCGAACCACGACCTAGCTCGCCAAATAGTGCCGGAAATCCTTTAGAAACTATTAGATTGGGAGAGCTAAAGCAACATTTGGCAACTCACCGAATCGGTTAGTGAGGAGACCTCCAGCTCGCCGAAATTGCACACGAAATTTATCAAAAGGTGATTTTTCTCAATCTTTCACCCTAATAATATTCTTATGCATAGAGATACTCTTAAAATATCAAATTCTTCTTCTCTTAAAGATCAAGAACTTCAAGAAAGGGATTTCTCCAATAGTGGGAGATCTAAAGACTCCAAGTTCAAGATCTCCTTCACAAATCCATAGATGGGTTTCTCAACTTCAAGCTACAAGGTTCCAAACCCAACACTTTTATCCAATAAATCCTAAGATTCAGGTATGTAAGGCTACTCACAACATTGGATTGATTTCATTCACGTGCCTTATATCTTCATTGACTCGAGTTGAGTTGAGTTTTGAGATTCCATGAGTTGAGTTCTTGGGTTATCTATAATTTCTATTGAGTTTTTTTGTATATAAATTCATATTTATTAATGCTGTTCTTGAGTTGAGTTTTGTTAAGAGTATAAATTCATGTATTCATTCACATGAACCCAAGATGAGATTTTATTTTTTTCATAATTTGTCTTGAGGTTGAGATTGATAGTTTTCATGTAAATATTGCTTTCAAAGTAAGATGATGCATATTTTAATGAGTTTAATGAAATTAAACATAGAGTTAAATGAGGATTTTGGAGCAAGATGTTTGATGATGATGTAAATAATGTCTATCTTTAAAAATGTTAAATGATTGATTAAGAGGTAATGCTGATGATGATATCTTGAGATGGAGTGGATTGTAGTCTAATGTGACTACATGATAAAATTTGCATAATTTGATTTGATTGGAGTCTTATGAGGATTTTGAGTATAAATGATTGTTTGAGAAGGAGTTTTTAAAAAATAATTTGTGAACTTTTTGAATAAATTATTTATGCACTATTTTTAGTTTAAAGAATGATTATTTTCATCTTTGATTTAGAAAGAGTTTAAGCATGAGTTGAGTTTGAAATGTCTCTTAATTATGAATTTGAGCATGAGTATTTTGAGTATAAATGAGTTGAGCATTTTTACATTAAAACTCTATTTTGAGAATGAGTTGAGGGGTTAACATTATGTTTTAAATGCATTTAATATTTACCGCATTGATTGAGTTTTGAAAGAAAGTCAAATGAGACAAGATTGATTGAGTTTTGAAAAGATTCCAATGAGACTAAATGAGTTGATTTGAACTAAGTCCAAAAGAGAATAACCGAGTATTTTGAGTATTTTACTCACCTGATAGATATGAGCATATTGAGTCTTGGATATTGAGCACCGAATTGGGTAAGAGTATAGTCCATTGTCATGCCCCGAGAGGGTACCCTAGTCATGGCCGACACTCAGGAACCATCTCTGGCCTCCGAGAGAACCACTTGGTCTCATCACTCATTTGTTCATCAATGAAAGACGTAATAAAAATGAGGATACTTATGTGGGCTTGCTATCATCAATATCAAAGGAAAGAAATAATCTTTATAAGAAGTAGTTTCAAAGGAGAACTACTCCAATTACATCATCAAACTTTATCTACGAAGCCTCTAACACTATCAGATAGTGCCAATGATATGTCCATGGCTACCTCAAAAGAAACATAATATTCAACAATAATAAAAAGATAAGGAGTTCTTTCGAATACAAGAAGGACTCACCAAATAGCTGGAAAGTAATGATCTTCAATGATACGCCTGTTGAGGATCTCTAACACCTGTATCTGCATCATAAAATGATGCAGGTCGAATGATGTCAGTACGTAGAATGTACGAGTATGTAAAATGGCAGGAAAGTAAGGACATGAATCAAGAAACTCCTCTGAGGAAGTCTCGGCTCAGAACTCAACAACATCTCAACATTAATATGTAATGCAAGTTTAAAAATAATAATAATAAGCAATGCTTACTTAGTTGGGAGTTTCTCTAACCGACAACCATCATTTATGAGCTAGTGATGTCGTTGTCACATCCATCCAATACCTTGCGAGAGTAAATGACATCACCATATTGGATCCAATCATCAAAGTCCTCTTTTTGGGATTTAAGAGGCATAACTTCCATCCTACGCTGGCTATGTAATTCTGGGGTTTGAGTCAATTAAACTCTTAACCAACTCGGTGCTCAATACTACTTCCAAAATATGTGCTCATATTAACCTCTTCATCTAGTCTCATTGGACTTTAATTTAAATTATCAAACTCATCTCATTACCTCTTCATCAATCATTATACTTCAAAAACATCATTTACATCTCATCAAAATATCTTGCTCAAAATATCATTTACTCAAATTCATTTAAACTCAATTATTTTTCCCTTTCAAAACTCAATAAAATACATATATAATATTTATTCAATCACTCTTTTTGTCAATGAATATTAAAAGCCAACATCATTACTCAAAACACGTGTAAAAATATTTATGAACATCAAATCAATTAGGTTTCATGGAAAGTAGTCATGAACAATAATTTCAATAATATGAGAGATAATAATAATAATAATCTCAATGCATAAATATATCTAACTCAATAGAAGAAGAATTAATTCATTTAGAATTCAAGATTTGGATAAAACTCAACTATAACTCAATTACGATAAATTTAAATATTGGGCGCATGGACGAACTCAATCCAATGCTATGAATAGCCTTACATACCTGAAATCCGAAGCTTTACTCCGAATGAGAACACTCTTGAACCCTAGCCTATTTATCCTCTCCGGAGCATTTTGTGTACTATTCGGAGTATAAGAATCACCGAAATAGTATTTCTATACTACTAAAACTAAAACTATATTTGAGAATGAGTAAAAAAGTGTATAGAGAGAAGAGTTGCTTGAGAAAGCTTGATGAATAAAATGAGGAAATAAGGTGGGTATTTATAGGTGTGGAGGAGAGACCTAACAATAAATAAAAATAATTACAAAAAATGATCTTGAAAATTCAATGGAGGATTTTGATGTCATGAATAATGTCAAATGGTTCTAGATCTTTCCATAGTAGGTAAGATAAACTCTCTTTTAACAGAATACCTTTTTTAGGGCTGCGTTTGAAAAAGAAAAATTCCTCATTAGGATTTGGTCTTTATAAGAATTGAAGATCTAAAAGTATAGTTTCATGTCGTTCAAGAATTAACCAATTTTTAGTATCCTACCGTGAGATATGATTTTTTCTCTACAAAGACTCCATTTCTTCACAGCACCATGTCTTGCAAAACTTAATTTATTTGACCTACTTATCCTCCGAATATTTAGATATGATCTTCATGAAAGTTGTAGGTAATGTCATTGGGGTTATTTAAAAATTTGAATCACCTAATTTGGACTATTTTAGGAAAAGGTATGCCCAAAATACAGAAGCAATATTATTTTCGCCGAGAATTGAAATACCACATACAATGTTTTAGGGGGTGTTACAGAAAAGAATACTCTCATTGAAGTCTTACATACCTTAGAGTAAAGATTAAAGAAAATAAACATAATTATTATAATTAAAATACTTTAGGAATGAGAGAACATAATTATAATCAAAATACTTTACGAATGAGAGAACTTAATTATAATCAAAATACTTTAGGCATGAGAGAACATAATTATAATCAAAATACTTTAGGCATGAGAGAACATAATATAATCAAAGTACTTTATACATGAGAGAACATAATTATAATCAAAATACTTTAAAACCTTTTCATGCCTTCATATAAGGAACTTTGATAAATCAAAAATTCAATGCATTTAAGATTCAACATAAGCTAATATAAGATAGGTAATTAAACTTTAAATATTTAATAATCTATGCATTTGGAATCATGATGTGAAAACTCATAAAGTTTCATGCTTGAATTAAATAGAAAACTTTGATAATTCATTTGGGCTTAATGAATGAAAGGATTCATGAATCAATACCACATACAATATTTTAGGGGGTGTTACATCCATACTCGAATACCATGAACTACGTCACCAATGTAGGAAGGGATTGGTCCATTAAAGTCGAATATTTCCCTATTTCATTATCTTGACATGATAGGACTTGATTGATTGATGGATTTATGATTGGTTGATTCATTCATATCCTGGCAAAGTATGAATGGACGTGGTAACAACGTCAGCTTGTTGCACATCACTGACTCATAGGGGATGGTTGTCGGTTAGAGAAACTCCCAAATTGAGTGGATTATGCATGATGTGATTGGTTTGATTAAGATTGTAGATGATTGAGTTGAATTGTAAAACATTGCAAAATTCTAATTTGCATCTCTGTTGAGTCGAGTCCTTTGAGTTTATTATTAAATTGATTGAATACTTGGCTGATTGGTATTGTAGATGATTGATTCAATTGGTATAACATTTCTAAATTCTAATTCATATATCTATTGAGTTGAGTCCTTTGACTTTATTCATTGAGTTGATGATTGGATTGGATTGGATTGGATGGTATGTGATTGGATTGAAACGTATTGTATATGATTGGATTGGATTGGATGGTATGTGATTGAATTCAGTCGGATTGTGTATGATTGGATTGAAACGGATTGTATATGATTGGATTGGAACAAATTGTATATGATTGGATTGAATTGAATTGTATATGATTGGATTGTAAATGATTGGATTGGATTGTATATAATTGGTCTCTGTCTAAATTACATTCTTACTTTAGACTAATGACACCTTGATTGAGTCTGCCTTATCCTTCTGATTTGAGATATCTGAACTGGTATTATTCTACCTTGATGCATGTTTCATTCTGCTATATTACTTACTCGTACATTCCACGTACTGACGTCTATTTGGACCTGCTTCATTTCATGATGCAGAAACAGGTTTAAGAGCTCATCAATAGGCGCACCATTGAGGATCTGTTCACACTCAGTTTATTAGTGAGACCTCCTCTACATTCGGAGGATACCACTCATGTTATTCTTGCATTGAGTTTAGTCTTTTCATTTTTATTTGAGGTTGCCATGAACCTATTATTTGCACCAATTAGATAGTAGTGATAGAGGCTTCATAGACTAGATAGTGATGGGTCGATGGAGTATTTTATTTCCTTGAATTGTTCTTATCAGATTATTTTAATGACATAGATTGGAGTTCGATTTATTGGCCCATGACCTTTCTTTCTTGAGTTAGATGGTTGATTGGGATTGCCCACCTAATTATCTCTTTATTTTAAGTCTTCCGTTAATTGAATGAATGAATAGATGTGTGATTAGGCCAAGTGGTTCTCTTGGGATTCAGTAATGGTTTCTGAGTGCCAGCCACGTATAGGGTACCTTTCTAGGGTGTGACAACAATACACAGTGAAGTCTACACCCTCCTCGGGTATGGTCAAAGTAGGAGCTGAAGTCAACAAGGCCTTGAGATTTTGAAAGCTGACCTCATACTCATTAGACCAATGAAAATCTACTGACTTCTAAATTAATCTAGTCAATGGGGCTGCAATAGTAGAGAATATCTGCATGAAACATTGGTAATATCTAGCCAAACCTATAAAACTCCAAATCTCGGTGGGGGAAGTAGGCTTGGTCTAGCCTCTAACTGCCTTAATATTGGCTGGATCCACCCTAATACCCTCATTGGACACCACATGTCCTAAAATTGCCACAGAACCAAGCCAAAACTCACATTTGGAGAACTTGGCGTACAACTTTTGCTCCCTCAATTTCTGAAGCACCAACCTCAAATGAATAGAATGATCCTCCCCTGTCTTGGAGTACTCCAAGATATCATCAATGAAAACAATCACAAAGGAGTCCAGATACGGCTTGAACACCTCATTCATAAACTCTATGAGTGTTACTGGGGCGTTGTTCAACCTAAATAACATAATTAGAAACTCATACTGGCCGTAACGAGTCCGAAAAGTGGTATTAGGAATATTTGATGGTCTAATCCTCAACTGATGATACCCGAACCTCAAATCTATCTTGGAGAACAAGGCCGCTCTTTGAAGCTGGTCAAACAAATCATCAATATGAGCAAGAGGATATTTGTTCTCTACTGTTACCTTGTCCAATATCTATAATCAATGCACATCCTCGTAGACCTATCTTTCTTCTTCATGAATAGAATCGGTGCACCCCAAGGCAACACACTAGGGCGAATAAACCCCTTACTCAACAGATCCTGCAACTGATCCTTTAACTCTTCCAACTCTGCCGGAGCCATGCGATAAGGTGGTATAGAGATGGGATTAGTGCCTGGATCTAAGTCAATAGAAAAGTCAATATCCCTATCCGATGGAACTCCTAGAAGATCAGTAGGAAACTAATCGACGAACTCCGTAACCAAGGGAATAGACTATATGGGAGGTGATTCAGCACTAGTATCCCGAATAAACACCAAATAGGACATACACCCTCTATTAATCAATCTCTGAGCACACATATAGGAGATGACCTTACTATGATAGGAACCATTAGTGGCCTTCTACTCGATCCTCGGAACACCCGGTATCTAAGGTCACAGTCTTAGCATAGCAATCAAGAATAGCATGATAAGTAGAAGGCCAATCCATTCCTAATATCATATCAAAGTCTACCATCCCTAGTATAATTATGTCTACCCAAGTATCATACCCGGCAAGAAAAACAAGACAGAATTGATATACTCGACCACTACTAAAGGCTCACATAGGAGTTTAGAGACATGTACAGGCACGGGCATGCGATCATAAGTCAAATCAAATCTAGATGTAAAATAGGTAGACACATAGGAGAATATAGATCCAAGATCAAATAACACAGATGTAGGTCGATGGCAAATTGGGACGATACCTGTAATAACCGCATCAAAAGCCTCAACCTCGGGTCTCCCCAAAAAAGCATAGCACTGAGCTCCTCTACCACCACCCTCCTAAACTGTACCCTTACCTCACTGAACCTTAGTACTACCACCCGAGGCTCAACCACATCTACCTATCTGAGCTCTTTCCCGACCTCTCGTTGAAGGTGCTGAATCTCTTTCTAGAGCTATTGAATAAGTGTGATGGGGCCTTGAATGAGTTTATAGTGGGCACTAGCGTATCAAATGACCCTGATCTCCACAATTAAAACATGACCTCAGGATAAAAGACTATTGTGACAACCCTGATGGAATACGATAACTACCTCGGCCCGAACTCTGAGACCCTCGGACTAACTGACCACTATCTGTTGCCGGCATAGAAGCGTGAACAGGTCTCTGGTGCTGAAACTGATTGCCTCATCTATGTGACACTCTTTCTCTAGATGAGGCATCTGAAATCTGACTACTAGCATAGGCGCTCTTGGGGTCCCTAAACTCCTCTTTAACCATCAATTCTGCCATCTTGGCGGTGCTCACAATGGATTGGAAGGAAGCCCCCTCTTAGGCAGATCTGAACACATAGGATTGGATGGAGAAGATCAAACCCTTCACGAACCTGCTAACTCTCTCCGCATCATCCAGGATCAATATTGTAGCATGCCTCGACAATGGGCAGAAATGGGTCTCATACTCGGCAACTGATATGCCGCCTTGAGTCAAACTCTCAAATCTCAATTTACTCTCTTCCGTACACTCCATGGGATGAAGCGATCCTTAAAAGCACTAGAAAAAACTCCCTACTCAACCGGAGGGGATCTTACTGGTATGGACCTTATGAATGTCTTCCACCACTCCCTGGCTGACCCACAGAGTTGGAGTGCAACAAATCTAACACCCCGAGCATCAACCATGCTCACTGCCTCCAAAATCTCATGACACAATGTCAAAAACTCATGTGCATCCTCGCTCTTACCACCCTATAACTGGGGAGGTTTATGAAACCTCTCATAGCATTGCTGATCAGCTATAGTCATATCCATGTCTGGGGTAATCTGCGCATCGGCAGCTGGTGCTGGAATCAACGGTAGGTGGCCCATTTGAACTTGAGCCATGGGGACATGACATTGATCTGGAGTCTATACACCAGCTTTAGTCTGTGAACCCTGTGGTGTGCCTGCATCACCTTGATTAAAACTCTCTAACATACCTAGCATCCTCAATAAGGTGTCTTGAGGCAACAGTGGTGTCACGACCCGAGCCTAGGGCCTAGACGTGACACGGCGAATGAGACACCCAGAGGTACGTTATCCAAGCCTCTTAGTATTCATTAAGCATTTCATTGGTAATGGTAAACAATAATAAGCGGAAATAAAAAAAACATTTTCCATTTGTGTCCAAACATACCTCTACTAATAGACTTGGCGGGGGCTAAGACATGTCCCTAGCTCACCCTCAATATAAGTGTCAAGAAATGCCTTAATAAAAGTCTTACTATTCTACATAACATAAGCTTAGAATAAAAAGGATGTTGTTCCCGAAACATGGGAACTCACCACAGGCAACCTTCAAACTAACTTGAGCTAGCCACATGGAGAAGGTCGAGGAGTGACGTCGGTTCCTACATGGTGATATCATGTAGGCAAAAGTATGCGTTAGTACTTTGAATATACTAAGTATGTGAGTATGCTATGAAACGAAGAACATACGAAGGACATGAGAAATCAATATGCATAAGTGAATGCATGCATTAGACATCATCATAGGAAACCTTAAAATATTCATTTTTGTGGGAAAGTGACTATAACCGACATTTAAGACCATGCGAGCTATTACATGGAATCCAACATAACCTCCTACGTTGGCACGGGGAGACTACTTGCCGGGTAGAACTCCATTCAGTTTACATTCAATTATTTAACATTTGGTGGCTACAAAGGCCTAGCCGACAAGGGCTCCTATGGTGGCACATAGTTAATGCAACATGAGACTTTACTTAAGAACCCCTTAGGTCGAGTCCCCATCTACATGTTACATTCGGTGCTAGGTCAAATCCCACGGAATAACATTTATATATCATAACAACATAAGCATTGTATAACTTTAGACATCAAATTATCATCGGTGGAATAGCTCATTAAAATCTTTGGTTTATAATATCATCATGACTACCACACCCTATTTACCGTTCTACTAATGAACCTTGATTTATAAGAAAATTAGGTCTACAATCAGTGATGGCATTCCGTGTACCATGCTAGTCGGACCTTTCATTTTGGAAAAATGTTCAAAAGCATTGACGGCCTATGGGGAGGTCAAACATGTCATATCATAACCTTAAACATTTCATTCGACTTAATGTGAGAATTTTCCTTTCACATTGAAACCTTACTTTGGCTAAGAAGCCCTTTCATCAATTAAGCATTTTATAGAGACATTTCATTTGATTCAATGTGAGATTTGTCCTTTCACATTAAATCCTTTCTTTGGCTAAAAGCCCTTTCAACATCATTTAATCATTTCACACGACTCCTTTAAACATAGGCATTTGCTTCATAGACTTTCATTTGGAATCAAAAATTTCAATTCAACTTCATTTCAATATAAGAAAACTAGTTGGGTTCATTTCATATAACTTTCAAATACATTTAAAGAATACTTGTATGCATAAGAGTGATATGAATGCATCAAATCAAACATCTAAAAAAATACCCCACCATATGCACTTTAAAACTACTTTCAAGCCTTCATATAAGTAGCTTGATAAACCATCCATTTTATGTAAATAAGAATCAACATAATTCAATATAGGTAATAAACTTCAAATATTCAGGAATCTATATATTTGGAATCGTTGTATGGAAATTCATAAAATTTCTCATCACTTGAAATTAAGAGGCAATATGCATATATATCAATAGGAGTAAATAAACCTACAATATACCATAATCTATGCATTTGGAACCATTATGTAAAATACCATAAGATTTCATCATTTAGAATATATATACAAAGTTGAGAAAAACATTTGGGCTCCATGGGTGGAAGAACCCATGGATGAAAACCCACATACCTTGGGGACATAAAATCTCTATGAGAACTTGAGGAAGAATTGAGACTTGAATGTCTTGAATTGGAAAACCTAACCTTGCCTTGAAGCTCTTGGGAGATTTTGAGAGGAGAGGAGTTTAGTATATTGAGTCTAATTGTGAGAAATAAGAGGTTTAGAAGGTTTAGGATCTTTAGATAGGGTCAATTCAGTCCCCAAAACGACCTCACTTTGGGTACAACTCAAGAAATGGCTAAAATGACCCTAAAATCTGGAAAATAGGCCAAAAAACTGATGGCGCTATAGCTGGCACGACGCGCCAGCACCCAAACTACTGAGGCTAGTTTGCCTGAAATTTCTGTAGAGATAGTCTGTGGTAAAATGGTCATAACTCTTTACTCCGAACTCCAACAATTGTAATCTCGGTGGAGTTGGAAAGAAGACACAAAGAACTTTAATTTGGTAGGTCATGGGCCACCCAGTTCGTTATATTCAAAGAGATATGGTAATTGGAAGTTGACCCTTATACGAACTCATTCGGAAACTTAGCCGAGACTAGTTCTTTGGACTTGGCTTGGTTTTAGGGATCCCTTATGACCCTAAATCACATATAATACCCTTGAATTACTTAGGAATTGATCCTAACTCATGAATGCACTTTAAAGTCATCGAGTACGATCCTATACATACATGAAAAATGCTTCAGGTCTTGGCGTAGAAATATTTTGGGTGTTACAATCTCAACCTGTGCTCTGGGGAGGCCTCTCTAGCACGACCTTAAGCAGGTGTCGCTCCTCTGGCACGACCCTTTCCAACAACCGCTCCATGGCCTCCTCCGCTCACTTAGCCCCTACCTCTACCCCTAGTTGGGGTCTCAACAACTGCCCAGGGGACTGCCTCCTCTCTACCAATAGACATGGATCTGGTCCTCGGCATCTGCCAAAACAACACGTCACACTTAGCACTAGCTATAATGGCACGATTAGAAATAATGAATAAAGAAAGTTTCCTAACTGTCTTCACAACCTCTCGAAGATAAGTACAGATGTCTCCATACCGATCCTCGAGACTCTACTTAGACTTGGCTTGTACACGTGAGACTTATGAACCTGGGGCTCTAATACCAATTTTTCACGACCTGATTCTGGGTGTGATGACACCTATCCTTTCCCACCGGACAAGTCAGCCTAATCCTAACAATTCAATAAATAAAGCGAAAACAGTCAAAATAGGTAAATAATAATCAAAAGCAGAAGTCTTTCAACTTAAAATTACCCCTAAAGATTGGTTGTCACATGTACAAGCCGCTAAAGAAATTAAAACTGAAATAAAAGTACAAGTCTCAATATGTATTCAACTTTCAAATAGAGTAAAGCATAAAAATACAGGAAGTACGAGAGTTCACTGGATATTAATGGCTACCTCTGTCAACTCTCAGAAGCCTCGAATGATCAAGAAAAGAGATAGTGAAGTCCAGGAACGAAACCTACACAAGTGTAGAAGCGAGGGTGGGTACCAAATAATGCGGTACCCAATAAGCTAACTAGAAAAACCAAGTAATTATAAAAGAATACATGAACTCCATTTCCAACCCACCTGAATAGAAATCAACCTGCACGGAAATCAACACAACCTAACAGTTCATACTACACAGTTCAATAAGATACCGATCATAACTCAAGATCACAAGATGTATCATACAAGTACTCATAAGTCACAAACAAGCATCAAACTGTCAGCATAGATATGCAGAATATGTATATGCATACTTAATGATCATACATGTGTGCAATTTCCGGCAAAGACCTCAACATGATAAACTCTGGCCGAAAATGACCTCGGACTCATAATCTCTAACCGAAAGTGACCTCGGTCCCACAATCTAGTCAGAAATGACCTCGGTCATATGATCTCGCTGGAAATAACCTCGGCAATGTAATCTCTGATCGGAAGTGAGCTCCGTCCTATAACCTCACCAGAAATGACCTCGTCTATATGATCTCGCCGAAAATGACCTCGGCAATTTAATCTCATCGAAAATAAAGGATGTGATCTAGTATATATATGACCTTTTAAGCCAAAGGCATGCCTAACGTATGAAGGATGTGTATATCATTTGTGATACGTTTCATTGCCCCCCAAAAAATAAATTTATATAAACTTTACAAATAAGCCAAATAAGGATACACGTAAGGGCAAGGGGAAAAACATCAGTCCCATGCAGGGATACAATAGCAAATTATAAACTAAGTTTCCATATGAAGTTTTAATTCTTGAACTTCTACTACGCTTCCGAACATACTTTGAATGGAGGTCTTCCTTTACTACAACAAAAGAAACTATATATAAAAATAAAAACCCAACCCAAGGGACAATGGTACGTACAAATCGACATACATATCCTCCAAATTCATCAAATAGTTGGATGATCATCATTTTTGTCTGTGGGCCATTTAGACTCTTGGTGGTCTTCTAATGGACCCAATACGCCTTGGGTATTTGTCTAACTTAGGCAAATGCACCTAAATGATGTATTTGGCATAGGTCTAACCTAGGTAGACTAGAATAATTTTGAAAGACCGGTAACCCATGCGGACAACTTAGGCTGGAACTCACGACAACCATTGGACGCATGACGAACCAATAAATCGCCGATCGTTTTAGAAAAGGGTTAAATATACAAAAGCCTGACTGCGGTTCTGAAAACTGTTCTTTAATATACTATATATTCAGTTGGAATATGCCATGAAATGCAACAACAATAACAATATATTTAAAATTTAAACACATAATTGCGGAAAGTAACAATTAATACAAGTAAATAATTAGCCAAATAATAAAGTCCTTTTGGTTAGAACCTAGATGAATCCCCAACAGAGTCACCATTTTGTTATGATCCAATTTCGATACCAAGTTTCAAAACTGTTTCATAACTTGTCAATCATAACTTGGCTATTTATTATTTTTGAAAATAAAGAAAAGTGAGTCGCCACTTAATTTTAGGAAAATTAAGAAACCAATTAAAAAGGAATTTTGAAAAGAAACCTTTAAATAAACCAAAGTTGGGTAAGGGTTCAAGCAATCATCTAAGGAAGTTTTTAAGTACCTTAAAGGATCCGCTAACATGCAGTTGACCGTCGAATTTAAAAGTTTGGCTAATTTTAAAGAAAACTTAAATTACTAAAAAAAACCTTTTTTTTAGAAATAATTAAAATTCTTTTGACACTTGTAAAGTCTTAAAATAATTCTAATTTAACAATTTCATCCATAGTTAAGCTTTTGAACTAAAATATTCGTTTCAACTCATAAACTTAGATTAAAAGAACCTTGTTCAACAACTATGAAAGGATATAGGAAATCCTTGAGTTATTCTTACAAAGTCCCAAAGTTCGTCTAAAAAGACAAACTAAATTATTTTTTAGAAAACTTACATTAAAAATGACTACATAAATAACATGAGTAAATGAGAAAGTGAAATAATCATTTAAAACCCAAAGAGTTGAGGATTCATCTACGTTAATAAAAGGAAGTAATCACAGTAACACAACAAAGAAACGAAACCAACAATATGAAAATCAGATAATATACTAAAGTTAGGCTTTTAAGCCTAAAATTAGCCATTTTTGGCCCTTGCACTCTGCTACTGCCTCACTCATGGGTTTTAACTCAATAATATTAGCTTCCCTTTCCACTTTACGTCGTTCCAATTACGAAAAGGCAGACTCGAAAAAAGCGATGGTATGGCCTCCACGGTCCATTTGGTAATGCAAGGGTGAGATTGAGTAAAAAAGGGATTCGGATCAGTGTCACATGTAAAAGAAAAGATTAAATCACATAAGAACCTTTCTCATTCAAAGCTAATTAATGAAACACATAATGATATTTTAAAGTATCAGATTTAAGAGTATCCAATTGTATCAATCCAGAGAATGCAACTAAGAAGTGCAAGTGAGATAACCTTAACTTTACTGAGAAAGAACCTTTAGGGAGAGAACAAATCACCAAATGAATAAAACAAATAGATATGATTAAATCACAGTAACTCATGATAGCAACAAAGGCAAAACAAGAACATATTTATGAATAAAGCATCCTTTCAGATGTTAGCAGCTTCTTACCAGAAATTCCGAATAAGATTTCTCATATATGACAAAAGAGAACAAACAAATGGGTTGGAAACTAGTATTACACATAATCATGTTATCGAACCTAAATGTATAGGATTCGAGACCCATTTTAGAAAAAAAGTTAAAAAGATTTTCATTCATCAAATAAAATCTCTTCTTAATTAATTATGATCTTACAAACAGAGGCATAGAATGAGTAAGAAATCTTAATAATAAGGTTACAAATAGAGACATAGGACAGTGATGAGATAAGCCTTAACCATAATAGCGTGAGTTTAAACCAAGAAAAGATATGAACAACATTCAGATTGTAGAAGAACAATAACCCATACTACTTACTAAGAAAGATTTGGGATTAGAAATTATCTTCAACCTTAAATCTACCTAAAAACACAACAACAGTAGGCAGGCAACAACAAATCCAACATAATAGCAGCAAATAAAGACTCCATAACTCATGTTCGATTGAATAACATTTGACTAAAGACCATATTTGATCAAAGCAAAGAACTTGAAGTAGAATCACATACGACAAATAATGGTGACTGAAAGATCAATATAACATTGAGCAAATTTAGTGACTTTGTGTCATGACCCGAATCCGAGTGTGATGGCACTCATCTCAATTCACCGAGATAAGTCAGCCTAAAACTCAACGGAAAGTAAATGCGGAAGTAATTAAGATAAAAAAAGGTTTAACTTAGTCAAAAACAAATAAATAATCTCAAAATTCTCCAAGATTGGTTGTCACGTGTACAAACTACTAATATATTACCAAAGTACGAAAGAAAAATACAGTCACAATGTCTTTGTTTCTAGAATAGGACTAAAATATATTAAAAGAGGAAGTGGTGTCCGCTAGATGGATGTAACAACACCTCAACACTCGGGATGATAGCCTCGGAAGTGGTAGAAAACACTAAGAGATCAAGCAGGTCCGGGCTCACAATCTACACAAGTGTAGATGCAAGGGGTGAGTACCAAACAACACGGTACTCAACAAGTGGATAACTAAAACTAAGCAAAGCTTAATAGATACAAGTACCCCTGTCATTCCAACCGAACCTCCTTAACTACAACCTGCATAAAACTAACCCAACTCTACACTCTATACAATAATAATAATAATACATTCCGTAAATACTCATCAGTAGTCTCATCAAGTGAATCATATCAAGTCAAGTTCAACATACACAGAGCAGTAAGTGGTAAACACAAATTCACAATTATCAATAAAATGCGATGCAATGAAATGAGATGATGCATACCTGTCCTATCGGTACACATCCGCTGAATTATAGTTCAAAACCCAAGGGGGACATTTCTGTCCATGTTACCTTCCATGGAGCGTGTGGACTGTCCCCTCAATATACATATTCTACCGTAGAGCGTGTGACCCAACTCCTTTATTTCATAATACTTGCCACGGAGCGTGTGGCCCGACCCCTTTATTTCATATCATTTTTAGTCTCAACACAGTATGTCAGAACCAATACAACTAATTCATGTTCATATGATTCACGATAATAACATGACAACAACAATAATTTTTTCCTATCTCACAACAACAGTTATTTCACATGTCCAAAATAAATCCATAATCTCATCACATCAATTACACCAATACATGTCATTAGATTGCCATTTTATACCCCTCATCTCCATTTTTAAGGTTAATCATACAGTCAATAACCCAGTCCAATTCTCATTACTCTTCAGTGCACATAACACGAAAATACAAACATCTACAAGTTTAAACTGAGGTTTAGAAATTCACTTACCTCAAATAATCAAGCAATCACTCCGGGACATGAGCCTCCCCGTTTCGTTGGGCCTCCAAATCAATGTAATCTAGTCAAATAAATAATCACAATAAGATTTCGAAACTAACAACACCCATATTACTATATGTCTAGCCTAGACCAAAAAAAACTCACTCAAATCTATAGTCGGGTTCCCAATCTTGATGCCAATCAACATGTCAAGTCTCATATTTCTTAAATTTTAAGCTTAGGCCAAGTCTTAATTATTATTTTTTCCAAATATAATAAATCTAGTGAAATTCATATAACATAACATCCCACATTTAATTACCTATCTCAATATATAAAAGCTTAATCTATTATTTGATAACAAAATAAGAATGACTAAAAAATTGTAGCCACTGGTTAACGAAACCAGTGGCAGCAACTAGGAACAAAGTGCATCTTTCCCTCCACCATGATTACTATATAATATTAATAAATATTATGTTGTTCCTTTTCTTTCATCACTCAAATAAAATATGATAATGAAATTTAGCCCTACATCTATTCACTAGCACAATATGTAAGTGTGATTAGCTTTTTACCTGATGCAAGTTTTGTTGCCCAAGTGTTGTCGTAAATATTTTTAATAACACAAAATTTAACCAATTCACATGTAATAATGACAATTGTCTAACTTCAATTCGCCATCACCCCATATACATATAAAAATTAGAAGTTGCAGCACGATATTCATAATAGACATTCCCAAACATGAAGCTAAAATACCAAAACTGTATCAATTTATGTAGGAATCCTACGCCCCACCCTTCTATGAATTTTCTTAATTGGATCATCATCATGCCATAAATGACCCACTACTTGTCCTCATAAACTTACAAAACCACCAAAACTTGCAACAACAACTATGCTTTAACGTTGAAATTACCAATTTTCTATCTAACTTAATTAATATATTGGATTTTCATCTATTCAACATATATTAGCTATTGAAGATTAAACACTAACTACCAATTATTTATTTACCTGAAGATTTTTTTGTTTGCTTCAGTCGACGCCGTTCTCTTCGTCTTAGGGTAGAAGTAGTTTGTGGCATGACTAAAAATTAAATCCTATTAACTTATTTTAATAAATAAAGTGGTATAAGATATTAAGTAAATTAAAATTTAGTCCATCAATTAAATTAGTTACCTAAAGTTACCCCTCAACTAAATAACCATAATTATCGAATAGTCCAAATAACTCATTAAAATTTTACGGAAAGGGTCTCATATGAAAGGAGGAGGACTCGTTCTCAAAATGACCTAAGGGTCATTACACTTTGTCATATTCTGACCATTTTAGATGAAATAAAAAAATAAGATAACAACACAATTAAAAGAGCAAGGTTCTTTTTTATCCATATTTGATCAATAGGAAGAAAAAGAAAAATGGAAGACAGCAACATTGAGTGGCTAAATGTAGCCAAGAAACGTCTTCAAGAAAATTCAAACACAATATTCAACAAACAAAATAAAATTGGACCTTAATTTTAGGAATGTATAAGCATATGAACACACAACCCATTCTCCATCTTAATTTCAGAAACAATATATATATAAAAATCGAATACATAAAATAAGAAGCTATATGGCAGAGTTAAAACAAAGAAAACTAAAGCTAAACTAGGCTACTGAGAATACACACATCCTGAAGAATACAAGACAAAAAAAATAATTCTTATAAATCAAAGCAGCTAATAACCAAACAATAAATTCTAAATAACAGAAGAATAATTCGGAAAAAATGATAAAATGACAAGAAGGTTACCTAGTTCTGGGCAGCGAACCGGAATGATGGGTTGAGAAGATGATTCCACCGTTGACTTCGACGAAATAGCTGCAAATCAAAGAGGTTTCATCTATTAGACTAAGAACTCCCAAACATTATGGGGTGTTCTCTGTTCTAGACCTCCAAATTCCATCCTAAAAACCTATTTTTATGGTAAAAATCTTGTACCCACCTTCCACTCAATGGAAATAAATAAACAATTTATAGCCAAAAATAGGGATTGAATTTCAAAAAAAAAAGCCGTTTGAGAGAGGGGGGAAATCTTCCATATTGACTTGAGGGTGATGAATGACCTTGGAATCTTGCGGATTTTGGGGGATTATGTAGGGAAAGAGTTTCTGGTGTTGTTTGTTGTTGAATGAAGGAAGAAGAGAATAGAGGAGTACAAAGGATTTTGGATTTGGGAATAAGGAGATTGGGTCGGGTTTCAGGTAATTTTGGGCTAGGAAATTGGGCTACTTTAGTTGAAATGTTAATGAAAATTAAAGGGGTTAAGCGACCTGGTCCTTATTCTCTTCGACAATTAAAATGATTCGGTTTAAAATGATTTGATAAAACGGAAATGCGACAAACTTAAACTCAATTACTTATTTAAGCTTCTTAACTTTGACAACACAAAATAATTATTTTGAAATAAAAGATTATTTATTAATTAGATAGTTTTAAACGAAATAAAATAAAATAAAATGCATAATTAACTTAAATTTTATTTTTGATAAAACAATAATTCCAAATTTTATTAAAGTAATAAATACATAATTTAATAAATATATAGAGATATATTTTATAGGAAAAATGGCAAAGTTGTCTTGAAAACGATCTCAAAAGTATTTTTGATTTTTAAAAATAATTATGTCAAATTGTTGGAAATTAAAGAAGCTTAAAAATTAACTAAATTGTGGAGGGCCAAAATTGGGTGTCAACAAATAGTCATGAATTTCATTTTATTGTATTAAAGTGATTAAGTTATTCTTTTAAGAAAAAGTAATTCAATTTTATATAAGTACTTTTAATTGTTTTTTTGTAACCAAAAAGTAATTCAAACTTTACTAATTGTTTTTTGTAACTAAATTATTAATGTCCAGATATTTATTTATCGAATTTAATTTATATACAATAAACACCGTCTGATTTAAAAATACTTGTGCATTGGATTTAAAAATATTTATTTTGACTTTTAAGGATTGTTTTAGATTACTTCACTAAACAACAATTACATGAGTAAATTCATTTTGGTAATGCAATTTAGTAAATATATTTTGGCTTAATCATTAATTATTTGGAATATCTATGATGTTATTGATCACGGAGGTAAAATGTTCCATATTAAAAGGTTCTCTAATTTATTATTTTTCAATAATATCGATAGTTTGGTTCTTAGACTAATGATATTGAATTATCATTGTAATAAAATATTGTAACAATGCATCACTATCACTATTTTTTTCCTTGAAATTTCACACCGAAAAAATGTTCATCAGTTATTTTTTCATTGAAATTTCTCTTTTTTTATACTATGTAGCTTAATATTTCTCTTTTACCGTTATTTAGTTGGACCAAATATCCCTTATTGACACGAAAAGTAACAGGGAATAATTAGAATACTAGCTGGAAGTTGGTTACGAAACATAACAGAGCATAATTAGAATATTAATTGGAAGTTGGTTATGAACTTGCATGCATACATACTTATTTTAGTGTAGTATTCCTAAAATACAAAAACTGATTACTTTCACATATTAATATAATTATTTATAATAGTTGTATTAATTCAAGTTAATAAAATGTTATAATGACCTTGAGGGTTATTTTTAAAAATTTATGTGAAATTACCATTTTGTAATGACCCTTCGTTTGCTTTCCGAAGTTTCCGGTCTAATCCCGAGGCCCGTTGTGGAATTTTGCTTAAAATGGCATTGGATGTGGAACCCACTTTTCATTCAAATGAACTCGTATGAGAATTTCAAATGTGTCATTGAGTCTGGAACATCGAAATTAGTGGAGTATCATATCTGATTTATTTTTATCAGATTCTGAACGAATTTCGAAGGTCCGTTCGGAGACTTTAAAATGTAATAAAAGATGAAAATCTGGTGCGTAGTGCATATTTTTTTCATCTTTTCTCTCAACTTTGAACCCCAATTTCTTGAGCTTTTCAAGTCCAAATCTAGCGATTCAAGAGGCTATCTTCAAGAGAATTTAGTTCATTAGTGAGTGGGTTGTCATTTCGGGCGTTAAATTCGACAGTTGCTTGACTGGTGGAGGTGTTCGAGTGCGGTTTCAGTAATTGAGGTAGATTTGGCTATCCTTCTTTGGTACTGAGATGAGATAATTAGTCATTTATATGTTATAGACTTTGGGATGGGGTTGTAGTATGAGTTGAGACTGTTATTTATATTGTGATGCCTATATGGGGGCTTATTTATTACTGTGTTGCCGTGTGGGGGCTTAATTATATCACATAGCCCATGTGGGGGCCTTATTTGCTATCTTATTTGCTTTGAGAGCATATGATTCATGATTTCCCTTTGAAAAAGGCTTGAAGATATTATTTAACTTGTGATGCCTGTCTGAGGGGTTGAGTTGGGGGGTTTGAGCATACTTGAGTACCGTAATGATTCAAAAAAAAGGGTGAATATTTATTTCAAATACAATTCTTTCCCATGCTTATCTATTGAGGGTGTAAATCATGTTGAGGTTAATTTTTTGAGAACTTGAAACCTTATATTACATGTTAAGTTGATTATTGCTTTCATGCCAAATGTGTTTTGATGCATTCATCCTCATTCATCATATCATGAAACACGGAAAATATAGAAATTTTTTTTGAGAAAGAAAATGAAACACCTTTAAATCTTTGTATCTTGAGTCCCTAACTGAGGCAGTTTTACGGCAGGGTAGTGGATACATTGTGATCTCTTGAATCCGAGGAGATGGCAAAGATGATGAGATATTGTGATTAAAGTATATGGTCTGTGAGACCCCCATAGGTCCTATTTGGTAGCACATCTCAACAGGTGTATACGACAGGTTGTGCGCCAGTCTTGATTCCACTGTACCACCACATCATTGTATCATCATATTGCATTGCACTGCATCGATATTTGTATTATTTGACTTATCTGATTAATTGTGATAATGAGTTGATATTATGGCTTTACTTTAATCGCGCCATTATATATATAAACTGGCGGCATCGATGCCGAAGTGAGACTTTTCTGTATGCAAGTGGAAGAGTTCCTTAGTTTATTTCATAGGTTTGATTAATTCCTTATACTCAGTCGGCTAAAACCTACTGAGTACATGTGTATTGTACTCACCCATACTTCTGTGTCCCTTTTTGATGCAGATACTAGTCAGGGTACCTCACGTGGCATCTCATATTCTAGCAGATTATGTATTCTTATATTAGTGGTGAGTTTCCGGATTCCGATTGTCACTAGTCTATCTATAATTCTCAGTCTTTTGTATTATTCAGAGACTTATGTTGTATCTTCAGAGTCGAACCTTTTATTAGATGCCCTTTATACTTATGACACCAGGTTTTAGGATAATTTCATTGTTGTCTGTTTATTGTTTTTAACAGTGGCCTGTCTACCCTTTTGGAGTCTCATATGGTTTTATTTTTAGCCTTACACATCGGGATGAGATTTTGGATGTGTGTCATCATGACCTCAATTTTTGGGGTCGTGACACCCACCCTCACCCCACCCCAATATAACTATATAACTAAACCTCTTCTTCATCATTTAGTATCAAATATTTCGTATAAATCTCTAGAGTTGTGTTGTTTTCTTTTGAATTAAAATTATGCATGGTTCAAGAAAATAGTACTTATGGTGTCTGTTGTGAGTTCAATGATCAATGTGGATCGTTATCGTCGAAAAAAATGAATTCCTCTTGTTGTGTTACACATGAATGTTTACCTTAGTCAATAGAGGAAATTAATGCAATTTCTTTAGAAGACGAAGAGGAAGAAGTAGAATTGAAGAGGCAAAAACATGGAGAGTTGATTGATTATTATATAAAACGACATAAAGAGAGTGTGAGTTCAATGATCAATGTGGATCGTTATCGTCGAAAAAAATGAATTCCTCTTGTTGTGTTACACATGAATGTTTACCTTAGTCAATAGAGGAAATTAATGCAATTTCTTTAGAAGACGAAGAGGAAGAAGTAGAATTGAAGAGGCAAAAACATGGAGAGTTGATTGATTATTATATAAAACGACATAAAGAGAAAGAAAACGAATTAAAGAGGCGCGAAGAGTTGATTCAAAATGTGAAGGAAAAGAGAAAGAATGAAGTTTGTGTTGATGCTATTGAACACTTATATTACCTTATTCCTACGGGTAAGAGAAGAAAAATAAAAACAAAGTCGAAGTACAGAGTTTGTGCCTTGACTTCCTTGAAAAAGGAAAACAAGAAGTTGAAAATAGTTCTTAAAGAAAAGGAGCCAATTCAAGATTTCGAGTTTCCAGGAATCATAAAGGTTGAATGTTTATTGAAAAACGTACATGGGGATTTGGAAAATATCAAGAAGAGTGTGATTACCACAGATCCAATGGAGAAAGAAAGAATTCTAAAGATTGAATCTTTCTTGAAAAGGGAAAATAAGAAGTTAAAAATAGTTCGTAAAAGAAAGGAGCTAATTCAAGATTTTGGGGTTCTAGGTATCATAAAGGTTGAATCTTTTTTGAAAAATGTACGTGGGGATTTGATGAAAATTCAAGAATTGGAGAAGTAAAAAACCCCAAAGATTGAATCTTTCATGAAAAAAAAAAAATCAAGAAAATGGTTCAAAACAAAAAGCCAAACAGAGTTTCACATGCTGTTTTGCCAGAGGAATTCAAGAACAAGATTCCAGAATTAGGGGTTTCAATATCTGAAGTGTCATTAGTGATTGAGAATCAACTTTTTAGTACAGATTTAAAAGACAAACATATGCGTTTATCGATACAAGTGAAGCAAGTGCTTAATGTTGATGAATTCTTCACTCCACAAGAGAAACATATTTTGGATACAATAGACAGTTGCAATAGAAGGTCACAGATAAATTTCATTTTGGTTGAGCCATCACTTGAAGTATGCAACATTCATTTGGCTAAGTGTCCAATGAATTCATGTTGTAGTTATGTGTTGTTGAATGACTGGATGTCAGTGTGCAAAAGAAATAATCTCAAGGTTAATAGGATGGTCCAGTTATTGATACTACTTTTGCTATGCCACTTTGCATACTATGGTTGCAGGGTCAGTGATGTTTCGTAGGTGAAGATGAAGATGAATCTCCAACAGCTTCTACTCTTCATTCTTTATGGTGGGAGTTGTGTCTTGCTTTTATTTATACTTTGTATCTTTAGAAGCTCTTTTATCTGTTTAAACTAGTATCCTTGGGGGTGTTAAGTGACAAACATATGTGTTTATCGATACTAGTAAAGCAAGTGCTTAATGTTGATGAATTCTTGACTCCACAAGAGAAGCTAATTTTTGATACAAGAGACAGTTGCAACAGAAGGTCACAGATAAACTTCAATTTGGTTGATCCATCACTTGAAGTATGCAATATTCATTTGGCTAAGTGTCCAATGAATTCAAGTTGTTGTTATGTGTTGTTGAATGACTGGATGTCAGTGTCAAGAGAAATGATCTCAAGGTTAATAGGATGGTCCAGTTATTGTATTTTCGTAATGACTCGAATCTATGGATGGCAATTGTTGTGGTTCCTCCAGTTATGGTACTTCATCTCAATGAATATTCACTTTAGATTGCTTAGTCCATCTCATTATTAATTCAGTGTTAAAACAATTTGATTATAAGAATTTTTGTCAATAATGATAGGCTAAAGTTTGGACATGTCTAATTACTATAACTACATCTAGTGTAGGTGTAGTTTGACATGATTAGTACTTATAATAGCTTTCTTTTTTATACTAGTTAGTACAATTGTTCACTTGCACTACTTGTGTAAGTGATAGTGCTATAATAAACTTCTATTGTTTAACATGTTTTTAGTCTTGACTCTTTTCCTTTTTTGTTGAAAATTTTTGATTAAATATTTTCTTGTGTAGTTATAATGTTACGGCATGGATCGGGATTAAAAAATTTTCCATTTTCATCCATTAAATAATATTTAAATTTAATCACTTGAAAAGTTTCTCTGCTTAGTGTTGATGGTAGAAAAAATTGTTTTGGTACCTTGCATTTGTTTTTTGTTAGAGTGGGTAAAAAGAGCCATACTGATTGGGGAATGTTTTGGTGGTTTCGTTGTATGGACTTGGCATCCTCCCCTCATGATCTAGCTTTTGGGGTTGAGTCAGACTCAAGTATCATATTTTTACGTGGTATCAAAGTCAGGTCCATCCCTATGGGCTTACGGTATACACTCTAGTTGGGCCTGGGTATGAAAAGGGTGTTAAAGTGGGTAAAACATCTCACAGGATTGGTGGTCTCCTTATATCCACTTGGGCAATCCCCCTCGTGAGCTAGCTTTTGGAGTTGTGTTAGGCCCATGTGTTATATCTTTTCATTTTCCATATGTGTTAAATTATAGATGGATGCCATGACTAATTGTAATGATCAGAGCCATCATTAATTATGATTAAAAATAAATTCGCAAGAATTTGACTTGACTGGGTCCCACCACCCCGCCAGAGCGGGATGATTCCGCTGGGGCGTGCCACTAGAGCAAGAATAAGGCCATTAGAGAGGGAAGTCATGTGACAGAACTTAAGTCGCAAATTTTCTTATTTTCCTCACTTCTCCCAAGTGGAGGTTAGAGGTGAGGGTTTCTGCAAAATCGTCCAAAAAGGCTGCTCTTGAATGAATAAGAGAAGAGGAGGGAATCTCAACTTTTGGAAAGCTTCAACCCATGGAATTCAATCTGGTCTTGTCCGTGGAATATTTGGAACCAATAATTTCAACAGTGTTATCTCTCCTCAAATGGTTGGCGCCCAGGTAGGCTAGGATTCTCTTTTCTAAGTAGTAAACCTATACCTACAGTGTAATATAGAAGGAAAGTTAATGAGAATTCACATACTAAGTTGTGGATCATTGGTTACGAGCAGAAATCCGGTTGTGATAGGGTCAAATTCGAATGTGACCTGGGTAGAAATGTGTTGCGGTGAATTGAGAAGTTACTGATTGTGATATTTTTGTGTGCAGCTGGTTAATCTATATCGAGCATAGAATCTCGTACAGAAAAGTAAAACTAGTAGATTTTGAGGTCAGACTTGTAAGGTTTGGTAGTGTGGACATTGACTATTTTTGAAATTGTCTTAAATGTGTAATTGAGTTACTTATGATATGCCTAAACGTGTACGGATAAGGGTAACGGGTTAGTCCTTATATAAATAAGCACTTGCTGGCCTATTTTTGTGATGAACTTGTTTTTGGTAATATAATTATTATGAATAATGAATGTAATTATGAATATGGTATGTTTGTATCGAGTGTCACGTTCCGACACGTATATGAATTGGGTGTCATGTTTTGACATGTATTTGGATTGGGTGTCATATTTCGACACATTCTTGAATCGGGTGTCAATTTCTGACACAAATATGATGAATTGGGTTCCTGAGTGGGCCAAGTATGTGTGTGTGGATGGTCCCAGGAGAGGACCCGATGATATATGTATTTTCATGTAATAATAAGTTTTGTGGTAGATGACCCATGTACTAAGAACTATAAATAAACTCTTGAATTGTGGTCTGCTAGATATAGAGAATTATGATCATCAATACACTTATTGGTGAGTAAGAGTATGGGTCCTTATAGGCCTGGATGTGATTTATATGGTCTAATCGTATTCTATATCGCTTATACACTTAGATTAGTAGTTGAGGTTTCTAGTTGCCAGAGAGTATTACCATTGTGATTTTCATGAATAACCGAGGTAGGGATAATGGCTATCTAGAACTTAAGTGAGTTGGAGAGTGTGGTTATGAGACGGATATGCCTTATGTTGTGAGACAATTATACCAACTAGTGAGGGTTGGGAGAAATTATTGAACGGTTAAGGTTGCTAGTTGGTGACTATTGAGGTGATAGAATAACAGTAAGGTGGGTACCTAACCCACAAGTTTAAGTTATGACTAGGGTGGTAGTGGAACCGTGTTGTTTAGGGTGGTGAATACCCTAAGGGTGAGAATAAGGAGTGTACTTATTGGGCTGGGTGACTAAATTGAGGAAGTTCAGGTAGATATCTCTTATTTCTCTGTTCATATATTATGTAGTGGGTATCAGATTGAACGATTATGCCTACCAGTATGTGTCGTTTGTACTGATACTACTTTTTCTATGCCACTTGGCATAGCTTGTTTGCAGGGTCAGTTATGTCTCTTAGGTGAAGACGAAAGCGATCCTCCAATAGCTTCTATTTTTCCTTTATCTTGGTGGAAGCTGGGTCATTGGTCTTTTATTTTATTTCTACTCTTTGTAGCTCTTGTACCTGTTTAGACTAGTATCCTTGGGGGATTTTATATAATTGTATAAGCTCATCTTTAATAGAGTTTTCTTTAGAAATTTTGGTTTAATTATTCAAGTTTGTTTTAAATTCTACAACTGTTCTTATAGAAGGGGTTAAGGGTTCTCCTACTTATGGTGTATAGTGGGTGCCTGTATGGCCCGGTGGGTTGGATCGTGATAATTTGGTATTAGATCCTAGGTTACCGGTCTCCCAGTACAAGAGCGAGTGTGGAATAGACTCCTACGGATTGGTGTGTTGACGTCTACATCTAATCATCAGAATGCTATGAAGCATTTTAGGAACTAGTTCCATTCCTTCTCTCTTATTCGTGCGGTCTGTCGCTTGTGGTATGGGTTGAGTCCAATTGGTATCTCTGGATTCCAATTAGTATCTCAACGAGGTAAGCTGAATGCTGTTGTCATGGCTGAAGGAACATAAGAAAGGAAATTGGAACCAAGAAGGTTCTAATTGGTATCTTGCCTTAGAGGCGATGAGAGTGCATATATGATCAATTAATGATCATCTATGGAGCGAACTAAATTACTTTACTTGCTTGAGTTATGGAGTTGAACATTTGATTATATGCATAGTGACTCCTGATTTAAAGTGTGAAATGCCCTTGCTTGTGTGTTAAATTTGTGTGGTATATGTTTTCTAATAAATTATATGAA
Source organism: Solanum dulcamara (assembly GCF_947179165.1). Classification (NCBI taxonomy): domain Eukaryota; kingdom Viridiplantae; phylum Streptophyta; class Magnoliopsida; order Solanales; family Solanaceae; genus Solanum; species Solanum dulcamara. The sequence continues at coordinate 5,171,993 of NC_077241.1, read as the reverse complement.
CTAGATGTCAAGGAGGAGTCATAACTGTATTATGTGCTTTGAATTGTGTAAGACCCAAGACTATTAAGGGATGAGTCCTAATGTGTTGAATGATATACTCATGTGAGGGAATGCGATCTGTAAATGATGCATGGACTTAACCCGTGGGGACTGTGGAGAAACTCTAATTTCGGGGAAGTCGGAATTTTGTTTGAAATCAGATAAGAAAAAGATCTAGTGTTGTACACTGGTCTAATGGTGGTCACGAAAGATCCTCAGCATATTTCATAACTGAGCTAAAACAAGGTATTGCTGAATTATGTCTATTTGATATAATGGATTGAACCAGTGGCTTGAGTTAATGAGAATTTGATGTCACAAGTTGGTTTAAATGATGCCTTGTTTATCTTGTTGTCCTTGGTTTTAAGGGGAGAGATAATCCCCTATATATAGTGGTGGGTTTGACTTTGGGACAGGCCACGTCAAAATTCTCGTGGAAAAAGGAGTTAGAGGGGTTGAGTTTAACCTTGAGAGTCTAAGGGGGAATAGAGGGCAGGAAGAATGCCTAAGAGAATTCTCTGAAGCTACTGTCTCGGTGAATCCCGCACCAGAGGGCATACCTGGCCAGAGTGGACCCGCCAGAGCAGGAATTATCCAGCCAGAGTGGGATCTCGCGAGACAGAATACTCAGAAAGAGGTTCCTTGTTTTTGGCATTGATCTTTTAAGCGCAATGGTTAGCTCTAAGGTTGTGTAGTGATCGACTAAGACCGAATAGCCATAAAACGGTAGTGATAATATGTATGGAGATGTGAAGGAACTAAAAAGCATTCAGTGCTTACAAATTTAAGGGAAATAGTAAAGGAAAGAGATAAATTGTTTGTTCCTTACCCAAACGGGACAACCTAATCAAATAATAAATCCTAACGGGGGCGAGGGGGAGTGTCGACATCTAAATCTAGGTCCTCCGGGGGGTACTCTCCTGCCGAGGCCTCATTCAGGAAGGGGAAATTGCGAAAATCATCAGGTTCCAACCTGGGCAATTCCCTTTGGGGAGCGACACTAGAGAAGATGACGTTGATAGTCTTCCACATCTTCATCATGAGGCGGTCCCTCTCTATGCTCTTCCTCCTCTCCCACCGCAGCTGACGACGAAGCATCTCCACCTCCATGACAGTAGCTGGTGGAACTGGAGCAGGGGTCTGGGCAAAGTGGCCTCCTAGTATCCTATGAACTGTGGCTAAGTCCTCCTCCAAGAGAGGGTCAACTGGTGGCTGTGACTGAGTGAGAGGGGCATCATCCTCGTACTCGTCATCGTCCTCTACTACTGCTGACCGACTGCTCTCGACCCCATCAGTCCTCCCCTTCTTTGGTATCCTAGAGGAGGCACTATGAATGAATGGATACCTATTTCAAATAGTACATTCGACTTAGTCCTTCAGACGAGTAAACTATGCAAAACTACAAATGTCAAAATGTTCGGAAGAACTTGCATCACTGACTATGACATCCTGATTGTGTATGCAACAGATTACAGTTATCACTTACATGATACTCATTGGGTCACTTTGAAGTGTAGAAGGAAGAGGATCACAGAAAAGCTTCGGATCTCCAGGAAAAGAACCTATACAAAACAGTTAAAGAATTAACATAAGGATGCAGCAAAAAACTTGATAGAAGGACATGTTTCTTCTAGTATTTGGATCACTTCTTGAATTAGTAGAAGAAGGTGTTGAAGTATCAAAAGGAGCAAATTTGGTGATAGCAGGCTGCATCAACTGGTGACATAGTGGATGGACAAAAGGCGCGGAGCGAGAAGCAGCACGTGTAGATGAGATCTTTCCAGATTTGGAGATGACATGTACAGTACAGAAATCAGGAGCCCCTTTTGACACACCTCCTGGTATGTCTTCTTGCTTTAAATCTGCAATGTAGAAAGATCCACAGATTCAAAGCCAAGTTTGTAGCATACATATGCATTAATATCGACATATTCCTATGGTGAGTCTAGAAAGATTGTAATATTCGAGGGTCTTAAATTGAAAAGACATATCTATTCGTGAAAGAGTATGACTTTTCATAAGGAAAATCTGCAGTATACTAGGCTTTGTTGGATACTATGTACAGAGTCATACCTGAGAGACCGCCTCTCGTTGAAGCACCAACAATCAATACCTCTACTCCTGTTCGATTCACATATTCAACGATTGCCTTGGCTACATCCGTGTCATCTAACACAACATCATAACATTGTATCTGTTTTTTAAGTATTAGAAGAACCAAAGTTAGAACTGCGAAAGCTGAAAGGAAATAATTAGCAGGACTTGAAAAATTTTATGAAATGTTTATTATACTTTTCACATAGTTATAGACGAATTCATCAAAGGTTTTGAGTTACTAACATCTTTCCGTGTACAAAATACTCGAAAAGGAAGAAACAAATCCTTTGTCTGCGGATCCAATTGAATATTTTCCGATCCACCTTCATTAGAATTCTGGTTTGTTTCTGAAATGTAAAATGTACACAGTTAATTATGCAATTATGTGATTTTACGCTAATTAGAACAACATTATGAAGTAGAAAAATCTCTCAAAAATCAGATTTGGATTAACCATTTCAGCACAAACAAATAACTAGCTTAACTTTTGGTATGCCAATATCATTAGTCAAGTAAGATACAGCTCTAACACAAGGAAATCAAACAAAAAAAAGATTGATACAAGTCTAATAAGTTTTGACATGTGAAGTACCGATGGATGTGGCCTACTAGTTGATAAAGTAGGATTAAAACAAGGGGAGGCCAGGGTTCCAGCCCCGAAGGAAACAAAAAATGATTTCTTTCCATTTGCCTAAGCAACAATTAACTCTTAACTTTGTTCCAACCAATGCCATGAACTCCTATCTCTAAGACAAGCAAATTAGACAAAATGATTGATATTTGTCCAATAAGCTTTCGACATGTGAATGTATCCATGGTTGTGGCCTACTAGTTAATGAAGTAAGATGAAGTCCAAGGGAGAAGAGTGTTCAAATCTCGTCAGAGACAAAAAACACTAATTGATTTCATTTCATCTACCTACGTCTTGATGGACAAAGTTATCCAGTATGCAATCACGTTTTGTTAGTTTTGACGTTGCAAATATGCTTGCTACAATAACTAGCATAGATTTGACTAACATGTAAATCATTCATCGCGCTTAAATTTTTGCACCTTTAAGCTACAACATCAAAAACTTATCCAGCATCAACAACATTTTCAGCACAACTTGAAGTTGATTCCTGCGTCTATTTATGCTAGACATCATGGGAGCCCAAAATATGTATAACCTACTTAATATTTTCATTTTGAATTGTACAAGTGACCATTCTACAACATCAATATACACAAACAAATACCATAACTATATATCTAGTACCCGTGATGACGGGAGGGAAGATATATTCAATGAAATAGTCCTTAATATCTTCATTTTGATTTGTACAAGTGACCATTCTACAACATAAACATGCATAAGCAAATACCATAACTATCTGGTACTCGTGTTAATGGAAGGTAGCACGTATTCAATCAAAACATACACATTCTACAACATCAACATGCACAAACAAATACCATAACTATTTGGTACTCGTGCGGATGAGAGGTAACACGTATTCAATCGAATAGTCTGCCTAACCATACACATTCTACAACGTCAACATGCACAAACAAATACCACCACTACCAAGTGCCCGTGCTGATGGGAGGTAACATGTATTCAATCAAATAGTCCGCCTAAACATACACATTCTACAACATCAACATGCACAAATGTATACCATAACTATCTGGTACCCATGCTGATGAGAGGTAATTTGTATTCAATGAAATACTCCGCCTAAACATACACATTCTACTTATTTTGATTTGTAAAAGTGGTCATTCTACAACATGAACATGCACAAACAAATTCCAAAGTCACCCGATACCTGTATTTGTAGGAGGTAGCAGGTATTTCATGGGATAGTCGAGGTCCATGCAAGCTGGTGGTCGGACATCACTGTTATTAAAATAACATAACATGCAGAAACAAACAAATACAAGAGAGAAAGATTAGAAGAATTACTTGTAGAAGGGGATTGAGAGGAATTGGAAGATTGTTTAAGTTTGACATGGATCAAAAGAACAGTTTGTCCTCTGGCTAATAGATGATCAACAGTCCATTTCAAAGCACTTTGGCTTCCTCTATCTTTATCTATTGACACTGCTATTAATTTATTTGGTAGTGGCATTCTTTCTCCATTCATATTTGGTGGTGAAGGCCCCATTTTTTCACTTACAAGAATTTTACTCCCAAAAAATTCATATGTTTTTAAGAATTGTCCAATTCTAACACATTTGTCTCTTTTTTTGTTTGAAATCTAATAAATTGTTGTTGTGGCTTTTTGTTTCTAATTCTATGTTCAACCCATTGTAGGATGTATTGATTCTTGAAAATTTATGATGACAAAATCATAGAATTGAAAATCTCCAAAAAAGGTGACAGTTTAATTTGATATGTTCTTTAATTCACCATAGAGAAGAAAGATATGATTTTTAGTGATAAACCGTTTTAGAGAATTTGAGGGGAGCTCCATCTTTGGTGGATACTTAATTGGTTTTGTGTAATAGTAACCACTGTTAGTATTAATTATTATAATAAACTTCTAGTTTCAACTATAATTCCAATAGTTCTTCTAATATTTGAGCAATATATTTAATATTTAATTAATTCAAATATGAATTTATTATCCCTTTGCTTGTGAATTTCATAAATTTAATAAAATTATTTGTTGTTCCACCATTTGATTATCACATGTGTTTTATTAAATATTGTTTTATTAATTCATATATTTGAAGGTAATAAAATTTTATAAAATAATCAAAATACAATATTTTTCTTTTAATAGAAGAACCAAAATAATTAATTGAGACCAAAATCAAGAAAATTTACCAATAAGTGAGGAATAGAAATGCTATTATCCTATAAAAAAAATTAAATTATATATGCTACACTCTGTTTGGATCATTGTTACTCATTGTTTCATAATGTACTAAAATGTGTTATGTTATATATTGTATTGTACAAATTTATAGATATAATGTTTTGATAGATTGTATCGTGTGTTGTTGTTTAATAACATTTTTATTATTCGATATCGTTCTGTATTGTACTTGATAAATTTATTAAAATGTCCTAAACTATTGTAATTATTAATCAAATTAATTTAACACGACTTCTTTCTGCTAACTTGTCACACATTACGCCTTGTAAATATATTAAGTTATTGAACGACTTTTCATTATAAAAATTTATTTAGCTACAATTAAACTTGAGTGATAATTAATCCAATCATCTTGCATGTCTGCAAAACATGAATTTTATTTATTTACAATAAATATCGCCCGACCTGAAATAATCACATAAATTTTAAAGGTTAGAATAGATAAGTACACAGAGTGGTTAATTATTTATTGTAATCTGAAATAATCCCAGAAATTTTATTTATTTACAATAAATAATTAATCACTCTTTGAACTTATCTATTCCGACCTTTAAGGATTATTTCAAATTACTTCACTCTATATAAGATGTTGAATAATTTCATGGGATATCTATCACCAGATAACTCTATCCATCAAACTAGAACAAATAATAATAAATCGCCAATGCAAAGTATACTTTTAATAGTTTTATTTGTTAAGAAAAAGGTTACTTGAGTTTGCCTAATTATTATACAAAATGCTTTATTTGTTTTCTAATTTGTAGTAATATATATTCTGTGATATTTAGGCAAGATGAAGCTGTGATTTTTTTGGTTACAAATCAGAGATAGTGGTGTGATATATTGTTATGTTATTAATTTGTGTAATGTTGAAGACCTTTTCATTATAGAATGTAGTTTAATGAATATGTACCATTGAAACATGAATTTAATTTATATACAAAAAATATCGTCTAATTTCGAAATAATCTATGCATTGGATTGTATAACAAGGATTACATTGAAATTCTATCTTTTCATTCTTTGAATTTATCTATTCCTTCAATCTTTAAGGATTGTTCCAGATTACTTCAATTAACGATAATTACATGGACAATTAAATTATTTTTGATAAATATTTATTTTTTTGATTTAATGTCACGATCCAATTTCGGGTGTGATGACACCTGTCCTTTCCCACCGGACAAGTCAGCCTAAATCCCAACAATTCTATAAATAAAGAGGAAACAGTCGAAATAGGTAAATAATAATCAAAAACGGAAGTCTGTCAACTTAAAATTACCCCTAAATATTGGTTGTCACATGTACAAGCCGCTAAAGAAAGTAAAATTGAAATCAAAGTACAAGTCTCATTATGTCTTCAACTCTCAAACAGAGTAAAACATAAAAATACAGGAAGTATGAGAGTTCGCTGGATATTAATGGCTACCTCTCTCAACTCCCAGAAGCCTCAAATAATCAAGAAAAGAACAGTGATCAAAGTCCAGGCACGGAACCTACACAAGTGTAGAAGCAAGGGTGAGTACCAAACAACGCGGTACCCAACAAGCTAACTAGAAAAACTAAGTAATTCTAAAAGAATACACGAACTCCGTTTCCAATCCAACCGAACCTCCAGACTACAACCTGCACAGAAATCAGTCCAACCTAACAGTTCATACTACACAATTCAATAAGATATCGATCACAGCTCAATATCACAAGATGTATCATACAAGTACTCACAAGTCACAAACAAACATCAAATTATCAACACAGATATGCAGAATATGTATATGCACATTTAATGATCATGCATGTGTGCAATTGCCGGCAAAGACCTCGGCATGATAAACTTTGATCGAAAATGACCTTAGCCTCATAATCTCTGACTGATAGTGACCTCAGTCCCACAACCTCGATGGAAATAACCTCGGCAATGTAATCTCTGACGAAAGTGACCTCAGTCCCACAACCTCGTCGGAAATGACTTCGACCATATGATCTCGCCGGAAATGATCTCGGAAATGTAATCTCACCGAAAATGACCTTGGCAATGTAATCTCGCCAAAAATGGCCTCGACAATGTAATCTCACTGAAAATGACCTCGGCGCATCAATCTCTCACCAGAAATGACCTTGACAATATAATCTCACCGAAAATGACCTCGGTCTCACAATCATATACCTCTCATCACAGTGTTTCAGAACCAATGCAACAATATGCTCACATAAGTAATGAGGAATAATCAATTCACCCAAATCACATTCACAATTAGACTACCAAGTATTTCATCAAATACACATAGATATTTAGATTACATCATGTAAGTTTCAATACTCACCAATATCACACATCATATTTTATTAACCCCATCGATTCATTTTTAGATTAATTCATATCACAATTAAACTCGTAACCTCATCCCCATTACACCCCAACACATATACAATGGGATATTCAGAAATTCGAAGAGATTTACGGAGTTTTAAGAGTCCACTTGCCTTAGCCAAGATGCAATCAATCAATCCACGCGTGCCTTGCCCTTCCGATTATACTCCAAATCTCCACAATCTATTCAAGTATTGATTCACAATCAGAAACTAACTCCAACGATTCTAAGAACGTGAAATTCGGTGAAAAAGGGGTCAAAGGCTCAAAATTTAACTTCACAAAATAGGGGTTTAAATTCGGAAATTTTTGGATGAAATTGTTCCTCTTAGTCTTAGGAACCCAACAGCGAAAACCGTTTAAAAAACCCAGCCCAAATCAAGTTACAATCAATGATTTAAGATTTTTTTTCAAGTTCTTGAAAAAAAGGCTATTTTCACCCATTCAAATCCCTAAATACATGTTAGAATCATAATTAATCAATGGGAAATGACGAAGTAGGGTCAAAATAACTTACCCAATGAAATCCCACGATAACTCCTTCTCCAAATCACCACAACCGAGCTCCAAAGTTCAAAAATAGAGAAAATAGCTTAAACCTCGGCCAAAACCCCTCTCAGATGTTGCTTAAGCGACAGGGGTTTGCTTAAGCGGACCATTGCTTTTGCGGGATTTGGGTTGCCTTTGCGACCTCTGCCCCTTCGCTACAGCGACCACTTTGGTTGCTTTTGCGATCCTTCACAAAACCAAGACCTTCGCTTTTGCGACAGGGGGTTCGATTAAGTGGAGGTTGCTTTTGCGATACCCTCTTCGCTTAAGCGAAGGCACTAGAACCAGCAACTCTTTCAAGTCTCAAAGTTTCCGATTTGATCCTCGGGATTCGTTTGGGATCCTGTATATTCAAAACATATATGTATCCCAACTAAACTCGACATTTTAAATTCATCGGATCCATCAAAATTCAATTTCGAGGCCTCTTTGACCTGAAAACCAAAGTCGTAACTAACCCAATATTATGCCTCAAAAGACCAAAACGCCCTAGGAGCTTCCAAAAATTATATAGGAACTCTCCGTAGGCCTAAAATCACCGTCCAAAGCCAACTGAGTTGTTGGAATTCAATTTCAAGTATCCGATCCCCAAATATTGACCAAAGTCAAATCTATGGAAAAAAACTCAACTATTTCCATCTTAACCCCTCAAATCCATGATATGACCCCAAATGCGATTTCGTCAACTCTCCTAGATCAATTTCAACATTTCAAAACTGATAAAATCGATAGAATTCCATTCTAAGACTCAAAACTCCGAACGACTTGACATACCACTTTTGAGTCATTGTAAATCTTTAAAACTCAAAATTATTATAATAAACTTCTAGTTTCAACTATAATTCCAATAGTTCTTCTAATATTTGAGCAATATATTTAATATTTAATTAATTCAAATATGAATTTATTATCCCTTTGCTTGTGAATTTCATAAATTTAATAAAATTATTTGTTGTTCCACCATTTGATTATCACATGTGTTTTATTAAATATTGTTTTATTAATTCATATATTTGAGGGTAATAAAATTTTATAAAATAATCAAAATACAATATTTTTCTTTTAATAGAAGAACCAAAATAATTAATTGAGACCAAAATCAAGAGAATTTACCAATAAGTGAGGAATAGAAATGCTATTATCCTATAAAAAAAATTAAATTATATATGCTACACTCTGTTTGGATCATTGTTACTCATTGTTTCATAATGTACTAAAATGTGTTATGTTATATATTGTATTGTACAAATTTATAGATATAATGTTTTGATAAATTGTATCGTGTGCTGTTGTTTAATAACATTTTTATTATTCGATATTGTTCTGTATTGTAATTGATAAATTTACTAAAATGTCCTAAACTATTGTAATTATTAATCAAATTAATTTAAGACGACTTCTTTCTGCTAACTTGTCACACATTACGCCTTGTAAATATATTTAGTTATTGAACGACTTTTCATTATAAATATTTATTTAGCTACAATTAAACTTGAGTGATAATTAATCCAATCATCTTGCATGTCTGCAAAACATGAATTTTATTTATTTACAATAAATATCGTCCGACCTGAAATAATCACATGAATTTTAAAGGTTAGAATAGATAAGTACACAGAGTGGTTAATTAATTATTGTAATCTGAAATAATCCCAGAAATTTTATTTATTTACAATAAATAATTAATCACTCTTTGAACTTATCTATTCCGACCTTTAAGGATTATTTCAAATTACTTCACTCTATATAAGATGTTGAATAATTTCATGGGATATCTATCACCAGATAACTCTATCCATCAAACTAGAACAAATAATAATAAATCGCCAATGCAAAGTATACTTTTAATAGTTTTATTTGTTAAGAAAAAGGTTACTTGAGTTTGCCTAATTATTATACAAAATGCTTTATTTGTTTTCTAATTTGTAGTAATATATATTCTGTGATATTTAGGCAAGATGAAGCTGTGATTTTTTTGGTTACAAATCAGAGATAGTGGTGTGATATATTGTTATGTTATTAATTTGTGTAAAGTTGAAGACCTTTTCATTATAGAATATAGTTTAATGAATATGTACCTTTGAAACATGAATTTAATTTATATACAAAAAATATCGTCTAATTTAGAAATAATTTATGCATTGGATTGTATAACAAGGATTACATTGAAATTCTATCTTTTCATTCTTTGAATTTATCTATTCCTTCAATCTTTAAGGATTGTTCCAGATTACTTCAATTAACGATAATTACATGGATAATTAAATTATTTTTGATAAATATTTAATTTTTTGATTTAATGTCACGATCCGATTTCGGGTGTGATGACACATGTCCTTTTCCACCAGACAAGTCAGCCTAAATCCCAACAATTATATAAATAAAGAGGAAACAGTCGAAATAGGTAAATAATAATAAAAAATGGAAGTCTGTCAACTTAAAATTACCCCTAAATATTGGTTGTCACATGTACAAGCCGCTAAAGAAAATAAAACTGAAATCAACGTACAAGTCTCATTATGTCTTCAACGCTCAAACAGAGTAAAGCATAAAGATACAGGAAGTATGAGAGTTCGCTGGATATTAATGGCTACCTCTCTCAACTCCCATAAGCCTTGAATGAGCAAGAAAAGAGACAGTGATCAAAGTCCAGGGACGGAATCTACACAAGTATAGAAGCAAGGGTGAGTACCAAACAACACGGTACCTAGTAAGCTAACTAGAAAAAACTAAGTAATTCTAAAAGAATACACGTACTCCGTTTCCAACCAAACCGAACCTCCAGACTAACACCTGTACAGAAATCAACCCAACTTAATAGTTCATACTACACAGTTCAATAAGATACCGATCACAACTCAATATCACAAGATGTATCATACAAATACTCACAAGTCACAAACAAGCATCAAACTGTCAACATAGATATGCAGAATATGTATATGCACATTTAATGATCATGCATGTGTGTAATTGCTGGCAAAGACCTCGGCATGATAAACTCTGATCGAAAATGAACTCAGCCTCATAATCTCTGACTGATAGTGACCTCGGTCCCACAACCTCACTGAAAATGACCTTAGCAATGTAATCTCTGACCGAAAGTGACCTCGGTCCAACAACCTCACCGGAAATGACCTCAGCCATATGATCTCATCAAAAATGACCTCGAAAATATAATCTCATCGGAAATGACCTCGACAATATAATCTGGCTGAAAATGACCTTGATAATGTAATCTCACTGAAAATGACCTCGGCACATCAATCTCTCATCGAAAATGACCTCAGCAATATAATCTCACCGGAAATGACCTCGGCCATATCATATCTCTAAACAAAAATGACCTCAGTCTCACAATCATATACCTCTCATCACAGTGTTTCAAAACTAATGCAACTGCATGCTGACACAAGTAATGAGGAATAATTATTTCACCCAAACCTCAATCACAATTACACTATCAAGTATTTCATCAAATACACATAGATATTTTGATTACAGCATGTAAGTTTCAATACTCAAAAATATCACACATCATCTTTTATTAACCTCATCAATTCATTTTTAGATTAATTCATATCACAATTAAACTCGTAACCTTATCCCCATTAAGCCCCAACACATATACAACGAGATATTCTAGAATTCTAAGTGATTCACGAAGTTTAAGAGTCCACATGCCTTAGCCAAAATGCGATCAATCAATGCACGTGTGCCTTATGCTTCCGATTATACTCTGAATTTCCACAATCTATTTAAGTATTGATTCACAATCATAAACTAACTCCAATGATTTTAAGAACGTGAAATTCGGCGAACAAAAAGGTCAGAGGGTCAAAATTTGACTTCATAAAATAGGGGTTTAAATTCGAAAATTTTTGGATGAAATTATTCATCTTAGTATTAGGAACTCAACAGCAAAAACTGTTTCAAAAACCAAGTCCAAATCAAGTCACAATCAATGATTTAAGATTTTTCTTAAGTTCTTGAAAAAGGGCTATTTTCACCTATTAAAATCCCCAAATACATGTTAGAATCATCAACTAATCAATAGAAAATGATGAAGTAGGGTAAAAATAACTTACCCAATAAAATCCCACGTAAATTCCTTCTCCAAATCGCCAAACCCGAGCTCCAAAGTTCAAAACTGGAGAAAATAGCTTAAACCTCAGCCAAAACCCTTCTCAGATGTTGCTTAATCAACAGGGGTTCGCTTAAGTGGACCATCACTTTTGCGGGATTTGGGTCTCCTTCCCGAGCCCTGCCCCTTGGCGATAGTGGCCACTTTAGTCGCTTTTACAACCCTTCACAAAACCCGGACCTTCGCTTTTGCGACACCCTTTTCGCTTAAGCGAAGGCACAAGAATCAGCGACTCTTTCAAGTCTCAAAGTCTCTGAATTGACCCTCAGAATTCATTCGGAATCCCGCATATACAAAACATATATGAATACCAATAAACTCGACATTTCGAATTCATCGAAACCATCAAAATTCAATTTTGAGGCCTCCTTGACCTGAAAACCACAAAGTCGCAACTAACCTAATATTATGCCTCAAAAGACCAAAACTCCCTCAGAGCTTCCAAAAATTATACAGGAACTCTCCCTAGGTCTAAAATCACCCTCCACACCCAACAGAGTTGTTGGAATTCAATTTCGACTATCCAATCCTCAAATGTTGACCAAAGTCAAACCTATGGCCAAAAACTCAACTATTTCCAACTCAACCCCTCAAATCCACGATATGACCCCAAATACAATTTCATCAACTCTCCTAGACCAGTTTCAATATTCCGGAACTGATGAAATCAACGAAATTCTATTCTAAGACTCAAAACTCTGATTGACTTGACATACTACTTTTGAGTCATTCTAAACCTCTAAAACTCAAAGTTTACCAAAAATCTTGACTTTTTCAAGACAACTACGAAACCGACATCAAATATCAATCAAATATGACTCGAGGAAACTATCAAGAGAGGTAAAATGGTCATTTTTATGAAAAATTTAAAAAATTGCCTTCAGGGTCATTACATCATACACCATTAAAAATCGTGTTTTTTCTCAAATAAAAGGTACAAGAAAGTACTTAAAGCCTTGAAAAGCCGTAGACATTAGGCTTGCATGTCGTCCTCCGACTCTCAAGTCGCCTCTCCGACTGAGCGGTGCCTCCATTGTACCTTTACTGAAGCTATCACCTCGGTCCTAAGCTTTTGGACCTGTCTATCAAGGATAGCTATGGGCTCCTTCTTAAAGGTTAAATATGGACCCAACTTCACCGTGTCAAGAGATAACACATGAGACTCATCTGTTACATACTTCTGGAGCATAGAAACATAAAATACAGGATGTGCCACCGATAAGCTAGGTGGCAAGGCTAATTTGTAAGCCACCTCTCCCACTCGACCTAAAATATCAAATGAGCCAATAAATAGAGGGCTAAGCTTTCCCTTATTTTTGAATCGCATTACCCCCTTCATGGGAGACAGTCAGAGCAAAACATGGTCACCCTCCATGAACTCTAATGGTCGAACCCTCATATATGTATAGATCTTTTGCCTACTCTGGGCTATCAAGAGTCTACCCTGGATAATTCGAACCTTCTTCATGGCATCTCTAAGAAAGTCCATGTCTAAAGAGTCTATCTCAAAGGAGTCGAACCACTCAATAAGAGATCGACACCACCTACCATACAATGCCTTGAATGGGGCAATCTGAATGCTAGAGTGATAACTGTTGTTGTAGGCAAACTCTGCTAAGGGAAAATGTTGGTCCTACCTAACACCAAAATTAATAACATAAGCTCGGAGCATATCCTCCAACACTTGAACCATCTGTTCGGACTGACCATCAGTCTTTAGGTGAAAAGTTGTACTCATATGAAGCCTAGTGCCCAGGCCCTCCTGTAGAGCCTACTAAAAGTGTGAAGTAAATACTGAACCTCAATCCGAAACAATGGATACTGGACTTCATGAAGACGAATTATCTGAATAATATACAACTAAGCTAGTCTGTCAACTGTGTACTTCACTTTAATGGGAATAAAATGAGCAGACTTGGTCATTTTGTCGACCATCACCCATATAGAATCATAACCACCTATGGTGGTAGGCAAACCCACAATAAAGTCCATAGTGATCCGCTCCTACTTCCAAGTAGGAATAGGCATCTTCTGACTCACACTTCCAGGCCGCTGGTGCTCACACTTGACCTGTTGACAGGTGAAACACCTGGACACAAACTCTACGATGTCCCTTTTCATTCCACACCACCAGTAATGCTGACTAAGGTCATGATACATCTTTGCTGCGCCCAGATAAATAGAATATCAATAGCAATGAGCCTCCTCTAGTATCGATCTGATCAAGTCGCCCACCATAGGCACACAAATTTGGCCCCCAATCCTCAAGACACCCTTTTAATCAAGTCTAGCCTTCTTGGATTCACCCCTCAACACCTTATCTCGAATGAGACATAACCTTTCACCATCAAAATGCCTCTCTCCAATTTGCTCAACTAAGGAAGAGCGGGCATCAATAGAAGCAATGAATCCTCCACCCTTCTCAGAAACTCGCAATCGAACAAGGATATTAGCTAACCTCTGAAGATCTTTAGCCAAAGGCCTCCTATCAACATTAATCGCCACGAGACTTCCCATACTAATAGCCTTCCTACTCAAAGCATCGGCCACAATATTAGCCTTTCCCAGATGGTACAAGATAGTCATGTCATAGTCCTTCAGTAACTCAAGCCATTTATGCTGCCTCAAATTTAGATCCCTCTAACTGACGATGTACTGAAGACTCTTGTGATTAGTGAATACCTCACAATGCACACCATAAAGTAATAACGCCATAGCATCAACACAAATACCACCGCCGCTAACTCTATATCATGGGTAGGGTAGTTCTTCTCATGAGCCTTCAACTGTCACATGTACAAGCCACTAAAGAAAGTAAAACTGAAATGAAAGTACAAGTCTTAATATGTCTTCAACTCTCAAACAGAGTAAAGTATAAAAATACAGAAAGTACGAGAGTTCGCTGTATATTAATGGCTACCTCTATCAACTCCCAAAAGCCTCGAATGTTCAAGAAAAGAGACGGTGATCAAAGTCCGAGCACGAACCCTACACAAGTGTAAAAGCAAGGGTGAGTACCAAACAATGAGGTACCCAACAAGCTAACTAGAAAAACTAAGTAATTATAAAAGAATGCATGAACTCTGTTTCCAACCCGAACCTCCAGACAACCTGCACGGAAATTAGCCCAACCTAACAGTTCATATTACACAGTTCAATAAGATACCGATCACAATTCAATATCACAAGATGTATCGTACAAGTACTCACAAGTCACAAATAAGCATCAAACTGTCAACATAGATATGCAAAATATGTATATGCACACTCAATGATCATACATGTGTACAATTGCCGGCAAAGACCTCGACATGATAAACTCTGACCGGAAATGACCTCAGACTCATAATCTCTAATCGGAAGTGACCTCAGTCCCACAACCTAGTCGGAAATAACCTCGGCCATATGATCTCACTGAAAATGACCTCGGCAATATAATCTCTGATAGAAAGTGACCTCGATCCTACAACGCTTCCAAGCATACTTTGAATGGATATCTTTCTTTACTACAACAAAAGAAACTATATATAAAAATAAAAACCCATACCAAGTGACAATGGTATGTACAAATCGACATACATATCCTTCAAATTAATCAAAGAGTTGGATAATCGTCTTTTTTGACCGTGGGCCATTTAGACTAAATGTGGTCTTCTAATGGACCCAATACGACTTAAGTATTAGGCTAACTTAGGCAAATGCACCTAAATGATGTATTTGGCTTAGATCTAACCTAGGTAGACTAGAGTTCTTTTAAAAGATCGATAATCCAAGTAGAAAACTTAGGCTAGAACTCACGACAACCATTGGACGCATGACGAACCAATAAATCGCTGATTGTTCCGGAGAAGGGTTAAATATACAAAAGCCCGGCTACGATTTTGAAAACTGTTCTTTAATATACTATATATTCAGTTGAAATATGCCAAGAAATGCAACAATAATAATAATATATTTAAAATTTAAATACATAATTGCGGAATGTAATAATTAATACAAGTAAATAATTAGCCAAATAACAAAATCCTTTTGGTTAGAACCTAGATGAATTCCCAATAGAGTCATCATTTTATCATAATCCAATTTCGAAAACCAAATTTCAAAACGGTTTTATAACTTGTCAATCATAACTTGGCTATTTATTATTTTTGAAAATAAAGAAAAGTGAGTCGCCACTTAATTTTAGGAACATTACGAAACTATTTAAAATAGAATTTTGAAAAGAAACCTTTATATAAACTAAAGTCGGGTAAGGGTTCAAGCAATCATCTAAGGAGGGTTTTACGCACCTTAAAGGATCCGCTAACATGCGGTTGACCGTCGGATTTAAAAGTGTTACTATCCAACCCCGTAGGCTGTGATGGGTGCCCGAACTGGACACTCGCGTGTACCCTTGCTAACTATAAGTAAATGTAACACCCCTCAAAATTTCCCCCTAAGATTCGGACCCTTCTTGTATATGGGTGGGGTCGAACTCGAGTATTGAGGAGCATATGCATGAGTTGAGATAAGTCTTTGAGAAATTGAGTAGTGTTAGAGGTGATGTGGGATCATGAAGGACCCCTAGAACCAAGCTAAGTCCAAAAGATTCATCGTGGCTAAGTTTTAGGATGAGTTCGTATAAGGGATCGACTTCTAACGGCCCTATCTTTTGAGAGACAACAATATGGGTGGCCCACGACCTATCAAATTAAAGGTCGTCGAGTCTTCTTTCCAACGCCACCAAGAATGTAATTTTTGGAGATTGAAGTCGAAAGATATGACGATCCTAAGATGAACTAACACAGTAGAGATTTTCCGGCCTGGGTTGCAATTGTTGGAAAACTGGGCTTGGCGCCGTAGTGGCGCGATGTGCCACTATTGCGCCAGAAACATGCCTCAGTAGTTTAGGCTCTGGCGTGGCACACCACTAAAAGTTGTGCAGGGTTTTTCAAGCTAAATTTCCAGAACCCAGGAACAATGGCCTTGGCGTTGTAAGGGCACGACCCGCCACTATCGTGCCAGAAATATGCCTCAGTAGTTTGGTCTCTGGCGCGGTACGCCACTATGAGGTGTGCACGTTTTAGGCGTAATCGGCCTGGCGCTGCAATGGCGCGATGCGCCACTATCGCGCCAGGTGCATTTTTGCCTATTTTTCAGAACTTTTGAGGAGGGGTAATTTGGGGACTTACCCAAATTATATATGTATCACCCTAGTCCATTTTGAGCTCATATTTTCAGCCCCCTCTCTCTCTCTCTTCTTCTTCTTCTCCATTTCTAACAAGAAGAGTTCTAAGAGCTTTAAGATTTGAGTTCTCCATTGAAGACCCAACCACAAGGTTTTCTTCAAGTCTTCACTAAGGTATGTAAGGCTATCTAAAACATGGTTTGAGTCCACCCATGTGCCCTATACCTTCTTTAAGGATAAATGTCCATAGAAATGGAGTTTTTTCTAGGGTTGTGTTCAAATGAGTTTTTGTTGTCTATTAAAGTGATTCTTGCTATGTTGATGAGGTTGAGTCATGAAACTTCTAAAAGAGCCTTTATGTGAAAATGAGTTGATGAGGAAGAGTTGTTAAATGTGTTTTATTGATCTTCTTGACTATGTAGATTATGATAAATGATGTTACTTTCTTGAAAGTGTCATTTAGCTTGAGTTGTAAATTTGAAACCTTGAGATTGTGTTGAGTCTTAGAGATTGATTAAGTGAATAGAGGAAATGGTTGGTGATGTTTGAGAATTGTCATAAATGTGCATTTAATTTCTCTTTTGAAAGATATGATTGGAGATGATTGATTGTGCTAGAGTAGATGAGTTGACAAGGTTTAAATGAGACTTGTCGATATGATTTGATTGAGTCGATTGGATGGAGTTTTATGAGCATTGAGTCTTAGGAGGAGTATCGAGCACCGAATTGGGTAAGGGTAAAGTTCATACTCAAACCCAATAACTACGTCACCAAACGTAGGAGGGGATTGAACTGTTAAAGTCGGATGCTTTCCCAAAATGTTTGTCCTGACATTATAGGACTTGGTTGGATTGGATCCATGATTGGTTGATTCGTTCATGCCCTGGCAAAGCATGAACGGACGCGGCAACAATGTCGGCTTGTTGTACTGTCACTGGATTATAAGTGATGGTTGTCGGATAAGAGAAACTCCCACGTAAGTCTTAATAGTACTCTGAGTCGGATTGAGTTGAATGGTATGTGATTGGTCCCGTCTAGACCGTATTCTTGTTTAGATCTAGGACACTTGATTGAGTTATTATTTCTCTTGAGTTGAGTTCTGATAGAATTGATGTTTCCTTTATGTCCTTCCATTTGGCCATTTTACATACCAGCGCATTCTACGTACTGACGCCATTTGGCCTGCATCGTTTTATGATGCAGAGACAGGTACCAGAGATCATCAACCGGCACTCCGTTGAAGATCCCCATCCCCTCCCAACTAGCGGTGAGTCCTCCTAGTTCCAGAGGATGTTGAGCTCTTCTTGTATAGTTCTGATGTCACTTGTTTTATTTTGATTACTGGTAGCCATGGGCTTGTCATGGGCACCTTCCAAATTATAGATAGAGGCTTCATAGACCGGAGTGTAGAAATATTGAATTGTTCTTTTGAGTAGCCTTTTTAAAAAATTTCTTGTCGAGTTGATGATTGTTTGGCCTTTGGACCTAACTTATGAACAGTATACCCTTAATTGAGTTTTCCACTAAGAGAATGTGATTGAATGAACGTGTGACTGGACCAGGTGGTTTGCTCGGAAGTGAGAAATGGCCTTTGAGTGCCGGTCACGCCTAGGGTACCCTCCCGGGGCTTAACAGTAAACCTATCTCCTATTTGAGTCAAAGCATGCCAACAGGCAAGACAATATATAAATCGACGAGTCTATTATAACATATAGGCACAACTGTTCACACATACATATACAACCCACATACAGATCTATAGGGCTCTAATAGTAAAAAGAAATAAAAACATAAGGCGGGACAGGGCCCCCGCCGTACTACTGAATAAACAACAATATACATTATATGATCAGCACCAAAAGCTAGGCTCCGAAATAGAGGAGCACTTCTGACATAGCTGAGTGGGAGTCCTAAGCTGGCGAATCTCCAAAGTAAGTACCTATACCTGCGAGCATGAAATGCATCCCCCCCGAAGATAGGGAGGTCAGTACGATATATATACTAAGTATGTAAAATATAACACATCATAACTGAGACCATAACTGAAACAAGGATGCAGGGGACAAGTGTAACAATTAACAAATTAATGTACCTTCACCTTAGGACACGTAGTCATATACATCATCATACATTGTGCTCAGCTCGCTAAGGAACTCGGTATCATAACTATTTTATCATATTACCAAAACACCATATCCTCATCCCCTTTCGGCATGTATATTATTTCATCAGGTCATCGTATACGGCATCATATCATCGTATACGATATAAATTTATCGTATATATCATCATAGTACATCCGGTCCACTATAGGGCTCGGGGTCACAAGTGTATCCCTATATTTTCATTGCATACCTACGTAAGTATTCGGCTTTGTAGTGAGGGACTCGGTGAAAGAGTAGTGTACATAACATATCGCACCCGACCCCTTTATGGGACTTGGTGCCATTATCACATAGTAAAATATATCGAGGAACGTTCGACTCGATTCATAATTTAAAACAATGCGAAGGAACATACGGCTCGATCCACATTTTTATTATATCATCATATGTATATGTATCCGGCCTAGGAATTGGTGAATAACTTCATCACATATGGTGTCATCATATGATTCAACTTCATCGTAAATGGCATTTCATCATTGTATACTTCATACATATATACATACCCAGCCCGGAACTCGGTGAAGGAGTAATAAAGCTGCGTACGATAACGTACCCGGCCCATCGGGGGACTCGGTGAAAGAAGGGTTACCGTATGCAACTAAGTCATCTCCTGAGAATCGACAAAACAGTCAAGTGAATAGTCACTTGAAGACTAGGGAAGTAATTCTCCGAGGTACCCTTTAGATGTTATTAGAGATTTCATCAATTAGGGCCTCAGGAACCACAGGAGTGCACCAAGATAATGCCACATAGTTTATGCAATCAAAGACACAACTTATCCAATCAGACAGATAGCTTATGCAATCAGAGATACAACTTATACAATCAGAGACATTTATCCTCTCAGAGCCTTTCAGAATAGGAGCTTATATCTCCACTTACTATTCAATATATTGATGGCTCAGGAGTAGTAACCTATCTACTTTAGGACCTTTAGTATTCAAAAGTAACTACGAGTCACGAATTACATTCAAAACCTATAAATGGAATTACCTCTAAACTCATATCAGACATCATTTCCCTTACCTTAAGCCCCTTTCAAAGAGAGAAATAGGCGAGCCTTATATGTACTACTTATCATCCTATAGAAGACTTGAAAGGCGATGATTCTACTTATTGCAGGGGTTCTAACATCCAAAAGTAAATGAAGGTCTTCACTCATACTTAGAGCTCTATGAATGGAATGACTCCCAAGTTTCGTATACAAATAACTTAAGGCTAAGACATGCCAAAAGAAAAGAAAGGGTAAGCTTCACATACCTTTTGTGGATTAACTATAATCTAGCTCGCCTCTTTACCTCCTTGACCTAATAATATGAGATTAATAGTGAGGTTAATGACCATTTGCTTTCCAATTTCCAACTCTACACCCAAGTACTCATAGGAGTTATTTCCTTATCCATTACCCTCGACTAGTTTGTTACTAGTTCCGAATCTACCAAAAATTGGGCAGTATTTACCCTATAACTTCAACATCCCTAAAATTTCAACTCGGTGACAATATCAACAACCATACCAACAACAACAACCAGCAGCATATTTACAAGTAAATCACTTCAACCTTACACAATACAAGCTCCAAACTACGATATGAAAATAGAGTTTTTAATCTTTATTTCGTAAATTAATGTACCTTCACCTTAGGACACGTAGTCATATACATCATCATACACTGTGCTCGGCTTGCTAAGGAACTCGGTATCATAACTATTTTATCATATTACCATATCACCATATTGTCATCCCCTTTCATCATGTATATTATTTCATCAGGTTATCGTATACGGTATCATATCATCGTACTTGACATAATTTTATCGTATATATCATCATAGTATATCCGGTACACTAAGAGACTCGGGGTCACAAGTATATCCCTATATTTTCATATGCATACCTATGTAAGTATCCGACCCTTTAGTGAGGGACTCGGTGAAAGAGTAGTGTACATAACGTACCACACCCAACCCTTTTATGGGACTCGGTGCCATTTTCAGATAGTAAAATATACCGAGGAACGTTCGGCCTGATTCATAATTTAAAACAATACCGAGAAACGTACGACCCGATCCACATTTTTATTATATCATCATATGTATATATATCCATCCCGAGACTCGGTGAATAAATTCATCATATATGGCGTCATCGTATGCTTCAACTTCATCGTATAAAGAATTCCATCATTGTATACTTCATACATATATGCATACCCGGCTCAGAACTCGGTGAAGGAGTAATAAAGCTGTGCATGATAACGTACCCGGCCCATCGGGGGACTCGGTGAAAGAAGGGTTACCGTATGCATGAGTAGAGTAGTGAGAAACCATATGCAACTAAGTCATCTCCTGAGACTCGACAAAACAGTCAAGTGAATAGTCACTTGAAGACCAGGGAAGTAATTCTCTGAGGTACCCTTTAGATGTTATTAGAGATTTCATCAATTAGGGCCTCAGGAACCACAGGAGTGCACCAAGATAATGCCACATAGTTTATGCAATCAAAGACACAACTTATCCAATCAGACAGATAGCTTATGCAATCAGAGATACAACTTATACAATCAGAAACATTTATCCTCTCAGAGCCTTTCAGAATAGGAGCTTATATCTCCACTTACTATTCAACATATTGATGGCTCAGGAGTAGTAACCTATCTACTTTAGGACCTTTAGTATTCAAAAGTAACTACGAGTCACGAATTACATTCAAAACCTATAAATGGAATTACCTCTAAACTCATATCAGACATCATTTCCCTTACCTTAAGCCCCTTTCAAAGAGAGAAATAGGCAAGCCTTATATGTACTACTTATCATCCTATAGAAGACTTGAAAGGCGATGACTCTACTTATTGCAGGGGTTCTAACATCCAGAAGTAAACGAAGGTCTTCACTCATACTCAGAGATCTATGAATGGAATGACTCCCAAGTTTCGTATACAAATAACTTAAGGCTAAGACATGCCAAAAGAAAAGAAAGGGTAAGCTTCACATACCTTTTGTGGATTAATTGTAATCTAGCTCGCCTCGTTACCTCCTTGACCTAATAACATGAGATTAATAGTGAGGTTAATGACCTTTCGCTTTCCAATTTCCAACTCTACACCCAAGTACTTATAGGAGTTATTTCCTTATCCATTACCCTCGACTAGTTTGTTACTAGTTCCGAATCTACCAAAATTTGGGCAGCATCTCCCCTATAACTTCAACATCCCTAAAATTTCAACTCGGTGACAATATCAACAACCATACCACCAACAACAACCAGAAGCATATTTACAAGTAAATCACTTCAACCTTACACAATACAATCTCCAAACTACGATACGAAAATAGAGTTTTTAATCTTTATTTCGCAAAATCTTTAACCATACCAAATGGAGGATTGTGTGGCTTGCAATCGGAAGAACCCACACCATTTTTAAAACAATTTAAAGCCCTGCAACACGCAACCCAACCAGCTGCACCCGCAGTACCACAACGACAACCCACTACTCGACTTCGATTTCGCGATAACTACTTCAATTTAGTTTATTTCTAACGTCACTCATCCTTAAGAAATATTTCCACTTCAAACCTTATTGAAGACATGTAATATACCTCGTAAAAACACCATAAACTCCAATTTGAAACGAAAGCCCTTACCTTTCCCGAAACTCATCGAAACTTGCCTCTGAAGTTCCTTTAGCGCGCCGACAACTTTGTGGCTTCTTGCTAACGTTTTGGTGCTGCTCCAAACCATAAAGTTTCATTAATAATACCTTTATAAAATTTTGGTACACCCTATATAATTAATTCACAGAGCGCAATCGAAAAACTCAAAAAAAAAATTCCTTCCAAAATCGTGGCTCTCTCTCTCTCTAGTTTCTTCTCTTCTCTTCTTTCTTGTTCTTGAATTTTATAGAGGAATATAGAACTTAATGAGTCATAAGATATGTATATATGTAAGCTACTTTAAGGGGGGACACATGTCATCCCCTAAGTGGTGACATGTGTCAAGCCCTAAGTTGTGACACGTGTCAAGCCCTCATTGGGCCAACATATCCATTCCTCCAATCACGGGCTCCCACGTGGCATGTGGGGGGTCCACCCCCTTTGCTCCAGCTTCTGCATGTGGCACTCCTAGCTGCTGCCATGTGGCGCTCTCCCATGCTTCCACGTGGTACTTTCTTTTTCCTCTCGTGGGTTCGTAATCTCATCATCTTTTACAAACCTATGTAATCCTTGATACGTAAGCTTGGTATGTACTCCAGTAGCTTAAGTATGTAAGATTTCCAAGTTGGAAGCTTACGTAAATAAGTCGAGTCCTACGACTCATTTTTTGGTCTCCAACTTCTTCCTGATTCTTCTAACTCTATTTCCAATCTTCTCTACTATGGGGTATCGCATTCTCCTTTCTTTAGAGTTATTTGATAGCGTTATAGATTATCCGGCTCACATGGTAACTCTTAAGAAGCTTAATAGTTCTTAAGAAGTCTTAAGAAGCTTTAATAAGCTTTAAGAAACTTTAGGAAACCTTAAAAAACTTAAGAGGCTTACGATCCTTCCAAGAAACTTAAGAGCCTTTCAAGAGACTTAAGAACGCGTTCTAAGGTACAAAAGTATGGGGTGTAACAAAAAATTTAGCTAATTTCAAAGAAAAAACAAATTACTAAAAAAATCTTCTTTTTAGAAATAATTAAAACTCTTTTGACACTTGTAAGGTCTTAAAATAATTCTAATTTAACATTTTCATCCATAGTTAAGCTTTTAAACTAAAATATTCGTTTGAACTTATAAACGTAGATTAAAAGAACCTTGTTCAACAACTATGAAAGGATATAGGATATCCTTAAGTTATTCTTACAAAGTCCCAAAGTTCGTCAAAAAAGACAAACTAAATTAATTTTTAGAAAACTTACATTAAAAAAGACTACATAAATAACATGAGTAAATGAGAAAATGAAATAACCATTTAAAACCCAAAATATTGATGATTCACCTAAGTTAACAAAAGGAAGTAATCACAGTAACACAACAAAGAAACGAAACCAACAATATGAAAATCAGATAATATACTAAAGTTAGGCTTTTAAGCCTAAAATTAGACATTTTGGCCCCTGGACTCTGCTACTGCCTCACTCATGAGTTTTAACCCAATAATATTAGCTTCCATTTTGCACTTTACGTCTATCCAATTTCAAAGAGGCAGACTCAAAAAAAGTGATGGTATGACCTTCATGGTCTATTTGGTAATGCAAGGTTGAGATTGAGTCAAAAAGGGACTCAGATCAATGTCACATGTAAAAGAATAGATAAAATCACATAAGAACCTTGCTCATTCAAAGCTAATTAATGAAACACATAATGATATTTTAAAGTATCAGATTTAAGAGTATCCAATTGTATCAATCGAGAGAATGCAACTAAGAAGTGCAAGTGAGATAACCTTAACTTTACTGAGAAAGAACCTTTATGGAAAGAACAAATCACGAAATGAATAAAACAAATATATATGATTAAATCACAGTAACTCATGATAGCAACAAAGGCAAAACAAGAACATATTGATGAATAAAGCATCCTTTCAGACGTTAGCAACTTCTTACCAGAAATTCCGAATAAGATTTCTCATATTTGACAAAAGAGAACAAACAAATGGGTTGGAAACTAGTATTACACATAGTCATGTTATCAAACCTAAATGTATAGGAATCGAGACCCATTTTCGAAAAAAAGTTGAAAAGATTTTCATCCATCAAATAAAATCTCTTCTTAATTAATTATAATCTTACAAACAGAGGCATAGAATGAGTAAGAAATCTTAATAATAAGGTTTCAAATAGAGACATAGGACTGTGATGAGATAAGCCTTAACCATAATAGCGTGAGTTGAAACCAAGAAAAGATATGAACAACATTCAGATTGTAGAAGAACAATAACTCATACTACTTACTAAGCAAGATTAGGGACTAGAAGTTATCTTCAACCATGAAAATAAAGAACCATTCACGTCCACACATTTTACGAAAAATGAAAATAAATTCATAAATAATTCCATAGTTCATAACTAAACTTTAAATTCTAAAGAAATATATTTAATCATGCTTAATACCATTTCAAACAGAAAGTTACCAATTGGAATTATAAATGATATAAGAGCATGAGCACGTGAGAGGAAATATAGTTTTTGAAACATGAATTCATGCATCAAATAGGAACTATACCTAAACTTTCCAGCAACAATCAGTGACTGTTATATACTGGTGAAAATTGCTACAACAGACTATGAAACAATAGAGAAAATAAGTTGAACATTGCTACTGGACAAAACAATGAAGAAACTTGAAACTCACGACGAAAATTAACTGGTTTAAAGATAAGCAATCTTAGATTCGTGAGCAATAGGTAACACATGAACATAGATAGAAATGTTTAACATATTTAGATATGAGGCATAAAATGATTAAAGTATAGGTCTTGCTTGAATGAAATTTAAGAGAAGGACGTTGACATCGGAAATAAGCTAACCTAACTATCATGGTCATTCCAAACAAATAAGCGGCAGCGTGTTCAACCTGATAAACTCCAGAAATGTAACAAACATCAAACATCCAAGTATTTGAAGCATTGGTTAAATTGCAACATGTAATATGCCTAAACTCTGGCAGTTATTTTGCCTTAAATCTGCCTAAACATACAACAACAGTAGGCAGGCAACAATAAATCCAACATAATAGCAGCTAATAAAGACTCCATAACTCATGTTCAATTCAATAACATTTGACTACAGGCCACATTTGATCAAAGCAAAGAACTTGAAGCAGAATCACATACGACAAATAATGGTGACTGAAAGATCAATATAACATTGAGCAAATTTAGTGACTTTGTCACATTCTGACCATTTTAGACGAAATTAAAAAACAAGACAACAAATAAAAGAGCAAGGTTCTTTTTTATCCATATTTGATCAATAGGCAGAAAAAGGAAAACGGAAGACTGCAGCATTGAGTGGCTAAATATAGCCAAGAAACATCTTCAAGAAAATTCACACACAATATTCAACAAACAAAATGAAACTAGAGCATAATTTTAGGAACGTATAAGCATATGAACACACAACCCATTCTCCATCTTAATTTCAGAAATAATATATATATAAAAAATCGAATACATAAAATAAGAAGCTATATGGCAGAGTTAAAAAATAGAAAACTAAAGCTAAACTAGGCTACTGGGAATACACACATCCTAAAGAATACAAGACAAAAAATAATAATTCTTATGAACCAAAGCAGATAATAACCAAACAAAAAACTCTAAATAACACTAGAATAATTCGAAAAAAAATGATAAAATGACCAGAAGGTTACCTGGTTCTGGGAGCGATTCGGAACGACGGGTTGAGAAGATGATTCCACTGTCGACTTCGACTCGAAATAGCTGCAAATCAAAGAGGTTTCAGCTATTAGACTAAGAACTCCCAAACTTTACGGGGTGTTCTCTGTTCTAGACCTCCAAATCCCGTCCTAAAAACTTATTTTTATGGTAAAAATCTTGTACCCCCCTTCTACTCAATGGAAATAAGTGAACAATTTATAGCCAAAAATAGGGCTTGAATTTCAAAAAAAAAAGCCGTTTGAGAGAGGGGGAAAATCTTCTTTAAGATCTTGTTTGAATTCAAAATTCCACAGATTAAGAAAAGTAAGAGGAAAAGGCCGACAAAGGAATGTGATTACCTGCTCCCATATTGACTTGAGGGAGATGAATGGCCTTGGAATCTTGCGGATTTTGTAGGGAAAGAGTTTCTGGTGTTGTTTGTTGTTGAATGAAGGAAGAAGAGAATAGAGGAGTACAAAGGATTTTGGATTTGGGAATAAGGAAATTGGGTCGGGTTTCAGGTAATTTTGGGCTAGGAAATTGGGCTACTTTAGTTGAAATGTTAATGAAAATTAAAGGGGTTAAGCGACCTGGTCCTTATTCTCTTCGACAATTAAAATGATTCGGTTTAAAATGATTTGATAAAACGGAAATGCGACAAACTTAAACTCAATTACTTATTTAAGCTTCTTAACTTTGACAACACAAAATAATTATTTTGAAATAAAAGATTATTTATTAATTAGATAGTTTTAAACGAAATAAAATAAAATAAAATGCATAATTAACTTAAATTTTATTTTTGATAAAACAATAATTCCAAATTTTATTAAAAGTAATAAATAATAAATTAATAAATATATAGAGATATATTTTATAGGAAAAATGGCAAAGTTGTCTTGAAAACGATCTCAAAAGTATTTTTGATTTTTAAAAATAATTATTTCAAATTGTTGAAAATTAAAGAAACTTAAAAATTAACAAAATTGTGGAGGGCCAAAATTGGGTGTCAACAAATAGTCATGAACTTTCATTTTATTGTATTAAAGTGATTAAGTTATTCTTTTAAGAAAAAGTAATTCAATTTTATATAAGTGCTTTTAATTGTTTTTTTTTTGTAACCAAAAAGCAATTCAAACTTTACTAATCGTTTTTTGTAACTAAATTATTAATGTCCAGATATTTATTTATCGAATTTAATTTATACACAATAAACACCGTCTGATTTAAAAATACTTGTGCATTGGATTTAAAAGTATTTATTTTGACTTTTAAGGATTGTTTTAGATTACTTCACTAAACAACAATTACATGAGTAAATTCATTTTGGTAATGCAATTTAGTAAATATTTTTTGGCTTAATCATTAATTATTTGGAATATCTATGATGTTATTGATCACGGAGGTAAAATGTTCCATATTAAAAGGTTCTCTAATTTATTATTTTTCAATAATATCGATAATTTGGTTCTTAGACTAATGATATTGAATTATCATTGTATTCAAATATTATAACAATGCATCACTATCACTATTTTTTTTCTTGAAATTTCTCACTGAAAAATGTTCATCAGTTATTTTTTCATTGAAATTTCTCTTTTTTTATACTATGTAGCTTAATATTTCTCTTTTACCGTTATTTAGTTGGACCAAATATCCCTTATTGACACGAAAAGTAACAGGGAATAATTAGAATACTAGCTGGAAGTTGGTTACGAAACATAACAGAGCATAATTAGAATATTAATTGGAAGTTGGTTATGAATTTGCATGCATACATACTTATTTTAATGTAGTATTCCTAAAATACAAAAACTGATTACTTTCACGTATTAATATAATTATTTATAATAGTTGTATTAATTCAAGTTAATAAAATGTTGTAATGACCTTGAGGGTCATTTTTTAAAATTTGTGTGAATTTACCATTTTACCCCTATCGTTAGTGCCCCTGAGTATTATTTGATCGGTTTGTGTAGTTGAAAGTATCAAAATCTTTATGGTTTATAAATTGTGCACATTCTTCAGTTTTATAGAGTTAAAATGTGAAAAAGTGATTTTTGATACCAACTAGAGCTACGGTTTCGAAACAGAACTTCTTCAATTCCAGCTGCTTTGGATTGTGGAAATTGATCTAGGAGAGTTTACGGAATTAGTTTTGGAGTTGTAAAGAAGATTTGAGGTCTTCAGTTGGGAATTTGAGAAATTTTAGGCAAAGGTTTGACTTTGGTCAACTTTCAGAGTTTCTATACTAGGAATAGAATTTTGAAGACTCCGTTGGATTTGGGGGATGGTTTTTGGTCTAGAAGAAGTGTTGGCTGAATTTTTAGAGGTCCCGAACCCATTTTGGTATTTTGAATGCGTAAATTGGTATAGTTGCGACTTTTCGAGTTTCGGGTCAAGGAGACCTCAAATTTGAATTTTGATGGTTCCATCAGCTTCGAAATGGCAAAATTAGGTTACTAGCATTGTTGGCATGACTATCGAGGTAATCGATACGAGTTTGGAGCTATTTGGCGCTTTTGACTTTAAAAGTTAGCCTATGGTTGACTTTGATCAATATTCTTGGAAAACGCACTCGGATGAAAATTTTGACTGTACAGTTAGTTTTGGAATGTGATTTTTTCTAGGACAACCCTTTGTTTGCTTCCCGAAGTTTCCAGTCTAATCCCGATGCCCATTGTGGAATTTTGCTTAAAATGGCACTTGGGTGTAGGACTCATTTTTCATTAAAATGACCTTGTATGAGAATTTTAAATGTGTCATTGAGTCTGGAACGTCGAAATTAGTGTAGTAGCATATCTCATTTATTTTTATCGGGTTCTGAATGATTCCGAACGTCCATTCGGAGACTTTAAAATGTAATAAAAGCTGAAAATCTGGTGCTTTCAGCTTTTCTCTCAACTTTGAACCCCAATTTCTTGAGCTTTTCAAGTCCAAATCTAGCGATTCAAGAGGCTATTTTCAAGAGAATTTCATGGGGAGTCCATTGGTGACTCAGAATCTTGATTAGAAGCTTCGTTGGAGTAATCAAGTGGTGAGCTCAAAAACATGATTAGGAGCTTCATGTGAGTGGGTTGTCATTCCGGGCGTTGAATTCGAGAGTTACTTGTTCGGTGGACGTGTTCAAGTGTGGTTTTGGCAATTGAGGTAGGTTTGTCTATCCTTCTTTGAGACTGAGATGGGGCAATTAGTCATTCATATGTTATAGACTTTGGGATGGGGTTGTAGTATGAATTGAGACTGTTATTTATATTGTGATGCCCGTGTGGGGGTTATTATTACTGTGCTGTCGTGTGGGGCTTATTTATCACATAGCTCGTGTGGGGCCTTATTAGCTATCTTATTTGCTTTGAGAGCATATGATTCATGATTTGCCTATGAAAGAGGCTTGAGGATATTATTTAATTTGTGATGCCCGCCTGAGGGGTTGAGTTGGGGGTTTTGAGAACACTTGAGTACCGTAATGATTAAAAAAGGGCGAATATTTATTTCAAATACATTTCTTTCCCATACTTATCTATTGAGGGTGTAAATCATGCTGAGGTTAAGTTTTTGAGAACTTGGAACCTAATATTACATCTTGAGTTGAATATTGCCATCATGCCAAATGTGTTTTGATGCATTCATCCTTATTCATCATATCATGAAACATGGGAGATTGAGAAATATGAAAATTCTTTTTGAGAAAGAAAATGAAACACCTTTAAACATTTGTATCTTGAGTCCCTGACCGAGGCAGTTTTACGACAGGGTAGTGGATATATTGTGATCCCTTGACCATGAGGATGTGGCAAGAATGATGAGATATGTGATTGAAGTATATGGTCTGTGAGACCCCCATGGGTCCTGCTTGGTAGAACAGCTCAACAGGTGTGTATACGACAGGTTGTGCGACAATCTTGATTCCACCGTACCACCACATTATTGCATCATCATATTGCATTGCATTGCATCGATATCTATACTATTTGACTTAACTGGTTAACTGTGATAATGAGTTGATATTATGGCTTTACTTTACTCGCGCCATTATATATATAAACTGGCGGCATTGATGCCGAAGTGAGACTTTTCTGTATGCAGCTGGAAGCGTTCCTTAGTTTATTTCATAGGTTTGATTAATTTCTTTTACTCAGTCGGCTAAAATCTACCGAGTACATGTGGATTGTACTCACACCTACTTGTGTGTCCCTTTTTTATGCAGATACTAGTCAGGGTACCTACCGTGACAACTGATATTCTAGCGGATTGTGTAGTGAGGTCCTGGGATTCAGATTTTCACTAGTCTATCTATATTTCTCAGTCTTTTGTATTATTCAAAGACTTATGTTGTATCTTCAGACTCGAATCTTGTATTAGATGCTCATTATACTTATGACACCAGGTTTTGGGATAATTTCATTATTGTCCGTTTATTAGGTTTAATAGTGGCCTGACTTTCCTTTGAGAGTCTCATATGGTTTTATTTTTAGGCTTACACATCGATATGGGATTTTGGATGTGTGACATTATAACCTCGATTTTTGGGGTCGTGACACCCCACCCCAATATAACTATATAACTAAACCTCTTCTTCATCATTTAGTATCAAATAATTCGTATAAGTCTCTAGAGATGTGTTGTTTTATTTTGAATTAAAGTTATGCATGGTTCAAGAAAATAGTACTTATGGTGTTTGTTGTGAGTTCAATGATCAATATGGATCGTCATCGTCGAAAAAAATGAATTCCTTTTGTTGTGTTACACATGAATGTTTACCTTGGTCAATAGAGGAAATTAATGCAATTTCTTTAGAAGATAAAGAGGAAGAAGAAGAATTGAAGAGTAAAAAACATGGAGAGTTGATTGATTATTATATAAAACGACATAAAGAGAAAGAAGCAGAATTAAAGAGGCACGAAGAGTTGATTCAAAATGTGAAGGAAAAGAAAAAGAATGAAGTTTGTGTTGGTGCTATTGAACACTTATATTACCTTATTCCGCCAGGTAAGAGAAGCAAAATAAAAATAAAGTCGAGGTATAGCGTTTGTACTTCGACTTCCTTGAAAAAGGAAAATAAGAAATTGAAAATAGTTCTTAAAGAAAAGGAGCCAATTCAAGATTTTGAGTTTCCAGGAATCATAAAGGTTGAATCTTTATTGAAAAATGTACATGGGGATTTGGAAAATATCAAGAAGTGTGTGATTACAATAGAGCCAATGGAGAAAGAAAGAACCCTAAAGATTGAATCTTTCTTGAAAAGGGAAAACAAGAAGTTAAAAATAGTTCGTAAAGCAAAGGAGCCAATTCAAGATTTCGAGGTTCTAAGTATCATAAAGGTTGAATCTTTATTGAAAAATGTACATGGAGATTTGATGAAAATTCAAGAATTGGAGAAAGAGAAAACCCCAAAGATTGAATCTTTCATGAAAAGCAAAAAAATCAAGAAAATGGTTCAAAACAAAAACCCAAACAGAGTTTCACAAGCTGTTTTGCCAAGGAAGTTCAAGAACAAGATTCAAGAATTAGGGGTTTCAATATATGAAGTGTCATTAGTGATTGAGAAGCAACTTTTTAGTACAGATTTAAGTGACAAACATATGCGTTTATCGATACAAGTGAAGCAAGTGCTTAATGTTGATGAATTCTTCACTCCACAAGAGAAACATATTTTGAGGCGCAGGTTGCTCTCTCTAGTTGAGGCTGCATTCATTTATTCATATTCAACATGACACGTGGGAAGGGGATTGGTTTGGTTACTTAGAGAATCCCAAGCAAAACAATCTACTCAATTCCTTTTAGATTGCTTAGTACATCTCATTATTAATTGATTGTTAAAACAATTTGAATATAAGAATTTTTGTCAATAATGCTAGGCTAAAGTTTGGACATGTCTAATTATTATAACTACATTTAGTGTAGGTGTAGTTTGACATGATTAGCACTAATAATAGCTTTCTTTTTTATACTAGTTAGTACAGTTGTTCACTTGCACTACTTGTGTAAGTGATAGTGCTATAATAAACTTCTACTATTTAACATGTTTTGTAGTCTTGACTCTTTTCCTTTTTTGTTGAAAATTTTTTATTAAATATTTACTTGTATAGTTTTCTCTGCTTAGTGTTGATGGTAGAAAAAGTGGGTAAAAAGTGTCATATTGTTTGGGGAATGGATCGGTGGTTTCCTTGTATGGACTTGGCATCCTCTCCTCATTATCTAGCTTTTGGGGTTGAGTCATGCCTAAGTGTAATATTTTTACGTGGTATCAAAGTCAGTTCCATCTCTATGGGCTTATGGTTCACACTCTAGTTGGGCCTGGGAATGAAAAAGGATGTTAGAGTGGGTAAAAAATCTCACGTTGATTAGTGAATGGATTGGTGGTCTCCTTATATGGACTTGGAAATCCCCCTTGTGAGCTAGCTTTTGGAGTAGAGTTAAGCCAAGGTGTTATATATTTACATTTTTCATATGTGTTCAGTTATAGATGGATGTCGTGACTAATTGTAACGATCGGAGCCATCGTTAATCATGATTAAAAAGAAATTCGCAAGAATTTAACTTGACTTGGTCCCACCACCCCGCCAAAGCAGGATGGTCCTGTCGGAGCGCGCCACTAGAGTGAGAATAAGGCCGCCAAAGCGGGAAGTCGTGCGATAGAACTTAAGTCGTCATTTTTTTATTTTTCCCACTTCTCCCAAATGGAGGTTAGAGGCGAGGGTTCTTGCAAAACCCTCCAAAAAGGCTGCTTTTGAATGAATACGAGGAGGGGAGGGAATCTCAGCTTTTAAAAAGCTTCAACCCGTGGAATTCAATCTGGTCTTGCCCGTGGAATATCTGGAACCAATGATTTCAGCAGTGTTATGTCTCCTCGAATGCTTGGCACCCAGGTAGGCTAGGATTCTCTTTTCTGAATAGTAAAACGATACCTACAGTGTAGTATAAAAGGAAAATTAATGAGAATTCATATACTAAGTTATGGGTCATGGGTTACGGCTAGAAATCCGATTATGATAGGGTCAAATTCGAATGTGACCTGGGTAGAAAGGTGTTGTAGTGAATTGAGAAGTTATTGATTGTGATGTTTTTGTGTACAGCTGGTTAATCTATATCTGGCATATAATCTCATACAAAAAGTAAAACTAGTAGATTTTGAGGTCAGACCTGTAAGGTTTGGTAGTGTGGACATTGACTAGTTCCAAAATTTTCTTAAATGCGTAATTGAGTTACGTATGATATGCCTAAACGTGTACAAATAAGGGTAATAGGTTAGTCCTTCTATAAATGAGCACTTGTTGGCATATTTTTGTGACGAACCTGTTCTTGGTGATATAAATATTGTGCATACTGAATGTAATTGTCAATGTGGTATGTTTAGATTGGGTGTCACGTTCTGATACATATATGGATTAGGTGTCACGTTTCGACACATATTTGGATCGGGTATCACGTTTTGACATATTGTTGGATCGAATGTCACGTTTTGCCATAAATATGACTGAATTGGGTCCCCTGAGAGTGCCAAGTATGTGTGTGTGGATGGTCCCAGGAGAGGACCTGATGATACATATATTTTCATGTAATAATAAGGTTAGTGGTAGATGAGCCATGGACTAAGAACTATAAATGAACTCTTGAGTTGTGGTATGCTAGATATAGAGAATTATGATCATCAATACACTTATTGGTGAGTAAGAGGATGGGCCCTATTAGGCCTGGATGTGATATATATATATGGTCTAATCATATTCTATATCGCCTATACACTTAGAAGTTGAGGTTTCTAGTTGCTAGAGAGTATTACCATTGTGATTTTCATGAATAACTGAGGTAGGGATAGTGGTTATCTAGAACGCAAGTGAGTTGGAGAGTGTGGTTATGAGACGGATATAAGTTATATTGTGAGACAATTAGACCAACTAGTGAGGGTTGGGCGAAATCATTTAACAGTTAAGGTTGCTAGGTGGTGACTATTGGGGTGATGGAATAACAGTAAGGTGGGTACCTAACCCAAAGGTTTAAGTTGTGACTAGGGTGGTAGTGGTACCATGTTGTTTAGGGTGGTGAATACCCTAAGGGTGAGAATAAGGAGTGCATTTATTGGGCTGGGGTGACTAAATTGAGAAAGTTCAAGTATTTTGATATCTCTTATTTCTCTGTTAATATATTATGCAGTGGGTATCAAATTGATGATTATGCATACCAGTACATGTTGCTTGTACTGATAGTACTCTTGATATGCCACTTATCATAGCCTGTTTGCAGGGTCAGTTATGTCTCTTAGGTGAAGATGAAGGCGATTCTCCAGCAGCTTCTATTTTTCCCTTATCTTGGTGGAAGCTGGGTCATTGGTATTTTATTTTATTTCTACTCTTAGTAACTCTTGTACCTATTTAGACTAGTATCCTTGGGGGATTTTGTATAATTATATAAGCTCGTCTTTAATATAGTTTTTTTTAGAAATTTTGGTTTAATTATTCAAGTTTGTTTTGAATTTCGCAATTGTTCTTATAGAAGGGGTTAAGGATTCTCTTACTTAGGGTGTATACTGGGTTCCCCACGGCCCGATGGGTTGGGTCTTGACAATTTGATATCAGAGCCCAGGTTACCGGTCTCCTAGTACAAGAGTAAGTGTGGAATAGACTCCTTTGGATTGGTGTGTTGATGTCCACATCTAATCTTTAGGAAGCTATGAAGCATTTTAGGAAGTAGTTCCATTCCTTCTCTCTTATTCGTGCGGTCTGTCGCTTGTGGTATAGGTTTAGTCCAATTCGTATCTTTGGATTCCAATTGGTATCTCAATGAGGTAAACTGAATGTCGTTGTCACGGTTGAAGGAACACAAGTAAGGAAATTGGAACCAAGAAGGTTCCAATTGGTATCTTGCCTTTGAGACGGTGAGAATGCATAGATGATCAATTAATGGTCATCTATGAAGCGAACTAAATTACTTTACTTGCTTGAGTTATGTAGCTGAATATTTGATTATGTGCATAGTGACTCCTGATTTAAAGTGTGAAATACCCTTGCTTGTGTGTTGAATTTGTGTGGTATATGTTTTCTACTAAGTTCTATGAACTAGATGTCAGAGAGGAGTCATAATTGTATTATGTGCTTTGGATTTTGTAAGACGCAAGACTATTAAGGGTTGAGTCCTAATGTGTTGAATGATATACTCATGTGAGGGAATGTGGCCTGTAAATAGTGTATGGACTTACCATTAGTGCTGATTGGTAAGGTATGGACTTACCATTAGTGCTGATTGGTAAGGTAATTTAATCGGTGGGGAATGTGGAAAAACTCTAGTTTTGGGGCAGTCGAAATTTTATTTGAAATCAGGTAATAAGAATTTGATGTCAAAAGTTGGTTTAAATGATGCTTTGTTTATCTTGATGTCCTTGGTTCTAAGGGGAGTGATAATCCCCTATATATAGTGCTGGGTTCGATTCTGGGATAGTCCACGTCAAAATTCTCGTGGAAAAATGAGTTAGAGGGGTTGAGTTTAACCTTGGGAGTTTAAGAGGGAATAGGGGGCAGGAAGAATTCCCAAGAGAATTCTTTGAAGCTACTGTCTCGGTGAATCCCACACCTGCGGGCATATCTCGCCAGAGTGGGCCCTCCAGAGCAGGAACTATCCTGCTAGAGTGGGATCTCACAAGACAGAATACTCAGAAAGCGGTCCCCTGTTGTTCCCCAATTTTTGGCATTGATCTTTTAAGCGCAATGGCTAGATCTAAGGTTGTGTAGTGATTGACTAAGACCGAATAGCCATAAAAACAGTAGTGATAATATGTATGGAGATGTGAAGAAACTAAACAGCATTCGGTGATTACAAATTTAAGGAAAATAGTAAAGGAAAACGATAAATTATTTGTTCCTTACCCAAACGGGGCAACCTAATCAAATAACAAATCCTAATGGGGGCGAGTGGGCATGTCGACATCTGAATCTAGGTCCTCCAGGGGTACTCTCCCACCGAGGCCTCATTCAGGAAGGGAAAATCGCGAAAATCATCGGGTTCCAACTTGGGCAATTCCCTCTGGGGAGCGACACATGAGAAGATGGTGTTGATAGTCTTCCACGTCTTCATCATGAGGCGGTCCCTCTCTATGCTCTTCCTTCTCTCCCACTGAAGCCAACGATGAAGCATCTCCACCTCCATGGTAGTAGCTAGTGGCACTGGAGTAGGGGTATGGGCAAAGTAGCCTCCTAGTCGCCTCTGAACCGCGGCTAAGGATTCAGCAAAAAATTGATAGAAGGACTTGCTTTTTCTAGTATTTGGCTCACTTCTTGAATTAGTAGAAGAAGGTGTTGAAGTATCAAAAGGAGCAAATTTGTTGCTAGCAGGTTGCATCAACTGGTGACATAGTGGATGGACAAAAGGCGCGGAGCGAGAAGCAGCACGTGTAGATGAGATCTTTCCAGATTTGGAGATGACATGTACAGTACAGAAATCAGGAGCCCCTTTTGACACACCTCCTGGTATGTCTTCTTGCTTTAAATCTGCAATGTAGAAAGATCCACACATTCTAAGCCAAGTTTGTAGCATACATATGCATTAATATCGACATATTCCTATGGTGAGTCTAGAAAGATTGTAATATTCGAGGGTCTTAAATTGAAAAGACATATCTATTCGTGAAAGAGTATGACTTTTCATAAGGAAAATCTGCAGTATAGTAGACTTTGTTGGATACTATGTACAGAGTCATACCTGAGAGACCGCCTCTCGTTGAAGCACCAACAATCAATACCTCTACTCCTGTTCGATTCACATATTCAACGATTGCCTTGGCTACATCCGTGTCATCTAACACAACATCATAACATTGTATCTGTTTTTTAAGTATTAGAAGAACCAAAGTTAGAACCGCGAAAGCTGAAAGGAAATAATTAGCAAGACTTGAAAAATTTTATGAAATGTTTGTTATACTTTTCACATAGTTATAGAGGAATTCATCAAAGGTTTTGAGTTACTAACATCTTTCCGTGTACAAAATACTCGAAAAGGAAGAAACAACTCCTTTGTCTGCAGATCCAATTGAATATTTCCTGATCCACCTTCATTAGAATTCTGGTTTGTTTCTGAAATGTAAAATGTACACAGTTAATTCTGCAATTATGTGATTTTACACTAATTAGAACAACATTATAAGGTAGAAAAATCCCTCAAAAATCAGATTTGGATTAACC
Source organism: Solanum dulcamara (assembly GCF_947179165.1). NCBI lineage: Eukaryota > Viridiplantae > Streptophyta > Magnoliopsida > Solanales > Solanaceae > Solanum > Solanum dulcamara. The sequence goes on along the minus strand of NC_077241.1, from coordinate 5,134,055 downwards.
ATTTCTGCACAAACAAATAACTAGCTTACCTTTTGGTAAGCTAATATCATTAGTCAAGTAAGATACAGCTCTAACACAAGGAAATCAAACAAAAAAAGATTGATACAAGTCTAATAAGTTTTGACATGTGAAGTACCGATGGATGTGGCCTACTAGTCGATAAAGTGGGATTAAAACAAGGGGAGGCCAGGGTTCAAGCCCCGAAGGAAACAAAAAATGATTTCTTTCCATTTGCCTGAGCAACATTTAACTCTTAACTTTGTTCCAACCAATGCCATGAACTCATATCTCTAACACAAGCAAATCAGACAGAAAGAGTGATATTTGTCCAATAAGATTTCGACATGTGAATGTATCCATGGTTATGGCCTACTAGTTAATGAAGTAAGATGAAATCCAAGGGAGAAGGGTGTTCAAATCTTGTTAGAGACAATAAAACACTAGGTGATTTCCTTTCATCTGCCTAAGTCTTGGTGGACAAAGTTATCCAGTATGCAATCAAGTTTTGCTAGTTTTGACGTTGCAAATATGCTTGCTACAATAATTAGCATAGATTTGACAAAAATGTAAATCATTCATCGTGCTTAAATTTTTGCACCTTTAAGCTACAACATCAAAAACTTATCCAGCATCAACAACATTTTCAGCACAACTTGAAGTTGATTCCTGCTTCTATTTATGCTAGACATTATGGGAGCCCAAAATATGCATAACCTACTTAATATTTTCATTTTGAATTGTACAAATGACCATTCTACAACATCAATATACTCAAACAAATACCATAACTATATATCTAGTACCCGTGTTGACGGGAGGGAAGATTTATTCAATGAAATAGTCCTTAATATCTTCATTTTGATTTGTACAAGTGACCATTCTACAACATCAACATGCACGAGCAAATACCATAACTATCTGGTACTCGTGTTGATCTGAGGTAACACGTATTCAATCAAATAGTCCGCCTAAAGATACACATTCTACAACATCAACATGCACAAACAAATACCATAACTATTTGGAACTCGTGCGGATGGGAGGTAATACGTATTCAATCAAATAGTCTACCTAAACATACACATTCTACAACATCAACATGCACAAAAAAATACCACAACTACCAGGTACTCGTGCTGATGGGAGGTAACATGTATTCAATCAAACAATTCACCTAAACATACACATTCTACAACATCAACATGCACAAACGTATACCGTAACTCTCTGGTACCCGTGTTGATGGGAGGTAATATGTATTCAATGAAATACTCCGCCTAAACATACACATTCTACTTATTTAGATTTTTAAAAGTGGTCATTCTACAACATGAACTTCCACAAAAAAATCCCAGGGTCTCTACCTACCTGTATCGGTGGGAGGTAGCAAGTATTCCATGGGATAGCCGAGGTCCATGCAAGCTGGTGGTCGGACATCATTGTTATTAAAAAAGCATAACATGCACAAACAAACAAATACAAGAGAGAAAGATTAGAAGAATTACTTGTAGAAGGGGATTGAAAGGAATTGGTAGATTGTTTAAGTTTGACATGGATCAAAAGAATAGTTTGTCCTTTGGCTAACAAATGATCAACAGTCCATTTCAAAGCAATTTGGCTTCCTCTATCTTTATCTATTGACACTGCTATTAACTTATTTGGTAGTGGCATTCTTTCTCCATTCATATTTGGTGGTGGTGGCCACAGTTTTTCACTTTCAAAAACTTATTTGTTCTTGAATTCACCTTAGAGAAGAAATATATGATTTTTAGTGATAAAAAAAATCAGAGAATTTTAGGGGAGCTCCATCTTTGGTGGATACTTAATCGGTTTTGTGTAATAGTAACCACTAGTAGTATTAATTACTATAACAAACTTCTAGTTTCAACTATAATTCCATTAGTTTTTCTAATATTTGAGCAATATACTTAATATTTAATTAATTCAAATGTGAATTTATTATTCTTTTGCTTGTGAATTTCATATATTTAATAAAATTATTTGTTGTTCCACCATTTAATTATCATATGTGTTTTATTAAATATCATTTTATTAATTCATATATTTGAGGGTAATAAAGTTTTATAAAATAATCAAAATACAACTTTTTTCTTTTAATAGAAGGACCAAAATAATTAATTGAGAGCAAAATCAAGACAATTTACCAACAAGTGAGGGATAGAAATGCTATTATCCTATAAAAAATTAAATTATATACACTACACTCCATTCGGATCATTGTTACCCATTGTTTTATAATGTACTAAAATATCTTATGTTATATATTGTATTGTACAAATTTATAGATATAATGTTTTGATAGATTGTATCATGTGTTGTTGTTTAGTAACATTATTATTATTCGATATCGTTCTATATTGTAATTGATAAGTTTACTAAAATGTCCTAAACTATTGTAATTATTAATCAAATTAATTTAAGAAGACTTCTTTCTGCTAACTTGTCACACATTACGCCTTGTAAGTATATTAATTTATTGAACGACTTTTCGTTATAAAAAAATATTTAGCTACAATTAAACTTGAGTGATAATTAATCCAATCATCTTGCATGTCTACAAAACATGAATTTTATTTATTTACAATAAATATCGCCCGATCTGAAATATTTCCATGAATTTTAAAGGTTTTAATAGATAAGTACAAAGAGTGATTAATTATTTATTGTAATCTGAAATAATTCCATGAATTTTATTTATTTACTATAAATAATTAACAACTATTTGATTTTATCTATTCCGACCTTTAAGGATTATTTCAAATTATGTAACGAAATGTTCCCATTGTTAGGGATAGGCCAATGGAGGAGAATTTTGAACCAGAAAACTTCGGGTAGTAACTTCAAAAAATTTGAGCCTAGGCCAAACTTGGACGAATTCTTAGTCAGGTGAAATATAGGATGATCACGTGAATGATGGATAGTCAAATTTATAATTGATTGGACAAGATGATAGCCCAGATGATACGGAGCATTTACGATTTCGTGGGATAAGATGATAGCCCAGATGATACGAAGCATTTACGATTTCGCGAAATCGCATTCGGGTGAGTAAATTCTAAGAATCAAATTTGGCGTGAAGGGTATAATTTTAAGGCGTCTTTAGAAGGGGTGTGTTGAGAAATGGGGGCTTGGAACACAAACTTCGAGCTCACGTTTTCCACATATCCCGCTAAAGCGGGATTATTCCCTCCGGAGGGGGCCACCAGTGCGGGATCTATCCCGCCAGAGCGGGACAGTCGCTAATTAAATCGTGAAAAAGACCAGAAACGGTCTTTTCTGCAACATTAGTTTCTAAAACCCCAAGAGGCGACCTAGGGAGATTTCAATTCATTTTCCCCAGATTTTCACGTTTGAGGTATACTTTTTACTCCCTAAATTCATACTTTGATTCTAAGTAACTAGAAGTATGGGTGATAATAATTAGGGGAGGGTTTGAACTTAAAATCTATGGTGGCAAATAGCCCTAGGGTAAGGTTAGGATCATGGATTTGGCCTAGGGAATGGAATAGTGTCATATTTCTTGATAGTTAGGCAATTGTATTGATCCTTGATATGTATTAAATATTTCTAGACCAAGAACGAGAAGAACGAATCCGAAAAGGGAAGGTTCTTGCATTGTAAGGTTGTGAAAGCTTGAATTTGAGGTAGGCGATGGTCTAGTTTTGTCATGCCCCGAGAGGGTACCCTAGGCGTGGCCGGCACTCAGAAACCATCTCTGGCCTCCGAGAGAACCACTTGGTCTCATCACTCATTCGTTCATCAGCGGAAGACTTAAGTGAAAATAAGAATACTTATGTGGGTTCACCATCAACATCAAGGAAAGAAATAATCCTTAAAAGAAGTAGTTTCAAAGGAGAACTACTCCAATTACATCATCAAACTCTGTTTATGAAGCCTCTAATACTCTTAGATAGTGTCAATGATATGTACATGGCTACCTTAAAAGAAACATAATACTCAACAATAATAAAAGAATAAAGAGTTCCTCCGAATACAAGAAAGACTCACCAAATAGCTAAAAAATAATGATCTTCAATGATGCGCTTGTTGAGAATCTCTAACACCTGTATCTCATCATAAAATGAAGTAGGTCGAATGAAGTCAGTACATAGAATGTACGAGTATGTAAAATGGCAGGAAGATAAGGACAGATATCAAGAAACTCCTCTCAAGAAAACTCAACTCAGAACTCAACATCATCTCAACATTAATATGTAATGCAAATTTCAAAATAATAATAAGAATTGCTTACTTAGTTGGGAGTTTCTCTAACCGACAACCATCATTTATGAGCTAGCGATGATACAACGAAGAGATATCGTTGCCACATCCATCCAATACCTTGCCAGGGTAAAGGACATCACCATCTTGGATTCCCTCATCAAAGTCCTCTTTTTGGGACTTAAGAGGCATAGCCTCCATCCTACGCTGGCTATGTAATTGTGAGGTTTGAGTCAATTAAACTCTTACCCAACTCGGTGTTCAATACTACTCCCAAAATATGTGCTCAAATTAATCTCACTATCTAGTCTCATTGGACTTTAATTTAAATCATCAAATTCATCTCATTACCTCTTCATCAATCATTATACTTCAAAAAAACATCATTTACATCTCATCAAAACATCTTGCTCAAAACATCATTTACTCAAATTCATTTAAAATCAACTATTTTGCTCTTTCAAAACTCAATAAAATAAATATATAGTATTAATTCATATCACTCTTTTTATCAATAAAAATATTAAAAAGCCAACATCTTTACTCAAAATATGTGTAAAAATATTCATGAACATCAAATCAATTAGGATTCATGGAAAAGTAGTCATGAACAATAATTCCAATAATATGAGAGATAACAATAATAATAATATTAATGCATAAATATATTTAACTCAATAGAAGAAGAATTAATTCATTTAGAATTCAAGATTTGGATAAAACTCAACTATAACTCAATTATAATGAATTTAAATATTGGGCGCATGAATGAACTCAATCTGATGCTATGAAAGTCTTACATACCTTAAATTCGAAGCTTTACTCCGAATGAGAACACTCTTGGACCCCTAGCTTTTTTTTATCGCCGGAGCATTTTTTATACTACCCAGAGTATAAGAATCATCGGAGTAGTATTTTTATACTATTAAAACTAAAACTATATTTAAGAATGAGTAAAAAAGTATATAGAGAGAAGAGTTGTTTAACAAAGCTTGATGAATAAAATGAGAAAATAAAGTGGGTATTTATAAGTGTGGTGGAGGGACTTAACAATAAATAAAAATAATTATAAAGGATGATATTAAAAAATCAATGGAGGATTTTGACATCACGAATGATGTTAAATGGTTCTAGATCTTTCTATGGTATGTGAAATGAGATTTCTTTTAACAGAATATCCGTTTTTGAAGCTGTGTTTGAACAAGATAAATTTCTTATTAGGATTTAGTGTCTTCATAATAATTGTAGATATAAAGGTCTAGTTTCAGTTAGTTCAAGAATCATCTAATTTTGAGCATGTTACATCGAGATATGAATTTTATTCTACAAATACTCCATTCCATCACAGCACTATATCTTGCAAAGATTAATTTATTTGATCTACTTAAACTCTGAATCATAAGATATGTTCTCATGAAAGTTGTAGGTAATGATGTTGTGGTTACTCAGAAATTTGAATCACCTAATTTAGATTAATATATGAAAAGTTATGCCCAAAATACAGAGACATTATCATTTTCATCGAGAATTGAAATACCGACATACAATGTTTTAGGGGGTGTTACAAGTTTCCGTATGTATTTTATATACTTGTTAAATTGTTTCATTATATGCATGTGTGTATATGAATAGGGAAACATGCTAGATTATGTGTGAAATAATCACATGCCGGCCTGTTATTGTGATGAACCTGTTCTTTGTGGTATAAATGTTGTAAACATTGAATGTACTTGTGATTGTGATATTCTAGGATCGGGGGTCATGTTTTGAGACATAGTTTGGATCGGGGGGTGTCGCACCCTATTTTTGAATGGGTCAAAATAGTTCACAACATAAAAGTGGCTATGCCTCTGATTTTGAAAAATGTTTAGTGTCGCCACCTAGTTTTAAGGAAAAATATTAGGAAAACCATTTTTAAAAAAATGTAAATGTAAACTCTGTTTTGATTTGCGAAATCAGTGAGATTCTAGGTAAGGGTTTTGGTTACTCGAGGAGAAGGTGTTAAGCATCCCTCAGAGTCTATCCGAAGATAGTCCTTAAACTTAGTTTTAGAAAAATGATTAGGGATATTTATTCATTTGTTCATTTTAGAAAATATTAACAAGAAGGATTTTTTATTAATTTTGAGAAAATGGTGAAAATATAAGGTATGTCATATATATACGTCTTATAATATGAATGGAGCAAATTTAATAATAATATATTTATTGTATGATAAATAATAAATAATATACTTGAAATATATGAAAATTTTATGTATGGAAATACAGATGTATGTTTAAAATCATTTGAATAAATAAGCTTATCTAAATTTATGGTGACTAATATGAATGTCGAGTATTAGAACTGGTTAGTTTATTTGTAGACACGATATAAAAGAAAATAAATAAAGAAGTGAATAAGATAACAGACAAGTGTAGATATATGGATGTGTAATATGTTATAAATGTGATTTGGGTGAAACTTCTAATAAGATTAGCAATGCCTAAAAATCATTAAGTTTTTAAAAATATTAAACTACCCCAAATATATACAAACGAAAATATTTAAAAGTTGACAGGAAATAAAAGTATCAACATTCTTATCTTCTTCGAATCAGCGCTGGCTTATTAATCGGAAGACAAAATATATAAAGTTTGTCATTTTTCTGCTCGGATCAACTTCCATCATTTTTGAAGGGCCTATCTACCCCTACCCTCCTAAGTTTATTTATTATTATAATCTTAAAATGATCTAAAACAAATAATAAAATCTAACGTCCTAAAAGGTGTCTAACGTCCCAACTTAATATCCAAGAGGAATTGGACGTACTATTAGGGTAGGTTTTAGATTAAAGAAAATATAGGCATCCTAATTAGACACATCGTCAAATAAAATAAATAAGACGACATTTAGCACATAAAATCTCAAATAAGCCTCTACATTAATTAATTAACATACTTAAAAACACAGATAAGTTGTGAATGTCATAATGATTATGTGTGTGCATACAATCAGATGTAGGTATCGTAAATATAAAAATTTATATAACATGGAGGCAAATTTTATGATTTAGACATATGAGGGCAATTTTAATTATTAAAATAATTATAAAAAAGAGAAGTCATGCTTGACAATTTTAGTTATTAACTAATAATAATGTTTATAAATCCTATTAATATGATTTTAGTTAATAACATGCTGAAGATTTATTATTAAAATGTAGACATGATTTCAAAAAGGAATAATACAATAAATATTTGTTAGAATCTTATAGACACGATTTCTATACATAATATCATGATAAACATTTATTAAAATTCTATAGGCACAGTTTCGATATAAGAATAATATGATAAATAATTATTAAAATTTTATTGGTATGATTCCACGTCAAATCGATATGTTCTTGAATTCACTATAGAGAAGAAAGATATGATTTTTAGTGATAAAAAAATTAGAGAATTTGAGGGGAGCTCCATCTTTGGTGGATACTTAGTTCATTTGGTGTAATAGTAACCACTACTAGTATTAATTATCATAACAAATTTCTAGTTTCAACTATAATTAATTGAGACCAAAATCAGGAGAATTTACCAATAAGTGAGGAATAGAAATGTTATATATGCTACACTTTATTTGGATCATTGTTACCCATAGTTTCTGTAACGAACTAGCCCGTTGTTACTAAAAATATCTGCGATAAGGTATACGAATCTCATTCATCATAAGTTTAGGATCAATACCTCTATATGTGAGTGCATTAGTTGTAAAACGTTATTCCCATTTTACTAGACACTATCCGTGTCACAACCCAAAAATCGAGGTCATGATGGCACACATCCAAAACTCAACCTGATGTGTAAGCCTAAAAGTAAAATTCATACAAGACTAAGAAAAAGTCATGCCACAATTTAAATGAAAAAAAAAGACAATGAAAAAATTATCCCAAAACCTGGTGTCATAAGTATAAAGAGCATTTAATACAAGGTTCGAGTCTGAAGATACAACATAAGTCTCTGAATGATAAAAAAGACTAAGAAATAAAGATAGACTAGTGACGATCCGAATTCCGGGACCTCATCACTAATCTGAGAATACATAATCCGCTAGAATATCAGCTATCACATTAGGTACCCTCACTAGTATCTGCATCAAAAAGGAACACAGAAGTAGGGATGAGTATAATTCACATGTACTCAGTAGGTTTTAGCCGACTGAGTATAAAAAATTAATCAAAACTATGAAATACACTATGGCACACTTCCACCTGCATACAAAAAAGTCTCACTTCAGCATCGATGCTGCCAGTTTATATATATAATGGCGCGAGTAAAGTAAACCCATAATAATAGCTCATAATCATAATTAACTAGATAATTAAAGCAGCACATATATCAATGCAATGCAATGCAATATGATGATGCAATGATGTGGTGGTACGGTGGAATCAAGACTGTCTCACAGCTTATCGTATACACCTGCCGAGTTGTGCTACCAAGCAGGACCCATGGGGGTATCACAGACCATATACCTCAATCACAATATCTCATTATCCTTGCCACCTCCTCGTGGTCAAGGGATCACAATGCATCCACTACCCTGTCGTAAAACTACCTCGGTCAGGGACTCAAGGTACAAAAATTTAAAGGTATTTCATTTTCCTTCTTAAAAAGAATTTCTATATTTCTCAACTTCCCATGTTTCATGATATGATGAATGAAAATGAATGCATCAAAACATATATGGTATGGAAGAAATAGTCAACTCAACATGTAGTACAAGGTTCAAAGTTCTCAAAACTTAACCTACACATGATACTCACCCTCAATAAATAGAAATAGGGAAGGAAATATTTTAATTTAAGTGTTCAACACTTTCTCCACAATATTTCAATACTCAGGCATGCTCAAAACCCCCAAATCAACCCCTCAGGGGGGCATGACAAGTCAAATAATATCATCAAGCCTCTCTCAAATGCAAATCATGGATCACATGCTCTCAAAGCAAATAAGATAACAAATAAAGGCCCCTACACGGGCTATGTAATATAAATAAGCCCCCAAATGGCAACACATTAATAAATAAGCTCCCACACGGGCTATGTAATATAAATAAGCCCCAGAATGGCAACACATTAATAAATAAGCCCCCACACGGGCATCACAATGTATATAACATTCTCAACTCATACCACAACCCTATCTCGAAGTCTATAACATATGAATGACTAATTACCCCATCTCAGTCTCAAAGAATGATAGTCAAACCTACCTCAATTGCCGAAACCGCACTCGAACACCTCCACTGAACAAGCAACTCTCAAATTCAATGCTCGTACTGACAACCCACTATCAACGATAAAACATACACATCACATGGAGTCCAATGACACCCATATTGATAGGTTATGGAACCAGAGATAAAATGGTCCAAACATTAATTATTTTCAAAAAGGATCAAATTTGGAATTTTATTTAAAAATTATGTTCTATATACCAAGTAGAGTTTGTGGCCAAAAATCTTATTAAAATCAAGCTAGAATCGAGTTCCAAATCATGAAAACACAATTTTTTAACTATGAAGAAAACCTCATAGCCCATCTTTAAAATCTTGATTTAAAGATGTTTTGGAAGATAATAATTGCAGAAACTGGTAAATCATAATACCACCATGATGTTCCTTGTGGAAAAACTCACAATTTAGACTCAACAATCATTAAAAATGGAGCTAAGATGACCAAGAAACAATCCTCCAAAAATCACCATAATTTCATTCCAAAAATAGCAAGAGACAGCAAATTTGAACAACGATGTACCAGAAATGAAGCCTCTACAGCTAACACTGATCACACGACAACGATCCTTACTAAAAACTCAATAATTTTGCCTCAAGAATCAGAGAAAACGGACCCAAAATGCTCAAGATATCAAATTTTAAAATTCATCAAAAATTGAATCCGAAAATAGGTTAGGCAGTTGCTATAACGCGAATTTTACCTCAAACAAATTTTCTCCATCACTTTCCAGTTACACCACTGGATTCCTATAGAAAAACTACACAATTTAGAGCTTTAAATCACTCTATTTTGATCTAAGATGGCAATAAATCATCTTCCAAAATTTACAAAAATCTAAATCCAAAAATGATCAAGTCAGCATCTAAAACATTAAATCTTACCTAAATAAAATCTTCTAATCAAGATTCTCATCTCACCAATGGATTCCTCGCGAAAATCTCTTGAAGATAGACTCTTGAATCACTAGATTTGGAGTTGAAAAGCTCAAGAAATGAGGGTTCAAAATTGAGAGAAAATTCTGAAAAATCTGATGCAAAATCTGTACTTTTGCACCAGATTTTTCTAGTTTTGCACTATTTAAAGTCTTCAAACGGACCTTCGAAATTCGTTTGGAATTCGATAAAAATAAACTAGATATGCTATCCCACTAAATTCGATATTCTGGACTCAATGGCGCATTTAAAATTATTATACGAGAACATTTTAATAAAAAGTGAATCCCACATCAAAGTGTCATTTTAAGGAAAATTCCACAATCGGCCTCGTGATTAGACCAGAAACTTTAGAAAGCAAACAAATGGTCATTCTAGACCAAACTCAATATTCTAAAACTAGCCGTGTTGTTAGAATTTTTGTCCAAGTACATTTTTCAAGAATGTTGACTAAAGTTAACCATAGGTTAACTTTCAAAGTCAAAAGCACCAAATGGCTCCAAACTCGTATCGATTGCCTCGATAGTCATACAAACAATGCTACTAGCCTAATTTAGCCATTTCGGAGTTGATGGAACCATCCAAATTCAAATTTGAGGTCGCCTTGATCTGAAAGTCGAAAAGTCGCAACTAAGCCAACTTAGGCCTTTAAAATACCATAATGGGCTCGTAACCTCTAAAAATTTAGTCAATACTTCTTCTATATCAAAAACCATCCCTCGAATCTAATGAAGTTATCGGAATTCCATTCTGAATATCAAAACTCCGAAAGTTGATCAAAGTCAAATCTTGGCTTAAAATTTCTTAAATTCCCAACTCAAGACCTCAACTTTTTGTTACAATTCCAAAACTAACTTCGTAAGCTCTCTTAGACCAATTTCCATATTTTGGAGCTGCTGGAATTGACAATATTCCGTTCTGAGACCCGTAGCTTCGGTCGATATCAAAAATCAATTTTTTACCTCTTAACTTTATAAAACTCAAGAATTTGCACAATTTACAAACCATTAAGATTTTGACACTTTCAACTATACAAACTGATCAAATAATAGTTGGGGGCACTAATGATACAGGTAAAATGGTGATTTCATATAAATGTTTAAAAAATGACCCTCAAGGTCATTACAGTCCGAGTTAGAGCGGGATAAAGGCCGCTGTAGCGGGATCCGATGGTCCAGAACCTAAAAGTGGCATAATTTTATTATCTCTTTCTTTCTGTAAGTGCCAAAATATATGAGGCTTACCCTAGAAACCCCCAAGAAGCTATTCTAGGCTTAGAGAGAAGGGGAGAAGAGATTTCTAACGCATGGAAGGCTACAACCCACGGATTCAGGCCCGTCTCCGTGGATTCTCCTTCCAAAATTCAAGGATCATGCTATAATATTTCTACAATTACTTGGCGCCTAGGTAGGCTAGGTTTCTCTAATTGATGAGTTGTAAATCTAGTCTCACACATTCTATATTATAATTGACAGTAGATTGCATGCTTAGGCCTTCGGGTACGGAGTTTGGATGGGTGAATGTATTGTTATTATTGTTTAGGATAGGAATATACCATGTGAGTATGATTATCCTATGACCAGTGATGATAGTCTAGTTCTTGGTTGATAACTGTAATACTGTTTGTTGATAGGATTGATAGTTCTATGTGAATTATCTAAGTAATGTGAATCATGAAGTAAGGGAAGGAGGTAATTGATCTAGTATTTATAAATCTCTTGAATGAACCTATTAATTAACTTTGGTTATAGGTTGTGGTTGGTCTATATCATAAAGAGACTCTCAAAAGTGATTAAGTAAGGTTATGACGTCTTCCATGTATTTCATTGTTGTGGTTGAATGGTTGATATGTTGTTGTAATGGGTCTATAATTCCAGGACTGTAAAATCCATAATCTTGAACTTTCTCTACCAAAAGTGATGCCTTAAATAAAAATGGCATGATAAAATATTGTTAATAAAGGAAAAGATAGAATGTAACTAATGAAATGACTATTGTAAACAATTACATGCAATGAATCTGTTACTTGATTGTGTAAGTATGTGAACTATTCATTGTGGACTGTGATTGTAGTTGTGATTGTGATATTGGATCAGGTGTCACGTACTGACCTATATATTGGATCGGGTGTCATATTCTGACATATATATATATATATATATAGAGAGAGAGAGAGAGAGAGAAAGAGAATCAGATGTCACATTTTGATATTGTCACATTTTGATATATATATATATATAGGATTGGGTCTCATATTCCGACATATATATAGGATCGGGTGTCATGTTTTGACACATATATGATTTGGGTATAGGTTCCATAAGAGAACCAATGTGTGACTATCATCTCTGAATTGATCTTGACTATATGTGTGATGATAGAGAAACTAATCAGATTATAACTCAGAATGCCCATCCTGTGTAATAACTGATATGAAAGGATCGAAGGTCCTAGTGTTATCATGTTGATTGCTGTAATTGAGATTTACCTTGTCAAATTGTATATTTCTCCTGAAATGGTAAATTGATAATGTGTTCGTGTATATGCCTGATTGGATTATGTTATGGGTGTTAGATGCATCCGCATAATAGGTATGAGATGGTGGATAAATCAATGGAAAGCAGTCAGTGTGTTGTTAAGGGAGATTAATGACTTAAGGTCAGTTATTGTTGATGTCTTGTAGGCATATGGGTTAAAAAAGGATTTGAAGGTTTTTGGAGATTTTGTCTACGGGTAGGACATCCTGGCGGGAGGAATCCCACTGTGGCGAGGCCGCCAGAGCTGGATAGGTCCCGACATGGCAGGACAGTAGCAGTTAAGAGGTGAGCTTTAGTTCCCCTAATTTTGTCCTCTTCCAAGTGAGATGTTAATTATCCTAAGGCTAAGTGATGGTGTGAAACCAAATATAGTAGACTGGTTAGACGAATTTAGTACTGACCTATAGTTTGGAAACTTCTCTATGTGATAGAAGGGTCAGGCATTGATCTGTATTAGAATTGGCAACGGACCAACTAGAAAGGATGAAAGTTAGGCTTGAATGACTCTAATGAGGTTAATGAGAGATAAGAGTTTTGCACAAGGTTTGGCGGTGAATCTCTTAAGAGCATATTTTCTTTTTGTTGATTCCTTTATTATGCGATGGGGTATCGGGTTGACCGATGATGCCTACTAGTAAATGTTATTTGTATTGATACTACTTTTGCTATGCCACTTTGCATACTATGGTTGCAGGGTCAGTGATGTTTCGTAGGTGAAGATGAAGATGAATCTCCAACAGCTTCTACTCTTCATTCTTTATGGTGGGAGTTGTGTCTTGCTTTTATTTATACTATGTATCTTTAGAAGCTCTTGTATCTGTTTAAACTAGTATCCTTGGGGGTGTTAAGTGACAAACATATGTGTTTATCGATACTAGTAAAGCAAGTGCTTAATGTTGATGAATTCTTGACTCCACAAGAGAAGCAAATTTTTGATACAAGAGACAGTTGCAACAGAAGGTCACAGATAAACTTCAATTTGGTTGATCCATCACTTGAAGTATGCAATATTCATTTGGATAAGTGTCCAATGAATTCAAGTTGTTGTTATGTGTTGTTGAATGACTGGATGTCAGTGTCAAGAGAAATGATCTCAAGGTTAATAGGATGGTCCAGTTATTGTATTTTCGTAACGACTCGAATCGATGGCTGGCACTTGTTGTGGTTCTTCCTGATCAAGTTTTTTCCTAAAATTCCCCTTTCCCTTCACCTTAGTATGCAACATTCATACTTTGTCTCAATGAATATTCACTTTAGATTGTTTAGTCCATCTCATTATTAATTCATTGTTAAAACAATTTGAATATAAGAATTTTTGTCAATAATGCTAGGCTAAAGTTTGGACATTGTCTAATTATTATAATTACATTTAGTGTAGGTGTAGTTTGATATGATTAACACTTATAATAGCTTTCTTTTTGATACAAGTTAGTATAGTTGTTCACTTGCACTACTTGTGTAAGTGATAGTTCTATAATAAACTTCTATTGTTTAACATGTTTTGTAGTCTTGACTTTTTTCCTTTTTTGTTGAAAATTTTTTATTAAATATTTGCTTGTGTAGTTTTCTCTACTTAGTGTTGATGCTAGAAAATTTTGTTTTGTTACCTGGCATTTGTTTTTTTGTTAGAGTGGGTAAAAAGCACCATATTGGTTGGAGAATGGATCGGTGGTTTCCTTATATGGACTTGGCATCCTCCCATCATGATCTAGCTTTTGGGGTTGAGTCAGGCCCAAATGTCATATTTTTACATGGTATCAAAGTCAGGTCCATCCCTATGGGCTTACGGTTTACACTCCAGTTGGTCCTGGACATGAAAAAAGTGTTAGAGTGGGTAAAAAATCTCGCGTTGATTAGGAAATGGATTAGTGATCTCCTTATATGAACTTGGGCAATCTCCCCTCGTGAGCTAGCTTTTAGAGTTGAGTTAGGTCAGGTGCTATATCTTTACATTTTTCATATGTGCTCAATTATAGATGGATGTCGCGACTAATGAGGCTTATGGACAAGTCTCACTAGTTCCTGACAATCATATATTATGAGTTTTTTTGTTGTCGTTGTTTTAGCATTTTTTTCTTGTAGAGTTCTCACTAATTGAAAGCCTTGTTGAGAAATTTTTTATTTTTCTTTAATATAAATAGTTAAACACATTGTCCAGTGATAAATTCGTTAAAGGATATATATGTATAAATCATCTCTTTTGTAACTCCAATTACTTCATATTTTTTTAACTCGTATATTTTGGTATCAAAATCACATTATTGTATGTTCTTTCGTTATATACATTTATATTATTGATATAATAATAATCTTGGAAGAGTTTCATACAAACTATGATTAGAACTCTTTCTAACAAGAATTCTAATACTAGTGAGATTTTATGTATGCTCTAAAATTACTATGTTTATTAGTATTTGAAAAAATGGTCAAAAAAGATTTTAAATAGCATTTATCCTCCATTAAAAGTTTGGCTCTAATTTATCGTTATTTAATTGGGCCAAATATGTGTTATTCACACGAAATGTAGCAATTTGATTTAATTTAGTTCCTAATTATAATTATACAACAATTTGGTTAAAATATAGTGAATTTGCTCACTAACTTTAGGCCTCAAATCGAACATATTTTGTGCATTTTTAAGGAATTTAAATTAGAAGTGTAAATTCTTACGTAGCCCCATTACTTGTAGTTAATTTTGCTAAGAATCTTTTATTTTTTTTAAAAAAAATCTAAACAATAATAGTTAAATAAAAAATCACAATAATTAAATTAGGATAATTATAATAAAAATAGAGAGAAAGACGAAGGAAAAGAGGAGGAGGACAGAGAGATGGGCACAAAAAAACAAAAGGAGGAGAGAGAAAAGAGGAGAAAGAGAGAGAGATGGACATAAGAAAACAAAAGAAGGAGAGAGAGAATCATATTAAATGCCTAATATATATAGGTATTTAGTTATTTTTGGTAAATAAAAGTTAAGTTATTTTAGGAAAAATTATTACTCCCTTCGTTTTTTATTTATATGTAACCATTTTAGATTTCACGTGCATTAAGAAATTAAGGTCTCATTTATTTTCATTAAGATTCAGACGTCTGAATCTGAATAGACATCTGAATATTAAGATGTGCATTAAGATTTAGATACACATCTGAATATTAAGATGTGGTCTCTAGATCTGTACACCTGAATGATAAGACGGTTGTTTTCAATATCTGAATGTGCATATGAGTAGAGAGTTTGATGATCAAAGAGTCTCAATAAAATTAGTTACCTAAAACAAAATTATAATAAGAAAATATACATAGTTCAATAATTAGTATATAACTTGGAAAAAGTTCTTTTAAGTTAAAAAATGTTAGTCATTTGTTGCAATATAATACCTTGATTTTCGTTCTCAAAAATATTACTAGTATATTAACTTTAAATAGTTTATTTTAAAATTTAAAAATATCAAATAAAATTCTATAGTGATTTTACTAAAAACTTTAAAAAAAAAATGGAAAGACAAGTTATGATAGTACTAATGCCAAAACTATATACAAGGAAATATTTAATATTTTTAAATATTAATTGTGATCTAAATCGAAATTTTAGTAAGAGACCTCAAGTATACACTTAGTTTAACAATAATAATAATATATCTAGTGTAATCTCACCAGAAGATTTGATCATACAGGCGAGTTTGAGAGTTTGAAAATTAAAGAGAGTCAATAAAATTAATGGCCTAAGATAAAATTCTAAAAAAAGGCCTCAAATATATACATAGCTCAACAATAATAATATATATAGTGTAGTCTCACAGAAGGTTTGTTCAAACAAAGTCTCAATAAAATTAGTGGTCTAAAATAAAATTTTAATAAAACACCTTAAGTATGTACATAGTTCAACAACGATAATATAGTGTAATCTTACAAGTGGATTTTATGATCAAAGAGTCTCAATAAAATTAATAGTCTAAAACTAAATACTAATAAGAAACCTCAAATATGTATACATAGTTATTGTTTTTTATCATAGCTAGTATTTACCAGTTCAAGAGGGAAAAATTGATGTTTGATTGAGAAAAGAGAGAAAGAAAGTTGGTAGCGGTGAGAGCAAAGTCGTGCAAAGAGCGAGAGAGGCGATCCATAATTATTTTATAATGTATTTAATAAGTCTGAATGTTGTTAAGACTCTCCTACAGATCTGATTCGTTCAAATCTTTTCAAATCCATTAAGAGAATTTTTTAAAAAATAATAAATGGACTTAATGGGCTGAATTTGAATTATTAAGATTCAAACCTCCATTAAGTGCAACCAAGTGAGGCCTAAGTAAGTTTACTATTTTACCCTTATTTAGTTTTTTTTTGAAGTCAAGTTTTCAATCAATAAACATAAATTAATTTATTTTGATTAATTAATTTGACCAATGGACATGAATTATTTACTTAGTTTTTCTATGTTGGTCAGTAACGACTCATTAGGTCGTTTTAAGAACTAGAGCTTTTTATTTCATAAAAGACTCATACCATAAATTTTAATGGGTATCTTGAACTATTCGATAACTACGATTATTTAGTTGAGGGATAACTTTATATAACTAATTTAATTGGTAGGCTAAAGTGATAGAAAAGAAAATGAGAAGAGAAGGGTTTGAGAAAGAACTTACTTGTGCGGCGTCGAACACTGAACGAAGCCGCCAATTGCTCCAGGTAAATCATCCATGCATAAGTCTTTTATTATGAATGTAGGTAGTTATATTATTATTATTATAGTAACTTGGTAAAGAGAGAAGAGTAATTGAATTAAAAAGTGGAAATTAGGGTATATGCGGTAATGAGTTTAGATTGAGTGACAATATGTGTGGTTATATGAATGAAAAGTCTCTGGCCAATAAGTGGCAATCATTTTGTAATGATTAGGAGGATATGTATCCTTTTAAAAATCCATATTTTGGAAGCCATTATGTCATATCTACCATGCGAGTAGTAATTGAATTCGGCACTTTTTCAATTCTGCATTCTACTTATCGGATCTCCCATATAGTTATCAACTATAGTATTAATAAATTGATGTTTAATCCTGGGCTTGAGATTTAAGAAATTGATTGTAAAATAGTGTGAAGTTTTGGATTTAGGCTAGGCATATAATAATAGGAGTGTCTACATACTCGTTTACTTATGAATATTTTTTACCTGATAGATGGGAAGCGTGAGACATTGAAGAAAGGAAAGACATTGATGAATTAGCTTGTTTGACTTCTGATTCTTCGGTTGAAGTAGGTTATGGTTTATTCTATATCATAGATAGACTCTTAATAGTGATTGATAGCTATTGAGTAATGTGTGAAATTTACTGTGCATTTAATTCTTGTGATTTGAACGGTTGATATATTGTTATGATTGGTCTGCAATTCCAAGACCGTGAAATCCATAATCTTGAACTTGTCCTATAAAAAGTGATGTCTTGAATAAAGAAGGCTTGATGAAATCCTGTTAATGAAGTAAAATGTGATAATAAAAAATGATAAATTAATTATATTTGGATCGGCTGTCACGAGCCAACGGTATATTTGGATCGGGTGTCACATTCCGGCACGATAATATTTAAGGAAAACAAATTAAAATGACTTAATGTTACCCAATCTACAATAACTCATTTTCCAAAAGAGTATGATATGGAGGCCTGAGTCCTCATATGTAATCTTGATATTGTTGACTGGTTATGTAATTATTCATTGTGTTATCACTTGATCTTGATCTTGTTGATGCCCACCTGTTAAGTAATATGGTTGATTTCCCGCTATTATTTTATGCATATTGATTTCTATTTTGAGTCAGCCGATAATACCTACTCAATACATATTGTCATGTACTGGCCCCTACTTGTATTTTTCTTTATTTTATTTTGTAGAGTGCAGCGAGTGTTCCATCAACTTCGACTCGACCTCAGCTCTAGCCAGTGTCCAGCACATTAAGTTCCAAGGTGAGCTATTCCTTCTAGCTCTTGTTGGATTCTCTCGGGCATAGCATGATGTCCTTAGTTTTTGAACACATTAAGTTATTTATTTATTCTGTTGTTTGGTATTTTTAGATTTGGTATTTTAGAATTAGATATCCTTGAAGTGATGACTTTCAGGTTTTGGAAAAATATATCTAATAGACTTTAGTGGTTTTATTATTTCTTACTCTCATAAATTGAGTTTCATCGTTATTGTCATATTTCATAAGTTGGGGTTTGTATCGTCAGTTCTCTCATCTAGAAGGTTAAGTGTGGGTGTCACTCATGCCATTTTGCGTCGTAACATGGTCAAATGTATATTTTTCAAAACTAATAACTCATAGGGGTAAAATAGGAAGAATAATGTCATTTATGTCTTGATTTTGTAAAATGACAAATATTAAGGATATTTATAATAAGGATGACATATAAATAGGAACGGAGTGAGTACTATAGTAAAACCTTTCTAAATTAATATTGTCGGAGTTATGAAATATTATTATTTTATAGAGGTATTATTTAATTGATAAATTAATATTTATTAATTAAATGAGTGTTTTCAAGATTCAATAAATGTTAATTTTGATTATATCGTTCGAGGGATGAAACCTTAAGAAATTTAAATGACATTCATGAATTTGATATTATGATTAATAATGTCAATTATTGCAATAAAATAGATGTTAATAGCCTATTAGATTACTCAAGTAAAAATGACACATGTTTAGAGATCCACAACTTAGAAAAAATTTGTAGATACCATCATAGAAAATAACGTTGATGATAAAAATGAAAATGATATAATCTCTTTGAAACTAGTTATGCACAAGAAAACATTTATCGCGTTTAGAACTCTTCACAATTTTTCGGTGCAGCTCTAATAGACAACACTAAAACTTTTCATGCAATTAGAAAAATTAGATATGAGTTTCAACTAGATTTAAATTTTTACAAAAAACACAAAAATATATTATCTTATTATGTTATCGAAATTGTTGATTTATTCCATTGGTCCAAGTTGGAACTGGAGAAAAATGTTATGTTAAAAAAGTTTATTAATTTACAGAGTATTAGTTTAGAGAGATTTTAATGTATAATTCGTAATTAAGACATTATAATAAATTATTCAAGTAAAAAAGCCAATTAAAAATCTACACAAATTTATTTTTCCCGATCTACATTTTCCCTTTTAACCCAAATTGCAAATAATAATTGAAATTCCTTTCGCTTTTGATCTCTCTCCATCGATTTCAACAAAGCTCAAGGTATGTTCTTCAATTGCTGAATCTTCAACTGATTGATGTGTATTAATCCCTTTTCCCAATTTTAATGATTATTAGAATTTGTGACATTCTTGATTTCTCAATTTTTTTTGTTTTCTTGGTTGTTGATTGGTATGATTTAATCGTTATTGCTTGAAATTTTTATGGGTTTCAACTGGATTGTAAACTTTTTTCATCCCTAGTTGAGATTTTTGTTTATTAAGCAAGAAAATTCAATAGAAATGAAACCCATATACAACAAGAACAGAACCCCCAAACCCAACAGTTAGGCCTTTGGATAGAGGTCTTTTTCCATTTTTGTGTACTTCAAAAGTCGTCAAAGTTTGATCTTTATGATTGTGTAATGCAATTTGTAGGTGGAGATTAGTTTCTTGTTGTAAGTGTATAGGTAGAATGGTAGATGGGACCTCAAAGTCTCTAGAAATCCATGAATGGCTAGGAAGGAACTGGTCCCTCATTTCCTTCTTCAATTTCGTTCAAGTATCAATCCTTGGCCTGCCAGCACTCTCATCGTCCGCATTCCTAGTTCTCTACCACAATTTCGCATCACCAATCAAGTACATCGTAGTGATGTTTAACTTGTCGTTTACAGAAAACCGGGCAGTTGAGATATACTACTCCATATCTCAAAGGAAATTTATCAAGTCTAGAGAAACCTCAAGATAAATACTCAATTCGTAACATAAAATTTGTGGTTGCGTTCATTGTTGATTTCTCAACTTTTTGTTGTTTTCTTGGCTGTTGATTGGTATGATTTTATTGTTATTGCTTGAAATTTTTCTGGGTTTCAACTGGATTGTAAACTTTTTCATCCCAAATTGAAATTTTTGTTTATTATACAACAAGAACAGGACCCCCAGACCCAACTTCCTTATGGCCGCAAAACCTCACACTTAGGCCTTTGGATAGAGGTCTTTTCCATTTTTGTGTACTTAAAAAGTTGTCAAAGTTTGATCTTTATGATTGCATAATGCAACTTGTAGATGGAAATTAGTTTCTTGTCGTAAGTGGATAGGTAGAATGGTAGATGGGACTTCAAATTTTGATCGAGTCTAGAGAAGCTTCAAGATGAATGCCCAATTCATAACATAAAATTTTTCAAGAGTTTAAATGCCCATTATGAGCATCGTAGTTCTAGTACTGGTCGGCCATGTTACTCGGATTCTTCAAAAATGTCATTGGGTACGTGTTGGTTTTGAAGGATCCGAACATATTTTGAGAGTCCGAGCAACATAGCTAGTCGGTCGTATTTTTTACTTTCCCAAAGTTTCTTATGGGGATTTTCTTTAAAGACAAATTATTTACCTGTACTACTCTTTCTTTAAACGAAAGCCCTTAGTTCTCTAATATACCTTTGCTCACTACATAGCGGGAGCTTTAGTGCACCGAGCTGCCCTTTTATCTCCTTTGATATCTTCTGACGTCAAGTCTATTACATATCAAACCATATTTTCAACCATTTGTTATATTTGACCCTAAATCTAAAGCATAAATCTGTTGAATCTCAAAATTTAAGTGGACTTATATAAGAGCTGTTATTCAAAGTCATTCTACGAATTTACCTTATTATTGCCGAGTTTAGAGAAATTGAGCTTTCGGGTATGTATTGTAGGTGCTTTGTTTTCTACATTTTGAGATCAGACTTCTTCTTCTTCTTTCTTTTCCCAAATAAAAGGAGAAGAAAGAGTCTGAAACTAATGTGGCAATGTTTTGATATATTCATGTCTACCCTTTTATGAAGTTGGTCACCTTTATTGTACTCCTCCTCTCGTTTAGGTGTTAGAACCAATATAGTAAAATCTTGAAGTTTGTAAAACTGAAATATCTGTATAACTTCAAATTGTTGGAACTGGATATAATATCTTCGTTTTGGACCAAAGCATCTGTGAAATTGTTAGAACAATAATAATCTTTTCATGCTTAGAGGTGCGTAAATACGCTTCTTGAAGATAGTTGAAGTCTTCCCTTCGAGCAGATGGAAAAATAGTGACAATGCCATCTCCAAGATTCAACTAAACCACAGTAAGGTAGCATTCAAGTACGCCACCTTCTATCCTTGAACAGGGTTTTACCTTCTGACCCATGTCTCTCGTTTGTTCGAATATTTTTTTCTCATGCTTTTTTTTGGAAATGAAAGAACCCGTATTTGTAGGTTTAGATTTCTTGAATAACAACATTAATTAGAGTTTATGAATAAATTCATGAGTCATGACTTTAAGAATATGAAAATGTATTTACAAAATCAATAATGTATTTAGGCGTCATTTGGTAGCTAGTTAAAGTTATGTGTTTATTAGTAATGTAGATTAGTTTCGAGGGCATTTTTTTTTTTTTTTACCCCCCATTTTGGAGGATTTATAGTGTTTCCACACTTCCCCTCCAGTGTGACTCGAACCCAGGACCTACCGGTCGTAGGTGGAGGTGCTTAACCAACTGAGCAAGCCTCACTTGTCAGTTTCGAGGGCATTTATGTATTATTTTATGCAGTATTAGTTATTCATGTATTATCCATGTATAAACTAATGTAGTGTTTGGTTTGCAATTTAGAAACTCACATAACTAATTCATGTATAAGTTACGAGGGAATCTATGTATAATTTTATACATGATTCGGCATGTCCGAATATGGAGTAAGGATGAAATGAAATGAAGGAGTGGAGTAGTAAAGAAACTATGATGAAGTTAGTTATTCCACCTTCTATCATGTATAAAATTATACATAGATTCCCTCGTAACTTATACATGAATTAGTTATGTGAGTTTCTAAATTGCAAATCAAATACTACATTAGTTTATACATGGATAATTTACCTCCTAGCCTACTACCAAATGTGGTATTACTTATACAGAATTTAATACATGCTTAAGTTACCTCTCAACCAGCTACCAAACAACCCATAAGAGTTGTAGAATGAAACTAACATTACCATCATCTAAAAAGAGTTCTTGAATGAATCTAAAGCAAATAAAAGAGGAAATATTTTCTAATACATGCCCACACAGATATTTCCTATAGGAACTTCATATATGCTTCGTATCCCTTTTATTTCATGAAGCAACAACATTGAGGATTTGAATTCTGATGTCATAAGCAATGACTTGGACTATAGAAATGGCCAAAGGGAACACACCATCACCATGAATCAAGAATAAAATGACAACAAAAGCGACGTTTTACTTTCTTAGCTTCTTTTTTAAAAATCTTTATTGTTATTGTTATGATATTTGTACGGAATCTATTGTCTACAATTAATAAGATAAATATCCACCTTATGATAATCTTGAGTTATATGCATGATTTATTAGAGATGGCATATGCTTATATGTTATACTTGTTATTCGTTTGTCAAAATGCTAATTAATTGGCATAACATATTTGTTGCATGCATGAATCACAAGAGATATGCTTTCATGTTTGTTAGAAGATATGAAATATATTTACCTAGAAGTTCATAATTATACTTGAAAGGTAAAACACATGTATGTTGCTAGTATGAGATCATGAAAGATACACCTTCAAGTTTTTGCAGTGTATGAATATACTATTGAGATAATTTCAAATACATACAATAAACTAATTAGTTTACAATAAATATAACCATGTTTTAATCACATAAAAAATAGCCAAAAATCATAGGAAATATACAGTGACTATACAATATAGCTTGCCAAAAGTCATAAAAAGTATACACTGACTATACAATATAGATTACTTATACATGAGCTATACACTGAATATACATTATAATACATTCTATGCATGAAATATACACTGAGTATACATGAATATACATTGAATGGCCATTTTTTTTGGGTAATTAAAATAATGGTCATCTAGTGTAATTATCCCTATATTATTTAGAAAGATCATATCAATGTTTGAAAGTTGAATATCTTTTTGACAATTGAGATCGGGAGAAAATGATATCGATTGCATTAAAGTTTGGAGACATTTTATAAATTTATGAGATAAATGTTTTCTTGTGACGAGCATAATATATAAATGCATGTTGCATTATGCTAGGAAAACAACATGATATTGAGTTTCCAATTACAGAAAAGATCTTGGGGTATTGAAACCTCAGCATGGTGCGTTTGGCTAGTTGTCAAAAGCCTATAGTAGACTGGATGTCTAATATAATTTTTAAGAACCCGAGGACATAGATTTGTTATGTCAGCCCACGATCTTGATAATGCCTAGTTGATTGAAGGAATGAGAATCAAGCTTGTATTGAAATCATTGTACTCTATAGACAACTCTACCTAATGATATTATCTTAGGTTCAAAAGGACAACAAGTAAAGTTACAATTGTTGAGTGGCACATTCGTAGAAATTTTCATTGGTGTAGATTAGATGTAATGGATGTACATATTCCTACTTGTAAAGGAAGATGTGATTCTATTCTTTTAATAAATTCTGTAGACTAATTTTGGTTGGACTGCATAGGAACATCCCTGATAGATTCATTGATATTTTTTTGTGGAGGAGGTTGTGATTAATTTTTCTTAATCAATTCATAGACTATTTTGATTGGAGTATGTGGAAGTACTCTTGATTAATTCGTGGTTCTAAGTGTCAAGTGGAAGACGATTCGATAAGATTTAGACATAATTTTTTAATAATAATTCGATAAAAGGATTAGGGCACATGGTCGTAAGGTGCCAAAATATTTCGATTTTCACCATATTACAGTAATGAGAGTGATGGTATTTCTACTTAATTCAATGAACTTCTAGGTCAAGATTCATTGACTAAGTAGATGATTTAAAATGTCTTCAGTAGCTAATGGTTCAAGTCTCCAAAGGACACCATTATTCATGCATGTTATTAAACAATTTTGAAACAACTAGGGGATTATTGGAACTTATTTTTCAAATATTTTGATACAGTGAATTTAGTTAAACACATTCAAGTCTTTTTTTTATTTATAACCGTGGTGTCCGGATCAGCTTGCGCGCACCTCGACTAATTTCACGGGATATCTGTCACCTCCCACCAGCAACAAATACTCGGTAACTCTTCCACCAATGCTAGGACAGATAGGAAGAAATCACCTAGTGTTTTAGTCTCTACTAGAATTTGAACCTGGGGCCTCATGGTTTTGAACCCACTTTGTTGGCCACTAGGCTACACCCTTGGGTAACACATTCAACTCTTCTGGATCTCCAAAGTGGATAAATCTTGAAATTTAATTTGGAAAGTTCATTTTAGATTCATTTTAGATTTCCTAAATACATTCTTGATTTTGAAAATACATTTTGATACTATAAAAGTCATGAATTTATTTATGAACTCTATTTAATGTTATTTAAGAAATCTTAGCCTATAATTTAAGGGTTCTTTCATTTGGAAAAACAAGCCCAAGAACAATTCTTTCAAAAAAAGAAGACATAGTTAGATGGTGAAATCATCGATTTAAGATAAGAAGAGAGTAGCTTTCTGGAATGCTACCTTGTTGCGATTTAGTTGAATCCCAAAGATAGTGTTGTAATTATTTTCCATCAGCTCGAGGAGCAGACTTCAACTATTTTCAGAAGCCTATATATGTGCCTTTAAGTATGACAAGATTATTATTGTTATTCTGACGATTTTGCAGATTCTTTAGTCCCATAATAGGCAGATATTTTTATCTCCTGTTCCAATAATTAGAAATTATTATATCCGATTCTAACAATTTGAAGATATTTCATTTTTAGGAACTTCAACAACAACAATATACCCAGTGTAGTCCCACACAGTGGGGTCGGCTCAGGGCAAAAACAGTTTAGGAAAAGACATAATGATAGTACAATAAACAATAGATAGTAACAAAACAACAGTTAGGAACGTAATAGTACTACAGCAAAATACTACTATAAACAAACTATACGAAACAATAGATAGTCACAGAAATTGACGAACAAGAAACTACAAGAGTAGTCCTATGACTACTAGTAAGTGTAACAAGACAAACCACTCCTACCTACTAACCTTCTATCCTAATTCGTGTAGTAGGAACTTCAAGATTTTATTATCTTCGTTCTAATAATAGGTTTTGAGTTTTTGATAAGTGAAAATATTTAATAGAAAAGTGATCAACCCCCATATACAAGAAGTGAAGCAAAAGTGAGAGTTGTACAAAGTGTCTTTCTGATCTTCATGAAAATTAACCTATCTATTATGTTAGAATAAATATGTGATCCAAAGACAACACCATTTGGGACCATGAAACCCATCATTCATATTAATGACATAGTTTCAGGTTGTTCAAATGCTAGTGAAGTTTTTACGTATGGATAGCTTGAATCTCTATCCTGTGGAAAATACATAATTGTTTTTTAAAAATGCTCCTAGAGTTTCATTTTAAAGGACATTTGAGGACACAATACAAGCTAGAAGCTACGTAGGATTGACAAAGAGAGGAAGGCGATATGAGAACTACGCATTGTGCATCCTTTTAGTTGTCTGAAATGAAAGAAATAGAAGAATGTTCCATGAAAGAGAAAGTGTAACATTCTTTTCACTTCTTTGGTGTAAAGAGAAAATCATTACTTGTATAGATGATTTGGATAACTTGCTAGTTATCAATGGTTGAGCCACTCATAATCCTTTGTACATATTTCTCATACCAACTTGGTGTGTTCAATGAATAAATTCTTTGATGTATCATAAAGAAAATTCTGACAATTGGATGGGGTTAAACAAGGTATCTGATATTAAACTAACAAATTTTCTTAAATGATATGATGATTGATGGTAACAGTTCGCTTTGTAACCTTCAGAGTAATCCGTTATTAAATATGTCAAAATTTTTAGTAACTTATGACATTTTTGCTAGACTAACCCCATCCGCACCTTCTTCTAGGTTTACTTGTTATCATGATTATATCTTGGATTTAAGGGAGAGGTCATTGAAATTTTATGACATCGATTGATTGTGTTGAATAATGTGTTGAAATTTGGATGGAAAAGGAGACAAGTGAAATAAAATGCAAATTGTGGATGGATGATTAAGACTAAATTGACGTTAGTTAAATAAGTTAGTTTAAATGTTGTCTTTGCTGTGTATAGTGGACAAGTTAATTGTTTTATTTGCAGCTTGATTTTGTGTTGTTTGCAGCTTTCTTGGTTTCTTCACTGTCTTCAAAACTCATGGATGAAGTGCATGATATACACATGTTTAACTTTTGATGTTTGAATTCTGGCTTATTTGATATCCGTTCTCTATGGCTAATAGGTGTCTTTTTTAGGACAGTTACAAGCTTTTGATCTGGCGATCGGTCTCTCTATAGCTTAATCTCCACTTTCCTGATTTGGGTTTATCTTGTCCCGAATTTCACAATGGTAAGTCGGAACTTTTACTCCCGTTATATTTTGCTTAAAACACATTAAGCCCATCCCTGTTACAATTGGATTTTCCTTGTAATTATAATCAGAATCATTGTTTTGTCTGGCCAACAAAGTCTATATGCACCATTCTTTTATATGTACTCAGAAATGCATTTCAATATCTGTTAATCTGGTAATTGTTTTTTACTAGATTAGGATTCCTCATTTCTACTCTTCACCTGTCTGAACTTTAAACCCTTAGAGTTTTTGTTTGTTGCATCTCTGTATGTTTTTATACATGCAAAATGTGCTTGCAAGAGAGAGGAATGCCATAATGATAGATTTACCTTGTAAAGCAGACTTAAAGACATGTTAACTGATCCTCAGCCTGGAGAGAAAGGATTAGTGGTTTGTCTAAGGTTTTCTCTTCTTCTTTTTTTCGTGTGTGGGGAGAGGGGTTGTTAGAAATTCATGCAGCATCTGGAATGAGTCAGGAGACATATGCTACTCAAACTAAGGACGGGGAGCTTGGGCCCTCGAGAATCCGCGTACCGCCACAGGGGAAACGATGTGTTGGGTACTAGGTTATCAGCATATAAATTTCATGCCACTATACATATATGCATTACTTTGGTAAAAAGAATTGGATGTGAATGGATTTTAATATTGTTTTTTATCTTTCTCAATTCCTTGCATTATTACCCTAATGATGTGATTTAAAGTCGTGCGGGCCTAGATCTAAAACGGACAATATCAGTAGCGGCTGGGCTGTTACGGATGGTTCAAAGCCACTGGCTTGTAACCCTGGGTGACAGTGGGGCAAACCTCAGTGTTCAAGTGAGTTTAAGATGATGGTGGGCAAACCTCAGCCCGGATGCTGAGTCCTTAAGGGGGCTGAGGGGATATGTGGACAAATCCCACATCGGCAAAACACAGGTGAGAGATGTTTGGTATATAAGGAAGCAAGCTTTAGACCCTATTGATACGTTTTAAACCCTTGCCGGCCTAGACAAAGTGGACAATATTACTAGTGGACGGGCTGTACATGTAGGTGGAAGAAAATTAATACTATGGTCTTATCTGATATCCCCTCAAGCCAAGAGGAAATGAGAACACAACAAAACAGAAGAATTGTGCTTGAATAAACATTATTGTTTCCAACACAAATTCCCCACTGGAATTAGTTATTTTGGGTCATTAGCTTGGATAGTGTCACAGTTTTGGAAATTGAGTTCCTATTCTTTTTCTGTATGCTCTCCTGAGCCTAGTTGTTACTGCATACATAGAATAGTGAAAGCAAACAAGACTTATTCTGACTATTGCTCTAACAGTTCATTTTCTTGTTACAGGCGGCAAAAATCCTTGCTAATTTAATTGTCATGGGCTCTACAATATTGGCACGGTCTTTTGTTCAAGCATATCGTCAGGCACTGGCTAGTAAGTACTTTCTTACGCCTCTTCTCCTCATCTTGCAATGAATTGATATAGGTGACTAATCTGGAGAGTCTCATCTGAATAAACATTTCAACGGCTATTGCAGTGTTTTTTTTTTTTATATACATATGACGTTGTGCAAGTCCTGAGGAAAGCAATGGTCACTTGCTAATTAAGCATACCATGAATCAGCCTATTTTGCTCTCACTCTCCTAAAATGCTGCTGCAACTGTGTCAGATCCTCCAAAAATGCACTATTTTGGGAGGATCCTACACGCAACCATTGACACTTTTGAAGAGTCCGAGCAACATAGGAATCAGCAATGAGCACTTCTTGACTCTAATATTTCATTCCAAGAAACTGTAGATCAGTGTTTAAAGAATGGGTCTATCAACTGATTCACATCATTACTCCTCGCTCTAGAACTCCGACTTATGTCACTTGAGTCTCATGTGGTTTGATTATCTTGTCCCGAGCGTATAATACATTTTTATACTTCCTTTACCAAACGATGGCAGATGCCTCTAAGAATGGGGTTGCTCAAGAAGCAGTACAGAATATCAAAAGAGCGAAAACCATGACTGATGCAGAGGCAAGGCAGATTCTTGGTGTCACTGAGAATGCATCATGGGAAGAAATCGTGCAGGTTAGTCTAATGTAGTGATATTTAGTATTGGTCCCAAGCCCGGATAAAGGAGGAGGATTGCCGAGGGTCAATTGGAAACAAGGCTACATACATCTTACCCTCCTTGGACCCCACTTGTGGGATTACACTGTTTTTTTTTGTTGTTGATGTTGATGCTGCTATTCATGTACGTGTGACCTTAAATTTGCTTCTTTCTGCAGAGATATGATAACTTGTTTGAGCGAAATGCTAAAAGCGGAAGCTTTTACCTTCAGTCAAAGGTTCATAGAGCTAAAGAATGTTTGGAAGCAATTCACCAACCTAAAGAACCAGAGGAAAAATAAACAACTTTGTTCAGCATGTTTAGTGTATAGCTAGCTCTGCTGCATAGTTGGTTTACCTATAGTCAGTTTGTAGGGTTTTGTTGTGAGAATAACTGTAGTAGATTCTTTTAGATGGAGGAAGCAATTTATACTGTAGTAACTTGAGGTTACTATTCAAGTTTCATGTGTGGTATTATATCTGGAATATATACCTAAACATTGTACAATAGCTGGACTTATAAAGGGTTGTTTACCACAAGTATGTTGACATTGTGTCAAACATAATTGACAGTTTGCAATGAGAGCTTTACCACTCACTAATAACCCTGAACCTGAACCCTGAACTCTTTCTAGGCTATCATGGTCAGAGTGCGGTTGTGAAGATGTCGTGCAAGTAGTGTGGTCAGCACGATGTCAATCGTATTCTTATGACCATCTATTTGATTCCCTAGTAGTCTCCGATATATGCTCTAGTTACAACAAAAATTATAATATTAGAATTGTGATAAGGTGAATAATAGTGAAGGAATTATTGTATAGTGAGTAGCAATGCATAAATTGTTATACACTGAATAATGACTTGTGAAGTTAGGATGTCGTATTTCAATTTGTTTATCTTACTTTTCTTTTAGTCTGTTTCAAAAAGAATGTTTCTTTACAATTTTTTAATTCTAACTTTCAACATGACATCCACAAGATTAAAAGATATTTTGATATATTTTTATATATCTTTAATTTAAGACTATAAGATACTTTCTTAAACTTTGTTCAAATCAAAACCAAACAAAAGTCTTTCTAGATACTCATTCATTTCTTGCTAATAAGCATACTATTATTCTTGTATAACTTGTATCCTTATTGGTAATACAACATTTGGTCTTCAAAATTAAGTCATGCACATGGTCTTGCTTTAGTTGCATCGATCATTCGTAGAATATATTAGCACTACAAAATTTTATACGTTGAACAAATTGACACATGTGTTCTACGTGACATAATACATGTAAGATGTCACATAGGATGTGGATTGGCACGTAGGACACATGTGTCTATTTTTTTTAATTTTAAACAAGTTTAAGTACCTATTTATGTACACTTAAAGTCGGAGGACATAGATATCAACTGATGCGAAATTAAAAGACATGTTTATGTTTATGCCTTTATTTTATCTATAATAAATGGTGAAGCATCAAGAATTTCAAGATCTCTTCCATCTTCTAAATATAAAATATGCCTTAGTTTATTCTTGCATATAACATGTTAAAGACTAGTTGGGCCATAATTCCAACAGAAAAAACAAACAAAACTATTAACATCACTTGGACAAAAAAAAATGAAAAGAGAAGCTAGAAGAGAAAAGATAGAAAAGGACATGTTTTCATCATGTCCACTTTCTTTCTCAATTCTTATACCAAACAAAAGTGAGAAAGTAACTTTCATTCACTTTCTCATTCATCTTTCCATTCTCAATTACCAATCTCAAGTCTATTTTGAAGTGATAGAAAAAAAAAAGAAGAGAAAAGATGTTAAGCCATAAAAGTTTTACTTTTTTGGACCAATGTGTTGTGTGTCATCAAAGAACCAACAACTAATCGACGTGAATTGCGATGAGATGATTGAAGTTCAGCTACTCTTAACTAGAAGTCTTGAGTTGGAACCTTTGAGAATGAGAAAAATCTTATTGAGAACATCACCTCCAAAAATGAGTCTTGAAATGTGCAAATTCAAATTTAGTGGAACATATAGAATAAGGAAAAAAAAAGAGCTAATAGTTGAATACTACGTGTAGAAAGAGGTTAGGTACAGACAAGCTACTCAAAAAGCATTAAAAGCCTATAAAGATAGAAAAAGAAATTAAAGTTAAACCACTTGTTTAACAAAGAAAAGTAAAGATTGGGAGTCTTTATTGAAGTACATAAAGTTAATTCAAATTAAACTTTCCTTTTTTTAATAATTACTCCCTTTATTAGTTTACCTCCATAGTATTAAGTAAGGACTAATCTAAAATAAGATCAAATTTAGTGGAATGGTCGATGAGAATCATATAGCCCGACTCTAGCTTAATTGAATAATATAATTGTTGTTATATTGAAAAAAGGACTACAACTTAAACTAGTCTGAGGTAGACTAAAAAAATATATTAATAATACCCTATTAGGGGAAAATATAATTTTGTAATTTTTTTATTAAAAAATACATAAATTCTTTTTTTTGTTTATCAAACATTATTTTGATATTTTAAAAACTAAACTTTAGTATTTACAGTAATCTTTTTTTAAACTTATTATTAGAGAAAACAATGTCATCCACATAAAAGTAGAAGTAGGATAATATATGATGTCGGCTTCCTTATAAACATTGAATGATTCAATTTATATTTTATATTTTTCAGTTACTCCTCAAGTGTTAGAAATCTTAATATGTCTTTTCCTAATGTTTTGTTTCCACCATGAGAAAATCAACATTTCTTTTATCAACTTTTCTAATGCATATTTGGTCATACTAACATGGTCCTACTAATTTATTTTTGATTGGAGCACAATTATAATATGATGCGCTGTTTTAGTGGTTCGATCCTAATTTAACTGCTATGAATACTGTTTTTACTTTTCAAATCAAGTTCTTGATCCCTTTTTTTTTTATATATAAAAAATAAAATTAACTTTGAATATTCTTTTCTTAACTTCAGCTATATTGTCCTAAAGTTTATTCATTATTTCAAATTTTCAATTGAACAACTTTTAAGTTCATCTTTGGATCTATAGCAGCCTTTTAAGGGTCGGTGCAATTAGTCCCAACTAAGGCCCACTTATTTTCAAGAAAGCCCTCAATGTTTGTCCTATTTGCATATTGACCTCTTGATTTTACATTTAACCAACAATACTAGTGAGAAGATTTATGGATTTTTTCTTAGTGAATAATATTTATGACTCGTATAAATCAATAATGAAAATTCTCACAACACAGATAAATATTTTTGTTTTCAAGGCTTAAAAAATTATTTATAAAAAGATGCGAAGAATTTTCTCTTATAAATCATAGTCATCATATTAATATGAAGACACTTGTTTTTTCCACACTTCATAATGATGTGTTTATACATTATAGGTAGAATTTAGGAGAAGGACAAGCTAATAGGCTAATTAGTATCTTTTATGAGTGGACTCAACCTGATAGCTAATTTTGGTTAAGAATATGGACTTGGGAGTGGAGGTTGTGATATGTACATTGATGGTGGTGATCATCATTCCAAGGTAATTATTAGCTTTTTTGACGGACATTTCAGATTCCACCAACGATCGTAATAATTTGGCTCAGTTGGTTTTCCATTTATCTGATCGGAGGTATGAATAACGAGGTCATCTTCACAATTTTCTTCCTTTTATTTCTATGTTGAAATAAGATAAAATCAATTTCTTGAGTTATTCAATCGTTCTTTAGCTCGATGCTCATGATGTGCTAAATTATAAAATCTAATGGTAAATTATTCATTCCCAATAAAATGATTGAGGTTTAATATTATTCTCGGTTGAAAAAAGTAATAAAATCTACTTATTTCTTGGTAAAAAGTTAAATCACAAATTTAAAATTTTAGCAATATTTTAAAAATAATCAATAAAATTAATTTTTTGTACAAATTTAGAAAGTCAATTAGATAGGCCTATTGGAGAATATACCAACAAGGTCTATTCATTGGTCCAATCTTCTTTCTTTTCAAAGACAATAAAGTTAGAAGAATTAAACTGACCATATTAATATAAGTTGATAAATTAATTAAAATACATTATGCTAAAATGCCTTTTATATATATATATATTATTAACAGTTGCTTAAAAAAATTATCGATAATTTTATTTAGACATTTGAAATATGAGTTATTTTATTAAAGTATTTGAACACATATTGATAAAGTATTCATGTTACCAGAAGATCGAGGTGCCGGGATTCCAACTTTATGATTTCTGAATTTTATAACGACGAGTTCAAGTGGTAATAGCTTGGTTCTAAATTAAATATTTGTACATATTTAATAATTTTTTTAACACAAATATACCAATTTGAGCAAAAGCTAATTGGTTCGACTGAATCTGTATTTGGGCTTTCAGCTCCACCCCGGACTTATTAGACACTTTTGATTTGATGAAACGTTTACCCATGTTATAAATGCATGTTTATTAAGTAGATAAATTAATCACTTAAAATATCTCATTTTCTTTAATTATATGCATGAGCCTTAATAAGTCAAGTCGTAAACTCTAGACATGGTTCAATTGAGTCAGATTTATATAATCGAAAGAGATGGGATATTAAAATTAAAATTAAGATAGAACAAAAAGTTGTGGATCATTCATGAAAAGATTCTTTTTAAAAAAACTTAAGGATTAAGAAACTTGACAGTCAAAAAAGCAGTCGATCCCAATGTGTCATATAAATATTGAGGAAACAAAAGTTACAAGTTGATATTATATTTGCCTTTCCTTTTTCTTTTCTTTCTTTTTTTGTTTTTTTCCAATTCTTTTTTTGTTTTTGGATTTTGTGGGACTGTGAAATGCTAGACCCAAAAAAGGTAAAAAAGAAAAAGACTAATCAATCGATAAAAAATATGATTAAATGGTAAGTATTGTTTTATTTCTAATCAGAAATTTTAAATTTGAGTTTTTTTAATATACGAAATCGTTTTTATTAGAGAACGCTTTTACACTTTAACGCAAGACTTCTTAACGCAAAATTGAGTTTTGTCGAAACTCAAATGTGAATATCTCAAACGGAAAAGCCAAAAGAAAAAAAAAAGAAGAGAAAGACTAATCAATCAATAAAAGATCGTGATGAAATGATAAATACTATTTATTCTTTGAATTTGAATTTAAATTTGAATCATTTACATACAATGTCATTTTTATGGAGGAGCTTTTACACCCTAACGTAAGACTTTTAAATACAAAATTGAATTTTGTCAGGATTCAAATACGAATATCTCGAATGGAAAATTAAAACCAAAGAAGAAAGAAAGAAGAGAAAGACTAATTAATATACAATGAATGAGTGATGGTTAGTGCCTTAGTGGGAGATCTTAGAAATGAAATCATAAGAAAATAAAAAGTCACATTTAATTATCCCATAAATTTTTTGTTTTCTTTTGTTTCTAGTTTAATTAATTGATTTTTTGTGGATTTTCGTTATTTTAAAATTTAAAGTGTTTTTCTTTTTGAAAAAATAATCTTTTCGTGAAAAATGATATTGTTTTGATACTAAAAGAAAATTTCCCATACTCTTAGTTTTCTCAGTAAAAGTATAATAATTTAATTTATTTTAATTTTTTTTTTATGACCATGTAACTTTATAATTACTCAGCTAAATATTTTACAAATTGATATTTAATTAATTCTAGCACCATCCACTTAATTCAAAATGCCCCACAGCTGTGCACCAGCAAAACAAATTATTTTAATATATTGATGGCCTAATTCAAAAATACCAAACTACGAAAACTAAAACTACTTGTGAGATATTTTTTAAAATTATTTGATATTCAAATATATTATCCAACTAATATTAATAATATTGCGTAAGATTTATTTTTAAAAATAAAAGAATCTTATTTATCACGTCACAAGGTGAAATTCTTTTTTATATTGAATATTAGTGAGTCACGTGATTTCATTTAACCCTTTTTTACACTTTGGTGCTAGGCATGCTTTAATTTTAATTTGTTGTGATTTCCACTTGGTGCAATGCAAGTACAATAACAATGACTAAATTAATAAAATACAGCTTTTGTAATATTAAAATATCCAAAATAACTGGTGTTCTATACAGAAAGTATCTCAAAATGTTAGTAAAGGATAAGAGTTAATAATTAAAAATACACTTAAACGAATAACTTTTTCTCGAGTTTCATATTTTAATTATATAGTTTGAAAAAAAAACCAGAAAGAATCAGATGTGAAAGAATTTTGTGAAATGGGTTTATATAAAAAGGATGCTATAACTATTCCGAAATAAGCTATACTGACTGAAAGAACTGCATCCTTTAAAAATTCATTCCAATCCATCGAATTATTCGAATTTGGATGCAAAAGATTTATAGATGGAGCTAACCATTTCGATAAGAGATCCAAATTTACTCCTTCCTGATTGAAAGGAATTCCTATAGCTCCAACAAACAAAGTAAAGAGTCCTAATACAAATATTGGGAATAGCATAGTATTGTCCGATTCATAAGGATAGAAAGAAACCACTTTATGCTCAAAATGAGCAATAGTCATAAAAGATCGTGTCATCTTTCTTCCATTTTTATCAATTGGATATTTTGTTTTTGAAAAAAAATAAGTACTTTCGTTATTATTCATTGTTAATAAACAAGAGTTTTTCTTAACTCCGTTTTTACCCCATAGAGATATTGAATATAAAGGTATTTTGTGTTTCCCACCATAATTTTGAAAATGAATGTTTAAATGCCCTTCAAAAGTAAGTAAATAGATCCATGCATAATATCAGGAAAAATGGATACAAATTTTTGACTGCTACTTAGTATTGGCAATAGGTCTGAAAAAGTATCTAAAAATATCAAATTTAGATATTTGTACCCTGTCGAAGTAAGGAACCATGGCATATATGTTTGGAATAGATTCCATTTTGAGAGAGTTGAAAAAGCACTACCTCGTTGAAAGGTTCTATACATCTGCCCTTTCTCAACGCATTTCTTTAGACAAAGACTCCATTTTTGCTTTTTTTCGGATGATAAATCTTTCTCAGAACATGAAGTGTGAATCAAACCCATGTTTGAATTGAAATTGAGATACTGATGCAAGTTCTTCCCTTCTGAATCAGATAGATTCATATCTGAAAGAGGTTGACAATAAGTTCTTTCAAAATTGACTATTTGCCCCTCTGTTAGAGGTGTTCCAGAAATGTCTGCGATCGAGTAAATAGCTCTACGAACGAATGGATCGGATCGACTTGGAAAATGGAAAGATTTGTACAAGTTATACGTTTCGTCACCACTTTGTGGAAAATCGTTAGGTATGAATATGTTAGATACCTGTGACTCGATTGGTGAAATAGTATCTCTCCCCCAAAAAGCATATATTTTTTTACCGACGCACAAAGAAAATATTTTGTTGCGAATGAACAAGATATTGAGAAATTGTCCATACGTAAAATCCGAATTATTGATACGGGCCTTTTCCAATGTATTTTTTTGGACATTTAAATTATCATTTATTCGTATTAAAAAGTATCTGGATGTTGAGTTAGTCACATATTTATCCTTAATCGATAACAAGCGTGTATAGTTCAACTCTGCATCAAAAGTGTGTGTTAATACAAAGAATGCGACTTGTTGAATATGTTAAGGGTACGCTTGATTCACTTTCAAAGAATCTACTCGAAGCTACTATCAGATCCGATTGGATCTGGTCCTATCCGATCCAACCCCGGGCTTCTAGCACCACCATTGAATTACTCCAAAAAGTTCACGATAAAAAAAATGTTGAATTTATGTTTAAAAAATTTAATCACTTATAATCAATGTTCAATAAGTGTGTATATACTCATAATAATTGTAAACACACATATAAATCATCCAGCATAATTAACAACTTACTTTCTTAATTAGACATAAACGTGAACATCAATTTAAGCAATAATATTCATTCAATAATCTATATATCAAGTATACATGCACTATATACAACTATATAATTTTCCCTTATATAATTTTCCCTAATATGCATTAGTATAGACACCCATGGAACCAATAGTGGGACTCACCATAAAAAGCTAAGCTTGAATTTCACCGTTATTTATTATTAAGAATTTTTTTTGTATATTTAAAAAGGGTAGTTTAATGTATAAATCTTTTAGTAAAAGATGAAATCATAAAAGTCTATTGTATGTATACAGTTTTATCTTGCATCAAAGTTTTATTTTCATATCTCAAACTCGTTATCTTATGATTACATGTAATCAACTTTATCAGTTACGCAAGACTCAAAGGGGATGCACATTCTATGTTCATAGAGATATCTCTATATAGTATGTTGAAGTACAAAAATAAATATTTTGGCTTAAGCAGAGCTACAAGTGAGGATTCTTTGGGATCTCTATTACCTAGGTAGCTTTTTTTTGTTGGTTTGTTTTTCATTCGGTGTTCGAAATTTATGGGACTCCGACTAAATTTGAATCGCGCACTGTAGGACCCATTCGGGAGTGGCGCTCCCAAAAAGATTTTTTTCTATTTCCACGGCTTAAATCTGAGATTTCTAGTTAAGGATGAAGCAGTTTCTATTCTCACCACAATCCATGTTGGTCCTAGCCAACTTCTTTACCAAGTGGTTCCTCTATACTACCTCACTAAAACCATTTATTATGTACACCATGTTTTTTTTTTCAAGTGAAAAAAATTTGAGATAATTTTTTGTGATTTAGAATTGAGAAATGTATCTTTATTATTATACAAATGATTCATATATATTCTTTTTTACTGACGAAAGTGAAAAATCAATTATTGTTTTTTTGATTTTTATTAAAATAAAATTCATATAGATATATATTTGATCATTCTCATTAAGTTTCGGAGTATACTTCATCCTTCTTAATCCTTCTTACACTTGAATTTTTTAATTACTTTTTTGATTCAATGACTAGCTAATTTGAGTTTATTATCCTTTTCTTTCACCACACTAAAATATGACATCATCTAAATGCTAACTTGATGGTAATTGTTATGATAAACAACGGAAAAAGACCTAAAATGCCCTTGAACTATTAAAAATGGTATAAAAATGTCCCTCATCCATCTATTGGGGCTAAAATGCCCTTGACATCCATCTTTAGGTCCAAAAATGACCTTTTCTTTAACGAAAAAGGGCATTTTAGGACAATAGATGGATGAGGGACATTTTTGTACCATTTCCAATAGTTCGAGGATATTTTAGGCCCTTTTAACAAAATTTTAATTAAATAATTTGAACAATTTTTTTAAACAAGTGGCGGTCATCTATTGATTACAATTTAATTATTTAAAATTAATTATAAATCAAAATTTATTTAACAAACTCAATCACAAGCAAATCCTTCAGTATAGAATATTATTTTCCTCCTTCATTCGATTTTTTTTTAAAAAAAGAAACTCCCATAAATTCAATCCTCACATAGGAATTGGACCCAGTTGTTACTTTAAAAAGAAGAAGTGAAATTACTCAACAAAATTAAATAATAAAAAAAGAGGTATATATAATATGGTAATTATAGCTCATCCCAAGGGTATAAAAGTAATTTAACACTACAAAACAACTTTATCTGGTGAAATTGATTCTTGGCTTTTCCTTCTCAAAACCTTTTCTATATAATCATTCACTTGGCTTCTCTTATTTCCCCCCCTTTCTTTCCTCCCCCCTACTCCCAAATCACTCCAAAATATACTTTCTTTCTAAGCGTCTTGATATATGTGGAGAAAAAAATGGCTAATATTCCTAGTAGAGATATGAAGAAAAGTCCTTCTGTATTGTCTTTGGAGGAGTTCATTAATCACAACAAATTTTATGGAGAAGTTGCAAAAATTGGTGATGATTTTGGAGGGAGTGATCATCATCAAAATACCAATAATAATAATAATAATATTAATCATGATGAAAACAACAACAACAATAATGGTCATCATGCTCAACTTTTTGATGATATGTGTTCTATTGCTCCTTCATTTACTATGAAAAATCAGGTTAGCAAACTTTCCTCTTTTGAACACTTCTTGAATAATTCCTTTTATAATTGTACTATTCAGCTCAATTTACGCATACCTCAATTAATTTTATAGATATTTGTTATCTTCCACTAACCACCTCCTGGATGCTTCTTGAATACATAATTCTTTTAAAATATGTTTATGTCTTTTTTGTTAGTTATGTCAACGTACTTTTAACGTGTTATAAAGATAATATGTTACTCGATTTTGAGATATTTGTTTGAAAGATTACTTGGTAAATAATATTTCTTTTATATGGTGTTAAAAAAATCCATATATTAGAACAAAAAAAGAAGGAGAAATGAATTGAAATGAAAAGAAAGAAAGATGAATTTAATGTTGAAGAATAAATGAAGAGGGTGGGTTGATATTTAAAGAGAAAGATGCTACAAAGATTTTTGGAATCTAATTGGGTGAAATAAAGTACAATTGGTGATTTAATTTATTTTTTTATTTAAATATTATATTATGATATGTCCTAGATACTTTATAATGTTTATACAAATAGTATTAAATACAAAAGAGGGGGCCAATCTTTATTTGGGACGTGACTCTATTATTGGTGGTGTACAAGTGATAAGTGACTACAAATATTTCTAATAAGTTTTTTTGTTTGAAAATATAGAAAATAAAATAAAGATTATTTTTTAAGAAATTATTTAGAAGAAGTAATGTTTAGTTGACATAATTTGGGATCTCACTTTTTTTAATCAATAAATTAAGGAATCAAAATAATGTTTTAGAGTTTTTTTAAAATATAAAGTCTTGAGGTTAATTAAATATTGAATTTCCACGTTACTGTGAACAGTCGGTTTTGCTGTGTAACTTTCAGAAGAATATAATCATATTATAATATGACAAAAACTTGAGTTTAAGAAAGTGATTGTACAGTTATCCGGCTAAGTCAGAATTTTAATTAAAATATGAAGAAAAGTGAACATCGAAGAATTTTAATTAAAATATGAAGAAAAGTGAACATCGAAGGGAGTCGTATGAAGTTCTACATCTATTATATATACATAAAAAGATGGACCCCTGAACCCTTACTAGTTCTGCCCCTGATTACCCGTGAGGATGAATAAATTGGTTAAACGATTGATTCCTCAAATAGAGATCCCAACCTCTCAAGTTCGAAATTCTTGTATGCTTTTTCGATTGAGATCATCACACGAAATTTATCTAGTGCGATTTATCTCTTCTGCATAATTTATGGGGTTATCAAACTGAAGTGGAATTTACCTTTTGTGCACTCTAAATAATTGTTTTTTTTTCAAAAGAAATTAATTTCTCTTTTTCTACTTTTATTTTTTAATATAGTGGGGAGTTGATTGATTTATGTCTTTGATTAGGTTGTATGGGCAGTTTGTGCTTTTGAAATCGTTTTTGTTTTTTGTATTATATAAAAAAAAATTAGGTATAGATTGAGAATGACAGCATCAAAAATTAAATCAAAAAAAAGAAAAAGACAACAATTATATATTCTTCTGTCTCTTTCATACTACACACACAAGTATAAAAAAATAAAGTAAACTTGAAAGCATAGTTTGAGTCTTTGAGAGTATTTCCCTAGGGACATATTTAGAAGATCTTCGTTTTATTTGGGGGTTGGGAAGAGGTGAGGTGGGGGTATAATTAGGATTAAATTTTTTGAAGTTTTTTTTAGTAATTTAACAACTCTAATGTCCTTTTGAGTAACTCAATAATATATAAAAAATATCAATTATTGGTAAAAATTAATTTTGTATATATATATAATTAAGAAACTGACAAGGTCTAAAACTCGATGGATAAGGAATGTTGATTCTTTTACCCTTTTTTAGTTCAATAGTAGATTCTCGACAGTAGCCAAATTCAAACATGTGACATACCATATCCCCAATTGAATTTATTGTTTATATTTTTCTAACTGGTATACCAAATTATACATGGTTATGTATATATAGATATTCACCGCTATTTTTAATTTAAGTGATTGTGTGAACGATTATTTATATTAACTTTTTTTTAAAAAAAAAAAGGAAAAAGAAGATATCTAGTTGAATAGTGAAATAGCCATTCAAGCTCTAAAAATATACCTTACTTGATGGTGCAACAATACCAACAACTTTTTAGAATATTGCAGTGATAATAATACCAACTTTTATTTCCAGCTTCTCCGAATAGTTGGATTTCAAAAATAGATAATTTTATATCTAATTGTTTTATTTCGTTAATATTTGCAGTAAAATTATGTCCTTCTTCAAACAGTAATATGAACTAAGGATATAATTATCTTCTTTTTTCTAAAAAGGAAAATACTAAAAATAATATTCTACTAGTTATTTATTTATTTATTTATTTTGCATACTTACTTACTTATTTTGCAATGTCAGGAAATATTAAATGGTTTCTCAAATTGTGCATTGACAGAAAAGCCCCTATGGTCTCCAACTGTGGATTCACAATCTTCAATATGTGGTATGTTTACTAATTCTCCCTCTAAAAATAAATTATTTTTTAAGATTATATTTGGTACGGTGAAAGTCATTTATAAAAAATAATTAAATTACGATGAAGTCATTTTTCAATAGTTTATTACCAAAAAATATTTAAGAAGGAGAAAAAAATTACATAAAAAAGTGGAATATATAGATGGAAAAATATTTTCCATGTGATTATCTTATTTTTTTGATTTTATATTTCTCGCTCCAATCAAAGCGTAAAAATATATATCTTTAATAATAAAATTTCATAATACACTGTCTAATTTGATAAGTAATATATTTTTGTCATTCATTTTATTTTATACGACATAGTAAATAAGAATAACTTTTGAATCTTGTCTTCTTAGATTAAACATGAAATAGCCTGAATAATAACTATTATCACCAATAGAACACTGGCAAAAATTGTTTTCATGAATTGTTTTTTGAAAAAATGACTTTCTTCATAGCAAATTGCACACTTATTTTATTTATTATATTTTTTTTGATAGAAAAAAATTTGAATATGGAATTTACATAAATTAATTAAATTTCAGCTGGAAGTCCAACACCAACTATTATTATGCCCAAAGTGAGAGACAATCAAGCTATGGGAGCTACTAGTGGGTCCTACCAGTCTGACGATGATGACCTGGAGGGTGAAGTGGACCCGGGCGAGGAAAGCACGGACCCTTTGGACATTAAACGTATCCGAAGGTAAGACCTGTACGACGAGTTCTATTCAGATCACATATAAAGAGTTTTGAATTTGAGAGTTGGAAGATTTACGCTCAACAATTCAACAAAAAGTCATATAAAAACAAAATAGTCCTTAAATTTTATAAGTTTTAATCAATATATAATTTAATTATTATAGAATAATTGTCAGGCAAGCCTCTAATAGGGAGTCTGCACGGCGTTCGAGAAGAAGAAAGCAAGCACATTTAGCAGATCTTGAAAATCAGGTAATTAAATTATATAATCATTATTATTATTATTATTATTATTATTATTATTCTATTGAGAAAAAAGAAAAGATATTTAAATTAAGAGTATATCTTTTTTATTTTGTATGTACATTTGTTTCTCTTTATATTAATATGTTAATTCACATAACTCACTAGATCCTTTCTAATTCAAAATGGTCAAAAATATACAAGGTAGAATACTTGGATTGTCCTTTAAATTTAATACAATTTGTAAATTAGACATTTAAACTTAGCTAGTGATCAAATAGGCACCTTGACTTGATAAAAATGTATTTACTAAACACTTTATTAAAAAAATCAAGGCATGTATATATAATAATAGGTACTAATTAGAAAATATATAACGTAGGATTTTTGGATCTTACATAAAAATGAAATAATATACAAGGATTGGAACAATTCCGGTATATTATTCAAAGAGAAAGACCTCAAATATCTGGAGTTTCTTTTTGTATATTGTATGAACGATTCGATCCGCAAGGATCGTGATTGAGAATTATTTGATTGTCTTTCTCTGAGGAAGAATCGAAATAGAATCAACTTGAATTCGGGGGCCACTATTCAAAATCTTAATGAAACATTGGATTTCTTATCTCATATCTTCTTTACTTGAAAAAAGTCAATTGAAGTGGTGGGTTTCTTCAAACAACAAGAGGCTGGGTCAACTATTCAATCAAATGATATTGAACATGTTTTCCATTTCTTCTTGAGAAATATACAAGGATTGGACCGAAAAAGCGAGTGGGGACACTATTTTTGCCATAGTTAATTTATTCATCCTATTTAACAGTTTCAGCTTTATATCAAGATTGCACTAATATTTATTTAATATGAGCACATTAGTAATATTAATTATTATAAGTTTTCCTTAATTTTACTCTTCTTTTTTTTAGGTTGATCAATTTAGAGGTGAAAATGAATCATTGTTTAAGCAGCTAGCAGATGCTACACAACAATACAAAGATGCTTTGACAAATAATAGAGTGCTCAAATCAGATGTGGAAGCATTAAGAGCCAAAGTATTTTTCCTTTTTCTCTTACACTCAATTTAATTTCCATTTGAATGTTTTTTTTTTATGATATGCTTAAAGGTAGAGATTCAAATTTAGCTCGTAAAAATATAATCCGTTTAGTTCATATAAGAAATGTTTACACTAAAAGGTTCAATTAATTGAACCAAGTTATTAAAACATTTAAGGGATCACTATTGATTAACAAAGTCCACAACAAAAATAACCTTGGTCTTTAATTTTTGGCAATTTTTTTGTCAATTTGCAGTGTACAATCTTCAATTTTATCACTATTGTTATTTCTTTTATTTTAATTATTTTTACTATTTTTGCTATCAATACTTTTATTTTATTTGATATTTTCATCATAGCTTTTGTTTACTCCTATATTTTTCAAACATGAGTTGAAGTACACTTTTCTGAGCCGAAGGTCAATCTTAAATAATCTATTTACCCCACTTATAGGATAAGGTCCGTATACACTCCACCTTTTTTATATCTTACTTGCGGAATCATATTGAGTATGTTGTTATAGTTATTTTGCAGTGTATAA
Source organism: Solanum dulcamara (assembly GCF_947179165.1). NCBI lineage: Eukaryota > Viridiplantae > Streptophyta > Magnoliopsida > Solanales > Solanaceae > Solanum > Solanum dulcamara. Next base: position 5,089,354 of record NC_077241.1, on the reverse strand, counting down.
TATGTATATGTTATGTATAATATAATACAATGATTATATATTTTTGTTATACACTTGTTATATACTTATTATACATTGAGTATACACGGGCAACATCTACAAACTGTTATGGCTAGGCAGGTGAAAATTATACTAGCCGGCTTGCTACAAAATGTTAAAGAATTTTACTTATTCAACTCGCTTATGTGATATTCCTTGTACGATTAATTTTATGTGATTCTTTTTACATGATGCATTTCTCATATTTAATTTTTTTTTCATGCATTAATTATACAGGTGAAATTGGCAGAGGATATGGTAGCTAGAGGTTCATTAAATTCAAGTTTAAGTCAGCTCCTACAAAATTTAAATTACTTGAACACTCCTCAATCGATTGTAACCAATAATAATAATAGCAATAACAATAATAATAACACTATGTGTCGTCTCGATAACGTCTCTCCAACCATCACCGTTCCCGGAGAAGACTCGTGGGGTGCAATTTCTAGCCAGAATCCGATGATCGGAGTCGAAAATGTTTATGCATTCAATCGGAATTTCAAGAATGGAGCTATGAGTGATACCGTTAGCTGTGTTTCAGATGTTTGGTCCTTGGAATAGCATGTTCAAAGTGAATTATGGATTTTAATTAATTAGTTATATAAATATTATTATTGTGGTATTTATGTAATGATTATTTAAGGACAATATGTTTGTTTTATGTGAGACTTATCATAGTTGTAACTATTTAAGGACTTTTATATGTTTGAGTTTGTTAACACTATGAAGTTTAATTTAATGTATTATTATTTGATCTAAGAAAAATTATGGATTTTATTCATTGATTAATGTATATTATGTTATTGTTTAAGTTTTAGTTCTTGTTATGCGTTATAAAGACAGACGGACTAAATCATATTTCATCATACTTACTCATTTTTTTCCATCTCCGTCCACATCACGTTGTCGTCACTATCAAAAACTGGAATCGTTTCACATCTTCCATTAAAATCCATAGTTACTACGGCAAAAAAATCACAAAAAAAATAATTTATGTTATTTTTGGTAAGTTTTTGTCAACAATGATATACAACAAATACACACATATATATATATATATATATATATATATATATATACGCGATCGATAAAAGACATGTATGTTTGCCCTCCCATCCAAAACACCATTAAAAAGAAAACATTGTTTAGAGTGTAATTAATGTATATAGATGTATAAATGTGTATATACAACATGTTATACATGAAATATATACCTATTATACAATATATACACACTTGTACACCTGCATTCTAACACCATAATCACAGAGAGAGGAGGAGGAAGATTGATTCAAACTGGTTTTTGAGCTAGAAAGCTCAAAGTTTGTGTGTCATGTATGTGATTGGGTGTTCGTGGTTTGATTTGAATCGGTATTTGATCAAAATTAAATTAGTTTAATCCGTTTTTAATATTTAAAACCTGACCAAATCAAATAAAAAAATGTTGGTTTGGTTCGATTTTTATTTTATGACTAACTAGTGATAAATCGATAATAGTAAAACAACATGGACATGCGACAGAGCTGTACAGGGCAAACCGATAAACCGAACCAAACCGACAAACCGAACCAAACCGGAAAAAAACCCGACTAGTGGTTTGGTTTGACTTGGTTTGGTGTTTGGAAAAAAACCCGACCATTATAGGGTTGGTTTGATTTTAACTAAAAAAAGTCAAACCGAACCCAAACCGACCCTATTATAGATATACTACTTTTAAATTATGTTATACATAAAAATATTTATTAAAATGTAATTTATAGATATTTTTTAAATTTTTTTCATAATTTTTGTTTTCTTTCTTACATTTAGATTTGGACTTGAGAAGCTCATCTAAATAATATACAAAAAAAAGTCCATCTTATAAAGTTATATTATAAAGTTAAAACTTTAAACAATGTTCTGCCTCCATCTTATATGTTGATATTTTGTACTAGAACTCTTTTTAAGAAGCACTGTTCTGTGCTTTTTATTAGATACTATGAAAAACCCAAGAAACCCAAAAAAATCCGAAAAATCCGAAATAACCCGAAAAACCCGAGAAAAATTGATATCGAAAAACCCAACTTTTATTGGTTTGGTTTGGTTTATAGATTTAATAACCCGACACAAATAATTTGATTTGGTTTGTAAAAAATCCGAACCAACCCGATCCATTTACACCTCTAGCGACAATTATTTCAAATTAGCATTAGAAATCAACAAATTTCTCTCTACTTCGCAAGATAAATGTATTGGAATCTTATATTATACATTTCAACACTATTTCGAAGATTTTGCATGTTGCAAAACTATAGGGGTTCTTCCACTTGACATATCTAACATCCACAAAAGCAATATACAACTTTAAATAGAATGGTGAATCCTTCTAAATTATTATTTGCTAGCTAACTGTCACGATCCAAAATGGGTCATGAGTGACACCCATACTTAACCTCCTAAGTGGGAGAATCAATGATACAAACCCCAACTAATAAACATGACAATAACGCAGAAGCTCAAGAAAATACGTTTTCCCAAAACCTGAAAGTCATCCCATAAAGGACATCTAAATTCTAAAACTAAGTCTGGAAATGTCAAACACCAAAATAAATAAATAACATAATGTGTCCGAAAACTAATGACACCATGCCCTGACCGAGAGAATCCATCACGAGCTAGAAGGATAGCTCACCCTGAAATCTGATGAACTTGAGACTGACTAGAGCTGAGGTCGAATCGAAGTCGGTGGAACACTCGCTGCATTCCACAAAATAAAACAAAGAAAAATACAAGTAGGGGTCAGTACAGGACAACATGTACTGAGTATGTATCATCGGCCGACTCAAAATAGAAATCAATATGCATAAAGTAATAGCGGAAAATCAACCATAACACTTAACAGATGGCAACCAATGAACAATTACATAACCAGTCAACAATATCAAGATCACACATAAGGACTCAGGCCTCCACATTACGCTCTTTTGGGAAATGAATTATTGGAGATTGGGTAACATTAAGTCTTTTTAATTTGTTCCTTTAATATTACCGTGCCGGAACGTGACACCCGATCCAATATACCGTGCCGGAACGTGACACTCAATTCAAATATACCGTGTCGGACGTGACACTCGATCCAAATATAATTAATCTATCATTCTTTATTATTACATTTCACTTCATTAGCAATATTTTATCAAACCTTCTTTATTCAAGGCACCAGTTTTTGATAGGGCAAGTTCAAGATTATGGATTTCACGATCTTGGAATTTCAGACAAATCACAAGAACATACCAACCATCCAAACCACAACAATTAAATGGATAGTAAACTTCAGCATTACTCAATGACTATCAATCACTATCAAGAGTCTATCTATGATATAGAATAAACCATAACTTACCTCAACCGAAGAACCGAAGTCAAGCAAGCTAATTCTCCAATGCTTTTTCTTTCCTCAATGCCTCAAAATATTTTCAATCTATCAAATATATAATATTTATAAGTAAACTAGTCTGTAGACACCAATATTATTTATATGTTTAACCTAGACCCCACAACAAACCCAACTCTATAATCAGCTCCATAAAACTCAAGTCTAGGGTTAAGTCTTAATTCCTCCAATATCATAACTCTAATGGTATTTAGGTAATACAATACACCTAATATTTAATTATCTATCTCAATACATCAAAACTTAAATTGTCATGCAATAATTATATGGAAATAAAGACCGAAGCCACGTTTTACCATTGGTCGTGGTGTTACTGTATAAGAAACCAACATTATACTTTAATTAAGAACCCAACATTATGCTTCCTGCAATTACATCATATGTATATAATAATATATAACCTCTAACGAATAGTTAATAATTTCCTCACTAACGCTTACTTTTGAAATTTTCAATTGCCTTCCATTCTAAATATTAAAATAATCAATTGTATAAACAAGTAAACAACAATACCAATTCTTAAACCTAAATATTGAACTTTGTGGCTTTACCTGAGGTGTTTGCTGCCGAACCTTTCTCTTTTCTTCTCACGTTTCTGTTTCTTCCTTCGTTTCTTTTCTTTTACAAATTAGGGTAATTAATTATGAACCAATAAATAATTAATAGTTAAATCCCACAACTTATTTTAATAAATATGGATAAGTGGTATAACATATTAACTAAATTATCAATTAGTCCACTAATTAAATTAATTATCTAAACTTATCCCTCAAATAAATAACTGTAGTTATCGACTAGTCCAAATACCCATTAAAAATTTACGGGATGAGTCTTTTATGAAATAAAAATCTCTAGTACTCAAAACGGCCTAATAGGTCATTACACTAACCCAATTTAAAAAGAATTTCAAACTAATAAAACTAGTGAAATATATATATATATATATATATATATATATATATATATATATATATAGACACACACTCTTCGTCCTAATTTATATGACAATTTAAATTTTGATGGTAATTTTTTATATATATTGACAGTATATTCAGACATACATTTTTTAAGATTTTTGAAAAATAATTTACATATATAAAAACTACATAAAAAGTATAATTTAAAATTCATAAATCGGAGGTGGGTGTAAACAACAAATTTTCGAGCCGAGGAAAATAAATAATCAAGACCGGAAAATTGGAGTAACAAAGTGTAGTATTTGATTTCAAAATGTAATGCGGTTACAATCTCTATAATAATCCTCTGATTCTTCAAATAATATGAAACACGTTGAACTTGAATTTGAATGTGATTTAGAGTCAAGGGCCTGAATAGCTTGAACTTGAATCTTCGTCTTCGAATTTGGATTTGAATTATTCGTCACGAACACTTGTATGGTTATGACGAACAGTAAAGATGAACAAGTAACTTGATCTTGATCTTCTTCTTCGTTCTTGATCTTGAACTTGAATTTGATTGCTTGAACTTTGTAGCTTTGTAGAGAATTTGCGGTCTTTGATCCACGAGCTCTCTTCTTGCTTCTTGTTCTTCCCAAAAACCTCCTCTCTCAGAATAATGAGGACCCCTATTTATAGTTGTAGGGAGTGGTATGAGGGTGTGATTTGATTGGTTGGTTTGAACTGACCAATCAGATTTCTTTGTTGAAGAGTTTTAATTTGATTGGTCAGAACATGTCACATGGACACGTGGCATTATTTTAGTGGCTCATTTAATTTGACTTAGATTGCCACATAACTCTGACATGTGGCATGATTTTAGTGGCTTATTTAATTTGACCTGGATTGCCACCTAACTTTGACATGTGACATGATTTTAGTGGCTTATTTAATTTGACTTAGATTGCCACATAACTCTGACATGTGGCATGATTTTAGTGGCTTATTTAATTTGACCTGGATTGCCACCTAACTTTGACATGTGGCATGATTTTAGGCCTCTAGGATGAGATGATATTGGGCTTAACAAAGTGGAGTCATCTTTATAGCCCAAATCAATGGATTTTTTTTTTTATATAATTAAATCCACATTTATTGGGCTTAAATAATTGACCCAACTTTATTAATCCAAAATATTTATTTGGACTAATATATCTTGAATTTAATATAAATTGAACCATTCTACAAATTTATATTCAATAAATTGTAAATGATTACAAATGCCCCCTGCTTCAAGTCTTGTCGAGATATTTTATCTTTTGAAGACTAGGCTTGAAGTATTACTTGTAGGATAATGACATGCCATTTATTTTGAGATGTATCGTGAATTTATACTATATTGATGCACCCCTTCATCATTGTTGGAGTAGGAATGTAGCAAATTAGTTATATCCAATGAGGATTAGGAAAGAGAAGAAAGAAAAAAAATGATTTCTTTTTTTTCACGTTTTTTTTCACGTTTTTTTTTTGCCTTTTTTTTTGGGTGTTTACTTGTCATGCAAGATTCCACCACTAATTGGAATCCGATTAGGAGTCAATTTTGGAGAAGCCTAATTCAAGTTTGAATCTAATTATAATAGGTGCTAATAAACCTCTATAAATAGATGTCTGACCTTCATTGTTTTGCAGCAATGTGGCTTGACGATCAGCGTCGTGGTACTTTCTTCTTTCTTTTCTTTGATTTTTAACAACCTTTTCCTCATCTTGACATGTCTGTCGTAGAAAATTCATATCTTATTGTAGATACGTAAGAATCATGAACGGTGTGATTTTCTAGAAACTAGACTTCTCGATTTACAACATATCCAAAATTGAGAATTTAATACTTTCATGACCGTTCTAGATAGTTTATTTATTTTTTCACGTTTTTTTTTTCGTTTTTTTTTTTTTTTGCAAATGTCTACCCTTTATTCTGTCTTCCAAATCCAATTAGAATTCTGAAAGGACACACTTCTTTTAGAATATGAATAGCCCAAATTTTCACAATTTCACATCCAATTAGGATTTGGAGAGAATAAATTTGTATCATTTTACTAGAGTCCTACCCAAAAAGTAATTACAATTACTTTAGAAAAAGGACTCTCTCACCATCACTACTTGTCTATAAATAGACTCTCTCCTCTTATTTATTTTCATCATTGGAATTGATGGTTTTGATACTACTTTTTGCATATCCTCTTGAGTTCATCAACATATGAGGTACATTTTATATATATATATATATATATATATATATATATATATATATATATTACTTTTATTATTTCGTTTTAAATAATTCGTTTTTTTTTTTTGCAAATGAAAATATTACTTCATATGCAATAAACTTTTATTCTATTGGTCCAAGTCAAAGACTTTACACCGTCTGAGACAAAGACTTTACATGATTTGTGGGAAAGAAAAGGCATTCCATAGTCCGAGCTAAAGATTTACACCGTCTAAGGCAAAGACTTTACATGATTTGTGGCAAAGACTTTACACCGTCTGAGTCAGAGGCATTCCATAGTCCGAGCTAAAGACTTTACACCGTCTGAGGCAAAGACTTTACATGATTTGTGGCAAAGAAAAGGCATTCCATAGTCCGAGCTAAAGACTTTACACCGTCTAAGGCAAAGACTTTACATGATTTGTGGCAAAGACTTTACACCGTCTGAGTCAGAGGCATTCCATAGTCCGAGCTAAAGACTTTACACCGTCTGAGGCAAAGACTTTACATGATTTGTTGCAAAGAAAAGGCATTCCATAGTCCGAGCTAAAGACTTTACACCGTCTAAGGCAAAGACTTTACATGATTTTTGGCAAAGACTTTACACTGTCTGAGTCAGAGGCATTCCATAGTCCGAGCTAAAGACTTTACACCATCTGAGGCAAAGACTTTACATGATTTGTGGCAAAGACTTTACACTGTCTGAGTCAGAGGCATTCCATAGTCCGAGCTAAAGACTTTACACCGTCTGAGGCAAAGACTTTACATGATTTATGGCAAAGAAAAGGCATTCCATAGTCCGAGCTAAAGACTTTACACCGTCTAAGGCAAAAACTTTACATGATTTGTGGCAAAGACTTTACACCGTCTGAGTTAGAGGCATTCCATAATCCGAGCTAAAGACTTTACACCGTCTGAGGCAAAGACTTTACATGATTTATGGCAAAGACTTTACACCGTCTGAGTCAGAGGCATTTTATAGTCCGAGCTAAAAACTTTACACCGTCTGAGGCAAAGACTTTACGTGATTTGTGGCAAAGAAAAGGCATTCCATAGTCCAAGCTAAAGACTTTACACCGTCTAAGGCAAAGACTTTACATGATTTGTGGCAAAGACTTTACACCGTCTGAGTCAGAGGCATTCCATAGTCCGAGCTAAAGACTTTACACCGTCTAAGGCAAAGACTTTACATGATTTATGACAAAGACTTTACACCGTCTGATTCAGAGGCATTTCATAGTCCAAGCTAAAGACTTTACACCGTCTAAGGCAAATACTTGATATGATTTATGGCAAAGACTTTACACCGTCTGAGTTAGAGGCATTCCATAGTCCAAGCTAAAGACTTTACACCGTGTAAGGCAAATACTTTACATGATTTGTGGCAAAGACTTTACACCGTCTCAGTCAGAGGCATTCCATAGTCTGAGCTAAAGACTTTACACCGTCTAAGGCAAAGACTTTACACCGTCTAAGGCAAAGACTTTATATGATTTGTGGCAAAGACTTTACACCGTCTGAGTCAGAGGCATTCCATAGTCCAAGATAAAGACTTTACACCGTCTAAGGCAAAGACTTTACATGATTTATGACAAAGACTTTACACCGTCTGAGTCAGAGGCATTTCATAGTCCAAGTTAAAGACTTTACACCGTCTAAGGCAAAGACTTTACATGATTTGTGGCAAAGACTTTACACCGTCTGAGTTAGAGGCATTCCATAGTCTGAGCTAAAGACTTTACACCGTCTAAGGCAAAGACTTTACATGATTTGTGGCAAAGACTTTACACCGTCTGAGTCAGAGGCATTTCATAGTCCAAGCTAAAGACTTTACACCGTCTAAGGCAAAGACTTTACATGATTTGTGGCAAAGACTTTACACCGTCTGAGTCAGAATAGGTTTTGCTCAAAGAATATAATAGTTCATTATTGAGATTCATTACCATGATTTTTTTTTATGGGAACAGACCCTACACGAGGCTCCCACCTCTCGTGCACAGCCAGGGGTTGAGCGGCACACCCCCAAGCCTTATTATACATAAAACAGAAAAATACACGGAGGGGGACATAAACCTAACCTCCAATCCTATGGTGGTTCATAAGTCGGTCATCCTACTAAGGTCAGCCAACTCATCCCCGATACAAACATACGAAAAGGAAACCTAGAAACTATGCACCTAAAGAAGAGGACTCCTCTCGATACACAGAAACTAGGAAAGCATAAATAAGGGAGACTCGCCCTTTACATAAAATAAAGGAAAAATCTAAATAAAACTGGGGATGAATCCTCATAAAAGCTATATACATTTTAGCGTCAACGAGGATCATCAAATAACATGGCTAAAAATATAGCATGGAGACAAACACTGCAATTGGGCGCTCAATCCAATGCTGCAACACTAGTAGTAGATCATGGAGGCTTCTTAATCCTTTTGGTCTTCCTCCGTCTAAAGCTAGGTAGGCCGGCTCTATCTAGCATGTAGTATCCTCGTGTACCCCGAGGTAGCTGCTGGAGGGTGGTGTAGTGGCCTGGAGTGGTAAGAGTGTGACTGTGCTTGGAGAGAGCATCCGCAGTGAAGTTTGCCTCCCTGTATACATGCTTGCAAGAAAAGAAAACAAATAATTCGGAAATATCAACAAGGTCATGAGTTATCCGGTGAAGGCTCCACGGAGGTTTCGTCTGATGATTGATCCATTTAGTGATCAACTCTGAGTCGACTTCTAGGATAACGTGCTGAAAGCCCTGTTGAATGCACCATTTAAGCCCATAAACTGCCGCCTTTAGTTCGGCTTGATTGTTGGTTCCCTCCCCTAACGGTATGGCGTAGGCAAAGATGAATCTACCCATATGATCTCTTAAGATGTCACCCCCCCCAATTGCCCCCGGATTACCCAACGCGCTTCCGTCAGTGTTCAGCTTAACGAAACCGAGTTGTGGTTTAGTCCACGAGACTTGGGTGATCTTCATTTCATGAGCACACTTATCTATGTAGGAAATAGTGTGGATCCAGTTCGAAGGCCAATGGATATAGGGGTACGCGATTCTAAGTAGATTAGAGATGTCTTTGAAAACGGCAAATTTCACTCTCGCCAGGCTAGAAATCTTTCCCCCGTATTTGCTCGCGCACCTATTCTTCCACAAATTCCAACATATAAATATTGGGGTGGAGTGAAAGATAAGTTTGTGAGCTTCTGTGTGGTACTTGTGAAGCCACCAACTCATAACAAGAGGTTTGAGGGGTGTGGCTTCATGCTTTATCCCTAGGGAGTCAGAGAAGTAGCGCCAAATATTCCTAGCGAAGTGGCCCGTGCTGAAAATGTGCTCTATGGTGTCTGGACCTGGACTGTGGCAGCAATAGCATGGAGTGGAAACCTGACCGAATGCAATGATCTTTTCCTCCGTTGGCAGCTTGCCTCTAAAAGCCCTCCACAGCAAAAAAGAGCATTTAAAGGGGATGTTTTTGTGCCAAGTGTAATGGTCGGAAAGTGTCTTGGTCCTATGTTCCCTCACAAGCTGCCATGCCGAGGAGCATGTGAAGTTCCCATTGGTATTCAGCTTCCAAATGGCCTGGTCCGGTGTGTTTCCTTGCAGTTGAAGTGTGGAAGAAGTGATAAGAGGAACTAGTTGCGCTGGTGCCAATTGATTTAGCATATCGATGTTCCATTGTCCATCTATAAGAAAATCAGCCACCCTAGCATTGCTTGCTCTTCCCAACTCCTGCCTATAGTTGGCTAAGGGTCCGATACCTAGCCAATCGTCCCACCAAAAACAACATGAACCCGAGTGAATCCTCCATTGAATGTGAGGTTCGGCAATGTGTTTATTGTGCATCATGTGTTTCCACACAAGCGACTGGCCAGAATGGAATTTTTTGATGATGGGGTTGGCTCTCTGACAGTATTTGGCTCTAAGGAACTCACCCCACAACGTTGGTTTAGCTCTAAAGATCCACCATTGCTTTAACTGAAGAGATTTGCACACATCTATAGTTCTCCTTAACCCAATACCTCCTTTGTCATAAGGGTAACAAAGTTTTTTCCATGAAGCCCAATGGTATTTTTTTTGTTATCCTTCCACCCCCAGAAAAAATCAGCGGTGACTCTCTCAATCTGTTTGAGAGTGGTACGGGGGGGGGGGGGGAGTAATGGCCGAAAGAAGGTGAATGGGGAGCGACTGAAGTACGTATTTCACGAGTGTAGCTCTACTGCCGTAGCTGAGGATTTTGGAGTGCCACCCTCTAATTCTGTTGACAACCTTAGAGACCATGTCCGTGTAGTACATGACTCTCTGCCTGCCAATGTACAGAGGGCATCCTAAGTAGGTAATGGGACTATGCTTCTGAGTGAAACCCGTAACCTATTTCACCGTTTCCACATTGTCTTGGAGCGCACTGGGATGCATCATGAAGTGGCTCTTATTCTTGTTTATAAGCTGCCCCGATGTCTTTTCATACAGAGTCAAGGTCTTCATGATAATTTGAAGAATTTCCCTCCTTCCGGAGGAAAAGATGATAATGTCATCCGCAAAACTCAAATGATTAATCTGTGGGCCTCTTTTCTCCATATGAAAACCACGGTAGAAGTGGTAACAATGAAGACTATTCAACATTCTTGACAGCACCTCCGCTCCCAAAATAAATAAGGCGAGAGAAAGAGGATCACCCTGTTTGAGCCCTCTGGTGGAGTGGAAAAAACCATGTCTAGACCCATTAACGATAACAGAGTACCAGTTGTTAGACATGATTCGCCAAATCATATCAATAAAGGTCTCACCGAAGCCCATCCTTCTCAGTACCAGACAAGTATAGGACCAGGAGACTCTATCATATGCTTTGGCCATGTCTAACTTGATAACCACGTTGTCGCCAATAACAGGCTTTCGGATATCGTGGATAATCTCCTGTGCTAGCATGATATTTTCGGAGATGCTTCTTCCTTTTACAAACCCGGACTGATTAGGAGAAATAAGACCGGGGAGAATCGGAGCAAGCCTGAGGCAAATGAGTTTTGATATGATCTTATTGGTGAAGTTACTGAGACTAATGGGTCTATAGTCAGAGAGTGTGTTGGGGTGATATACCTTTGGGAGCAGGATCAAACAGGCATGAGAAAAGAACTTAGGCATAGCATACCCCCCAAAGAAAGAAGTAACCACTGCTAGTAGGTCTTCCGAAATAATCTCCCAACAAGCTTGGAAGAATTTTCCATTCATACCATCCGGACCAGCTGCAGAATTAGGATTCATGGAGAAGACTACCTGTTTCAACTCCTCTATGGTAGGCGTGGCTTGAAGGTTTTCATTCTGAGCATCTGTGATCATTCTAGGAACGTAATTCAAGATGTTCTCCGGAATCGGAGACTCATCGCCTGTAAATATTTTCTGAAAATGATCGCATGCTGCTCTAGCAATGTGTTCGTCGCCTTGAATCCACTCCCCCTCTTCGTTGGTAACCTTGTGAATGAACAGTCTCCTTCTCCTACCACGGATTAGAGCATGGAAATACTTGGTGTTAGCATCTCCATCCTTGAACCAATGTAGCTGACTTTTTTGTTTGAGAATGTTCTCTTCAATTTTAAGAAATCTGATATATTCGGCGTTGAGAGCATGCAATTGCATCCTGTTCTCTTCATTATTGGACACTATCAGATTTTCTTCGGCACTTTTCACCAATTCTTCATATTCCTTAACCTTGGCAAAAATGTCGCCGAATTCCACTCGCGACCATTTGCTAAGGGTGGAGGAAAGTCTTTTCATTTTATGGTGGAAGGACAACATTGGATTCCCTGTCATGGGTCTGCTCCAGCAGGACTCTACTGTTTCAAGAAAAGTAGGGTTATCCACCCAACAATTCAAGAATTTAAAATATTTAATCGCGGAATCCTGCCTAGCATTCATCTCTATTAGTAAAGGGTTATGGTCAGAACCAGTAGAGGGAAGATGGGTAATTGAAGTGTGAGGCATAACGGCTAACCAATTATCGGACACCATAGCTCTATCGAGTCGCTTCTAAATTCTTTTATGCATATCTCGTTGATTACACCAAGTGTAGTCTGAGCCATGATACCCTAAATCTGTAAGGCCGCAAGCTTCAATAACGCTGATAAACTCGAAGCTTTTTCGCATGTTATAAGGGATTCCACCTAGTTTCTCATTAGTGGAGGTAATGACATTGAAGTCTCCAACTGTGCACCAAGGAAGGTTAGTGGGAGCGTGGTGAAGGAGCCTATCCCAGAGCGGCCTTCTAAGAGTATCTTTGTATTTTCCATAAACAAATGTCATAAGAAATGCATTTTGATGCTCTACGTGTTTCACCTCGCAAGTGATCTGTTGGTCGTCAACATCAATAACTTTACAATCGACATCTTGAGTCCAGAAGATCCAAATCTTGCCATTAGGATTACAAGCGGACCCATCCATACCAAGGTTGATTCTAAAGCTTTGTAGATGAGCATTGTTAGAAAAAGGTTCTAGGATGGAAATTATGGACGTTTGATGGATATGTTTGAGAGAGTTTAGTCTATCTATGACTCCTTTGGTATTGATACCTCTTGCATTCCATACAATTGTGTTAATCATTGATGGGATCTAAGGTTGTGGAGCCTAGTGTTTGGTCTGCTAATAGAAGCACGAATAGTTGTAAATTTTGAATTGTGATGAATGCCTCTAGGTGATAAGCCTTGCTCACTAGCTAGTTGGTTCATCTCGTCATTCGTGACCATAGTAGTGGTCTTGGATGGAGCAGCTGTTTTAATGGACTGTTCAGTAGTCTCTCCTTCATCCTCAAATTCAACTTCACCTTGAAAGTCTTGGTCATATTCATCCTCCGAATGAATAACACCATATTCATCATCACTAGCAGGAGTTGAAGTTTGAGCCTCATTGTTAGTGCATGGGATGTTGGTGGCATTTTCAGGTTGCATAAAAGGAGCTGGCTGAATATTCAAAGGGGTAAGATTAAGGGGATCTTCACAACCAAAATCTGGACTTCTTATTGGAGTGGTCTGATCTAGGAGAACATACTGTGAGCAAGATATTGAAACCACCTCACCATTGTTATCTTTTTCACTTGTATGAACAGTGGTTGTAGGGGTGGAGGCTGCAACTTCTGGTTGCTTTTCTAGTTTCTTCTTTCTAGCTCTCTTTCTCCTTAGAGTTTTAGAGGTAGCATGCTGATTAGAGTTGCTAGGGGTAGCTGAGAATTTCATATCATTAATGTTGTAAGTGTCTTGTTGTTTGGAGTTTGAATCTTGCACTTGGTGGGAGCAAGGACTAGACACTTGGTCACTTAGGATTGTGCTGAAACTGCAGCCAGTAGCTTGGTCATTTTCAGCCCTCTCAATGTGACCAAAACTTTGCCTTTGGTGCTGAAATGATGCAAGTGTAGGAGCCATAGCTTGCACATTTTTTTCTTTCAAACTAGGGGCTGAACTAGCACCCAAAACCTGCAAATTTTCCTCCAAATCTGCAGTTGAGGCATGCCCCAAAACCTGCAGTTTTTGAGACTGCATATGGGCTGAATAACCTCCCAAACCTGAAGCTGCATTTTGACCAAATTCAATAGCAGTACCAGCAGGTCTGAAATCATGCACCTGAACAACCTGTTGAGGTTGTTTTGGGGGCTGATTTGCTCCCACATCTACACTCACAGTAGGGGTCAGTTTGGAAGCCATTCTTTGAGCATTAATAAGGTCCATTTTGTCACTTTGTTGGGAAGAAGGATGCTGAAACATATTTGTAGTGGTAGCAGGGGCTCTAAAGTCATTCCTAGGGTCAACCAAAAGATTCTCATGCAAAACATGAGACAAAACCCCCCCTCTGGACACCCCATCCTGCAGGTTAGTTGGCTTCTCCTGAATACCATCCTCACCTCCATCAGCTTCAGAATCAGACAATACAGTTAAAATATTGTTCGGGGAGCCATGGGGGATTGGGAGCATTGAGTCAATACCTGGTTGTCGACCGCTTTGTCCTGTTTGCATTTTACTAACAATATCACAATTAAGATGGGGACTGGGGTCTGGGAGTACTGAGTCAATACCTGTAGTCTTGGCTTGAGTGGGTTTATAGACCTGTTGAGTGTTACTTTGTATCTTTTGGGTGTTTTGCACAGCTTGAGTCTTACCTTTGAATTTTCTTCGCTTTTGGGTTTCCCATTGGTCGTTTGCAACTTCATTCCTGTTTTGATTAGTTGAGTGCTCTTTAGCCTTGCGGCTTCCTTCTTGAGTTGAGGTGGTGGTTTCTGCTAGTGGTACCTGTTGCCTGAAACTTACAGCATTAGTTAAGACAATAGGAGTAGAGATCATACCTGTGTTTTTTGGCGACACATCTTTCTTTGGCTCTTCTTCCTTGCCTTTGGCCTTGTTTCGTTCTGTATCTCTTCTGCTGACGGGGCAGGCAAGAGGAGTATGACCTTGGTGTTTGCAGTAAGTACAGTAAAGGGGCACATCTTCATATCCGATGTCCTGCCATCTTCCTTCTCCATTTGGATCATCGTTTTCGTCGAATCCAATCCATACACTTTGGATTCTAGGCTTAGTGATGTCCATTTGGACTTTTGCTTTTGCTACACTCCCCCTTGTCTTTTGCATGAAGGCCATGTCCAAGTACAACACTTGTCCCACATCCGCAAGCAAGAGCGTAACAAATTCTTTATGGAAACAATGCCAAGGGAGCTCCGGTAGTATGACCCAAACTGGGAGAATGGGGGTTTCATAGTTTGGATCGAAAGTAGGGGTCCAAACTTGAAATCTCATGAACACACCGTCGATGTACATTCTCTTACTGTCTAAAATAGTAGCTCTATCATGTTCATTATCAAGATCAATATATATATGTCTAGAATTAAAGTGGGTGATCTTGACCTTGCCCCGAAGTTCAGTTTGAGTAATGAACTTCTTTCTTATAACCTCCATCTTGGGCATTGGACTATAGAACTTGCCTATGAGAGTATACTTACATGATTCATCCATCTTAATCATGTAGTCTTCTCTCTTAAACATGATAGCCGGACAACCTTATTTTGTCACCCTTTTTGGAGTTATTAGGTCGATTTTGGTTGTAGGTTCGACTTGATTAGCTCTTAGTCTTGTAGCCATGGATTACTTTGGTATAGGGGGTGGAGGGTGGTTTGTAGTTGTGGGTTGGTTGTTAGGGGACTTAGTCTTTGGAGGTAGTGCACTAGGGGTTAAGGACACTATCAGATTTTTAGTGTTTTTCGGGTCGAATTTTTCAAAATTGGATGAAATGGTAGGAAATTTTGAAACTGTGGGGTGGTTGGCACCTTTGGGATCAGTGGAGGTATTAGGATTGTCCGAAGCAGTGGCATGTTCAACTAATACACCGCCGGACATTAAATCACTGTTTTTGGGTCTATTGGTAGAAGTTGAAATTTTGGAATTTGAGTTTGAGGTGCCTAAAAATTGAGATTTTTGGTTTTTATTATTTCTAAGGGTATGAGGGTCGTTCTGGGTTGGAGAATTGTTTTGAGCGTTCACCGGAATAGTGATTCCGGTGGCATTTTTGAGAATTCCAACACAAGAATTGACATTTGAAATGATGGGGGGGGGTCGTTTTTTAGAAAATTTTGTTCTTGAGGGTTAGTTGGAAGCTGGGGAGTACAATTTGATTGGAAATTAGTTTTTCCGGCAGTCGGAGCTCCGGCACCACCACTGTCTTCGGGACTAGTAACATTGGAAGTCCTAATTTTGAAATTCGAATTGTTAGGGGCCATACCTGATGGGGCTTTTTGCATGGTTGGGCTCCTCTCATCTTGCTGATCAACTTGGCATTGCCAATTTTGAATTTGGGGCTCCGCCACTGCACCACCTCCGGCAGGCGGAGATGTAACCCTAATTGTCAAATTGGAGGAGCTCGGAGATGATTCTGATGGGGCTTTAAGGATGGGTGTACTTATTGATGAGTCGCTCACAAAACCCATTAAAAAATTTGACTTTTCGCCACCACACGCGGTGGAGCCGCCAGTGCCAGAAATCGCCCCGCCGCCGGAAATCTTTGGATTGATATTCGACGAGCTCGACTTTGTATATGTTGGTGATTTTTGCATGGTTGTATTCGTAATAAAATTCTCTACAAGATGGAATTGGTCTCGTTGGTCGAATACCATCGGATCTCCGTCATCGGCATTCAACAGTTCCTCGCCGGCGCCACCATCAGCCATGTGTAGATTCTTAGCAAGTTGCTAGAAGAGAGGAGAGATCATGGAGCAGAGAAGAGAGGTCCGATCCTTTGGCTTTGGAAAGCAGAGGCGAAAGTATTCAACAGTTTATCGACAATTTTTTTCTTTGTTACCACCATGATTATTGAATTACTAATTTAAGCGCTAACACTTTTTTTTTTTTACAGATTGAATCATGGTTTACCTTAGAGATTTGACTTCCTCTTCTTCAGAGTTGCGATACCTTTTGTGTTTCGATAGTACAAGAGATATATCATTGTATGAGAGCACCAAATCCAGGAAAGGTTCAATTTATCAGAAACCAAACTTCTTAATATATCCAAAATTTATAGTTTAAGTCTAGCAGGATAGTTCTAAGCAATCTTCAAAAATGAATTTCACATACAGAAAAGCTGATAGATTCACATTCGCATGTTCTTATTAAAAGAAAATATTCGTAACTTAATGTAGAGAACCCAAAAAAACTACAACATGTACAATAAACACAGCTAATAGCTTTATGGATTTGTACGAATATTTCTTTGAAGTCAATTCAAATTCTGTCTTGATTGGCCCTCTTTAATTCATATGTCATATATGACAACATACAAGAACATTGTGATGCTCAAATAACAGTGTGCCCCATTTCTTTTGAACTTATGAGACTAAAATTTAGGATGTAACTCATGGATTATGGTGGAGAGGGTCAAGAGAGACTATGAGTTCTTTGGATACTCATGCGACTGAACTCAGAATGTAATTCTAAGTGCCTACGTACCTCAGTGAAGAGGATCAAGTCATAACGTAGTTCTGAAAGTTTTTTTTTTTTTTTAACTTTTGCCTAGGCCGCCTCTTTCGAGATTTTCAACCTAGCGGACATTTTTTTTATGGGGTGCCGTGCACAGTTTATACTCTTGCGGACCAGGAGAAACATGCAGTTTATACTCGTACCTTAAGGAGTGAGTTTCTTTTCTTCAAGGATAGTATCTCTTTATGAACTTTTCGTTAATGGGGCCAATGCGCAATCCTTCTGAGTCAACCAGTCTGTAAGCACCACTTGAGTATACTTCTTGTACCACATATGGTCCATCCCATTTGGCAGAGAACTTGCTTCCAGACCGACGAGAAGTAATAATGGGCCTTCTTACAACAAGAACTTGATCACCCACTTGGAAGCATCTAAGACGAATCTTCTTATTAAAAGATCGAGCTAGACGAGCTTGATAGCATTGCAGACTTTGTTGGGCCTCTAGTCTTTTTTCATCAAGAGCCTCCAATTCTTCAAGGCGCAGCCGAGCATTTTCTTCATCAGTGAGCCTTTCTTGAATGGCAAGGCGCAATGACGGTATTTGACGTTCAAGTGGAAGAACTGCTTCAACTCCATAAACAAGAGAGTAGGGAGTCGCTTGTGTTGGCGTGCGATACGTAGTCCTATATGCCCAAAGAGCCTCTTCCATTCTTTCATGCCAATCTCTCTTAGACTTGGAAATAACTTTTTTCAACAAGTTGCAGAGTGTCTTGTTAAATGCTTCAGCGAGACCATTAGCAGCTGCATAATACATAGAGGAATTGCGTTGCTTGAAGCCAAAAAGATCACATATCTTCGTCATTAACTTGTTATCAAATGGCTTGCCATTATCTGTCAATATGTATCGAGGAATACCAAAACGGTAGATAATATTAACTCGAATGAAGTTGGCGACATTCTCTTTCTTTACTTCTCTAAGAGAAACAGCTTCTGCCCATTTTGAGAAGTAGTCAGTTGCAGCCAGGATGTACAGATGTCCACCAGAGGACTTAGGCAATGGTCCAACAACATCCAAACCCCAAGCTTCAAATGGCCATGAGGCAATAGTTGGGTGCAATACTTCTGGGGGTTGATGTATAAAATTCGCATGGAATTGGCAAGTTTTACATCTTCGGACGTAATCCAAGCAATCTTTCACCATGGTTTGCCAGTAATATCCCATCCTTTTTATGTGAAAATGAAGTTTTGGTCCAGACTGATGCGCTCCACATACTCCAGAATGCCCTTCTTGCATAGCTTGAGTAGATTCATCTGCCCCCAAACATCGTAAGAGAACTCCATCGAACGATCGCCTGTAAAGTGTATTTTTATAATAAAGAAAACGAGGGGCTCGTCGTCGGATTTCTATTCTTCTTCGAAGGTTTTCTGGCAATATTCCATAACACAAGTAATCTATTATTGGTTGTCGCCAATCGTCAATTTCAGCTTCCGAAGTGGCGATAACTTGTTGAAATTCTTCTTCATGCTCAATTGGAGGTGGAGTTATCCATCTTTGGCAAACCACAACTTGTATTTCATCAGGAGATACTAATGCAGAAGCTAAAGCTGCCAATGTATCAGCCTTTTTATTTTCCTTTCTTGGGACATATTGAATAGTCACCTCTCCAAGCCATCCTATCATCTTTTGAGCGTAATTGCAGTAGGGGATTAACTCAGGCTTCTTTACTTCATAATTACCCAAGACTTGATTAATCACCAACTTGGAATCCCCAAAATCTTGTAGTTGCAATTGTTTCATATCAATGGCCATCTCAAGCCCAAGTAAGAGTGCTTGATATTCAGCAACATTATTGGAGCAGTTTTGTGTTAGAGTGAAGGAGTATGGCAAAACTTCTCCATGGGAAGTGAAAAATACCACTCCAGCACCGGCTCCTTCACGATGTGCAGCACCATCAAAATACATCTTCCAAGGTGGCTGATTTCTACTAGCATTGCGTCTTCATCAGGTAATTCATCAGATAACTCCCAATCATTCGGAATTGGATGATTGGCCAAGAAATCTGCTAGCACTTATCCTTTCACTGCCTTCTGAGATATATACACAATCTCAAATTGTTGAAACTGGAGGTACCACCTTGCTAGCCTATCACTTAAGACAGGCTTGGACATGACAAATTTGATAGGATTCGCTTTAGAGACAAGTTGTATAATATGAGCCTGAAAGTAATGCTTCATCTTCTGAATTGAGAACACGAGTGCCAGACATAACTTCTCAATAGGTGAATACTTGATCTCGTTTTGTGTCATCATCCTACTCAAGTAATATAGGGCATTTTCTTTCCCTTCATCATTTTCTTGT
This sequence comes from Solanum dulcamara, assembly GCF_947179165.1. Taxonomy (NCBI): domain Eukaryota; kingdom Viridiplantae; phylum Streptophyta; class Magnoliopsida; order Solanales; family Solanaceae; genus Solanum; species Solanum dulcamara. The sequence continues at coordinate 5,069,438 of NC_077241.1, read as the reverse complement.
GCGAGAAGTGCTCCTACTGACCTTTCTTGTGCTGCAATGTATAAAATCAATGGTTTTCCAGGTATAGGAGCTACAAGTACTGGAGGTTTCATTAGATAAGACTTTATGTTCTCAAAAGCATTGGTACAAGCTTGGTCCCATTCAAAAGGAACATCTTTCTTCATAAGGCGACTGAATGGTTGACATCTCCCAGCCAGATTTGAGATAAACCTCCTAAGATATGCTAATTTTCCTTGTAAGCTTTTCAACTCATGAATATTTTTTGGCTCAGGCATCTTCAAAATAGCATCTACCTTATCTTGATCAATCTCGATTCCTCGATGTCGAACAATAAAACTGAGAAACTTTCCCGAAGTAACTCCAAAGGCACATTTTAAAGGATTCATTTTGAGTTGGTATCTTCGAAGCCGTTCAAACACCATTCTCAGATCTTTCAAGTGGTCATCACTCTTCTTTAATTTTACTACTAAGTCATCGACATAACACTCAACATTTTTATGAAGCATGTCATCAAAAATATTCTGCATGGCTCGTTGATAAGTGGCTCCAGCATTTTTTAAACCAAAAGGCATCACTTTGTAGCAATATATACCTTTAGGAGAGCGAAATGCAGTAAGTTCTTCATCCTTTGGTGCCATGCGAATTTGATTGTATCCAGATGAACCATCCATGAAGGACATTGCCTCGTATCCAGTTGTAGCATCAATCATAAGCTCAGGGATTGGAAGAGGAAATTCATCCTTAGGGCATGCATTATTAAGATCTCTAAAGTCAACACAAATTCGTATTTGGCCATTCTTCTTTCTTACAGGTACAATTCTTGAAATCCATGTAGGATATTTGACTTCACGAATAAAACCTGCTTCAATGAGCTTGTTAACTTCAGTTTCGATCAAAGGAACCAATTCAGGTCTAAAGCGACGTTGTGCTTGTTTAACAGGACGAGTACCTCGTTTTACAGCAAGACGATGAACTGCAACTTTAGGGTTTAACCCTGGCATCTCTTTGTAACTCCAAGCAAATACATCCCTAAATTCCATAAGCAGCTCAATATATTTCTTCTCTTCATCGTCATCCAGCGAAGCACTTACATATGTAGGCCTTATATCATCATCAACTCCAAGATTTACTTCCTTCAATGCATCAACAGTATTCTTTATCCCTTCCTCGAGTTCAGGTGGCGCATCTTCAGCATCCTCATCTTCTTGAGGATCACCATCATTAAAAGATATGTGATGGCATGCATGAATATTAACAAATCCATCATCAATTTTTACATATAGTGGAGTACTTTCTTCGTCACAAATTGTGATGTGATTTGATGATCCCACACTTTCTTCATCTTCATCTCGCTCCCTAGAGTGAACTATGGTATGAGTTTTTGCTCTCAGAACATCTCCACATGAAACTACAAGTTTTGTTTCTCGCCTCATTCTAGAAGGGATCAAACTGGGCCAATTCTTGGGTGAATTATGCTCCCGGGCATATACCCGTTCTTCCACTGTTCTATAATCTCCTTGGCGCTTGTATTTCTTCTTCATTGGTCCCAATCGATCGAATACTGAAATTTTTGGAGTTGATTCTATTAGTCGATCAGATGCAGAAACCTTAGGAGTCATGCCACTAAGTCGATCAAACACAGAAGGCTTTTTATTGAACATCATCGATTCTTCCACAGGGGTAATATAGTTGATGCTCATCCTTTTTATAGAGATTCGGATTAGTGACGGTTGTTTGTAACCCAAGCCTCCGCGCGATTGCTTGACATCATACCCTTTCTCTATCATCATCCTTTGAGTTGGATTTAGGCCATGATTTGCCCTTTCAATAACTTTATTTGGAAGCTTCCCTACTTTAGAAGCTTCATTGGGATTGTATCCTGCTTTCACCAACAACTTATATGCATTCGGGTCAAAACCCTCATTTGTACGATTTTTAGGGAGTGATTCATGTGAATTATGATTCGATGGTCTGACAAATCCCTGTATCATTTTTGAAGGTGATTTGATCACATCAATTTGCTTGATAGGGAATGTCAACTTACTACTCTGCAACTCAGAGGGTGGGATCTTGACTTTGTTTGTCTTTCGGACATAGTGAGAAACATGAATCATTTTCTTACTTGAAGATGCCTCACTTATCTTAGGTACTTTACTCATATCTGAAAGCGTTTTATCCTTTTCAATCATGACCCTCGCATTAGCAGGTGATACATTAACCCTTTTTGTGATATCAACAGGTATCACGTTATCAACTTTAACTTTTTTTGAATTCTTTAAGTAGAATTTTGCATCAGCAAAGTGCGCTTCCGTCTCGGTGAAAGGTTCATCATCAGCAACTACCTTCTTTTGAACCCCATCTTCAAAGTATTTGAAACATTGATGGTAGGTGGACGGTACTACTTTGTTCTCATGTATCCATGGTCTTCCTAACAAGATGTTATACGAGGTCTTTGAGTCAATAACATGCATCCATGCACTCGAACGCATATCCCCCATCGTTATATCTAATTTGACAGCACCAATGGCTCTCTGCCCCCCTTAGTTAAAACCTTGTATCATCAGACGACTTTCAGACAGTTCATTTATCGGTATTCCAAGTTCTTTCACAATACGAATATGGAGAATATTGACCCCAGATCCATCATCCACCATGATCCTATTTACTTTATGTCCACGCACAAAACCTACCATATATAAAGGACGATTATGCAACACTTCACCCAATAAAAGATCGTCATTAGTGAATGTAAACTTCGCATCACAAGTGTCCACTTCTTCAGAGTGAGGCTTTATAGGGACTTCATGTGATGGAGGTAATGATGGTGATGAGCTTTCTACCATCGTCTCTTCTCTATCAATGTTACAACACGAGGCCTTGGTGTCACGATGAGAAATCTTTTCACGAAACCAACTTGGCAAGAATTCCTCTAATGTCACCGAAGGGCGTTGCTTTTGATAGTAATTTCCCTCGACTCTTGACTTCTTCACATTCTTCTTTACCCTTTGAGTTTTAGGGGTAGGTGGATGGCACCACTTTATTCTTATCTTCGCTCTAGTCACTTGCTTATTTGGTTCTCTTTGCAAGCTCATTTTACGACGTCTTCGTCGTGTCACTAAAATCCATCCTTCATCATCAGTATAAGCACCGCAAGATTGGTTTTCCTCTAGAGATTTATCTTCCCATATTACTTCATTCATCAAAGGAACAAGTGATGATACGTCAACATTTATTGGTTTGAAGTCACCAAATTTAATCATCTTTGATGGTGATATGGCTAGGTCATCACCACTATCATGTATTTCGACAAAGTTGCAAAGAACTATGGGGTCAAGTGAACCAAAAGTGACAGAGACTTGATTTGAACTCTCCTTCTCATCTTCAAGCAATATCTTTCCTTCACGGGCCAAGTCCATAATCTTTTCCTTAAAGATAAAACACTTTTCAATAGGATGGCCCATCAAACGGTGATATTTGCAGTAATTTGGATCATTAGTCCTCCCAGCCTCATCTGGACGCTTCATTTCAGGTAGCTCAAAGAGTTTTAACGCCAGAAGCTCTTCGAAAATTGTTGGAACATCTGAGTCCAAGAAAGGATACTCTTTTGCCTGCATTTCCTTCAAAGTCAGCTTTCTACCAGCGTTATTCTGAAAAGTTGTGGTCTTCACCTTTTGATTCTTGCTTAGATTTGTATCCACTTTCAAAGGTACGGCATTAACACTCATCGACTCCTTGTTTCCAAACTTAGGTGTCGATTTTCCCCCTTTCTTTACCTCCATTTTGTCTTTTCCCTTGCGAGGCCCATAAATAATTGGTCCATCAATCCCGCTTGCAGACATGCTCAACTCCATATCATGAGCACGTGTAGCTAGTTCCTCAAACGATTTGGGTTTAATACCCTATAGGATATAACGAAGTCCCCAACGCATTCCTTGAATACACATTTCTAATCCGGAAGTTTCACTAAGCCTATCCTTACAATTGAGGCTTGCATTTCTCCATCGGTTGATGAACTCAATGACGGGTTCATCTTCCCATTGACGTGTATTTGTGAGTTCAACCATGCTCACAGTACGCCTTGTGCTATAGAAGCGATTAAGAAATTCATGCTCAAGTTGTTCCTAACTATCAATAGATCCTGCCTAGAGATCCGTATACCAGTCAAAAGCATTTTCTTGTAAGGAGCGCACAAACTGCTTGACTAGATAATCTCCATATGTTCCAGCGTTATTGCAGGTTTCAACAAAATGGGCAATGTGTTGTTTTGGATTTCCCTTTCCATCAAATTATTGAAATTTTGGAGGTTGATAACCTGCAGGCATCTTCAAAACATCGATTCTTGAAGTGTATGGCTTTGCATATGTGAATGATGACTTTGAAGACACGTCATACTTATCTTTGATAGTTCCCATAATGAAGTCCTTTAGTTGATGAATGGGAATTCCTCCTTCAGCAGATACTTGCAGCTCATCACCCACATTTATTTGTTTTGTAACTGAATCTCCCTTTTCTTGTATCATCAGACGTTTTCCAGGTGCATGACTTGAGTCTCCCTCCATAACATTCTCAACTATGTCCGTCAACTTGACAATTCGATTATCCTGATCTTGCACATATTTTGTTAGACCTTCAATTGCCTTCGTCAAACTCGCCAGTTGTTCTTCAACAGTTGAGGTGTTAGTCATCATCGCTTGGATGGCCGTTATGGATGATGGAGCAAAGCATGGATTTTCCCTCAAACTGAAATCTGTCTGAAACAAGTTACGTGGAGTGACTGAGGCAGATCTAGTGATCAAGACATCATCTTCATCTTGAATAGTGCAATTTCTCGTGTTAAAAGGACTAAGTCGAGCCAACGTCTTTTCAACAATATCAGCTATATTCTCTCCTTCTTCCAATTCATTCGGAAAAAATCTTGCCCCTTTGAAGATGGAAGATCAAAAATAGGAACTGATGCGGACGGCACTTGAAGTGCTTGTTGTCCTAGCAAGTTTGCTCTGTTCCTAGTGATGGGTCCCAAACTTCCCATAGTAGCATCCAGTATGTTCTCCACCTCAGAGGAAAACTTGGAATCAGTAGCCTTAGCAATAATAGTCCTGGAGTCAAACTTCTTAGATGCCATTTAAGTGTTCTTGAAGTTTGATGATCGATGTGAAGAGATGAGAGGTAGAGATTGTCCCACTGGGCGTGCCAAAATTTGTAAACAACAAATTTTCGAGCCGAGGAAAATAAATAATCAAGACCGGAAAATTGGAGTAACAAAGTGTAGTATTTGATTTCAAAATGTAATGCGGTTACAATCTCTATAATAATCCTCTGATTCTTCAAATAATATGAAACACGTTGAACTTGAATTTGAATGTGATTTAGAGTCAAGGGCCTGAATAGCTTGAACTTGAATCTTCGTCTTCGAATTTGGATTTGAATTATTCGTCACGAACACTTGTATGGTTATGACGAACAGTAAAGATGAACAAGTAACTTGATCTTGATCTTCTTCTTCGTTCTTGATCTTGAACTTGAATTTGATTGCTTGAACTTTATAGCTTTGTAGAGAATTTGCGGTCTTTGATCCACGAGCTCTCTTCTTGCTTCTTGTTCTTCCCAAAAACCTCCTCTCTCAGAATAATGAGGACCCCTATTTATAGTTGTAGGGAGTGGTATGAGGGTGTGATTTGATTGGTTGGTTTGAACTGACCAATCAGATTTCTTTGTTGAAGAGTTTTAATTTGATTGGTCAGAACATGTCACATGGACACGTGGCATTATTTTAGTGGCTCATTTAATTTGACTTAGATTGCCACATAACTCTGACATGTGGCATGATTTTAGTGGCTTATTTAATTTGACCTGGATTGCCACCTAACTTTGACATGTGGCATGATTTTAGTGGCTTATTTAATTTGACTTGGATTGCCACCTAATTTTGGCACATGGCATAATTCTAGTGGTTTATTTAATTTGACTTGGATTGCCACCTAACTTTGATATGTGGCATGATTTTGGGCCTCTAGGATGAGATGATATTGGGCTTAACAAAGTGGAGTCATCTTTATAGCCCAAATCAATGGATTTTTTTTATATATAATTAAATCCACATTTATTGGGCTTAAATAATTGACTCAATTTTATTAATCCAAAATATTTATTTGGACTAATACATCTTGAATTTAATATAAATTGAACCATTCTACAAATTTATATTCAATAAATTGTAAATGATTACAGTGGGTTGTTGAACCTTCTTTTTTATCGCGGTAGAATACATTTTTATCAATAAACCATTGGTGCTTGTTGGTTTAAGATTATGATTTTCTTTATTTATACTCTCTTTAAATTTATTTTTCTGCAAAAAAAAAAATGGACTTCCGAACATTGTTGATATTTTGTAATTTTTTTATTTTTTATTTTTTAACAAAATCATCTGGAGATCAATTTGCATTTTTTTTTATTTTTACACTAAAAACTTCAATATAAATAGATCAATTTTATTATAAGATAATTTTAAAAAATATTTTTTTCAAAAATCAATATTCTGAAATCGATTTCTAACTGTTTTTTTATAGTGAATGTAACAATATAACCTAGCATGCATGTGATTAAATCAGCCATTTTTAGCAGCCTGTAAAATGAGCCATTTTGAGCTTACTTTATTAAATTGTAGGGAGTTTTACCTACCAATCTTTGCCTTATGAAGTAGGTATACAAGTTAAAAAAGGATTCCTTATTGTGATTTCAAATTTTTGTTAAATATATAAAACTTGATTCATAATATTATATTATTTTATTTTTAAGAAAATACAATTTTAAATTTTATAAAAATTACGATAATGTAACTCCAGAGACAAATCACAAATCTAATATTTGTTGAAACAAACGATCTATACATATAATAAATTTGGATCATGACAAATATAATATTAGAACCTTTCGCCCCTAAGTAATGTAGTGGGAAAAGACTTAATAAGGATGTTGAGTCTTTAAAGGAGCGTGTATGTGACATTTATAATGGATGGCGCGGGTCAAATTAAAGAGAAGGTCTAGCAGATTTAATCTCACTTGGGAAAGAGAAATTAATTTATAAGTAGTAATACAAATTCACATGATATGTGTGTTTTTAGGCTCGATGATAATGATAATGTGTGTATGTGTTTGTACGTTGAGGGAATTTCAAAAAATCATGTATAGGGTGTGACTAATTGTCTGGGCCAGATATTTTGTTATGTCATGTGCAAAATAATGGTGTAAAGGATATCAAATTGTTGTTAATTAACAAGCCAAGTTGTTGAGTGCCTATCATGAACTAAATAGTAATACTAAATATATTGGATTAATTTTACTTATGGTCACAAAACTTTATTCGCTATAACAGTTTGATTAAAAAACTATTTTTTATCATGTTTAAGTAAGGAATCTTTATATAAATTGGTGAATGAATTTACTATTTATTTTTTTTAGCTAACATATATAAACTATATGATAATCAAATATGGTTATAACATATAATACATGAATTGTATATTATATATCTATATTTTTCAATTTAAACTATTGAGTGAAAGGTAAATTTCCCATGCTTGGCTATGAGCATCTGTAAAGGTCAAATTAAGTTAGGCCATTTGCTAAATTAAGAGTTATAAAACCTCAAATGGCAGTTAAGGGTCAAGTTCAGAAATGACTCTCTAAGATGGATTGATTTTCATATTTTGTCCTCCATGAAATAAGTTTAATAAAAATGTCATTTATAAAAGGAGGTCTTGATTTTTTGATTCCGCTTAATAATTTTTTTTAAAAAAAATAACCTTTATTTTCCAAAAATTCTAACTTTTGTCCATATTAGACGTTCTAAATATTTTAAGATAGTAAATCTACTTAATAAATCAGATATTTTACCTTATAGGCAAAAGTTAAAACATAGATATGTTGCCCATAAATTCTAACTTTTTTCTTTTAAGACAGAAGAACATTTTATTGTATATTTGGATGTGCCTGCAGTCAATCTAATTTCCTTTTTCATTTGCCCCACGGACCGATCCAACCTATAGCTTCTATCAAGTCTCTAGGAAACCTCACTTAGGTCGGGAAAAAAAGTCTCGATTTTAAATGAATTCGAAAATTCTTAGCCCAGTCCTATCAAACAAAAGGATTAGATTGTACCTGTCCAACGTACATGCCAAACTCATATTGACGACTCTATTTGCAATTTCTACGAGGAAAAAAAAAATACATCAGTGAATACCTAATTCATTTCAAGTAGATAAAATTGAACAAAACCATGCACATTAATTCTTAGTGATATTGTATAGTTCGTTTAATCAAGTATCTCATTATTTTCAATTAGACATGAGACAGTACAAAATCATCACCATTTTCAATTTTATACTCATGATAAATATTAAAATTAAGTGTCAAAAACACATTTTAACTAAAAAAAATTTGAGTTTTATATCTAAATTACTGGAGTATGAGAAATACACTTAAACTATCATTCATTAATTTGAGAAACACACATCAATATTAACTGGACCACTCTACACACACATCAGGCACGTCTGGCCCAAAATTTTCGTTCACATGACTTCTTTTTTTTCCGACGCATTTTTTCTTTAGTTAAATGACAAAAAAACACATAATCCATTTTTTAAAATTTCATACACAAATTATTATTGTGAGTGTGAGAAACACACCTATATTATCACTTGTTAATTTTAAAAATACATGACTTCAATGGTGATTGGACCAAATGTGTGTATACACACACTTAGGTGCATGCATCTGGCTTTGACTTTTCGTCTTTTGCTGACACGTCCTTTTTTTAAATTATATTTTCAATTGATTTTTAAAGAATGAAGTTATGTGTTCCAATTCATATTTTCAGCTGGCCGGATTATTACATGTGTTAGTTATGTGTTGCCATTTTTTGCCATGGTGGAATTGTTTTCCACGTAGCAATTCATGTGGTAATTTTTTTCTTTTTAAAAAGAGAGTAACGTGTAATTAATACCTTCACATATTACTGGAGGTGTGTTTCTCAAACTTATGAGTAATAGTTCAGGTGTGTTTCTCATACTCCGAATAATTTAGATGTGAAACTCAAAGAAATAGAATAATTTAGGTGTGTTTTTGACACTTAACTCTAAATATTATGCTTTATTCTTCCCTTACAAAGAAAAATGAGGCCCTAAGTTGAAAACGTAATCGATTATCCTCGTATTGTTAAAAATTGCTCAATCCCAAAATTGGTTCTATACCAAAAGAAGAAAATAAATGCTAATATATACCCCAAAAAACAAAGATATATACATTAATGAATAATTCTAAATTCAAGTAGATAAAATTGAATAAACCACATTCTTATTGATAATAATTCATAGTCAAGTATCTCATTACAATTAGACATGTGACATTACATAATCATCACCATTTCCCTTTCCATTCTCATGATGATGATGAATATTATGCTTCATTTTCCCCCCCTTGTGATCATCATGAGAAATCACAAAATCAAGATTGTAAAGCACAGTAACAAGACTAATAGAACTCAAGAAAACCAAAACAGGACCAAAAATCCAAAGTACAAGTGTCAATGCAGAATAGAACAACCTATTAGCTACAACATTCAAAATAAAAGCCTTTTCAAGTAACTCTGCTATGTAGTCAATACTCAAGATGAATATTCCCAAATTATGTTCTTCATCAATATCATTTGGACAATTGATGAGGAAATTCACTTGGTTGATGAACCTAATTGATATAGAATAACAAATAAATGAGAAGAGGAAAAATAGTAAAAGTGTAACATATTTTAGTGCAACCATAAATTCACCATGACCACCATAAACGGCATCGTTTAAGGGCTTTTTAACACTATAAGTACTACTTATAACAGCAGCTAGGCCAGAACATAAAAGGATTGAAGTTGTAGCCATTAGGGTTGATCCCATTATTGTGTTTCTAAATGTTTGAACAGCCAAAATGTTTTTCTTCTCATTATCCTGCAAAAAAAAAAATATATGTTCGTTACGGGACGATAATTTGATAGTTACGCTAGCTAGAGGATCAATAATGTTCTCACTTACTGTTCAACGTGATTCGAACCTTTAACCTACTACTGGCTGATGGTGGAGGTGCTCAATACTTTATGCATAAAAGTAATGATTTTAACTTTTAATATACTAACAATGTAGAAGAATTTTTCACTATCTGGTTATCTAAACGATAATTATAAGTAATCGTCTATAAAAATAGAATTACTTAATAACTGAAAAATAAAGCATGTTGATGTGTTAAAATAGGTTAATGTGATATAATAATAGTGTAAAAAATTATTTACATTATCGATATATATAGGTTGAATTCCTAGATAGGTAATTATAAGTAAAAGAAAGAAATAAATACTTTAGAGAGTTTCAATAATTTTATCCATTTAAAGTATTAAAGATACGTTATGATTTTATCATGTAACAACCCTAACAAACAAACCCACTTTTCCCAAAATTAAAATTAAAATAAAAAGGTCAAAAATTGTCTTTCTTTTTTCTGTATCATCTAAGGAATTCATTAGAATAATTTGAGCAAATGATAGTAATACTTTTTTTAAATTCTAGATTTGATCAACTTTAATTTCTCAAGGTAGGTAGAAAATGATTTTGAGAAAACAAATGCTGTCTCCCAAGTGCTTTCACTTGCAAAATGCAAAATGGCCATTAAATAAGGCTACATATATGGTCCACTACAAACAAACTTCTCATCCCCCATGCACCCCCACCCCCACGCAAAAGGTGAATTTTTGAAGGACGTTTTTGTTAGAATGTTGATGGAAATAGGGAATTTTTTATTAAAATTATGTTAAAAACATTTTTAACGAGCCAATTTTTGATGAGTTTCGCGTTTTTGACAATCACCCAATGCATAATAATAAAAAGATTTAACCTAGATAGTCGTTCACTCAATCAGTTAAGCAAAAAATAATTAATAAATATAGAATATATGTATAATTTATGTAAAAACAAATATATATATATATATATATATAATATTTATATAACCTATGTATACCATTTAGAAAAATAAATATTTAATCCCGCCTTATTTTAAACCCAAAAATCCTCTGTTATATTTTTTTGTCTTATTTTAACTTGACAAGAAGTTTAAGAAAGTAAAAAAAAAATTGTGATCATAAATTAAAGATATGTCAAATGTATTGAATTATCTTTTAATCTTGTGGTCTTAAACATTGTTGAAATTAAAGAATTGCAAAAAGAAAAAAACGACATTTTTTTTTGAAACAGATAAAAAATAAAAAAATAGGACAGATAAATTGAAACGAATGAAGTACATATTTTTACCTTGATAATAGCAGAAACCCATAAACGTCTTCCATTTGCATTGGTTCCAATAATAGTAGAAAGTGGTTGTGTCTTAACCTTATGCCATAACCAAATATGATATGTCAAGCTTATCATAAACCCTAATGGAACTAATATCACATCCAAATAACACTTTTTCCATTCCATTTTTCTCTTCTCTTTGTTTGTTTTTGTGTGTGTGTTTTTCCCACACCTTTTTCTTCTTCTTATTGTGTTAGTAGAGAGGAAGACTTTGTTTCTCCTATCTACTTTATTAGGTTTATGTGCTAGCAAGCAACATATATATAGACTATAAGTTACATCATCATCATCTAGTGTTAATATATTTTTGTATTATCAGGTCATTGAAATAAAGAGAAAATTTCACAAATAGCTATTATAAATATTTTCGCTTATATAATTTGCGGTCAATATACAAACAGGAAAAGTATATATAAATTCTGTATTTATACATTTAGATTATTTTTCAGAATTTATAAAAATCAAATGTATCAACATGATAATTATATACAAGTTAGGGTAAGGATATACAAATTTTGGATTTATACAATTAGGAAAATTCTAAATTTTTAAAATTAGGAACCAAATTATACAAATTCTGAATTTATACAATTGGGAGCCGAATTATACAAATTCTGAACATGGGCCACATAATTATGATTGTAAGTTAGTAGCGAATTATTCTTTAATTAAACTGTAATTATGTTAACTAATTAACTAATGTGTATTTACTTATCCGCATAATTTTTCCTTTAAATAATTTTTTTAGGTAAGTCTCTATAAAATGTAAGATTTGACATTTTCTATGATAATTAGGTAAAGTTAAATAACCTTTTTATCACAAAAAAAGTTTAATAACTTTCCCTAATAGTTAGATAAAAGTAATTGACTTTTTTTTTACAAAAAATACTTTGATGCGATTACAATAAATTAAACATTAAGTAATTATTCAAAAAAATTACTAAATAATTAACCGGTCAGAGGAACTGTCAAGTGTAAAAGCTTTAAGAGATAGGAGGGAAGTGATAGATTAGTTCATGCTCAAATACAGGCGGCAGTTGATCTAGTTGTTTCCGCTTTTGCTTTTCCATTTGCTTCTATGACGAAAGGCCTAGTAGATAGATCTATTGGATGCTACCTCCCAACAGACGTAGCAAGAGGAATCAGCCACATGGTAAGCCTAATACCATTTAGGTCTAAGCTCCTGAACCGACAGGAAGAAGAAGCGCACCCGAACCCCCCTTTGATGTGGTTAAGGCAAAAGATAGATATAGATATCAGAGAAGAAATTCTAAGGGAGCTTGCCGCTCGCTCGCTGTCTACTAAATGAGCCTTTACTGCCCGCCCGACCCCTATCTTTAATCTTAAGTAAAGTGAAGTCAAATCAATGAAGTGAACAGCCCAACCTCTGGGCGGCATTCTTTTCAGTCTCCCGATGCAATTGGGCTATTTTTGCAAGAGAAAGGCCTACTGAAATCTCGTTGAGGTCTGAAAGCGTAGGCGTAGGATCCGCATATATAACTTAAATTCGATGCACATGAATTTCATGGCAATATCCGAAATTAAAGGATAAAAGGCTTGTAGTTAAAATAAAATAAAATAAAAAAGGTAGTATTCCACTTTGTATTAAATTAGAGTATCTATAAAGAGTCACACCTACATATATGCTTTATAGTTCATATATTTCTTTAGTGTTTCAAACACAAAAAAAATTCAGTGGCGCTATTTCTCGTTTTTGCCCCATCAATAAATAGAATTTTTCTTGTTATAATTAATGAAAAATAATAACAAATTCATAATAAAACAACAAAATTTTATTAGGATTATTTTTAAAAAAATAAATAAATTAAGCGTTCATATGAGATCATTTCTTCCTGTTATTTTAACTTGTAAGCTCTATACTTCTTAATAGCCCTTTTTGACAAAATATTAAGTTACATAACAATATTTAGTTAGTTAGGTAAGTAATATTTAATTTAGTTAGGTAAAACATACTGTTAGGTATTGGTTAACTTCATCCAAAACTTTAATCAAACCAAATGATCCAAGCAATCACTATTATAAGGTATACAAATTACAAAAAAAAATTAATAATTTTATAATTAATGATAAGTTACTAAATCAAAGTATAGTAATCATTTATGATAAAAAAAAATAAAGGATATATAGTCTTAAAATAGTAAATAGTTTGGATTACTTGTTGCTATTATATATGTAAAAGGAGTAATTCAATTTATCCATACTAAATTTCTTGTTGACTAAATAGTTCAATATAATTTTACTAATTATTTCTGAACTAACATGTCATCAAGCTCATGAGTGTCATGCAATATGATGGTTTATTTATGTGGGTAAAACCTATTCGTACTGGATATTTATATCAAATTAATGTAACTTACTATAGTAAAGTAATTCAGTGAGGCGAGAATGCATATTAATTAATCATGATTACGTACTAAAGGTGTAGTGTGAACACATAAGTTATTTTATCTAATAATTCAAATTTTTAGATGAGATAATGACATACTTCGACAATGTGGAATTTCAACGTCCATTCATTATAAAATAAAGTAAAAAAGAACTTTCACTTATTGATTTCTTAAAAAAAAAAATCGCAAACGAGAGCGTATTGAAATCATAATTGAGTAAATATACATGTGATTTCATTTACTAACATAAGTTTTTAGATGAAATAGTACAACAAAAGTTGATTTGCACTCTTAACATTTTATACGAGCCTTGACGTATCAATTGAATTTTATATTAATATAAAGTAATTTATAGTTTGTGGGTTGGAAGTTCAACTTTTTTATATACCTAATTTGCTTAAGCAAATTGCTGAGTTAAAATCCACTGAAAGAAGTCCAAAAATATTAAAATAAACTTCACTAAACTAGAATGGATTTTGTAATACGAAACTAATTATAAGTTTTAAAGAGGCTACACACCTGTATGCCACTATATTAACCTTAGTATAATAACGTGCTAAGGGTCAAATTGGCTATTCAAAGCTTTTGGCGCTACTCCATATCATCGAGGACATGACCTTAGATAAAAAGGAGTGAAGTCGCGGATTAGGGTAGAAGGCTAGTAGAGATAGAATTGTATGTTGTTATGTGTCGGTTTAGAGTTAGTCGTAGGTCCAGGCATGTCATTATAATTGTGTTGTTATTGCCTTTAATTATCACATTACTTTGCTATCATTATTGTTCTTATATTGTAAAATTTGCATAGTTTTTTTTTGGTCATTATGCGATATATATTATTTTTCTCTGTTACTTGGGGCTGTGACTTTAAAGCTGAGGGTCTTTCGAAAACAGTATCTCTATCTCCATGAGATTGTGATAAGGTTTGTGTACATCCTACCCTCCCCAGACCCCACTTGTGGAATTTCACTGGATATGTTGTTGTTGTTAAGATTTTAAAGCTTGATATATATATATATATATATATATATATTACATGACTGATTAATAAATCCACTCAAAAAAAAATTAGCATATTTAGCATGTGATCTAACCCTAAAAAAAAAAGAAATTGTGATCGTCGCAAATAATAAGTATTTTTTGACGTGACTGATCAATAAATCCACTTGTGTCATATGTTTTGAAAATAGGTTAAGGCCAAGCTGAGGCTACGCACCAACTTGAGGCCAATTGATGTTAAGTTGACATGCCTAGTCTCATCAATATGTTTTCAGACCCTTACATGCCTAACATGTTTAATACATTATACTAAATAGATATCATATTTTAATAAAATGCAATTCACTTTTAAGATACATAAGACTCAAAATTTCATAAAAAGATCGTTGAGGTTTGAAAATGCTTGGAAAGATTCCAATTTAAAAGACAGTCTGAAATTTTAATTTCATGATGCTAAAGATCGTTGAGTTTTGAATCCTTATCAAAAATAAAATTAAAAATGCTTGGAAAGATTCCAACTTAAAAGACGAGTCTCGAAAAAAAATTCGTAAATGATCCAATTTACTGCATGCAGTCCATATACATGATCAAAAAAAAAGTTATATTAAAAAATTATCTGTAATTATTTCATAAATGACCTGATCGTGTAATATTTTTCGTGGGTGGGTGGGGTGGCTGCATAGGTGGAGTCTATGCTTTATTAGGTCAATATGTAACTACGTGATGATGATATAGTATTCTTAATCAAGATAATTAAAAGGTGAAAAACGGCTGTGCACTAATTCTTTTTTAATTAGTGTTAAAGGTTGGCTTTCTTTCTTAATAATAAAATATTATGAAAAGAAGAATAAGACAAATTAAGAGTGGATTAAGTGCTTTCTGATTAATTGGCCACTTTCTTAGCACTCAAATTCTGAACTCCCATGTTATTTTACTTCCTATTTTAAGCACTAAGGATGTAAAAATATATTTATATAATCACACTAGTTCTTAAATTACAAAATATTTTTTTGTTATTGTAAGTACAAATTGATAATTTTCTATTACATATTAAAATTCACTAATAATATATATTTTAAAAAAACTTTAGGCTGATAATATATACTCATTTTGTTTCAATCAATTTGTTTTACTTTCTGTTTTTATGCATTTCAAAAAGAATGTCTTTTTTATTTTTTAGTATTTTTTTAATTTTTAATTTTCCATACGACATATTTAAAATCATAAGATAAAAAGACATTTTGGTATATTTACTACAACAAAAATAATTTTTAACAGTAGTTAATTAACGGAAATAACTTAATTGCCGCTAAATATGTTTTTTAGAGGCAATTACTAGTGAAAAATACATTTTAACACTCTTTTTAAATGTCGCTAAAGCCTATAGCGATAATGGATCTCTATGACAATTAACTAGGTAAAGATTTAACACTCTTTGTTAATGTACATATTTATTACCGCTAAAAAATATTTTTATTATAGTGATTTGATATATCTTTAATTTATAACCACGAGATATGACAAATAAATTAAAACACATAAACTACAACTTAAATACTTTTTCCTAAACAATTTTTTTCTTTGTTAAAGGCTAGGACAAATAAATTGAAACACATGAAATACAACTTAAATACTTTTTCCTAAACAATTTTTTTCTTTCTTGGAGGCTCATTATGTTCCACATTTTTCTTTGGAGTTTATCCTAATTTGGTGTCTTTCTCTCCATCCCTTTTTCCACCAACTCATATTCATGGAAAAGTATATTTTATACCTTTAACAAATATAGGTATATATAGCCTATACAACTGGTAAATAGGTGAATTGAGTTGAATTTAATTAAAATAAAGATCAAATTAATCCTGTTCAAAGTTTATGAGAAGTGCATGAATATTTTATTTTTTTACATCATCATTTAATCGTGTGTACACGTTAAGTATAAACGTTACTCATATATATGTCACTTTAGACATTTTGTCTAACATTTGATTTTAGAGCCTGTTTGGATTGGCTTTAAGTTGGTTTTGACCAACTTAAAGCCTCTTTTCAGTTTTTGGACGTGTTTGCCTAATGCTAACTTTAAGTCAGAAAGTTCTTAAAGTCAGTCAAAAATGAAAAGTTAGGATTCCTAACTTTTTTTTTTCTAAGTGCTTAAAGTTATTTTCTTTGACCATGGAAATTACTTTTATATCCCTTATATTTTAACTAAATTCTCAAACTACCCTTTTTATTCTTTTAACCCTAAAATTCACATATTTCTTCTCATTTAAGCACTTTTATCCAAACACTCAACTGCTTATTTATAAAAATAACTTTCAGCACTTTAAAGTTCTAAAAGCACTTCATACATAAAAGTTATTTTTTTTAAGCTCATCCAAACGGGCTCTTAATTACTGATGTTTCGCTAAAAAATAAGATAACTAAAACCTTGTATTGTTGTATGACATGTATATACGTCAATGTATACAATTGGCATACATATAACATACAACAATATATATTGACATTTGACATACACAAATCATACAAGACACATACATGACATACACACAACATAAAAGTAATATACAAATTTACATATTGTATGTACTTGTATGTCAGTAAACATATGTATAGTGATACATAGGACATACATTATATATATACCTGATATACGTTAAATATATATTAAGTTTTGAGTGAGATACACTCAATATAAGTTTATTTTCACCTTCAAACCACACCACAATAATCATAACGACCATCTATCCCACTATAAATGCAAAACTTGTTTTTATACCAAGAAGAAGTTATAAGTATTTTTAATAAGGGTAACTTACACAAACTTTACTATGTAGGAGCTAATTACTTAAATACACGTTAATTTGTAACATTATGAATCTTACCAGATATCAATGCGCCCAGATACATGTATCTCGGGATAGATGGAAATTATGTGTAATTTGTTATAGATACAGTGTATTCTAGTGGATTTTTTGCATGTATCTGGGATACATAAACAAATCTCACTCGCCTCCCTCCCATCTCTCTTACCACTCTCCTATTTTGCTCGCGTATCTAGTATCCCAGATACATGTGAATCACTCCAGATACATGTATGTAGTGTGTATCTAGTGTGATTCGCATGTATCTGAAATACACAGGCAAATTTCGCTCGCCTCCCTCCTGTACTCACTCGCCACCCTCCTATTCTCGCTCGCCTCCCTCCTGTACTCACTCGCCACCCTCCTATTCTCGCTCGCCTCTCTCCCTATTTCATGGGTCAAGTTCATGCATAATGTATAATAGGTACATCCATATTCAAATTGTATTTAATTCTTAATTGTATAATATAGTTATACCTTCAATAAATACAAAGATAGTAGCTATAATTGGAGCTCTCTAAAACTAGTTCCATGATGAAGGCAATAGAAAGGACTAAGGAAGCCTAATATCCCTTGAATTTTGAGATGAGAAGAATTTTCAAATAAGACTTACAAATACTTTCTCCATTCCTTTTTAGTTGTTATGTTGCATTTTTCAAGAATCAATTTAACTAATTTACAAAGCTAAATTAGATTACATTAATTCAATATTTTAAAATAAAAATTTAGATATGCAAAAATTATACAAAAAGTATTATAAATTATAATTTTTTTCATATCAATATGACGAAAAACACATCCTAAAATGTTAGTCAAAATTCATATCATTTGACTCTCAAAAGGGAAACTATGAATATATGACAATTAAAAAGGAACGAAGAGAGTATTAATTTGTAATAAAAACTTTAGGAAGCACTCTCTCTTGCCCATTTATATAGTACTGTTTGAATTTTGAGAGCTAAATTTTTTAATTTTAACTGTGAATTTAGAGATTAATTTTTTTAAGAAATTAAAACATTTAATATATATGTTAAAAATATGTAAAAAAAAATATTAAGTCACAATTTTTGACCAAAAATATTGTGATAAAAATAATGTTTGACTCTGAAAATTTGAAAAATACCACCTAAGCTATCAAGTTTCCAAACGAATTGTCTTAATTAGGGGAAACTATCTTAACTTTCTTACTTTTATTATCTCATAAAAATATGATAGATGGACTCAAAACATGTTAGAATCAAGATTATTTTTGTCATAATTATTTTTCTATAACCAAAAAAACCATTTTATAGAAAGAAAAAAAAACTTATATATATATATATATATATATATATATATAGTTCAAACAATAATCTGCTCGATCAAGAATTAGAGTTGGCCTAATCAACGTAAAGATACTCTTAACGTTGATATTATTTGTTTTAATTTTAGTTCGTATGGTTTTTTTATAAAAGGGCTCACACCTTTAAAAGTGTTTCTACGTTGTTTTACATATAGCTCCAAAATCTTTTCAATTATCAATGTGGATTTAGTTTGTCCACCTAACAATTTCTCCCTCAAATTAATTAAGTTTCACATGACTCATAACATCTAAAATCTTTTCAATTATCAATGTGGATTTAGTTTGTCCACCTAACAATTTCTCCCTCAAATTAATTAAGTTTCACATGACTCATAACAACGATTGCGAATCTTTTTCTTAAACTAAGTTTTATGTGGCCCATCATCACAATCTATTAATTAATTCGAGATTTACTATGTGTCGCTCACATAACCAAGTATTTATAGCCACTAAAGTCCTGAATCCTTATCTAGATTATTAAGTGTTGTGTATCTCCTAGCTATTTTTGACATATTAAAGGTAATAAATCGAGTCTTATGTCATCACTCTGTCATCTTTTTACTCAGTATCGTAAAGTTATTGTCTTTGATATCAATTAATTATTAAGCTAAGTTAATCCAAAAATATTTTTAATATGGTAAGATAGTATTCCCTTTGGATCAATCCCACATTTTTTCCCCAAAAAGTCTCATACGATTAAGAATATTCTACAAGTAATATGTAACTTCTTGATATCTTTTCAATTACCTATATAAAACTTTGTTCACATGCCTAACAAATAAAAGTTTCAAAATCCCTCCCTAATATGAAAGTACAATATAGGAATATTCTTTTCATAAAATACACTTATAAATGATTTTAAAATATCATGCACAACAATGGAGTGTGTTAAATCAATGTTAAAGTGGAGAATTTAGAAATAATAATTTAGCATAAAATTTTATTAGGTGAAGTTGATGAGAATACAAGAATAAATAAAATCAATTCTTCTAAATCCTACTTATTCCATCTAAAAGTAAAAATCATATTTAACTTGGCACGAATAAATATGAAAATTGAAGATGTAGAATATTTATAAAAGTAAAATACATGTGCTTCATTATTATTTTTTTTTAAAATAAAATATAGTAGAGAAAAAGTTGATGCACAAAATGCTCAAGATTGGGATTAAAAAAAAAAGCTTCACATTGCTTTTAGAAATTATAAAATATATGTCAACGGTGTTCTATCTTTATTAAAGGAAAATACTTCAAATCTTAAGTGGTTATATTCTGTTGTTAGTTAGAAAAAAAAAATTAAGAAGAAAAGTTTTCAAAGGAAAATTAGACCCAACCCCACCCAAAAAAAAAATGTCCCAAATGCTTTTATTTAATTTTTCAAGTGGTGCTATTGCAAATAAAATGTGATTGCATTTTTTAAATGAGATAGACTACACATATGTTTATATGCACAATATGGTATTTTTTCCTTGATATTTATCTTGTTTTCTTTACAAGTAGTCGTAGGATTATTTTGTAGCTTTTTATTTTTATTTTTTCTATTATTTATTATTTTGTGTAGTTTGATTATAGTATTATTTTAGTATTGTTCTACTATTATCTATTATTTTTGTTATATTTATTGTTTCTTCTACTTATATTATGTTCTTTTTTAGATTGTTTCTATCTTGAGACGAGGATTTATTGAAAACAGTATCTCTAACTCACCTCTAAGCTAGAGGTAAGGTCTGTTTATACTCTACCCTCTTCAAATTCATTTTATGAAACTACACTAAATATGTTGTTATTGTCATCATCATCTTATTTCAAGAAATAACTTTTAAAGTTTTAAAACACTAATGATAATTGGACAAAATCATAAAGCTTTTCAAGTTGGACAAAAGTATTTTCTTGTTCTTAGAATGGGATTCTAAAATATATATAAATAAACTAAGTATGTAGGAGTAACAACATCTAGAAAGTTCCTTTCCCTTTCTAACAATGACAAGATAATAAATAAAAAAAATACTATATATTCTGGTATATTATATAAAATGTTCATGGGTTCTTGATGCTTTTTGAAAGAGAAAAAATATTTAAAATGTAATTTATTTAGTTATTTATTTTGATTATTTTATAAGAGCTTCAAATGGCATACAGCTGGTTTTGTCCCCTTTTAAGAAAGAAAAAAAATATAAGCTCCACCAATATATGTCTAGGACTAGATTTTAGGGATGGTTTGATTTGGATATAAATTATAATGACATTAATTATATTGAATAAGTTATGTTGGGATAAGTTATGTTGGGATTAGTCATATTGAGAGTATTTTTTGTTGCTTTTTGATTTGTCATATTTAAAATTATATTCATTGCATAATTTCTAAGAATAAGTTGTTTGTTTACAACAATACCCTCCACCTTATTTAGTTTATTTTTCTTATATTTTTTTTGCAAGTTTTAATTATTCATTCTTTAAAATTAAATTTTCATCATATTTAACTTAAATATTTTTGTGTATGTATTTTCATGATTGTACCGTGTGTTTTTTAAAATTAAACTTTCATCTTATTTAACTTAAAAATAAAACTTCTATCTTATTTAGTTTTAAATAAAATTTCCATCTTATTTAACTTAAAATAAAACTTTCATCATATTTAGCTTAAAAAAGAAACTTCCATCTTATTTAGCTTTAAAATAAAACTTAAATTTTAAGCTTATTAAAGTAAAATAAATTTTATTATTAAAATTATCTATATTTAAAAGTTATCTACATTTTAATTGATATATAAAATATAATTTTTAAGTGAGTAATAAACTATTTAATTTAAAATGTGTAATTTAGTAATGAAGTGAACATTTTAAGAAAGATCAAAATATAAATAAACATAAGAATTAGACAAATAAATTCAACTTATAATATATTAATAAATAGAAATTGTATTTATAAAATGTAATTTTTAATAGAAAAATATATTATCATAAAAATAACGATTAATTAAGGTTGTGAATGTTTTTATAAATGTTGTTAAAAATTGTGTTAATATACATGAATATAAAAAGTGATATATAAAAGAGAGTTTAGGGGGGTATTTTTATTATTTTACCTACTTTATCCCAAGATAAATTATCCTAGGATAACTAATCCACCCTCCCTGAGGGATAACTATTCCAGTATTAATTGTTAATTTTGAGATAAGTTATCCCATCCATTGCAATCAAACAAGAGATTTAAGGACACTTAAAAATTATCCCGAGATTAAACCCTCTTATCCATCACACCAAACGACTTAAAGTTTGTTGTTTCCTTAGTCACCCGATTTTAAGCTAACATTGTCCAAAAATCTGAACGAACAATAATTTCTTACTTTTTTAATGTACATCCAATTGTATGTCCACATTTCATCATTTAATAAAGGGAAAAGGATCAAAAATGTCCTTAAATTATTTGAAATGAACAAAAATGCTCTCTATTTATGATTTGGTTCAAAAATATTGTTACCGTCAATACTTTGGTCTAGAAATGCCCCTATTGTTACAAAATGGGTCAAAAATTTCCTTTTCCGAATAAATATATTTTTTTAAAGAAAAACAAATCTTGTTCCTTATAAAAATATTACTTTTAAGCAACTCTATTCTTGTTTTCTTTCCTTTTAAATCACTCTAAGTAATAAAAATGTAGCAAATTATTTTATTCTTCGTAATCTCATTTTATCAATTAAAATAGAATAATCTCATGTACTCTAAGTTTTAACGGATAATATATGTCATATATATAAGATCATAATAAATCTATCATTAATTTTTCAAACAACGATAGAAAATAATTATAATAAAATAAAAAATATTTTTAATTTTTTAATTTTTTTCTAATTGAAGTAGAATAAACATTTGCTAATAAATAAAATATTATTAGGAAAAAAATGTGTTCAAAAAGAAAATAAATAATATATTTATTTGAAATAGGGCATTACCAAGCTTGTCCTTTCATGATTCAAAACCTAGTCTTTCCTGCTGATTTGATTGAAATGCCTTTCCACGATTTTGATATTATTATCGGTATGGATTGGCTTTATAAATATCATGCAGTAGTGAATTGTAGGTCCAAGCATGTGACTTTTAAGGACCCTGCATTTTCACACATTATTGTACAAGGTGAAAGATCATTGTCATCTAGTATTATTTCTGCGGCCTTAGCAAGAAAGATGATTCATCAAGGTTGCAGTGCATATCTTGCTCACATAATTGATACACGTGTGGAGAGTCCTAGTCTTAAAGATATACCTACTGTGTGTGACTTTCCGGAAGTGTTTCCAGAAAATCTTCCTAGGTTACCACCAGAAAGAGAAGTTGAATTTCCGATCGAGCTCATTCCTGGATCTACTCCTATTTCTATCACTCCTTATAGAATGGCACCAGCAGAATTAAGGGAATTGAAAACTCAATTGCAAGAACTTCTTGAGAAAGGTTTTATTCGTCCAAGTGTTTCTCCTTGGGGAGCCCCTGTGCTATTTGTGAAGAAGAAAGATGGTACTCTTAGACTTTGCATTGACTATAGACAATTGAACAAAATAACAATCAAGAATAGATATCCACTACCAAGGATTGATGATTTGTTTGATCAGCTA
Source organism: Solanum dulcamara (assembly GCF_947179165.1). Lineage (NCBI taxonomy): Eukaryota > Viridiplantae > Streptophyta > Magnoliopsida > Solanales > Solanaceae > Solanum > Solanum dulcamara. Next base: position 5,045,836 of record NC_077241.1, on the reverse strand, counting down.
AAGGGTGCCAATTTATTCTCAAAGATTGATTTAAGGTCTGGATATCACCAACTGCGTGTTAGAAAGGAAGATGTTCCAAAAACTGCTTTTAGAACTCGATACGGTCATTATGAATTTTTAGTGATGCCATTTGGATTGACTAATGCTCCTGCAATATTCATGGATTTAATGAATCGAATATTTAGGTCTTACCTTGATCAATTTGTGGTAGTCTTTATAGATAATATTTTAATATATTCCAAGAGTAAAGAAGAGCATGATAAACATCTTCGGATTGTTTTGCAAGCTTTGAAGGAGAAGGAACTTTATGTTAAGCTTTCAAAGTGTGAATTTTGGCTTAATGAAGTGGCTTTTCTGGGACATGTTGTGTCAGCCAAAGGTGTGAAGGTGGATCCTAGTAAAATTGAAGCAGTTGTTGAATGGAAAACTCCTAAAAGTCCTACTGAGGTAAGAAGTTTCTTGGGTTTAGCAGGATACTATAGAAGGTTTGTGAAAGGCTTCTCCATTATAGCCTCTCCTTTGACTAGACTTTTGAAGAAGGAAGTGAAGTTTACTTGGGATGACAAGTGCCAAGAGAGCTTTGAAACACTCAAATCCTTGTTGATACAAGCGCCTATACTTACTCTACCAATGGAGGGGAAAGAGTACGTGATATATAGTGACGCTTCTCATCGTAGTTTGGGATGTGTGTTGATGCAAGAAAGGAAAGTTATTTCTTATGCCTCTTGGAAATTAAAACCACATGAATTGAATTATCCTACTCATGATATAGAACTTGATGCTATAGTGTTCGCCTTAAATATATGGCGGCATTATTTGTATGGAGAAAAGTGTCATATATTCACTGATCACAAGAGCTTAAAATACTTGGGTACGCAGAATGAGCTGAACTTCAGACAATGCAGATGGCTTGAACTCATCAAAGATTATGACTGCACGATTGACTATCACCCAGGTAAAGCTAATGTGGTTGCAGACGCCTTAAGTCGCAAATCCTTTGCAAGCTTGCATCTGAAACCTTTGCCTTTGCTTCTGGAGTTAAGAGCCATGAATGTCTATTTTACACTTGATTCGTATGGTTCAGTGGTTGCTAATTTGCGAGTCAAGCCAATATTGCGTGAACAGGTGAAAGAAGGGCAAAAGTTAGATGAGAAACTCATAAAATTGACCAAAGAAGTTCAAAAGGGGGAAAAGAAAGATTTTACATTAAAGGAGGATGGTGTCTTGTTATACCAAAATAGGTTATGCATTCCTAATGATGACAAATTGAGGAGAGAAATCTTGAATGAAGCATATACTTCACCATATGCAATGCATCCTGGAGGTACCAAAATGGATCAAACCATCAAAGAACATTACTGGTGGAATGGTATGAAGAAGGACATTGCAGAATATATTTCTAAATGCTTAGCTTGTCAACAGATAAAGGCCGAGCATCAAGTCCCAACAGGGTTACTACAACCCTTATCAATACCTGAGTGGAAATGGGAAAGAATAACCATGGACTTTGTTTCTGGGCTTCCACGCACTCAAAGAAATCATGATGCAATTTGGGTTATAGTGGATAGTCTAACCAAAAGTACTCATTTCTTGGCCATCAAAATGGACTACTCACTTGAACATTTAGCAGAATTGTATGTTAATGAGATTGTAAGGCTACATGGAGTTCTTGTTTCTATTGTATCTGACCGAGACCCAAGGTTTACATCTAGATTCTGGACTAGCTTGCAAGAAGCTTTGGGCACTAGGTTGAACTTTAGTACGTCTTTCCACCCTCAGACAGACGGCCAATCCGAAAGGGTGATTCAAATCTTGGAAGATATGCTTCGAGCTTGCATTATGGAATTTGAAGGTAGTTGGGACAGACACCTAGCCTTGGTAGAATTTGCTTATAATAATAGCTACCAATCAAGTATTGGCATGCCTCCCTACGAAGCCTTATATGGGAGAAAGTGTAGAACTCGTCTTTGCTGGAGTGAAGTTGGTGAACGAAAACTGATTGGTCCTGAGATTGTGCAACAAACTGAAGATAAGGTAAAGGTCATCAAGGACAGTCTAAAAATTGCTTCAGATAGACAAAAATCTTATGCTGATCTTAAGAGGCGTGAAATTGAGTACCAAGTGGGAGATAAGGTATTTTTAAAGGTTTCTCCATGGAAGAAGATTATGAGATTTAGCCAAAAAAGAAAGCTTAGTCCTCGATTTATTGGACCATATCTAAAAGTTTCATGAAGGGGATAAAGTCCAGTTTTTCTGTTTTGAGTTTCGAAATTTGGATTCAACCTGTGGTACTTGACTTTCCAAATTTACTGTTTTAGTAACATAATTCGGGTCGAAACATTCTAGGCTTATTTGCAATAATAAATCTTATTCTATGTCAATATTATGGATATTATGGAAAGTTAAATAAGTCATTTAATGATATTTTCAAGGTTGGTTATATCGTGTGCAAGTTGAGGAACTTGAGACATTTGATGGCCTATTGTTTGAACTTTTCAAGTCGTGTTGGATTGTTGTATGCTAAAAGGCTGAGATTTGTGTATAAACTCTTGTTACCTACTAATATATTAAAAGCCTATCTTGGTATGGTTGCTATTGTCTTGAAATCTGTCTTGTCATATTGGTATCTTGGGAAATTTGCAAGACACTTGCTTAACTCGCCCACTTGTACGGATTGCTCGATCACTTGACATTCTTGTGGACCTTGTCCTTCTTGTGGCTGTGACTTTGTCACTATTGGCATGCCTCTTGTTTCGGACCCTTTTCCATCTTGATTATGGATTTTTAGTTCGTTTTAAGTATGGAAGTTGTCCATTTTAAGTACGAATTAGGAAGCCATTTTTAATATGGTTCTTGGTTCTCTTGATTATTGGGTCTTTACCCTTCTTGATACAGGGCTTCAGTCCTTCTTGATACTTGAATCATGTTTGGTGTGACGGCATGACGTACATATTGGGCGAAACTTGATGTTAAATCTTGTAAATATGCTTCCATGAATTATTGACACTTACCCTTTTACGCATCAAACTTGATAGTTATGATATATTTGTTGTCTTGATTTATTTATGACGTGTACATTTGTGTTGCCTACGACTTGAGAAAATAAGTTGAAGAACCCAAAGGCTTCAAACTTGTAGTTTTACACCACTAAGCTTTATGCTTAGCGATAGTTATTTCTATCGTAGGAAATGTCCGAGAAGGGGCTTGAGGTTGGCCATTGGAGATAAAGTTTTGGGAGCTTAAATGAAGATCACATTTGCATATAGCCATCTATATTTTGCAGTATTTTGGGACGTGTATATGATTTATGGGTTGCTTGTATATTTGTATTTATGTACGTATTTCTGAGGGTTGTAACTTAAGGATGGTTGCTTGTTTTGTAAATTTTGGGGTATGTACATTTCTAAGTTTTATGAAGCACTAAAGTTCCCCTTTGGAGTTGGAATATTTGAATGAAGCATAAATTATCGTAATATATGAAATGTCTCGGAAGCTATTTTTTTGTAAAAAAAACTATTTTGAGAAGTCGCCTATCCTAAATTGGAATTTTTATTCGATTTAATTGAGATGAAAAAAAAAATTAGTTGGCTAACAACTTACACCTTTCACTATTTTTTTAGATTATATAAATGGGTCTTACGGAAAGTTATTTGTTTTTGTGTCACGAATTTAATATACGTTTTTTTAAAGTAGTAGCATCCTCCCTGGAGGGTCGCTACAGTGCAAGTGGGTGTGTATGGCCATGTGGGGTGATGGTTGGGAGAAGAGGAATTGAACTTTATTTAGCTTGTTAGTGGTGTCGTTATGGCGGTTATGGTGTAATTAATAGTTTCATGATTCGAGACAACCTCAAAATTGGTTATAAGTTGTTATAGGGAATTATGTGATTTTAGTATAGTTTATATGTAATTATGGAAGTAGAACTCTATTGTGGAAATTATTGTCGTCCTTAGCGAATTTGGAAGAAGGTAATGCGATTTGGTAGTTTCCTTGTGTTCGTAGAAGTTTTGGATGGATTATGATTTTGGTGGAATTTTTGGTATATTGTATGGAATAATGTTAATTTCTTTTGAGTTACGTCTAAATGGCTTCAAATTAGTTAGTGAGTGAATATGAAATGTTGATATTAGTGGCAAGGTGTGAAGTTGGAGTAGAAATTATTGCTTTATGTAACAAAAAGAAAGAAGAGAAAGAAGAAAGAAGAAGAAGAAGAAGAAAGACTATTAATGTTACAATGTATTTTGTAGTGATTGTTGATGTTGTCGGTATTGTTGTGGTTGTTGTTGTTGATATTTTGGTCGAGTTAGATTCTCGGGGATGTTGAATTTATAGAGGAGGTGCTACCCAAATTTTTGTAGACTAGTAAGGACTAGAAATTGATCTCTTAAACGCTTATAACTTACAATTGGCAATTGTGATCATTTGTAGAGTTTGGAGAAAACGGGAGTTAAATTTGAGTGAGCGTAAGAAGCGGATAAGGTATGTAAAGCTCTTCCTTTTCTTCTTTTGGCATGCCTTAGGTGTAATAAGTCTTAATTTGAGCCTCGAGGGAAATCCTGTCCATGGAAATCCAAGTTTAAATTTCCTACAAATCCTTTCAGTGAAATTGAACTTAAACCTATGTATATTGAAAAGAAATGTGCAAACATCTGTAACTTTTACTTGTGAGATCGGATCATCCTACAACCTTTATAGATGATTCCGTAGAGCCAAATGTTTGAAATTCATGTACGCCACCTCGGCTTGGTCGGAGGTGGGCCCACTAACTCTGAAACTCACCTAAGTTGTTCTACTTAGTTATTATTGTACAACATAGAGGGAAAACTTTTGCCAATGATTTTTTCTATTAAAAAAATAATGTCTTAACCGTCCCCTTATGTTCTACTACCCATTTTGGAATTGTAAATATAATTTCGAAAATGCTTGATATATGTATATGGCTGCACTAGTTTCTCACTAATCCGTTCGTGCATACTACTGTGACATCATTCGTCGGAACCCGGGCCGACTTTGTAATCGTGTGCCCTATAATGTATTCGACAGTATGATGTGTTATGGATCCCGAGACCCCGCCATGAGGCCGGGTACCATTTATGGCGTTATGATGTGATATTGCATATGATATGTTCTGATGATACGACGTGTTGTGAAGATATGATATGTTCGGGGTTTGTACGGAGATTTAAAACCTTCCGGAGTATGATGTGTTGTGGTACCAGCGTCGGGGTGGTGACCACGTTCCTGAGCCGTAGGAATGATTTTTATTTGCATTATGTACATATGTTTCCGTATATATTTTGATGCCCTGGTTTGTATTTGCTCCTTGTACCTTTCCTTTCGGTTATGGTTGAGATTCTCTGTATTTCATACTTTACATATTCAGTACATATTTCGTACTGACCCCCTTTTCTCCGAGGGGGCTGCGTTTCATGCCCGCAGGTACCGACGTTTGTGATCCGTCCGTGTAGGTTACACACCTTCTGCTATTACAGAGTGCCCCTTGACTCGGAGCCCGCATTTTGGTATATGGCTTTCCTATGTATATGCATCTATATATATTTGACCATTCGGGTATGACGGGGCCCTATCCCGTCATATGTTTCTGTTATGCTCTATAAAGACCTGTAGACATACGTATGGGTCATGGATCGTGTGTGTTCGTCTGTTTATGACTGGTGTCTTAATGCGGTCCCTTACGTTATAATGGCCAAATCGGCCCACATGCTTGTATGTATATATGCACCTATTCGGCGATGCGCGTTCCGTCGCCCTTTTGTTGGATATGATATTTTTTGCACGCGCGACCGCTTAAGATTAAATAAAGAAGACTCAATCGAAATTCTTCTATAATATGACGAATCAGTATGTAAGTTCGTCTGGGTGTTCAGATAGGACGCCAGTCGCGGCCTACGAGGCTGGGTCATGACAGGGTAAATACGAATTCACAAATATCAAAAATGTGTTATGCAATGCAATGAAATGATGCATGTCTGTCCATGTAACCTGCCACGGAGCATGTGGCCTGTCCCCTCAATATACATATTCTGCCACGAAGCGTGTGGTCCGACCCCTTTGTTTTATAATACCTGCCACGGAGCATGTGGCCCGACCCCTTGGTTTCATATCATTTTCAGTCTCAACACAGTATATCAGAACTAATGCAATCAATTCATGTTTATATAATTCACGATAATAGCATGATATCAACAATAATTTTCACCTCTCATATCAATATAGTCATTTCACATGTCCAAGATAAGTCAATAACCTCACCACATCGATCACATCAATACACGTCATTAGATTGTCATTTTATACCCCTCATCTCCATTTTTAAGGTTAATCATACAGTCAATAACCTAGTCCAATTCTCATTACTCCCCAACGCACATAACAAGGAAATACTAGCACATATAAGCTTAAACTGAGGTTTAGAAGTTCACTTGCCTCAAAAAAAATTCAAGCAATCACTCTGGCACTTGAGCCTTCCTCTTTCATTGGACTTTCAAATCAATGTAATCTAAGCAAATAAATAATCACAATAATATTTCGAGACTAACAACACTCATATTACTATATATCTAGCCTAGATCCAAAAACTCGTCCAAGTTTATAACCAAGTTACTAATCTTGATGTCGATTAATATGTCCACCTCATATTTTCTATATTTCAATCCTAGGGTTAAGTTTCAACACCTCCAGGTATTATAAATTTAATGATGTTCATATACCGCAATACATCTATTATTTAATACATATACTAATATATCAAAACTTGAATCATAAATATAATAATTATACTGAAAATCTACAAAAATTATCAAAGATCACGAGAACACAGTATGCAACACTTAGTCTAATCTATCCTCCTCCAAATCATTACCTCATCATTACTAATTACTAACCATCAAAATGTATATGGCACCACTGTTCCGTATTCCCAATTTACTAAAATAATAAAGGTTACCATTCATTCTGTGTCCCACCCTATTACATACATATACATATTTAATTAAAAGAATGGCAAAATATATTGGAAGACGTGATGATATAATTGAGGAAGGATAAATTGTTTGATTAAAAATTCAACCTTCCTTACTAATTATGTATTAAAAATGACAAATTCTATTATTTTAATAAATAAAATGATCTAGAATATTAAATAAATTAACACTTTATCCCCCAATTAAATTATTTATTTAAAATCATTCATCAATTAATTAACCGAAGTTACCAAATAGTTCAAAATTCTCAATTTAAATTTACGAAAAAAATCTTTTATGAAAGGAAAGAATAATAGTTCTCAAAATGACCTAACAGGTCATTACATCAACATTATTAAGAAAAAAAACTTTGCATTTACACTCCATAGATCTTCAAATTCATAGATCAACAGTATATCTGACTAGATTTTCACTGTTCATACATATAAAGTGTAGATATGTAGATCTGGAGAACCATTTCATAGTTATTTGCTTTTTGGAGATTTCAAGATTGTGCTTTCAGGAAGATCAACAGTTGAACTAAAAGGAAGTTCCATTACTATTATCATCCCGCATTAACTACTCTCTACCGGTAAGTGGTTGGCAATGACCATAGCAATAGTCCAAAGAATTCACCACGATCAACAAGTCGAACAATGAGATTACACGTACTGCCTTAGCATGCTTCAAAAGTACGTCAGCCAGCAAGTGGATTAGCATGTATGGTCACCCGGTTGAGCCTGATCTCGGCAAGGGGCTTATCACCTGGTCCTATTGGAGTCTGCAAAATTTAGAAAAGAAGTAACTTAGGTTGATAGCGAACCAAATGCCACTTCCTCAAAGGGTCCTATAGAGCAACATATATACTGAAAACAGAAAGTTAAGCTATAAAGTCAAAATCTGTGTCTGTTTTATAAGTAATTCTGAATAAGATCCAAGAATCACCAATGCACATAGCTGCTAGAAAATGGTAGATTACTCTGCATTCCAAAATGACATAATGGAGAGCATCAGTCTGGGCATACCTTTTCCATGAGATCAAGAACCTCAAATCCATGTATTACTTTCCCGAAGATGGTGTACAAGCCATTGAGATGTGGTTGCTTGGCATACGTAATGAAAAACTGGCTCCCATTGGTATTAGGGCCACTGTTGGCCATTGCCAACATCCCTCTTGCATTGTGCTGGATGGAATGCAAGGCACACAAGATTCAGATAATTAAATAAAGGCAGTCACTGACAGTAAGAGTGAAAGACGACAAATTGAACATGCTAGACATAGTGCATCATCGACATAGTGTAGTGCAAGTATAATCAGATCCATATTGACTAGTTTGGCATCAGTTCCCAACCCTGACCCAATGATATTAGCTCCAATTTCAAGGAGCTAACAAAATCCAAAAGAAGCTCAGTGAATTTACAAGGAAAGGGTTGCACCAACAATAGAGAAGAAAAGACATCTAGCCTAAGCCCTTGAGTGCACGATTTGTGAAACTACAGAGTACCATTAAACAAACACCAAAGTTATTATTTAGTTTATTACCAACAGAGTATCATCATTAAATTGCCATGAAACAAGCACACTTTGCACTTGCAACGCTAGACAAACTTTTGTTAAAGGTGTAATAGAGACTACAGACCATATTACAGAATCTCCTACGTCTATGGGATCACCAATAACAATGTTCTATATCAAGTACAGGTCAAACATGATACTGTAAAAGGATGAATTAGGAAGTTGCTGAATATATTAGACAAATATGAATACGAACAAATGTTGCAAACAAGTACCTTGAGAGACTCCCTGATCTCGTCATTGAACTTTTTTCCCCAAATACTTGTCCCACTTTTTCCTGTACCTGTTGGGTCACCACCTTGGATCATGAAACCCTTTATGTTTCTATGAAATATGGTCCCATCATAATAATCACTTGAGCATAACGCCAAGAAATTCTGCAACCAAAGGGCACTTAATATTACTATCCATGATATCTCAATCTTCCAATTAACACAAGCACCAAATAATAAATAGTTTCAACACAACCTAATAAAAAAATTGACTGCTTCCAGATAAAAATAGAACTCAGTATAAACAAAAGAAGATTGATAATTCTGGAAGCAATCATGCCTTTAAAGGAGTAAGCAAAATATCATGAAAGAGGACTTTCAAGTTTCAAGGAGATTAATTAGTCTACTTATACCATGAAGCTTTTGCTCTTTCCGGTTATGAAATAATGTTTACCGCTTCATAAGTCCCTCTATGTACTTAAGCATATGGATTAGGAATTGGACATGCTACATCATACACTTCGTCGCATGGGATTGAACATAGGTATTATACAAGGGTATACATCATACGTGAGACATTTGAATTACAAGTTTTTATGTACCCGAATGTAGCATAGGCATATGGATAAGGAAATAGAGATACTGTATCAGACAATAGGTAGTATGTAACTCAATATAAATGTTGTTCAACAGTATATATATTAGAAATGAGCAACTCAAAGTTTTATATGTTTTTGATGTAGTTCAATAGATCTCAACAAAATCATACTGATATCGTAGTTGTTGAGACAGGAACCTTAATGTGAGAAAACCCGGTAATAGATTGATTATAGAAATATCCTTCTCAAAAAATGATTTATTATAGAAATATATAATTTTTGTAACTTTTTGCTACAATAGTGGCATTAAAAAAAGAACTGAAGAGTCAATCATGCTAGATAGATCCATATGAAGAATATACAGCATCCAATAAGAGCAAACAAATTTCTCTGTGCCTGCGTGAGTGTGTGTGTGTTTATCACAAAATATATCAATCAAGTAAGCATATGCTGCGGGTTATCTCATTCTAAAAGGAGGCATCTTATCTAGGCCTGATCAAGAAGTAATCATCATTAGTTGCCTTTGTTCCATCATTAATTGTTTCAATTAAGTACTACAAAAGATGTTGTTTCAATTAATCGAGGTAAGCGAGTTCAGAAACGTAGCTATGATATTTGGTATTTAATGCTTATGGCATTTTCTCAATTGTAATGCGACGGCTCGCTTCTCTCTCTCTCTAAGGAAGAAGCTCTCAAGAAGGGCACTTTAGTCATAATTTCGGATATGGGGTGGGACCCACCTTCGGACATCGAAAAATTTCGTTCGAAAGATAGAATCAAAGATTTCATCGATACGAACGCAACGCAAATTGTATCATCTCCAAACTCCAACTATAGCTCCTCCAATCATCAAAAATCAGAAGCGAGAACTGTTCATATATCTGTCATATATCTGAGGAGGAGCTGATGAATGTTCAACGAATTATTCATTTGCAGAAGAATGGGTGCTGCGAGTTAAACTAAATACAGGAATTGTATCTACATCCTATGAACTACATTCAGGCCAAAAATCACAAATATTCACCGGCCAAATTGAACACACTGTTCAGGCGATTTCTGCGCACAAAGCCACAGTGCCGCCGGAATCGCGATCTCAAAATCGAAGGGGCTCAGGTGTTATTCGAGCCAATATACACACTGGGTTTTATCCCCCAGGTCATGGCGCCACTGATGGTATAGTTTTCACCGGAGGAACAAACTCCGACGAAGAAAATGGTGGCGGCGCCGGAGGTCCGGCGAGGATAATGGATCAAAATCAATGCCAAATTATTCCTCATGATATGGAGCAGCTTCAGAACACCAAGCGCGACCTCGAATCCTCACCAAAACACTTGAATGTCGCCTGCAACACTGTCAACAGTGGTGGCGCCGGAGCTCCGGCCAACTATGGGGTGCGAGACCAATGTCAAAAGGACCACAATGGTGGTGCGCACCTTCCCAGCCACCTAAGGTACTTCGAATCTTCACAAATAAGCTCAAATTCAAAAAGTCGTCAAGAGGACTGTGGTGGTGCCGGAGCTTCGGCGAACAAATTAACGCGAGACCAATGCCAAATGGTTCCTACAAGTGTTATACAGCTTCCAAACTATAGGGGTGCTTCGAATCATATCCAATAAGCTCAAATTCAAAAAGTCGTCAAGGCACTTCTCAAGAAGAAGAACACTGTGACAGGGGTGTTCAAGCTGAAGCTGTGCTTGGTGTACTGATTAATGATCAATATCATCAGCAAAGAAATAGAATGCATATAGTGGAGTGTATTGAGGATTATGATCATGCCCAAAAAGAAAATTCGACTGATCATCAATGGAACAGTAATCCTACTGAGGCTCGACCAGTGCAACAAGGTAACATTCAAGCTGCTGAAGACACTCAAGGTAATGTTGACCCATATACCTTCCTGAATCCTGCTATCAATATGTTGAAATCCAGTGAAGGCCCTTTGCAACTTCTTGCAAATGAGCTTCCTGGTACTGCTATTAGTAAATCCCTACAGGGCTTTGTTCATGATCCTCTTAATGATAATAATATGGATCACAATGTGAAGAAACAAAATCATCACATAAGTGGTGCACATGCAACTGCAGGTATTTCTACTCCCTCTAATTTGATTACTGATGATGATAATATGTTGAAATCCAGTGGTGATCATGCAAATAAATACCCTGGTACTGTTGGTAATACTTATATGCAAAATGATGTTGTCCCTTCCACAAGTAGTATGCTGAAATCCATTGGAACTCAATTGCAATCTAATGCAAATGAGAACCATGGTGCTGTGATAGATTGTTCAATACAGGGGAAGGAAGGTTATATTCAAAATGATGCTAGCAATATGTTTAAGTACAGTAATGATGTACCTACTGCTACTCAGGGGAGGGAAGGTTATATTCAAAATGATGCCGGCAATGAGTTTAAGTCCAGTAATGTTGTACCTACTGTTATTCAGAACCAAGGCACTGACACTCCCAACCTTATAGCAGCTCATAAGAAGAACACTCCAAACCAGCACAATTTCCCTAAAATCTCTAGTAACTTTGATAAGCCAAATCAAAACCACCAAGCAACTAAGTTAGTGCCTAATCAATCCCAACCAAATGAACACAACTTAGTTACCAACTCTGCCCCATTGAGAGTTTCTAACAACTTTGAGGTTTTCAATCCTAACAATCATAAAAGAGATCAAAACAGCCATCCACCAAGTAGGAACAATCCTGTCCCCAAAAATAATAACCAAATCAGAGCTCCTAATTGATTGCATCTTCATTTGATGAAATTCTTTCTCTCTCTAACATCTCACTAAAGAAAAGCTCTCTACTAGGGGCAAAATTGTCATAAAAATGGATATGGGGTGGGACCCACCTCCGGACGTCAAAATTTCGTTCGAAAGATAGGAACGAAGATATCGGTGAGACAAACGCAGCGCAAGTTGTCCCATCGGAAAATTCCACCCACAGCTCCTCCAATGTGCAAAATCAGCCTGCAATCACTGTTGCACTATCGGAGGAGCAGCTTGCATGGGTTCATCAAATAATAGACTTGGAGAAATCTGGGTTGATTCGAGCTCAACCTAAAATTGGAGATAATACTACAATGAATGAACTACATCATAGCCAAAAATCAGCTCATTTGAATCATCCCATTGAGAGAAATCGAAGGGCGGCTGCTGGAAGAAATGCGACTGTGTCGCCTGAAAATCGATCGCCGGTTCGAGCTACTTCCGGCGACATTCGAGTGGCGCTCACCACTGGGTTTCTTCCCCACACCATAGCGCCCCTCCTCATGAAATTTCAGACCAAATGGTCGAAGGCATAGTTGGGGAGCAAGTTGCCGGTGAAGTCGCCGGAGCTTCGGTGACTTTTTCAGGCGAACACCAATGCCAAACTGGGCGCCTTAATGATACAAACGACTTCCACCAGGTGAGAGCTCTCGAATATTCACCCAACAATTCGAATTTGAAAAAAATAGCTATTGGTTCGAAAACTGGAGATAAGTTGAAAGAACAAATTCAAGCTTCGAATTTTGATAATTCAATAAGTTTTGGATTAATGCATATGGAAAATATGATTCCTCATCTCCCAATCATCAGAGAAACATTCAATCTTCTCCAATTCGCACAAACATACCAATTATACAGAGTCACTGTTCCGATGGTCGAGCCGGAGCTCCGGCAACCCAATCACTGCAACACCAATGCCAAAACATTCCTACGAGTGTTACGGAGCTCCTCAGCCAAGGTAGGAGCCTCGAATCAATGCCAATAAGTTCAAATTCAAAAAGTCGTCAAGACACTCGCAATGGTGATATGAACATTTCCACTGAGTTTCAAGCCGGGGAGCATCCTTTGGTTCATCATAAAGACCAGGAACAAGATCAATGTATTTATTAATAAATGATGATATGCACACAATTGATAAGGCAAAGTTGTTGCATCATAGTTCCAAGAATGATACTAACACTGTAGGAGTTGCGCAGCAAGGCAGCAGTGATGTTCCTGCAGACCTCCAAGGTAAGTTTTCTGAACCTCTTAACCAATATTCATTACCTCATATTAACTATGTTACTAATAAGGATCAAATAGTTGCTAAGCCTACTGAACCTTATTTACAAAATAACAATGTTCCTGCCACAATGCTGAAATCCATTGGAACTCCTTTGTCACCTAATGCAAAAGAGAACCATGGTGCTGTGATAGAATCTTCTATGCAGGGGAGGGAAGGTTATATTGAAAATGGCGTTGGCAACAAGGTTAAGTCTAGTGGAAATGTTCCTCAACTCAATGCAACTGAGTAACATGAGCAGCAGCAGTTTCTTGGTGCTCAGTTGCATTGAGTTGAGGAACATTTCCACTAGACTTAACCTTGTTGCCAACGCCATTTTCAATATAACCTTCCCTCCCCTGCATAGAAGATTCTATCACAGCACCATGGTTCTCTTTTGCATTAGGTGACAAAGGAGTTCCAATGGATTTCAGCATTGTGGCAGGAACATTGTTATTTTGTAAATAAGGTTCAGTAGGCTTAGCAACTATTTGATCCTTATTAGTAACATAGTTAATATGAGGTAATGAATATTGGTTAAGAGGTTCAGAAAACTTACCTTGGAGGTCTGCAGGAACATCACTGCTGCCTTGCTGCGCAACTCCTACAGTGTTAGTATCATTCTTGGAACTATGATGCAACAACTTTGCCTTATCAATTGTGTGCATATCATCATTTATTAATAAATACATTGATCTTGTTCCTGGTCTTTATGATGAACCAAAGGATGCTCCCCGGCTTGAAACTCAGTGGAAATGTTCATATCACCATTGCGAGTGTCTTGACGACTTTTTGAATTTGAACTTATTGGCATTGATTCGAGGCTCCTACCTTGGCTGAGGAGCTCCGTAACACTCGTAGGAATGTTTTGGCATTGGTGTTGCAGTGATTGGGTTGCCGGAGCTCCGGCTCGACCATCGGAACAGTGACTCTGTATAATTGGTATGTTTGTGCGAATTGGAGAAGATTGAATGTTTCTCTGATGATTGGGAGGTGAGGAATCATATTTTCCATATGCATTAATCCAAAACTTATTGAATTATCAAAATTCGAAGCTTGAATTTGTTCTTTCAACTTATCTCCAGTTTTCGAACCAATAGCTATTTTTTTCAAATTCGAATTGTTGGGTGAATATTCGAGAGCTCTCACCTGGTGGAAGTCGTTTGTATCATTAAGGCGCCCAGTTTGGCATTGGTGTTCGCCTGAAAAAGTCACCGAAGCTCCGGCGACTTCACCGGCAACTTGCTCCCCAACTATGCCTTCGACCATTTGGTCTGAAATTTCATGAGGAGGGGCGCTATGGTGTGGGGAAGAAACCCAGTGGTGAGCGCCACTCGAATGTCGCCGGAAGTAGCTCGAACCGGCGATCGATTTTCAGGCGACACAGTCGCATTTCTTCCAGCAGCCGCCCTTCGATTTCTCTCAATGGGATGATTCAAATGAGCTGATTTTTGGCTATGATGTAGTTCATTCATTGTAGTATTATCTCCAATTTTAGGTTGAGCTCGAATCAACCCAGATTTCTCCAAGTCTATTATTTGATGAACCCATGCAAGCTGCTCCTCCGATAGTGCAACAGTGATTGCAGGCTGATTTTGCACATTGGAGGAGCTGTGGGTGGAATTTTCCGATGGGACAACTTGCGCTGCGTTTGTCTCACCGATATCTTCGTTCCTATCTTTCGAACGAAATTTTGACGTCCGGAGGTGGGTCCCACCCCATATCCATTTTTATGACAATTTTGCCCCTAGTAGAGAGCTTTTCTTTAGTGAGATGTTAGAGAGAGAAAGAATTTCATCAAATGAAGATGCAATCAATTAGGAGCTCTGATTTGGTTATTATTTTTGGGGACAGGATTGTTCCTACTTGGTGGATGGCTGTTTTGATCTCTTTTATGATTGTTAGGATTGAAAACCTCAAAGTTGTTAGAAACTCTCAATGGGGCAGAGTTGGTAACTAAGTTGTGTTCATTTGGTTGGGATTGATTAGGCACTAACTTAGTTGCTTGGTGGTTTTGATTTGGCTTATCAAAGTTACTAGAGATTTTAGGGAAATTGTGCTGGTTTGGAGTGTTCTTCTTATGAGCTGCTATAAGGTTGGGAGTGTCAGTGCCTTGGTTCTGAATAACAGTAGGTACAACATTACTGGACTTAAACTCATTGCCGGCATCATTTTGAATATAACCTTCCCTCCCCTGAGTAGCAGTAGGTACATCATTACTGTACTTAAACATATTGCTAGCATCATTTTGAATATAACCTTCCTTCCCCTGTATTGAACAATCTATCACAGCACCATGGTTCTCATTTGCATTAGATTGCAATTGAGTTCCAATGGATTTCAGCATACTACTTGTGGAAGGGACAACATCATTTTGCATATAAGTATTACCAACAGTACCAGGGTATTTATTTGCATGATCACCACTGGATTTCAACATATTATCATCATCAGTAATCAAATTAGAGGGAGTAGAAATACCTGCAGTTGCATGTGCACCACTTATGTGATGATTTTGTTTCTTCACATTGTGATCCATATTATTATCATTAAGAGGATCATGAACAAAGCCCTGTAGGGATTTACTAATAGCAGTACCAGGAAGCTCATTTGCAAGAAGTTGCAAAGGGCCTTCACTGGATTTCAACATATTGATAGCAGGATTCAGGAAGGTATATGGGTCAACATTACCTTGAGTGTCTTCAGCAGCTTGAATGTTACCTTGTTGCACTGGTCGAGCCTCAGTAGGATTACTGTTCCATTGATGATCAGTCGAATTTTCTTTTTGGGCATGATCATAATCCTCAATACACTCCACTATATGCATTCTATTTCTTTGCTGATGATATTGATCATTAATCAGTACACCAAGCACAGCTTCAGCTTGAACACCCCTGTCACAGTGTTCTTCTTCTTGAGAAGTGCCTTGACGACTTTTTGAATTTGAGCTTATTGGATATGATTCGAAGCACCCCTATAGTTTGGAAGCTGTATAACACTTGTAGAAACCATTTGGCATTGGTCTCGCGTTAATTTGTTCGCCGAAGCTCCGGCACCACCACAGTCCTCTTGACGACTTTTTGAATTTGAGCTTATTTGTGAAGATTCGAAGTACCTTAGGTGGCTGGGAAGGTGCGCACCACCATTGTGGTCCTTTTGACATTGGTCTCGCACCCCATAGTTGGCCGGAGCTCCGGCGCCACCACTGTTGACAGTGTTGCAGGCGACATTCAAGTGTTTTGGTGAGGATTCGAGGTCGCGCTTGGTGTTCTGAAGCTGCTCCATATCATGAGGAATAATTTGGCATTGATTTTGATCCATTATCCTCGCCGGACCTCCGGCGCCGCCACCATTTTCTTCGTCGGAGTTTGTTCCTCCAGTGAAAACTATACCATCAGTGGCGCCATGACCTGGGGGATAAAACCCAGTGTGTATATTGGCTCGAATAACACCTGAGCCCCTTCGATTTTGAGATCGCGATTCCGGCGGCACTGTGGCTTTGTGCGCAGAAATCGCCTGAACAGTGTGTTCAATTTGGCCGGTGAATATTTGTGATTTTTGGCCTGAATGTAGTTCATAGGATGTAGATACAATTCCTGTATTTAGTTTAACTCGCAGCACCCATTCTTCTGCAAATCAATAATTCATTGAACATTCATCAGCTCCTCCTCAGATATATGACAGATATATGAACAGTGCTCGCTTCTGATTTTTGATGATTGGAGGAGCTATAGTTGGAGTTTGGAGATGATACAATTTGCGTTGCGTTCGTATCGATGAAATCTTTGATTCTATCTTTCGAACGAAATTTTTCGATGTCCGAAGGTGGGTCCCACCCCATATCCGAAATTATGACTAAAGTGCCCTTCTTGAGAGCTTCTTCCTTAGAGAGATGTTAGAGAGAGAGAGAAGCGAGCCGTCGCATTACAATTGAGAAAATGCCATAAGCATTAAATACCAAATATCATAGCTACGTTTCTGAACTCGCTTACCTCGATTAATTGAAACAACATCTTTTGTAGTACTTAATTGAAACAATTCATGATGGAACAAAGGCAACTAATGATGATTACTTCTTGGTCAGGCCTAGATAAGATGCCTCCTTTTAGAATGAGATAACCCGCAGCATATGCTTACTTGATTGATATATTTTGTGATAAACACACACACACTCACGCAGGCACAGAGAAATTTGTTTGCTCTTATTGGATGCTGTATATTCTGCATATGGATCTATCTAGCATGATTGGCTCTTCAGTTCTTTTTTTAATGCCACTATTGTAGCAAAAAGTTACAAAAATTATATATTTCTATAATAAATCATTTTTTGAGAAGGATATTTCTATAATCAATCTATTACCGGGTTTTCTCACATTAAGGTTCCTGTCTCAACAACTACGATATCGGTATGATTTTTTTGAGATCTATTGAACTACATCAAAAACATATAAAACTTTGAGTTGCTCATTTCTAATATATATAATGTTGAACAACATTTATATTGAGTTACAACATTTAGAAGGAATTTGAATGATGGGGACTTGAGTACTTCAGTCAAACAATTCAGTAGTTGAACTCATTCCAGCTTTGATTAGAGTCATGTAAATTCTCTGATTTGAACAGCCAGTAAAGATACATTTTGTCTCAGTTAAAAGCTGCTATAGTATACTGTTGAAAGAGATAGGTCATTGGGATAATACTTGACCTTGGAAGATAATATGGAAAACAAAAGCTCTTATTAAGGTTAGCTTGTTTGAGATGGACTGCAACCGGGGAGAATGTCGAACTCAAAACAACTGTCTTGTTGTCTGTTCATACCAGTAGTCGTAGTATTGCGCCTGCAGTTTCGAGTTCTTCGATTTTTGTTACTATATGTTGTTCCTTGTACCTCGATTATGGTATTGTTTTGTAGTAGTTTCTGTTTTATTACTATCTGTGTTTTTTGTTATTATTTGTTGTTTCTTGTACTTCCGTTCATTCTTTTCTGGACTGCTTTGGATTGTTTTTAACTTGAGCCTAGGGTATATCGGAAACAGACTCTATATCTCCAAGATAGGGACAAGGTCTGCGTACACTCTACCCTCCCTAAACCCCACTTTGTGAGACTACACTAAGAAATTAGGCAAAATAACCCCGTAACTTCAAAAGAAAACGTGCCTCTTCACAAGTAGATCACTGACCAGACTTGAACTAGTATTTACCAAAAATACACGTCCGTTCAAAGTCCTAAGACCATGTATGAGAAGGGTTGAAGCCCTCCTAGTTCTCAAAGAACAAATAAGTTGGTGACTTGATGATAGGGGAGCCAGGGACCAAAGCCACCGTTGAAAGGTAGTAAAACTCTTTCTACTAGAACAAGCATGGGAATTAAAACTATAACCAAAAGCATTGATCAAAGGATTTGACATCTGCTGCACCTAAGCTGTATAGTGGGAACCTTAAAAGGTTAAGGCCAAAACTACCACCCACTATTATATTCACCAAATTGGAAGAAATTGCAGACAAAGTTCTTAACTTTTTGCAACCAACTTCAGCCAATCATGAAACAAACAGCTAATGACCCCCACCCACCCCAGCCCCGTTGGAGCTAGGGTACCTCAGGGGTACACTAGTTGTGACTTACTTCTTTATATTTTAAATCCCCGAAAAATAATGGTTCCACCACTACCCCCAAGACCCACCCAAGAAGTGTTAATGTCTTCCACAACTAGAATAACTAGTCACTCTATGAATACAATAGCCAGATTCCTTAAAACCCTTCTTGGAGCATCTAAGAAAGAACATAAAAAAAGACAAATATTCAAAAAATAAAATCAAACTTCTAAAGAAATTAAGAACCTCAGCAGTTCTAGGGACTTCATCACAGAAAATTTCGCACTTGATGTCCCCTAAATTTGTATGAAGCGTCACTGACTGCAAAAACACCAAACATTTGCTAAATTTAGTCGGTTCAATTTCAATTTCAATAATAATAATTACAAAAACAAAAAAAATAGAAGAACACACCATGTTTTGCTGCTTGAGTATTGAGATTATTGGAGCTGACAAGGAAGCCCTTCTCTACTGGGAAAAAAAAAAAGGAAGCTAAATGTAATTAATAAAACTTTACCCATTTTTCAATAAGTCCTTCAATTTATTTATTTTACACTTTGACCCAACATTATATAAAAACCCTAATAACCTAAAAGTTTGAGTTTTTCTCCTTTCCTCATCTTCTTCCTCTTTGTATCGTATTGTTGTTTTTGTAACTGTTGCTATTGTGACTCTTTTCTTCTTCTCGTCTTTTGTAATTTGGAACCAAATTTTATTGGTGAAGCATTAGGCATTGCTCAAGTCTAAATATTATAATATATCATAATCACTTTATTTTATCATTTAATATAATTGATATAATCAAATTTTTATTTAACAAAAATTGGTAAACACAAGTGTATAGATTTTTACTTTACTTCGTACCAATTTATGTTTGAAATTTCGTGAGAATCAATTAAATTTGTCTTTGATCATTTTTTAAATATATTTTTAAAATATTTTAAATTGTGATTTATTTGCTGTATTTTTACATAATTTTTAAATAATATATAATTTTATTTTTAAAAAAATTAAAATTTATATATCTAAATTTACAGTCAAAATTTAAAATTTAAAAATCTCAAAATTTTAATCATGAAAATTAGAAGAAAAAAAAAGAAGTAAAGTTGAGACTTGAGCCATCTCAAAATCAATTTTCTGACTTTTAAAGAATGTTTAGCAAAGTGCAAAAATAACCATTTTAGGATTCTAATTTTAAAATAACCAAATTTTGGATAATATTTAAAGATTAACCACTTCATAAGCCATGAGTCTTTTATTATCAATAACTTATAGGAAAAAAAAAAGGAAAACAATATGGCGAAAGTTTAAATATAGCGTATTATGTAAATTTAATTTATATTATTTTTTGAAAGCACTCCTTTTGATCTGAGATTCTTCTAAAGTAATTAATAATAATGTGCACTTATTTTTAAAAAAATTACCTGCCTAAAAATATGTCGATGTTATGAGTCTTACAACAACAACAATCCAGTAAAATTCCACAACGTGGGTCTGGAGAGGATAAAGTATACGCAGATCTTACTCCTACCAAGGTAGGAGGACGGCTGTTTTCGAAAGACCCTCGGCTCAATAAAAGCATAAAAAGAGGTCATATAAGGCTAAGGAAATTCAAAGCGATATGGGAAAGCAAATAAAGAAAGCGACACAGATAAAATAGAGTAATCAAAATACAAAAAGTAATAGATAATAACAGAGATCAGAGCACAAAAAATTATAAGACGCTACAATAAATAAATAAATAAATAATGCAAAAATATTCTTAGGCAGTGAATGAACTAAATTCAACTAAATCAAGGACAAACTATACGCGAACAAGATAGAGCAGCAATACATTGAAAAAAAAAATAAACTACTAATAGTAAAGAAAAAACAAGACTAGACATCAAAAATTAAAAAAAAATCAAATCAACAAGTGAACTTTTGACTAAACGAGAAGACACTTTAAAATAGTGGACAATAAAAAAATAACAAAACATCATTCTAAAATAGTGGACAATAACCAATTTAAAGTAGCATCTAACTAAATTATCAGACAAGTGAGGATTGCTCAGTTGGTTAAGCACCTCCACCCACGATCGATCTTCACCCACGATCGATAGGTCCTGTGTTCGAGTCACACTGGAGGGGAAGTGTGGAAACACTATAAATACTTCAAAATGGGGGTAAAAAAAAAAAAACTAAATTATCAAATGAAACCAAAATATCACCTATTCAGTTCAAAACACAAAAGGATTGTAATATAATGAACAACATTGAATGGTTGGAAAGATACAACAACAAATCAACAAAATAGAAAAGAAGTAAAATAATAAAAAATAACGAAGCAAGAGTCCATTAAAAAAATCGAAAATATATCCAACAGGAATAACAAAATTAGCAATAAAAGATATTAAAAATAAAGTAGCAATATATTGAGAAACAATATCCAACTAAAGAAATCCACAACATCAACATATTCATAAAAAAAATGAAGAAAGAAAGGACCTTTAGAACAATACAGCAGCATTGAAAATAAACAGGAACGAGTCGATTGAAACAAAGTAGCAACAAGATAAACTAGATGGTGAAACGATAACTAAAACGGAGAAGAAATATGACTAGTCAGCATGTTACCTTTCTTACTAGATCTGTAAAGTGGTTGGATACGGAGTTTGTTTTCTCATTGGAGGACAGAACCTTTGCTCACCATTAATGGCTCGCTGGAGAAGGCTGAAGCTTTGAGCTTCAGAATGGTAGGTGATTCGTCGGTGGTGTTGGATATTGGAGGTTTAGGCGGTGGTTTGGAAGTCGGCAGTGGGTGAACGAAGGAGGAGAAGTGAGGTATTGGCCTGCTTAGGTGGTGTTGGAGAAGAAAGGTAAAGTCGTTGGGTGGTGGAGGCGGCTTGAATGAAGAAAATATTATTTAATGGTGAAATTATAGTGCGCTTGTTGCTTTGTTGTTCCTTTTCCCAATGATGTGTTGAGTCAATCTTGATTTTGTGCAAGTGCCATCTCCCGAACTATAATCACCAACATTAGGAACTTCTTTTTGTGTTAAAATAGAATTCAATAATCAACTTTTTTTTCTTAGAATAACCAAATTATACCCATGAAAATATTTCCAACAATACTTAATATTCCTTCCATTTTAATTTGACATCTAAATTTTTAAAAAAAAATTATGATCTTAAATTATAAATAAATAAATTATATTAAAATACATTTTAATCCTGTAACAGTAAACATGTAATATAAAATGTTAGAATTAAAAAATAATAAAAAGAGAGAGATATTTCTTTTTAAAATAAAACGAAAACAAAATATAGAATAAACAAATTCAGACAAAGGATGTACGATTTTTCACAAAAAGATTCAATTGATAGTGACATATTTTCTCCATTTAAATTTGTTCGGTTGATTTTGATTCGCTATAAAAAATAAAAAAAATTTAAACTTAACAATAATTTTAAAATTTATCTTTAAATATTATTGTTCATAAAATTTGATTAAAGATTTTATCCAAAATGTTCTCAAATTCCCCAAAACTAGCTTAGACTATGTTTTGATTTTATTTACAAAATTTTAATTTTTCTCCAATAAAATGTATGTTCATACTTCAAAAACTCGAATTTATGAAGTATTGAAAATATCTTTAAATTTGACATAAATTATTCGTTTAATTCTCGAACTATTGGCAGTCTTATAAACACAATCTATTTGACTAATTAAACTTAAATACACCCCAATCTATCACATGTCATAGCAAGTGGTCTCAAACTCTTATAGAAGCATAAGCTCTTAATAAAAAATCAAGAGAAGTATTGAAAATACCTTATAATTCGTGTTAAATTTAAAAATATTTTTAATACTTCTTTCTTTGTAAAATTTCAATTTCAAAATCTATGATCGTAGCTCGTGAAACTTAATCACAGTCTTAAACATTAGGGGTATCAAAATGCCCTTATTTGTATTATAAATTACAAAATTGCCACTAGATTATTCCATCAACTGCCAGAACAGAACAAACGCTTATCAGCAAAATCCTCTGTAAAATGAGCAAGTCAATCCTCGTCTTAACCTTATATGTAATTATAACCTTATCCATACCCTTTTTAGTCTTTTCACTCCGAACCGGCCAACCACGCCATTCCGACTCATGCAACCGGCCGCCGGCAGACCTCCGAACACTCCAAACCGATCAAATGACAGTACTAATCAACGGCTACTCCGATCACCGGATTCCACTTCTCCACTCAATCGCCGCCACTTACGCCGCCGCATCATCCGTGGCCGCCGTCATCATCCTCTGGAGCAATCCTTCAACTCCGTCACAAATCCTCTCAGATCTCTCCAAAAACCTCTCCCTCTCCACCTCCTCCTCCTCCACACCAATCACCATCCTCCGTCAACCTTCCTCCAGTCTCAACCTCCGTTTCTACCCTCACCCATCAATCACCACCCGATCCGTCCTCATCTGCGACGACGACATCGAACCTGACACAAACTCCATAAACTTCGCTTTCAACATCTGGAAATCCAACCCAGATCGTCTAATCGGATTCTTCGTCAGATCTCATAACTACGACTTAACCCATAAATCCTGGATCTACACAATGGAAACCCAGAAATACTCCATCATGTTAACAAAATTCATGATCCTAAACTTACGTTACCTCCATCAATACACATGCAATAAAGAATACGAGAAACTCAAGGTCATAGTAGATGAAAAGAACAACTGTGAAGACATATTGATGAACTTTGTGGTAGCGGAAGAAGTGAATAAGGGTCCGATTTTGGTGGGTGCGAAGAAAGTGAGGGATTGGGGTGATGCGAGGAATGAAGGTGAAGGGATGAAGGAAAGGGAAGTGGGTTTGAGTAGTAGAAAAGGAGAGCATAGGAAGAGAAGAGGAGAGTGTATTGGTGAGTTTCATGGATTATTGGGGAAGATGCCATTGAAGTATAGCTATGGAAAAGTAATGGACGCCATTGGAGAACAAGGTTTATGTGACAAAGGTGGTAAATTAGTGTATTGTGATAAACAGATTTTTAGATGAAAAAATTATGGTAATTTTCTATTTTTTATTTTATTTTGTCAAATTTTATTTTATTGTATCTTTTTCTTTTTCAATAATCTAAAGTCACAGTATTAATAAAATGATAATCAAAATATAAGAAATAATAGATAGTAGCAAAAATTGAAAGTCAAGGAACTATGAAAACAGTGCAAATAAGAAAGTGGAACGATACTCAACTATCTACTAACTTTCTATCTTAATCTGTAGCCTTTATATTCTTCTATTTAAGGTCATATCTTCGATAAACTAAAGAATGTATCATGTCGTATCTTTTAAACCTGTCAAACATTTCTTCGACCCACCTCTATCTATCCATAAAATACTTTTTTAAGGATATTGCCACGAAAATTTCAAATTGAATTGAATTTGTATTTCGAATTTGTAAATCAGCTTATAATTTGTTTCCAACTCATTTTTTCATTTAAAGTTGTATTTAAATATATTTAAGCATGAACACTATTTTAAATACTCTTTACAAAAGGCATAATCAAACACAACTCCATCTTCATAAATTCGAAATAAAGTGAAAAATGTATAAAAATTTTCCAATGCCTACTTAAAAAAACACTAGTATCTTCAAGTGTTGTCCGATGTTCTTATCAATCAAATATATCATAAAGAGGTCCATATCATTCTACATTCGAGAAATACACTATTAATAGTCACCCAATCACAAATGAAATTTAAGAAAAAAGAATCAAGAAAAATACACTCCTTGCAACCAAAGGGTAAAAAACCCATTGCTGCAACATAGCAACATTCTGCAGTGCAAACTGTACATCCATGTTAGCTCAATTGCTCAGACTCTTCAAAAATGTCAATGCGTGCATGTTGGATTTTCCAAAAATAATGTATTCTTTAACAATCCGACACGAGTGTGGTGAAGAGTCCGAACAACATAGCTAATTTATTTAGTATCTTTTGGTGGATAGGGAATGGAGGAATAGGGAGGCTTAGCCTTTGTTGTTTTATTGGCAGACTAATCAACACAACTACACATCAAGGCTTGGACTTTTTCTCTTCCTGTGCATAGAAGGATTCATATGTTGCTACTCTGGTTTTCGATTCAGGTAGCTCCATTTCTTCACTGAACCCCATTGTCATTTTCAAGAAGTCTCCCTTGTGCAAAACTTTCCATTCCTACAAACCATTGTCATAAGCCAAAAGAAAATATTTAGGACTGGCTTTTACAGAAAAAAATTCGTTAAGAGCAAGCAGCTTTGACTTTCCAATTCTCTCTCGGTGTATGTACAACAACATATCAAGTATAATCCCACAAATAGAATCTCGGGAGGATTGAATGTACGTTGACCTTACCCCTACCTTGGGAGGTAGAGAGGTTGAGTATGATAGACTCTCAACTCAAAGAAAAGCATATAAAAGCATATCGAAAAAGAAATAACAGAAGTGAAGAAATTACGGAAAAATACTATAGAAAGCATGACAAAGCATTCTAAATGAAAGAAACAGTAACTTCAATAAAATAGTGCGATAATGAAAGTACAAGAGACAATAGATAGTAACAGAAATCCAAGGACGAGAAACTATTGGAGAAATATTGTGATTACCAGTATGGAAGGATACACAAGACAACGCTCTACTAAGTTTAGCCTTTCACACAATGGTTGAACCATGATAGTCAAAAAATAAAGAAGTAAATACACAAAGAAGTCTGGCGGATTCAACATACAATAAATTTGGTTTATCTATCTGCACGGGGTAATTTACAACTAAGGGGCGTCTTGGACAAGTGTAGCTCCGCCACTGCTTGCACACGCACACACACAAAATTTGGTCCGAGGGCTTTGGGCCCCTAATATTGTTATTGCTCCCAATATTTCCATTTACTAAAGTAAAACAACAATTGTGCCTCAATCCCAAGCAAGTTGATTCAGCTATATGAATTCTCACTTTTCGGTTCTCTAAAGTGACATAAAAATACAAGATCCCACATTGAAGCTATGCATATTTGATACTACAGAACAATCAGCAATGAAGTTACTTCAGTTGATGGAGAAAACTATGAATATTTTCAAGCTCAAATGAAAACTCTGCTTATATTTCGAAAAAATTGTGGAAGAATTAGTAAAGGCTTCTTGGAATTTGATGTTGAAACTCAAAACTAGAAAGCAGCACAAAGGAAACATGAGGCATGCTAGAGAACTGTTGTTATCCAGCAAGGGTTAAGTAAACTTGAATTTTGGGTGCACATAATCTAAAGAAGAAGAATAAAGACTACACATCAAGGGTATTTAAAAGTTCATCTCTATTAAACTACAAGAAATGGATTTAATTATTAAATGTGGACCAAATATCAATTTAAGTTGGCCACAACTTTGGCAATAGACTCCTATGTCTTTGGAGTTCAATGGAGAAGCAATTCGAAGGTTTGATATTCAGCCTGTAAGTCTCTCAAGATTTTTCAGGTTTTGTGATACCCAAAATCCCAAGAACTCAAATTTTCTCAACATTGTCCGTTGAACAGCCATACTCTAGCATATTTTCCCCTAGTTTCCATTTTGGTTGATCCAATGCACCAGAGCTTCAGCACTCGGGACATTACGAGGAAGCAAGTTCATTGAGTAGAAATGTAGAATGAAAAGAAAAGCAAGAAAGAGGAATTTTTACCAAAATGGCTCAATGAGCATCAAAAAGTAAGAGATTGCACATACCTAACAAGTCCTAAATTATATACGATCATGTTGTAGGTTTTGTTCCCACAATAAACAAAGACTTTATACGTTGGTAACCTATGGCGCGGCCACAACAAAACTATTGGAACCACTTAAAGGAGGAATGGTAAGGGGCCCAGATTCCTGTGTTTGATTCATACATGGATCTACCACAATTCCATTCTAGATCTCAGACTATCCTATTATACACAAATGCAGAGACATGTTAAGTTCCTGATCTATTCACAGGCAGAGATATGTTGATTATATGCTCTGTAAAGTTTTTACCAAATCCCATCCACCTACTTTGGGCTCAAGATCAGGCAACCAAAAAATAGATATAACCCTTGAAACATAATGCATTTTCGAAATGCACAGTCCAATCAAAATGAAAAGAAAGGAAGACAGGACAGGAGAAAAAGTATATCCCCTCTTTGTATATTAGTACAACAAGCAATGAAGGGAGATGCAGATATATGAGATCACAAAATCACCTCAAAGTCCCATTCCCCAAATAAATCTGGATCCCTCTTGTTAACCCAAACATATGTTTCAACCTGTAATGTCTTGGAACTATCCTGCAAAACGAAGACATACACACTGAGGGGGTAATACAAAGCAAACATAAATTGATCATGCGCTGACTTTAAATTTTTGAATAGAACTTAAAAGCTAATGGCAAATATCATTAATAATAAGAGGGTTCCCACGAAAGTTGTAGTCTTTCATGGTCATCATAAGAAACGGGCCTGAAAACCCTAATCCCCAATGAACTAGAATTTTCATCCTTGTCGATCAAGAAACTTCAAAGGAAAGATGGCAAGTGAAGAAAGATTTACTAAGAAGAGGAGTTGGAACATTCTAACAGTCCAAGTTGCTAGAAATATCACTAGTATGGGTTCCCCCTTTTAGTAGCAATCCTGAAACTAAAACCTATGAGGAAACTATGGTCTAAAAGCTCTAAATTAAATAGCAACTCATTATATAGGACACATGTGCGTAAATGCAAGTACTCTAGTAAAAGCAGAATTCACTACAGTGCTTAATGAACACTAAGGAAACTGATGCTATCCTCTTTAGTAATTTATCTTTTGCATCAATGAGTTTGCAGCAGTCATTATCTCCCACGAATAGTTCAGTAGATCCAATAAATAGGAACATTTGAACTCATAAAAAGATCTGACTCATGCTCCATATCATGCTTGAGAGTTGAGCCATAAAAAAGAATATACATAAATGTCACATTTTTTAAGAACTTCAGTGAATCAATACCATCAAGGAAACATCAACAGTCGTCCTTTCATACTCGTCATCCTCAAATGCATCCAGGATATTCAATTCAGGAACAGTGATGTTAAAAAGAACCTGCAATTTCGTTAGAACAAGCGTATTTAAAAGATCTGCAAGAGGAATAGATCCAAAGTTTTCATAAGGTCTCAATGACAGAACTGTATCAGCAATTTGTTCTCACTTCTAGAAGTTAATTATAAAATATATGTAATGTGCTTGGACCTCAATAATGGAAGGCCATCCTTTCATTGACCATTGAATTCATCAGTTAGAGTATATGCTATCTTATTACTTACTAAGCGCAAGAGCTCAATGGTTAAGCAGGTAATGCTTGTTGAAGAGGTTATCATCACGTATGGAGTAAAATGATCACAGGAAAAGTTTAGAATTGATGTTTGCAGACACACTGCTTGAAAATGAAAATGTTTCAAGTAATTGATCGTTAAGCATGTCTTAAACAGCTCATAAGGATGACACAATACAGAACACCGATGTTGTCAATGCTCTACAATAACAAAGTGGGACGGTTCAAAAGACTTACATGTCAATGCTTGAAAATGAAAATGTTTCAAGTAATTGATCGTTAAGCATGTCTTAAACAGCTCATAAGGATGACACAATACAGAACACCGATGTTGTCAATGCTCTACAATAACAAAGTGGGACGGTTCAAAAGACTTACATGTCAATGCTCTACAAGGGAAGATGAATACACCAAAAACGTAAAAAGGAAACTCTACAACAAAAGAAAATATTAAAAAGTTCAACAAACCTTCCCATTAACTCTTTCGTTTTCAACTGGTAGAATAGCAGGATAAACACGCCCTTTGATGCTAAACCTATGACTACACCAAAATAACAGAATCAATGGTTACCGCTAACAAGATACTAGAAAAATATATCCCTCTGTAACTTAGACAAACAATGCGCAGAACAAGTAGGCACAACTTGGCATTGCATACACACAAAATAGGAAAAGAAATCCCATTAACGAGCATTTAGTCAACAGATAAACACAACATGAGAATGCATACAACAAAAACTAAAGCACATCCCATTACCAAACATCTCCTAAATTTCCCATGTAGTCGTATTGGTACACATTAGACCCAGTATTTGCCAGGAATCGTCTTAACTATGAGTCTTATCAGTTTGTTTAGCATTTTATATATCAATAGAAAACATAGAGAGCTCCAGCGTCAGAGAACTCTTAACTTGACTTAAAATTATGATTTATAGAGAACTAAATTAAACAGCTCCAAATGGAGCTAGATGAAAATTTAGGATTCAAACAGTTGAGCTCGACTAGCTTGGGATTGAGGCGCAGTAATTGTCATTATTAGGTCTCATTAGTCTGTATCAAGCAATTTGAAAACTATGCTGAAGGTAGCTCAATCTCATAGAATAATAAACATGAGAAGAATCAGTTGCATGAAATTTCATATAACCAGATTCAAATTCACAAGACTCAAGTGCAAGTAGTCATAACCAGTGGTTGAGCTACAATAGATTTGACAGAACCCATCAGCTTTGGCTCAAAATATAGTATTCCTGCTAAGAAATTCACTTAATATGAACAAAACTTTATCAAAAGTGCACTAAGCAAAAATAAATTGAGGTTCAAAATCCTTAATATTTTGTTAGATTGTTGTCATCTATTGTATTGCACTACGTTGTTAGTTTAAATACAATGTTTGTTTCGATTGTTACTTTGTATCGTATAGTTTAATCCATCTGAAAAGTCTCATTTTATGTAAGGACCAATTTGGTGTAATCGCGTAGTTACCTTGTTTTTTTCTTCTCATTTTATCTTTGAATAGTATCTAATAATCCTATTTTATCATTTACATTACCTTTTTATAACAGTTCTACCCCGTAGTTTGTCCTTCAAATTGCTTATGTGTGTCATTATGTAACCACGGGAAACTATACAACAACAACAACATACCCAGTGGAATCCCACAAGTGGAGTCTGGGAAGAATAGAGTGAAAAGCTATTTCCAAAAGACAATCAGCTCCAACAATGGAAGCTATACAATCTATTCAAATGTTGTATTCATCAAGACAATACACTATTGAAACTATATGTAACAACCATCCAAACAAAGTGTAAAATGTGGAAACCAAAGCCACAACTTCCCAATACCCGTTAGATTTCCAATTTGTCTGCTAAAAAATGCTTCAATTCTTAATACCCATTAAAGAATAAGCGTATTCACACTCATCTTGTTCGTAAAAATGGAACCATAAATCGAAACTGTGAAACAAGGTCGATGGGTAACGAATAGAAACAACAGATTTTAATCTATTCGATTACAGAAAATCAGAGAGAAATTGAAAGGAGTTAGACTTACTAGTTGTGGAGGATAGCGGGATTAGATGGAGGAACGCGTTTGAGGAGAGCACGAACGATGTCGTCAGCTAATAGGCTGCCATAGACGAACACATTGCAGACGGAATGATGAGGGGAAGCCATTAGTGTCATCTCCCAAACATTTGGAGATATTGCAATCTAAATGGTCCTTTGAGCTAGGCGTATTAGAGCCGATTGGATTAATTTATAAGTTGCTAAGTTGTTTTTAGCTTTTTTTTATTATTTGATTTGGCAACTTAAAGTTATTTTATGCTTAAAATAAATTTTAATTAATAATTGAATTTGTTTGAGTGGACTTATTTTAAATAGCTTATAAATTATTTTTAAAAAAATAAATAAATTGAACTGCATCTACTTTTTTTTTTTAACTTATAAGTAGTTTTCAATTTATAAACTAGTTAAAATAAGTTCATCCAAACAGACTTTTAGTGGTTTCTTAAAAACCCACTCCCGAACTAATTCGGAACCTGATGGGGGACGCAACACCGAACCCCAATTCCATTTTGTGACCTGACTCCCCATCTCGACTTTCGACCTGAGACATAATTACCTAACTTTCGAGCTGAGACTCAATTCCGACTTTTGAATTGACTGGGGATTCGACACTCGAACATTACCTGAGACCTGATTTCTAAGCTGATTCAGGATCCGACTTTCGACCTCGATCGGAACCTCACTTTTAATTCGGGATTCGACTCAAGGCTCGATTTTCGACCTCGACCCCTAACCCCGACTCCCATCCCCTAACTTAGAACCCAACTCTCAACCCTAATCTCGACTTCCAATCAAAGATTCAATTCTCGATCTCGACTCATGATTTAATTCTCGATTATAATATTTTTAAAATTTTATAGTATTTTTGAGTCTGATATTATAGCATTTTTATCACATTATACCTAATTGCTCTTTGAGATAAAAAAAAACTTACTAACCAAAGACCCGAAAAAAGGTAAGAAAATCACTTATTTTTCAATAAAATATTTTATAGAAGAATATTTTTCGTCAAAAATATTTTCTTCCGTACCAAAATAGTCTAAATTAGTTCTAGCATCTTGAGTAGTAAACTAAAAGATATTTCAACGATATTGAATAGTAAATTGCAATTCGTACGATTTAAATTTCTCTTATTAAATATTCGATTTCAATAATTTTTTAATTCCATCTTGATTAATTTATTTTTACTCGTTTGATCTAGATTATTTTTTTCCTTGCTTAATTTTGTTTTACACTATTATAAAAATAATAGAACGAATCTCTATTCTCTTGGCATCATCCATATTTTCCTTGCATTTAACACATTTCAAATAATAGAAGTGTCTAGAATATTTTTGTCAAAGCCCTAGGAAAGTATGTATGCTATCATATTCTAGTTTCTACTTGTGACTCTTATATGACATATTTAAAAATTATCAAAAAAAATTAAACGAATCATTTTGATACCGAAGTGAAATCAAGATGATGGTACCATTTCAAAAGGTCTAATTTTGATTATACAAAATAAAATAATAAAAAATTGATATAATATATCTTTTAGAAAATAGCCGATCAGACAGCACTATTAACATCCTAATATTGAAAAATTGATTTTATAGCTTTTTATAAATTTAATTTTAATTTTATATTTCTTTTTGGACATAAAATATGTTTTTATTTTATTAGTGGATCATAAGACATCATTTCCACCTCTAACATAATATACATCTGAAAATTATTAAATCATATCACTATTTTGGAGTAAAGTATATGTTGTAATCACTTATAAGTTGAATAGAATAAAATAATTTTCTTAAATCCCTTACATGTAAAAATAAAAAATTCTTATATTAAAAATAAATATGTAAAGAACTACAAAATCTCTTATAAGGTAGCAAAATTAGAAACAAAAAACAAGTAGTTTCATTAATAATTTTTTAATAAAGGAAATTTTTATGTGATATTCAAAACCTAATAAAAATAAAATGCATATTAGGAAAAAAGCTTAAATATACTATCGAATTTTGAAAAAAATAATTATTTATGTCATCTTTAAAAGTTGGCTCATTTATGCCATTTTCATTTGAGAAAATGCTCATCCATGCCATTATCTGTTAACTGAAATGGCATAGATGAGACAAACTTTTAACGAATGGCATAAATGAGCTTTTTTTCAAAGTTTGATGACATATTTAAACCTTTTCCATTTTAAATAATAATTTAGTTAATGATGTGGCCAGATCATTATTCTTTCTTATTAGTATTAGCGCACTATAATTTCCCGTGGTCTGATGTCTATTATTATTTATTACTTTCATTATTTTCTGTACTTTGAATGCTCTATCTTATCTGGCTTGCTTTCGTTACTTCCTATTCCTTATCGCTTTGAACTTCTTATTCTTATCTGACTTCCTTTTTGATTTTATTGAGCCGAGTGTCTTTCGGAAACAGCCGTCCTACCTTGGTAGGAGTCGGGTCTGCGTACACTCTACCCTCCCAGACCCCACGTTGTGGGACTGCACTGGGTCGTTGTTGTTGTTGTTGTTGTTGATGTGGCCAGATCATAATTGACCACGTGTATAAATAATTTTGCAAAACGAAAAATATTTTTAACTTACAAATAATGACATGGATGAGCCTTTTCTTTGACGAAAGTGGCATAAATGAGCCAATTTTTTAATGAATCCCATGGATGAGCCTTTTCTCAAAGTTCGATGACATATTTGAGTCTTTTCCCTTAATTATATTATAAACGCGGAGTAAAGCGTAAAGCATTCCATATCATCGCACCTCAACGATTGATGGTTGTTAATAACATACTTGTTATTCCACGTTCAGTCACTTTCGCATTAAACATTTCAATCAGTATGAATAATTGTGTTTTATTATATACACATTTACATACAACCAAATTAACAAACATTATTTTAGCAATGATTTAAGAAAGTGGGGTAGTGATTTTAGCATGACCTAAAAAAACTAGAACTTTATTCATTAAAACTTATTACATTTTAGGACCTAATTCAAGTTTGGTTGCTTCTTTAGTCTGTATTGGAATTTGGAAGTCTTAAGAATATTTATGCTATACAAATTTTCAAATGTGATAACTTATTTTAATTTATATGATTGGGTACAGCTTTTCAGTTTAAGAAAGATAAATAATTCCAAATATGATTTTTATGTTTTTATCACAAGGTAAGAGGCATTTCTAAAAATAGGATTTTATTTTTTTATAGTGGCCCGTGAAAATAATAGTCGATAAATTTTTAATTTTTTTTTACATTAAGATCAATCACATATTTTATACATAACAATGCATATTTTTGTATATTTAACTAGCGAATGTGATTATGTTTTAACACCCATCAAATATGTAACTTACCCTTCTAAAAATCGTACAATTTCAACTACCTTTGATACGTGCTGATTCTTTAATTTTATTTTTTTACGTGATATATTTAAGATTATAGAATTAAAAATAAATTTTATATACTTTTAGTTTAAGATTATACTAAGAAATATATTTTTAGTATTAGAGATAAGTGCTTACAAGGGCGGAGCCACCCTCGGGCAAGGGGTGTCAAGCGACACCCCTTCGTCGGAAAATTACATTGTATATATAGATTAAAATTTAGTTTAATGAATATATATACAAGTGTTGACACCCATTGACACAAGTTGAAGCTTTAGTATAATGGTTAAGGGATTGCAATAATTGTTTGAGGTTGTGGGTTTTATCTTTGATAAGAACATATATTTTTGTACTTTATATTTTGACATTCCTTTATAATAATCCTGGCTCCGCAACTGAGTGCTTAGATTAGAATGACACATCGAATATTGTCTTAGTATTGACCTATTTATATAGTCTATCATCCAGTGGTAGTCTAGAGCACCATATCTGTCGTAGTATTAATCTATTCATGTAGTCTGTTGGCTTTTGGTATTTGTTATCATTTGTTGTTTGTTATTTTTAGGTAATCGCACCTATTGTTGATGTTACAGTTCTATGCATATATGCTCTAAACTGATTTTTTTTTTAGTTATCATGTTTTTCCTTACTACCATTTCTCCCTTTTCATTACTGCTTTAATTTGCTTTACTTAAGCTGAAAATATTTTGGAAATAATATTTTTTCGTCCATGAGATAAAACTGAAGTCTATATGGTTATTGTTGTTGTTTTTTAGACTAAGTATCACGTTAAAACATGAAACTTAGGGCCTGTTTGATCATGCTATATGAAATCATGATTTGCAATCATCATATGAAATCATAAGACGAAATTTGAAGTTTTGTTTAGGCATGTAATTTGGAGTTTTTATATTGTATGTTTTCTCATAAACATAAATATCCCATAATTTGTAGAAATATTAAAACTATCTCAATTCATTATACAATCTTATCAAATAAATAAAAGATTCTAAAATTGCATGATGCACTATCACAAAACTATTCTAAAAAAGTACAATATTTATTGATCAAATTTTAATTAAATAAAAAAATAAAGGCAAAGCTACACAAAATAGACCAATTATGAAATTTACCCAAATTGGACTCAACCTAAATTATTTACCCTTAATAGACTTATGACTTAAACTATTTACCCTCTTACCCACTTTCTCTCTTTTAATTTCGCGCATGACATCATGCTAGCTTCAGCATCACTGCTTCTCTTTGATATCATCAGAGTATATATATATATATATATATATATATATATATATATATATATATATATATATATATATATATATATTCTCATTGTATCAAACATGTATTTATGCAAGTGTCCCTTCCCGTGTTCCTCTTTGATATAATCAGAGTATATTATACTTTGATAGTATCAAGTAGTTTATCAAGCAATTTCTTGTTGATACCATCAAAGTATAATTTATTTTGATGGTATCAAGAAGAAAGAGACAGTGCTTCATCGAAACTGCTTGATGCCATCAGAGTATATTATATATTCTCATGGTATCAAATGCGCGGAATAGTTAAAAACAAGGGGTATGAAAGTAATGAGATATCCAATGATAAATAGTTTTCTTTTTTGGGTATAACAATAATTATCCCAAAAATAAAAATGAACACAAGTTGCACTGTACTAGTATTTAGTATAATCCTCCCACATATTACGGACAATCTACTTACGTTGAACTTACACTTCTCAATTATTTATTATTTTTTCAATTAAAGAGGTCAGTCTTGTCTAGTCAGTATAACGATGAAAAATATTTTTTAAATTATTGGTTGATTTGAAGTAGTTATAAATTTGGCTGGTAAATAAATTTGATTAGAAAAATATGAATTTAGTGTATATAAATGGTAAAGTAGGAACTGATTTCAAGTAATAATAAATTTTATGTTGGTGAGAATAATTGTTATATAAGATATAAATGATTTAAAAAATAATGATATGAATTATAAATTTTATTTCTAGATATAAATAGTTTAAAAAGTAATGATATGAATTAAAAAATTTATTTACATAAGAAATAAATGGTTAGCATATATAAATATGTTTTTTTTTATAAAATATAAACTTATGAGTTAATTTTTATATTTGCAAAATTTCAAAGCATAATTTGAAATTCCTCAATATTGCTTTTTGGAGAATTTGAAATTTCATTTCCTTATATCAAATCAACATGCAATCGCATGTGAAAAGGCTAATATCATTTCATCATTTTATTATTGAAAAAATAATTAGGTTGATTATACTTTATCTTGTTTTTGTTCTTGAATATTCACAAGACGGTCTTTAAAATAAAAAAATAGCCATCGGAATTTCATTTCCCATTTTTTCCCGCCGGAGTTTCTTCACGTCGTCAAAGTTGACCGCCAGTTTCCGACGGCCACGACCTCCTCCTCCCGATCTCCTTCTCCGGTGAAATCCACTCGTAAGTTCCCCTTTTCCTATCTGCCGCCATCTCTCTCTCGATTTATACATAACAACTAACTGTTCTCTTCCACGGATTTATAGTGGTAAAATACGATTTGGAAATTCGATTGCCGATTCCATTGCATAATGAATGAGCTCCAATTTTCTAGTTACTCACTTTCCCTGTGATAGAGGCTATGAAGTATGTATAATACGAATTGGAAATTCAATTGAAGATTCCATTGCATAATGAATGAACTCCGATTTACTAGTTGCTACGTGTTGTCTTACTTACTTCTCCTGTGATAGCGTCTATGAAGTTCTAGTCATGTTCCATAAGAAATGTAGTTGTTGTCTTTGTATGCTGATTTATCTGCAATTGCGATAAAGTCACAACTTTCAAGTTGTTTAGTAGATCCAAATATTTGCAATTTATAGCCATTGGGAACTTGAGCATTTGATGTCAATCATTTAAGATACTCCTTAAACACCAATTCCTTCTATTAGGCAATGGACATAATTCTAGTATGCTAGAAAACTTGATGATTGATATCTCGTTAATACTTTTTTTCCCTGCCAAGATTTTTTTTTAGTTGAAGTTGATCTTTATTTCACCAAAAAGAGTAATTACAAATCAAAGATGAAGCTGAGCTTCAGCAAAGTCTGGTAATGTTCCTACTCAACTAACTTGCAGGATCGGAGCCAGGTAGGGTCGAGGGGGTTTTGAACCTCCTTCGGTGGAACATTACACTGTTTATGCATGGTTTTTATTATATATATATATATATATATATATATATATATATAATAGATGCTAATCCCCCTTCGGCTTCTTCTGTGTTTACTTATTCATATTTTGAACTCCTTAGCGAAAATCCTGGCTCCTTCATTGATAATTTGTACATGCAAATTAGGAGATAACTCACTAGACACATTTTTCCTATGCAACAACAACAAAAAAAAAACAGACTAAGGATAACAATCTATAGATACCAGAGTCATCTGCCATTTGATGTTGTTTCTTCATGTTGTGGACATGTTGAGCAATTTCTCTGTAGATCCTATCAGGAAGGAACTGTGTATGTTGAAATCTGAGTAGGTTCCTCCCTCTCCAAATCAAGGCCACTAGCATGCCGAAAATGCAGCAGATAATAGAGCTGTGGCCTGATTTCTTTTTAGCAGTCTGTGAAATCCACTGGGTTTCAGCAGTCCAGTCACCATTCACCAATTCCTGTCTTGGATCCCAACTAAGATTATAGACTAACATTGTTTGATATAATGGTGTAGCAGGGTAAATAGATCTTCTTGCTTCTGTTATGGGTCTTAACGTGTCTCAAAGAAATGTAAATTTGGCAGTTTTTTCTTTTTTAAAAAAAGAAATATAAATTTGGTACTTCATCTTAAAGTAATGTAAAACTTTCAATCAGTTTCTTTCACTTGTTCTTGAATTCACTGTATGGACAAATGACTGGAGTGGTGTCCCATCTCCAAATTACATGGTTTGACACCAGTCTATGGAGGCAAGATGTTTTTGATGCAGAAGTGCATATTTTGGACCTTCCGTATAGAAAGTAAAAAGTCATTTGGTATAGATGAGTATGAAAGACCTTACATATATTGTTCAAAACAATCTTTTCTCCTTCTATTATTTTCTAGTTAGTACTGACATTTCTCTTTATGCTCAGTCAAATGATACACCTGCCAAGTCCTCTTCAGGTCAAATTGCCTCCCTCTCTCTCTCTCTATATATATATATATAGAGAGAGAGAGATATAAAATGTGTGTGAGTGTCACACACACAATCAATTACCCATAGAGTCAAAATAGGGATATATATAGATATATAAAATGTGTGTGAGTGTCACACACACAATCAATTGCCCATAGAGTCAAAATAGGGAAATGTTTCATTGTTGCAAATCTGTTTTTGCCCATTCATTCAAATGGGAACCTAGGAATGTTGAAATTCCTATCAATGAATGAAGCTTTAGACCACAAGCCTCATGAGACGGATAGATCTTCCCATAAAGCAGTAACAACATGATCTTTAGGCTAAAATAAGAATCCATGTATAGTCATCCTCAAGATTTCTGAATAAACATGAGACAGAATACTAGAGAACCAAATAATCAATAAGGTGAGAACAACTCTCCACCTGCTGTGCTACTAAATTTGCTTCAACACCACCTTGACCTTCAAACAACCCTAGAGTTCCTGAAGATACATTTTAGATTCCTGGAGACAATAGCCCAAATAGTTTTGAGTTTTCTTCCTTTAGTCACTG
Organism: Solanum dulcamara; assembly: GCF_947179165.1. Classification (NCBI taxonomy): domain Eukaryota; kingdom Viridiplantae; phylum Streptophyta; class Magnoliopsida; order Solanales; family Solanaceae; genus Solanum; species Solanum dulcamara. The sequence continues at coordinate 5,007,302 of NC_077241.1, read as the reverse complement.
CTTTCATCTCCTCTTTTATGTTGGACTATCGACTCCTCTAACAGTCTGGGGTAGAATCTAAACTTCATAAGATAAGGCTAGAATTAGGTTGTCCAACAGATGGAATGCATTATAAAACTACAGAATGAGTCAATTATCTCATGCTCTATCTTGAAATCTCCAAGATATTTCGGGTGTGCTAATTTCATTAGTTGATATTCATTGGGTAACAACACTCAAGTGAATCAATTGCTACCCAGTTTGGTACTAGGATCCTAAGGGCATAACAATACTGGTGGAATTGGCATTACATTTTTACAGACTATCCAGAAAGAGAGGAATTCCAGATATTTCAAAAATGACAAGGGCACAAGGCTGCGGTGCAGTCTCTGAGTGTTCGATATTTTCTTCTGCTGCAATCATGGTTTAAAGAGGACAGCATTGGATGAATGCATACTTCATTGCAGTTTATGGTTTCTCTATCATTACCATAATTTTGTCTTCTGAATGAGTTCCTCATCTTCCATTTTTCTCCTTTCTAATCATTTTTAATGCTTTGCACTAGTGCGGCTTGTTTGTTATCATTAAAATCGAAGATTCGCACTAAAACTTTCTGATAACCACTCTGAATCTGGTTTCCCAGTAAATTTCTGCCGTTATCCACTTGTGTATAGTGCTCTAGTGATGAAACCTTAGGGTCTTAATATTATGTCGTTGTTTCTCTTTGTTATTTCAGCTATTGGAGATGGGTATATACCTGAGTTCCCCGAAAACAGAGAAATTTTCAGAAGATGGTGAGAATGCTAGGGTTAGATATGGTTTATCATCAATGCAAGGATGGCGAGCAGCTATGGAAGATGCTGTGAGTAATCAGTAATGATTTTATCTGCTTTAGCAAATATGTTGCAGCATGTAAGTTTGTCGAATAAAAGAAATTATATTTTCTCATCCAATAGTTCTTTAGGGTATTGATGTTGTAAGAAAAAATGATTGTAATGCTAAAATAGGAAACCTGCTCACTATTACTCTATGCTTTTCAAAGCTTTTGATGTAGGAAAAGATTAGCTTGTAGCCTGTGCCTAAGGATATAGTCTTTTCTGCAATTCTTAAATAAAGGATTATTTTAGACTCTGTCTGATGCTCATATCTCTGTCCATTCTTTTCATATTGAGTTATGTGATCTGACACATCAATTCTAGTTGATCCCTGACTTGTCCGGCCTGAAGTTACAGTCAGACCATGCAGTTAGCATGTTATTCCATCTATTTAGGAGCAATTACCAACTGCCTTTTCTTTTCTTACTTGCTCTATGAAAACTAATAAACACATCTACAAACTGGAAATTTGTTGTTCTCTGGCTACTTCGTTGTTCCGGTTAGCTACAGAAATCACTTGTCAAGAAAGGAGAAAGAGAACCAAATAAGTGAAAAGAAATCATTTCTTGCAACGTGCAACTACCACACAACTATGACAACTCTTTGCTTCTCTAGCTGGAATTGTTTGGGTGACACCTCAAGATACTTTTGATATGTAGTTGGAACAGTATAGAAGAACAAGTCACAAGGAGTGGTGAAGATTGTTCCAGCTTGCATATGGTGGACAATTTGGAAAGAGAGGAATGCAAGATGTTTTGAAGACAAGAGCAGCTCAATTCAGAAGATCAAGCGTTCCTGCATTTCTCTTTTTTACTTTTGGTGTAAAGAACAATTAGTAGATGATTGTGAATCCTTACTAGACCTTTTGGTCTCATTGTAAGAATTACATGAGGGCTGTATTTGTAGATAGTTGATACCAACCCTTCTTTTTGGGTGTTGATGAATATAACATGTTACCACCAACATACCCAGTATATGGGAACAAATGGGGTCCGGGGACCGGATAATATAACATGTTACCATTTTCATTAAAAAAAATGGAAATTGGAAGAATCTCTCTGCAAAGGTTAGATTATTTAAGACGTCATTCTATAATGTGATTGTTGGGAAGGGGAGTTCACATCCGCATCCACTCAAGTTGTGATGTTTATTGTGCTACATTAGTTTGATACACAGTACATGTTATTGTAGCTACTTTGGGGGTGCCTTTCGTAGGTAATGTATGCTTTTATTTTGCAATACTTGCTCAGCCTCTGTGTTTATCATAGTGTATAAGCTATGGAAAGATTCAGCTTGATGCATGGTGCGCGTTATTTTGATCTGACTTTTGCCCTAATTTATTTAGCATGCAGCAATTACCGACCTGGATGCTTCCACTTCCTTTTTTGGTGTCTATGATGGTCATGGAGGTACGTATTTACATATATGCATCGCTGAAATTATGCTACCCCCTACCTTTTCTTTTTTATGAAGTTTGCCTCTCACCCTACTTTGATGTATGACACTTTGATACTTATATCCTTGAACAGTTGAGTGATGAAATATTCTTGAGTGGGATGCTGTTCCATCTTACGAATGGAAGTTTAATATTCAGTTGTTCATTCAAATGTATTTTCCTTCACTAGCCTAAGGCCATGGGAGAAATAGAGTCTAATTTAGATCACTATCACCAGGGGCGGACCTACATGCAGCCTAGGGGGTTCATCCGAACCCCCTAGGTCGAAAAATTACACCGTATGTATAGAATCAATTTGTTGGTTTATGAGTATATATTTAATAATGAACCCCCTGAACACAAGCCAAAGACTTGGTCCAGCGGTAAAGGAGTTCACGAAATTGCAAATTCTGGAGCTAAGTCTGCGGGTTCGAGCCCGGGTAGCAACATTTTTTTTTCATATTTTAGTTTCAGCCAATTTTAATTTTTATTTTCTTAATATGAAACGTCCAACCCCAATATTGTAATATTAAACTATATTATATGTGTTTAATTATTTTACATTAATATTTTAGAGCACAACATAAAATGAATTACACTTTACAATAAAAAAATTTCTATTTTTATAAAATTAAGTAAAAATTATAACTTTTTTTTGAGTTTTCATATTTAAAATTTTAAAAAAAATTCTCTCATACTCATTTTAAGTCAAACATTTAATTTTTATTTGATTATGGAATAATATGATTATAAGTAAGATTAAATAAATAGGATTGGATTTTGGAAGTATTCTCTTATCCTTCTACTACAGATTAGTGACCACAACTTAAGAAAAAATATGCTTTTAACGTACAAATCAAGAATTAAGAAAATCCTCATTATTAAACTTTCATTTAATTATTTCTCTTATTTTAATATATTTTTTTGGATAGTATAATCTTTTGTGTTCCTTATTTAGTTTCAAAAATTGAATAATGTATTTATACAACAATGACGGTGACAGAACCCATAATTAAAATTTTAAAAATACATTTTCTCATATTGATTTTAATATTATGTCAAACGCGTACTTTCTCTATTTTATTGTTAGTGTTGAGCTAAAGTTGAATTTTATCTAGTTGCTTATATTTGATCCGACCCGTTCATATATGACCCGATCCGATCTGCTTATTTGTAGATACTATTAGCGTGTTTATTTATTTTTTTGAACCCCCTCGATGAAAATCCTGGTTCCGCCACTGACTATCACCATGAATATTTTGTGGGAATGTTTGCGATTATGGGATTTGCAGCTTTCAAGTGACTTTTGTAGATCCATGCAAACTTGGTAGTTCTGTTTATAAAGGCATTATTTATTCAACCTAATTTTTGTATAGAGTTTTAGCAAACAAAAAAAAGGAGGATTGTCCCAACATAATTCTTCAACTAGACAATTCTCCACTATGATTCTCTGTATGACTGCAATTGGTATCACATAGATGCCATGCTGACCAAAAGACTTCTTAACATTTTTTTCATGATTTTTTCTCCCACAATTTGGAATTTGGACTTTAACAGATGAAGTCAGATGAATGAACTGCAGGATAATCTTTGTTTCTTCCTCTGTATCACTGTCTTTTTCTGTTAGACCCCTTTCACGAACAACACAAACAGAATGCATAAACCTATTTTGCGTAGCCATCCTAATTTCCAAATTAAGCTTTCAGGCCTTCTTCTTAGGGCTATTCCTGCTGTGAGCAGTTAAAATTGTGATCTTTGGTGGAAGGTTGTGGGTTTAAGTGGAACCTTTTGGGCTATGTAAGTGATTTTGAGAAGACATGTTCGACAACAATAGTTTGACCTGAGTGTATAAATAATATTTATTTTCTTAAGCTTGTAATACACCCTTCAAATTGTGTAATCCACTCTAAATGAATGATTCATTATTGACAGCTATCTTCTTCACATCTTTAGTAAAGCATGATACCTCTAATTTAAAGTATATCCTAGCGATATATTTTTTCTTGTGCTAGCATATGATTATCTTTTATGCTTTTAGTGGTCGTTTGGTAGCCGGTTAGAGTTATGCAAGTATTAGTAATACAAAGATTAGTTATGAGGAAACTTATGTATTATTTCATGCAGGGATTAATCATGCAAGGTTCAGTTATTCATGTATTAGTTATTCCATCTTCTATCCTACATTTATAATACATAGATTCCCTCACAACTTATATACGAGTTCCATCACACCCATGCTAAATTCCGGGCCCAAACTCAAAATATATAGTATTTTAATATTTTTAATTAAAGAAGTACAATTTGCATCACATTTTTTACTTCATAATTAATATAATGAATGACACATTAATCATGTCTTGTCGATAAGTGCTATATTAGAATAGGTAACATAGTGCTATTTATAACTATTGAAGTTATCCGTAATCACATAATTAGATAATATAAATAAAAAATTATTTATGACGACGGAAGTTGACTGGAGAATTAGAAAGTACCAAAGGGAGTTTGCTATTCTTTAAAAGAAAATGCTTTAAATAATTACAATGTGAGGGGGATCATAAATTGGAAAATATTGACATTCTATGAATTTGTGAGCATGTAATTTCTTAGTTATAGATAAAAATAAATTCATTTCAATGTTTATTGAGTTTTAACTTCATTTATAATTTCACGTGGCAAGAGTTTTCGCAAAGCTTATTTTTTTCAACTTTCTAGAGTCATCTAAATATAACAAAAATTCTCAATGACTTCAAGTTTATATTACAAGGTTTATACAAAAATTAATCTAATAATAATCTTATAAGGATATTAATAAATATAATTAAAGTACATTAAATAAAGCATTCCCTCTGATTCATTTTACTAGTCATATTTTATTTTTGCATGCCCCTTAAGAAGATACTTTCTCCATCCTATCTTAATTATCATTTTAGCTCTTTTCACGCCTATTAAGAGAAAACAATAAATACAAGGTATTATTTACTAAGTTACTCGTATTTATTAGATGTTTTGGAATTGAGCAATAATAAAAAATCTATGAGGGTATAGTTGAAAATAATTGCGAACTTTACTTTTGAATTCCTAAAATGACTATTATTTTGGGATAAGTTTTTGAGTTGAAGTGACCAAATTTGGGACGATGGGAGTATAGCCAAAAGAATAATTTCAAAATATCAACATGAATTGCCTTAATCTTCTATATTTTGTTATAAACAGGATATGATGGAGGATATAGAACTTTTTGTTGATTTTATAAGGAAGTTGTAAAGCTTCATAGACTAGTTCTTATGGCCTTTTGATTTTTGCTCTATGGGATGTAAGTGCTCCCTCTCATCATTGTTTGGATGATGGAATTTTGTAAATATACAATTTCCTTTTCCTCAAAAAAATTTGACTAAATTACCTTATATATTCTTTGATCTCAATTAATAGCTAAGTTGCGCGGTCTCTTCACTTTGATGTCGCACCCGTGTCGACACAACGTGGGTGTGGATGTGAGATCCGTACCAGCTATGGTCAAATAATTTTGGTACTTTGATCAAAATTGATAGAGAAATTCGAGACAAATACAATAATTATTGATTCAAACTTAGAGTAAATAGTAAAGTGATGCATCTACTCTTAATAATAGTTACAAATTCGAACTTCCTCTCAAAAGTTCGTGCATTCCTTTCCTTCTTAATAGCCCACCATTATTTAGGCATATTTATAAATCTATTTTTTGATATTTGAATCATTTTTAACGGAATTCCCCCACCTGTATCCATACTTAGATCTGTACCTTGGAATCTTTAAATTTAGATCATGAAGGATCTGACCTCTAGAATCGCATCCGTTGGGGACACCCGCACCCGAGTAACATCTTTCGTATCTTGTTCGTGTTCCCACGAACTGAGAATTTAGGACAAATGTTTATACACACACGAGCTCACTAAAGAAGCAAAATCCAAAATGTATAACAGAAAAGAATGTAAAAGATTATCTAATTAAGGGCCCGTGTGGAGTTTGATCTCAAGAAAAAGAATGAGGACAAAATGGAAATTCAACAACACGTGTAGCAGCTCACATCATCAAAGAAGTAAAATTTCTATTTAAGCCCTGTGAGGACTGTAAAAGTTAGCTATACTCCCTTGCATATAATAGTAATGTATTAGTTATGTGAGTTTCTAAGTTGCAAACTAAACACCTTACTAATTTTATGCGTGAATAACTTACCTCCTAACTAGCTACCAAACATGATTTCATACTTGCATAATTCCCCTCCAACAAGCTGGCCGATTTTAGAGTCTATTCCTAAGGCTCAAAACGTTTCATGGACCATGCTTGGTAGAATTTCAGAGGCCTTATACAGCTGTGAAGAAGCAGGATCACAAGCAAAGAATAAAAGCAATTGGAGAATCATTCCTGCTACTATTTGGTGGACTATTTGGAAAGAGAGAAATCTTAAGAGTTTCTGAGAATAGGGAGAGTAATATGCAGCAAGTGAAACGGAATTGTATTCTAACTTTGTGTTTTTGGTGTAATCAGATTTAGTCTAATGACACTGTCTCTATCATTGATGTTTTAGACTCATTATGGGGATAGGATAGTGCCTTTAGAGTTCATTATGTAAATATGGTTTTCAGTACAACCCATGTATTGATTTACAGAAATAGAAACAATTACCAATCTAAAAAAAAATCACCTCCAAACAAGCAACCAAATGACCCCTTAATGATTATGTCGTTTATGATGTTGAAGATATCCTGCATGTTTGGGATACTATGGCATGAATTTGATGGTGGATTGTGTTTCTTGTTGTGATGTTCCTTTGGTGAGAATGACATCTGTACATTTGGAGGTGTTCGGATTGTTCTACATGCTCAGTGGCATGTTTTATGTATTTCCCATCTAAATTTGCTGTCTTCTGGTTTCTATTTGTTCATGGTATGGTCTACGAGTAGTTTTGGTTTGTATGTTGTTGAAGTATATCTGATTTAGAATACTGAAGGTTCATTAGCTTGCTAGAATTCAGGGGAGAAGCTCCCTTAGCCTCGAAATTTCTTTGTCAACCATGATTGTTAGGCACTTCAATTCATGTAACTTTTTATGCACTAGAAAGATAAGTAGGCTAGTAATGTGCATTGTTAAAGATATCTTGCATAACCAATATGCTACCTTTTTGATATGTGAAATAACTGAACAATTTCAGGTAAAGTTGTTGCTAAATTTTGTGCCAAGTATCTACATCAACAAGTACTCAAGCATGAAGCGTATCTGCAAGGAGATATTGGAACTTCAGTCCAGAAAGCCTTTTTCAGGTGATTACTTGAAGTTTTGGTTGTATAATTGGCTAATTAATATTCTGTAGGTACTCTTGTCTTATCTTTTTGCATCAATATATGTGTAATTTTTTTATGTCAGCCTTATTCCAGACTTTCAGTTTGCTTTTTGTCTTTATATTCTGGTGGGAAAAATGAAAATGATTAAAATGTTGTATGCCTAATTGGTTAGATGTTGAATTATCTCTGCCTGTCTGCTTAAATTAATATCTTGTAGCTGCATTTTAGTCCTTATGCTCTTTTTATGACTTCTGAGATTTAAATTCTTTTATTGGTTCTCCAAATGTGCTTATCAGCTATCATATGCAATAAGTGGTTGTACTTCGATAAAAAGTGAGAAGGAACAAAAGTGAAAGCTTTAAAGTAATAAGCTGTAAGCTCGTAGGACTTTGGTAAAAGCACAACATGTTATGTATGGGCTACGCGCAGGTCACAGGTTCAAACCCTGCCACAAACAGAAACCTGGTATTTAATTGGAGAAGGATGGAGGGACAGACCCATTATCCACCGAGTTTCAAGTTTTGTGCCACTAACCCTCAAAATTTCTCCGTTATAAAAAAAAAGAAGAAGTAATAAGGTGTAGCCGTGGGTTCATTCACCTCCTCGCTTAAAAACTGTTGATCATATGATCAGGGGCGGACCCACGTGCAAGTGAGGGGTTTCATCCGAACCCCCTTCGTTAAAAAATTACACTGTATATATAAGATAATTTTTTTAATTTGTGTATATATTTAACATTGAACCCCCTGAGCACAAGCCAAAGGACTAGCTCAGTGGCAAATGGGGTTCAATATTTCGCCTTAGCTTGTCTCAGCTCGTGGGTTCGAATCCTAATAAGCATATTTTTTTTTTTCTTATTAGCGTGTTTAATTTTTTTTTGAACCCCCTTCATAAAATTCCTAGTTCCGCCACTGCATATGATATCCACAACATACTGTCCCAATATCCTCCACCCCCTGTATTCTGCACAACAATAAGTTTTAAGCATGAAAATCTTCAGTATATTTAGAGTAGTCAGGTTATTTAGATCAACACTATTTGATGAGATTGCAAGAACAACAATCTCTAACTAGTTTATCTCTACCCCTCCTTTCTTTTTTGTCTCTACTTTTTCCAGTCTCTCCTCCTTGGCGTTTGATCTAATTTGACTGTTCTAGATTTCTATAGTCAAGATAGAGGAAGAACTCTCCCTTCTCTCTGTAATATGGAAATGTGAATTGTAAATACCAAACGAGATAGGACTGATGACCTGACAAAACAGCAAAGATTCAACCTTTTAAGTAAGCTTAACCTAATATATGGCGAAATAAAAAATAGATTGAATTGATTGTTTCTCCCATAATGGATCCAAACTTGTTCTCCTATACAAATGCAGTTGTTTGATAGGTTGGGTTCCATCATAAATTGGAGGGCTTTTCTATTACAGTTTCTGGAGAAGAAACCAAGAGAAGATTGGGTTTCTTAGGTACATGTTGGGTTGGACGATTCAATCTTCGGACGGGTGAGCTTGGTGCAATTGTGGAATGGACAGTAAGGGGATGGTGACCGCTGATTAAACTCAAACTTGGTGGTGCATTATGGGGTATAAGGAAGAATTGTGATCCATAGGTTATTGTTGGTTGCGATGATTAAGTTGGCTAATGTAATTAGCACTGACTAATTTTTATTTTAAATTTTGTTAGTTCCCGTGTCTTAGGTTGCCACACTGTAAAGGGGGCCAACGATTCCTTTGGTTCTGCATTTCATATTCTTGCACCTATGCATCTACTTGATGCTCTTTTGTTAATGAAACTTCTCACTTCATTTCAAAAAAAGAAGATAGTGGTGGTGGTTGCAATTGGAGTTTGAAAGATGGAATGTTTGGTGGCAATAGGATAGAGTGTAATGTCATAGGAGGAGGGTATGGTTGTTTGGTGGGAAAAGATCTAGAGGAAGAGGCCAAAAAATGGAATTCAGAAGAGATGAGGAAAAGATTTTCTTTAACCTTCACTGCTCTGCAGTACACTTCTTATTTCTTGTTTGCTTATCATTTAGTCTGTCCAAGAAAGAAAAATAAGAGGATTTCAGTTAAATTTGACAGAAAATTAACAGAGGATACTGATTATACAGTGTAAATTCTGTGTCAGAACACAGTTTTAAGGGAAGTTCCACATGTTGTAAAAGATACAGGTTCTGACTCAAAATTAGGAAAAAACCTATTTTTGCATGATATAGAAGTGCTTTTAGAGAGAAAAGTGCAAGATAAAGTATAAGGCCGATGCTACCAGGGTGAGGGTGTGGCTTAGTGGTGAATGAAGTGGGTTGAGCACCAGGTCTCAGGTTCAATACCCAATATAGACAAAACACAGCCTTGGTGACAAAATTACCTGGTGTCTGTAGCTGGTGTGGGATGAGAGGTATCCCGTGGAATTAGTTGAGGTACGACAAGTTAGCCCGTACACCACGGTTATGAAAAAAAAGTAGTATAAGGCTGATCAGAAGAAGCAGTGAGTAAGGCAGAAAGAAAGAGATAATCTTCCCATATCGATTTGGAAGTCAATAACTTCTTATCCCTCTGTTCCCTGCCCCGTAACCATGCAAAAGAGAAACTAAGAAATAAATTCTAGTTCATTATATGCTACTCCCTTCGGCCCAAAATAATTGATGTTTTAGGCTTTAGCATTGATCCAAAATAATTGATGTTTCACAAACCAAGAAGGTATTTAATTCTTTTCCCCAAATTTGTCCTCGACGCATTCCTAATTTAATGATGATTATGTCAACCTAACAAAAAAGGAAATAATAATTAGGGTTTTAGTCTAAACCCCTTTTAATTTAAGGAATAACTTAATCCATGTGCTCAAGCCTAAAATATCAATTATTTTTGATGGGAGGGAGTAGTATGTAAGTTCTCAGTTCTTGCTTGTGCGCATGTTTGGCATGGAGAATAGACGGGGAGCTTACAAGAAAAGAGAATTGAGAAGTGCTCAGAAGGAAACGGTGCTTCTTAGGATGATATCAACTTCCCAGACTGCTGTCAACCGTTTTAATACCCCTATGAATTCATCTTGACTAACCTTCCACCAGAGCTCTTTTGGTATGAGATGATCTGAAGTTGTAACTGAATGAAGTCTGAGTCATGCTTACAATTTTTGCATTCTGAGATCACTAATTGTTTTATGCTGCTAAGCTGTGTGTTGAAAAATCTTGTTTTGTTGTTGTGCAGAATGGATGAGATGATGCGTGGTCAGAGAGGATGGAGGGAGCTGGCTGCGCTAGGGGATAGATTAAACAAGTTTTCGGGTATGATAGAGGGTCTTATATGGTCTCCTAGAAATGGTGATGGAAACGGAAATACTGATGACTGGGCGTTTGAGGAGGTATATGCTGTGCAGATAATACTGAGTTAAGAAGAAATTGGGATAGAATTTGATTTATTGCTGTCTTTTTGTTTTATAGTTGATATATAATTTTTTGAAATTGAAACTAGGGGATTTAATTAAGGACACATAATTTTCTTTTCCTTGTCGTTTCTCTTGTGGCCCATTAGGAGCTTCCTGCTTATTGCCATTGTCGTTCTCATTGCTTGTTTGGTTTATGGCTATGTGTCTGCCGTTATCAGGGTCCTCACTCTGATTTTCCTGGACCAACTTCTGGATGTACTTCTTGTGTTGCGATCATTCGAGAGAACCAACTCATTGTTGCGAATGCTGGTGATTCTCGCTGTGTGATTTCACGGAAAGGCCAGGTGGGATGCTATTGTCGTGTTAATTACTGTCTTTCCTTCCCTTGTATACTTTTTCCCTGGTGGATCTTTTATAGTGAAGTCGTGTTCCAACATGGCAGCTCAGCATGCCATGACACTGAATTTGCTAGGGCTGGGTCATAGTGTTAAATGCGCAGTCATGGACTTTTGTTGTTACAATAATTTTATTGTTTAAAAATTTATGGTTTAATATGAAGCATTAAAATGAATCTTCATGTGTCTTTTGTGAAGGCATATAATCTATCGAGGGATCACAAGCCTGATCTTGAGGTTGAAAGAGAGAGAATTTTGAAAGCAGGTGGTTTCATTCATGCAGGGCGTGTTAATGGCAGCTTAAATCTTGCAAGAGCTATAGGTATTATGTGTTTTTATTCATGAACCTATATTATTCTGCTTAAATGCTAGCTAATGGAAATACAGTTTGCAATGTCAGTAAGGGAGCAAGATAAAAAATGTAATAAGGATCAGAGACAGATCCAGGATTAAAGCTTTATGGGTTCAGTTATTAGGGTTCTTAGCGTTGAACACATTGTACTTTTGAAGTTATGGGTTTATATCTACTATTTGTTTCATTTTTCGTGGATTTGTACGCATAAATTTATGCTCTGCGACAAAAGTTCTGGGTTCATACTCTAAATACACCTCTCATTAGGATTTGTTTTCTAAGTGGGAAATTCAGAATTTGAACTTTTGGCTATTTGAGAAACGTATCTATTGGATGAGATAGTTATCATATCTTAACTTCATTGCAGGTGACATGGAATTCAAGCAGAATAAGTTTTTGCCAGCTGAGAAGCAAATTGTTACGGCCGATCCAGATATAAATATTGTATGTTCGTTCAGTCTCTTAATAAATCGTGCAATGTCTTCTATCATATAAGACATCTATTCGCTGAGAAGTTTTAATTCTGTTAGGTGGTGCATAATATTCTTTGCTCCATGTGTAAAACTGTGTGTTGGTCATTTGGAGACAGTTCTTTCCTTCAAAAATACTGTCTTTGAATGGACAAACTCTCTGAAATAGCAATCAGTGGTAATTCATGCTCGCATTTTGGAAGTTTAAAGTAGCCAAGTGTCAATCCAACAATCATTGGTTGCTCAAACTTATTGTGAATTTTTTCTATGATTAACTGTTGATCAAATTTCATCAGCTTGTTGTAGTAGTAGTTATATTTAGCTCAGTTGTTAATATCCATGTGATGAGAATAGATGGAATGCTCAAAAGAGGAATCAAATGCAATTGATGTCCAGGAAGATTGTTTGATTTGACGTAGGGGTGTCAAATAGGCGGGTTGGGCTGAATTTGGACCGGTCTAAACTCTTAATAGACCGAGTTAATAAAAGGGCTGGTTAGTAATGTGCCTAAAGGTTGCTCGGGCTGAGGTAGACCGGTCACGATAGGTTATAAACAATGGCTCATTGTTCAACCGCCCAACTTTTACTGTGCTTTAATTTCTTTTTTGATTTTAATTCTTTAAATATTTAATAAGGCTTTTCATGGATCAATTTGAGTTGCATGCTTAGCTCAAATCAGCCTAACTTTAGATGGTTTGATTTGGGTGGGTCAATATGGGCTGAATTAATAAACAGGCGACCATTAACCTGAACAATTTTGGGCAGTTTATAGGTGGGTCATATTTTAATGGGCTAATTTTGTCATCCCTAATGTTCTGATGTGCAGCCTACTGTGATCCTCCAGAATTGAGTTTATTTAACATTTGAAGCTTCTTTCTATTTTCAATTTGTTTGTGGAAGCGTTAGTCTAATAGTATAGAGGTTTAAAATACTGGTATAAGTCAGGCGTATATGTAAGGGCAGCCCAGTGCACAAAGCATTCACCGTTAACAGGGTGAAGGTCCGCACCCTAAGAGGTATGATGTAGACAGCCTACCCTAATGCAAGCATTAGTGGTTGCTTCCACGGCTTGAACCTATGACCTATATGGCACACAGAGACAATTGTATTGTCTCCAAGGCTCCCTTTCATCAGGTGTATATGTTGTTCTTGTAACATCTGTGAGTCTCCAGAGTTCTCTATTGGGGCCTTTTCTATTGGAGTCGTGTGTTTCTAATTAAGAATTTCTTTCTTGGAGCTGTCTGATGAAATGGAAGCCTAGGATGTACGGTTAAGAGTTAGATTTTGTTCTCAACACCGTTATTCTTGAATCTACGAATAAACCTTGAGGCTCTCCTTGGTCGAAAACTAAAACTTGAAGGCTTCCCTTGACCAAAAAATAATCCTTGAAGGCCCAACTATTATGTAACTCTTTCAGACAAAAAACTCCAGAAGAACAAGCCCCAGAACTGCTTTGTTTAATTCAAGGAAATGGGAAATGTTAGATTTAGTCTAATTTGACAGAGAAAAACCCCACACTTGTCCACTGTTAATAAATGGAGACAAGTATCTCGTAGAGGCAGCACCAGTAAGGTTCCTGCTTATGCCTCCATTTGAATCAAGCTAATCTTTGATTTGGAATGTGCTAGTGAAAACTGAAGTCCGAGTTACAGCTCATAGCTAAGGTTTATTAGATGATTGATATTGCGTCTGTTCAATATAATCTTCCTGTAAGGATTATGCTGTTGAACAACTTTTATCAATATCGCACTCTATAGTAAGTATCACACTCAAGGTATTAACAAATCATATCCATTTTGTCAATCCAAGATAAAATTTCATCATGTAAATCTGTTGCATAAAACTTCCGACGGAAGATAGGCTTTGTTTGGTGTATCTTGTTTAGTGGTGTTACATTTAACTTTATGGTTTGATGGAAGGGAAAAGATTGGTATGAACTACTGAAAAATTAGAAGTTCTTTTCTTATCAACTTTGAATTGTGAAATAGTATTAATGTTACATTGCTCTTTCCCCATCCCCCTATATTTATATACAACATATTCTAACATTTTTTGTTTTCTAATTAGGTTGATTTGTGCGATGATGACGATTTTATTGTCCTAGCCTGTGATGGTGTATGGTATGCTTTCTATACTCTTCGTTTCAATTTGCAAGATCCGATAGGCAATAAGACTACAGCAAAGAAGAATACATATAGGCAGGAAATTGTCGGTCATTTCAAATTGGAAGAAAATAAAACTCTTATCTTGAAGTGGGGGAGAATTAGTGGACAATGAAGTGGGGGAGAATCATGAGAAAGGAAAAAGTCACTAGGTGGTTTCTTCCCATCTACTTAAGCCTTGTGGGTTACCCGGTATCTGAACTGATGGAAGGTAGAAGATATCCATTGAGATGTATGCAAGCTGGTTTGGACACCATATTATAAACAAAAAGTTCTAGTTACATAAAATACTTAAAAGTAATGTTAGTATCAGTTTATCGTAAAAAAGAACTGAAGTATCAATAAAACAACAATCAATTTTTTTAATGAGTAGATGACTCACTTGTTACTTCATTTCTTTTTGCCATGAGGTGTCTTGTTCTCTGTATTTCTCTTCTTAATAAAAGGTGAACTAGAAGTAATCCTTTTTGAGGAAAAGGTACCATTCTTAGAACATGTTATTGATGGTTAAATGAGATTGTAAAAATTGAACAGTTTTTAGATATGGAAAGATACCATTCTTTTTGGCAAGTAAAAACAGGAAAAGAGTCATATACAAATTGTGACATGTAGTAAGTATTTTTCTTGCTGGTTTCATGTTGTTTTTTTAAAATTTGAAATTTCAGTTGCACATCTTTTTTTTAAAAAAAAATTCTTTTCCTTTTTAACATGTTTTCAATCCTTTCTTGTTCCAATAGTTTTTCCATTTTCCCATCATTCTTAAAATATCTTATTTGCTTTTTTGCATTCCTCTTTTTCTTGTTGTTCTTGAATATTTTGGTTGTATAAATTCCTTTAGTGTGATTTCTATCTTTTTCATATTTCCCCCATTTATGTTCTTTGTCGAAGTTTCTTTCCCATGTTTCCTTGGGATTTAGTTTTTGACTTTGAAAAGAAATTTAACTTTTGGAGTTGGAGGATAAACCCATTTTTTGTGGTAGTTGTGGGATGAGAAATAGATATCAAAACAAATAACTGAAGATTTTCTCACATAGAATAATTAACTTAATAGATGGTATTTCATTACTAAAAAATTTATTCCGATGTTAAGGCAAGTATTGCAGTGGATTAGATAGAATTATTGACTAGTTATCCTATGCGGGACCTTGAGTACCATGCTCTGGACGAGCATTTGAAATTTAAGCTATAATTACCTCATTACAATTTATTCTAGAAGAGTAGACCGACTTAATCCCTCCAGATGTTTTAAGAAGGTGAAGTTAAGGGGCATGCCTAGTGCTAGCTTTTGAAGATAGAAGCAATTCTTTACAGACTATTAAAATGAACTGTATTCTTCTGTTTCATTTCTGGTGTAAAGAAAGCTTTGTAGAGGAGGCAGAATGTGGGATAGACTTTCTAGGCTCTCTGTAATCTCAGGACATAGCTGGAAAACTGTGTTCCCAGAACTATGGCTTGGCACTATCCTAGTGCTACTTCTGTTAGTATCAATATATACATGTTACCTTCCTCAAAAAAGTGTATTCAAGATTTTAATAATACTCATTCTTGGTTCTCATTTTTAAATTGTTCCTGTGGTTTTTTGTCTCATCTATCACCTTTACATTGCTTCAAAGCTCTCTATTCTTTTGTCGGAAATGAATTTAAATTTTTTGAGTTGATTCTACTGTAATCAGATTCTCACGTGGTGATTCTTGTTTTTCAGGGACTGCATGTCGAGCCAGCAGTTAGTGGACTTTATACATGAGCAGCTCAAATCGGTTAGTCTGATAGATGATGCTTCTGTATCATTAAGATTAATTATTGCTCAAGTACAAAATTCAAATATGTAATTTAGCCATAGCATTGAGTTCTGTGTGCTACGTGATATATTCATCATGTTCAATGCATGGGTGTGTCCAAGGCCAAATATTATATAAAGCCACTAAAAGTGAAACCTGCGGAAAAGCTAGTTGAGGAAGTGCATTGCCCATAGAAAAGATTTTGCTGATCTGTTTCTTTCAAAACGAATAGCTCTTTTGGCCTTGCATGCTTGCCATAATTTGGAATGTACCTATTTGCCACAAATGAAATTCTTTGCTATGAGAAGAGGTATAAAGCTGAAGTGGAACCATGTATAGAAAGGTCACTAATTTGCACCTCCCATAGTTGTTGTGCCTTAGTAATTGTTTGCATAAAGATTAAAGCAACAAAAAAGAGTCTTGCTTTTTCTTTTTAAGAGAACCAAAAATCTTGTTTTAGCTCTAGAGTGGTATATGCTTACATACTCTTAACTATTCATATCCTTTTATGTAAGCAATCAAGCATTTTGTCTACTTTTTCTCAAGAAAAAAGTGATTATTAGGGTGGAGAAGGGTAGAGAGGCAGCCCATTATTCCCGAGTTGTGGAGGCTGCAGTTGGTCCTAATGGTTAGCCCCATACAGATTTCTTGGTCATAAAAAAAACAGTGATTATTTGTTTAGAGCACTGCATTTCCTCAATGAAAAAGGAAAGATCTTCTTTCCTATGGCACTACTGAAAAAGATTGAATTACTTGCCTGTACTGATGATACAAATGTAGGAAATTCTATGGCTATCGATCCCTCATACTATGATGGAGCTTAGGAACTTCGAAGTGCTTTAAGTAGTTACCTAGGAAATATGAGAACTCCAATTATTTTTCTTTGAAGTAAGGAGGCTCATCATTTTTTTGTTGAGTTCCTGATTGTACGAGTGCATTGACCCTTAACCTTAGGTTTTTGATGGCTCAACTGATTTAGTGGGCAATTGTACTTCACTCCCTCATGTATTTACTGGATTAAAAATTCAGCCAAGATTTAGGTCAGCTAAATAGTCCTCAATCAGTTTACGTCATGTTAATCTTGATAATGGTCTGTTCCTTCGTCATCCAATATGCTCTCAGGTTGAGAGCCTTTACCTGCTTTTTTGAGTCTTATGATGAGAGAATAGCGCGTTGAGACCTATGGTTTCCATTCCTAAGAGTAGCTTTGCAGTCAAGTGTTGTTTTTCATCCTTAGCATCTTCATTCAGACATCTATAGCAAGATTTGCTTGAGTTAGCTCACTTTACATGTTTACTCGTACAGTTTCTTTGATTGCCTACTGGTGACTTGGATCTCTGTCTTGATACATTCTGCTACTGGTTCCATTAATGCTTTGGTTTACCTCTGTTTTAGATATCTTTATTTGTTCTTAGTTTTTGCTCATTTTAGCCAGTGCAGGGGGTTAGGTAGATGTGATTCTTTGATGGGTATTGGGGGTGGTTAAATTAGATTCTTTGATCAGGGATTGCATAGATGTCATGCAGCAATCGAATGTTGTTATATGACTGAAGATACATTGATTGACTAGGAGTGACAAATGGGCGGTTTGCAAGTGGGTTAAACAAAAACAATAATACATCCGACCCGTCTATATTTAACACTGACAAAAAATGAATTAACCAACAGATAATATGTATATTCATATTTTCCATGGCTTCAGGAATAGTTAGGTGAGCCGCAAGCTGAAAGCCAAAATAAGCTTAAGACTCCGAGAAAACAAGAACTCATGAACATAACAAGCATGTAAATGGATACTGATAATATGGAGATCCATATTATCCATCTGGATATCCATTATTTTAGTGGACAATATTGATATTATTCATATTTGATCCATTTTTAAAAAGTTGATGATCCATATCTAACAGGTCGGATTGGATGGTTACTCAAATTTTTTAATACATTTTACCAGACCTATGATTGATCTGAGAGGTTTGATTCTTGTAGGAAAGCAAACTTTCTGCAGTATGTGAGAGAGTTCTTGATAGGTGTTTGGCACCTACTGCTGGAGGTGAAGGATGCGACAACATGACCATGATTTTAGTACAAATCAAAAAACCTGTTCCCTCCAGGGCTTCTCTGAGTGACGGACCATTGGCTTCTCCAGGTGATGAGCCGTCAGGTTCGAATGAGAAACTCCCTGCTTCAGATGGTGTAATTGCTGAAACAAAACCAGCTGAGTGTGGATCAAGTTCATAGTCACAGATACTCCTTATTGAATCTGGAACTTCTCTTAAGTCTCATCTGCAGTTGTAAATGATTGTTTTTGAGCTACAAGGATAAAAAAAAGTTCATAGCTTTTACTGCTGCTGGTTGTATATGTTCTTTTGTATTGTACTATATAACTCTTTAGATGACTTGTATAGATGACATGACCAGATGTTCTTGACATGAAAAGTAAAAACCAAAAATATTGTTATTCAAATTGATGACTTCCTTCTAATTTTTCTTTTCACAAACTACTCTCTCTCATCCTTTGGTTTTTGGAAGTTATTTGACTTGTATTGAAATGATAATCCCCTTGATAGTGGATACTTCATATGGGTTGTTAAAGAGATTTTCATCCTTTTTGTTTTATATTATGTTCAGAGAAGTTAAAATAAAAAAATAATGATAGTATAATTATGCAGACTTACTTTTTGAAGTGATACCACAATTTAACTAGATTGAAAAACTCTGTTGCAACTTCAATATCTAAATCTGGGGGAAATAACTGTGTAATTAAATAGCAACTTATCAACCATACAGGCTATAGGAAATGTTGAAAAGAATGACCATTTCTAAGTTCACAACATTATTTTCTTGTGATACATAATGAGCTATAAGTAATGCTACACTCAACTACATAACCAATAGAAGATTATCATCCCACTACACTACAGGTTGCTCGAAGGCTATGACTGATTACTAACGATGATAGTTTGGTTACAAATTTATGGCCAAACCATCGGTGGCCCCATAAAGTTGGCACCAACTTTCACTTAGACACTTTAACTAGGCTTTGTTCATTTTAGACACCTCAAGTAAGACCCGAATGTGTCATTTTGACACTTTTTTGACAATCACCAAAATATATTAAGTGTGTGTAATGCACTCGCCTGACGTGTCAAAAGCAACGAATTAAATAAAGACACGTGGCATATATATATATATATATATATATATCATAATTATGATAATTATTTTTGAATAGAAACAATGACCAATAATTTGATGACACGTGACATTTTAAAAATTCAAATAATAATTTTTTAAAAAATAAAAATTAA
Source organism: Solanum dulcamara (assembly GCF_947179165.1). Lineage (NCBI taxonomy): Eukaryota > Viridiplantae > Streptophyta > Magnoliopsida > Solanales > Solanaceae > Solanum > Solanum dulcamara. The sequence goes on along the minus strand of NC_077241.1, from coordinate 4,987,841 downwards.
CAACTATTAACCCCTACCCCCACACCCTATCTTCCAACACCACTCACCCCGCCGTCGTCTTCTCCAACCCCACCCACCCCACTGTCGTCTTCTCCAACCCCACCCACCCCAATCCCTACCCCTCCCCCACCCCGCCAGATCTTCTTCTCCAACACCCACCCAACGCTATCCATATCATCTAAAGATGGAAAAACTTACAGAAGATCCCCATCAGCAAGCAAATCAAAAATATTTAAGTGTTCATCCAATCTCATTTTCAGAACTTCCCCAAGCCATATTCTTGTTTGAGTCTGTAAAAACAATAAAATTAACCACGAATTTCAAAAAGAAACAAAAGGGGGCGTAGCAGATTCAGCTGAAGATTTTGAAGAATCACCACTGTAGCCGCCCATTTTTATTGGGTCTCACTTAACGATTTATTATGGAAAAAATCAACTAAAAATAAGCATTAGAATGATTTTAATATGAACAATTTGATAAGCAAACAAGCTCTAAATTCGTGGATACCCCTTTTAATTCAACTGGTACCAAACAAGCTCTAAATGAAAGCTTATGTATTTCACATTAATGGTGAAATTTAATTGGCAGATAAATAGTGAGAGTCCTTGTGGACTGTGTTTTACTTTTTCAGATTAGAGGAAAACAAAAAGAAAATTCAGTCTTTTTTTTGTTTTTCTCCCTTTTTCCTAATTTCCTAGTATGTTTGAAAGTAGACAAACATGGCAGAAATGAAGAAGAAGAAGAACAAAAAAAAATTAAAGAAAAAAATTTTCTTCACGCGCTTAAAATGAGTGCAACACACGCAATGTGCCAAGTCAGCACAAAGTGTCAAAATGACACATTCGGGTCTTACTTGAGGTGTCTAAAATGAACAAAGCCTAGTTAAAGTGTCTAAGTGAAAGTTGGTGCCAACTTTAGGGGGGCACCGATGGGTTTGGCCTAAATTTATTTTGATTTCTATGTATCAGTATTGTGGTTTTCTTCTTCTCCGTTGGTCCCGATAGGGTCCTTCCTCCTCCTGGTCCTTCAACAAGCCTAGGAAAGCAAGAAACCCGAAAAAGAAGAAACCACCTTTCCAATGGCCTCCACCACCCCCACCTCCACCTCCGCCTCCATCATCATCACGAGGGGGAAACCCAGTGCCACCATCATCCAGTTCAGGAGATTTCTCCTTTCCTGCATTCAGCCCGATATATCAGCATTCAAATGATACTTTACACTGGATCTTGATAAAGTGCAAAAGTAGTTGTTATTTTTTTTCTGGATAAACATTAGTGAAAATCATTGGTTAAGTGGAGCTAAACTGATTCGATGATCTTTTTACAGCAGCAGGACAGAGTGCAGACGCTACTAACCAGAAGTATAGCAGTGAAAACCAATGTTGCTCGAACCCTTCAAAAATATGAACAAGTGCATGGCAGATCCTCCAAAACGAGTGCATTCTTGGAGGATCCGACACGGGTGTAACAACATTTTGGAGAGTTTGAGCAACATAGGTGAAAACAACTAAGTTACAAAATACAAATTGTTTTATTTCCATTCATTGTTCTACGGTTCTAACAGTTGCTATTAAGAGCATGAACAGATTACCTTGAACTGGTGCAACTGTAATGGTTGATGATTCCCGTGTAACCGTCTGTGTCTGGCCTTCAGCACATCTTGCATTCTGCATTGATGCAAGAACAAAGGGTCAAACAGAAATGCTAGTAGCAGTATAGTTTACTTGAATGATGCAGGAAACGGTACACAAAAATGCTAAATACGGGTAGAAGTAGTAGTAGCAACAGCATCAAGAAGAGCAATGTATCAGTAATCAGTTCCTATTTCGGAATGTCTTGCCTGTAACTTGAAATGCTACCACTTCCAAGTACTCCCTCCATATCAATTTGTTTGTCCTACTTTCCTTTTTAGTCCGTTTTAAAATGAATGTTTCCTTCCTTTTTTGACAATTCTTTAATCTCAACTTTCCACGTGACATGTTTAAGACAAGTTTAAAGGAAATTTTTGGTACTTTCAACATATCTTTAGTTTAAGACCACAAGATTCAACAGGCTTCTTTGTTTTATTAAACTTCGTGCCAAGTCAAAACCAGACAAACAAATTGAAATGGACGGAATAATAAACAAACATATATCTCCACAAGTCCACATGTTGCATACGCATATCTATAAACAATAGCTATCAAATAGAGAAGCTGATAAAGATTTCAGGGTACTTGTCTAGTAAATACAGTTGATTTTCACTATGCTGACTGCAGAACCCGCTTGGCATGCGGAACTACATATACAGAGACAGTCTAACGTGATAACTTAAGCCATAAACAGCTACTTGCAGTAGCATTCTGAAGCTCCAAAGCTTCTCACAGCAAAGGTTGTACACGATTAATGTAAAAGACATGACAAGTACGGATTGACCCACTAGGATCGCTGGAGGCATGTAATGTTGGGTTTAATTGATAGTTTGAATGGGAAATTGAGGAAAAAAGAAGTGGAGAAGAAAATGATATGTTCTCTCTTGCTTTATTAAATAAGCTTTGGTCCCACATAAGTGGTGGAAATGAAAAGTCTCCTACTTAAAAGTAGAAGCACTCCTTCATGTTGCTAAAGGGTCAAGAAGAGGGTATCCCCTCGCGCCGTCGTCGTCGTCGCTCGCTTGGCTCGGCTTCAGCTTCGGCTTCGGCTTCGGCTTCGGCTTCGGCTTCGGCCGATTGATTGATTTGATAATCTCTTTGGACCAAATTTTCTTTACATTTTAATTAAGTGGAAAAATCCTGACCCGCGACCCGTTTCTTTCCCGGATTAATTTAAATATTTCCCTCCGTTTTTTCCAACAGATTTTTGAAAGGTTGCAACCTTGTCCGAAAAGTTGCAAACCTTTTCTCAACAGACAAATCTTTTCCCAACAGGTGTCTTTTCTTAAAAGGTGCAAACAGTCTATATATATGTCCCTTAATCCTCAGAATGTTCCATACGAAATTCTGAATATATACCATCTTCTTCTTCTTTCTGCACTTCCTAAAACTCGTGTGAAATACAGCCATCAAGTGGTTCGAAGTCATCAAAGATTTGCAGTACCTCTACTTTGGTGAGTAAATCGTTCTATCCTGGGAGGAAAGATTCTAAAACCTCGGGTACTTTGAGGGGAATAATTTCCTTAAGGACACACTGTGCAGTCAGTGGGCTCGATTTTGTTCTTGCATTAAATTTCCAGATTCTGTGTTTTATTATTTTTAGTTGTTATTACTGTTTTAATATTTTTCAATACAGTTTAGTAACATGTAATTAGGTAAACAAGGCACTGGGAACAATTATTTGAAAACAAGCACAGAAGAGACTGATACCAGAGCAGCAGCACATATTATTGAAGCACGCTTTTCTTGAACACAACATCTCAAGCATCTTCTATTGTTATTGAGTTGTAACTGCATGCCAGCCGGATGGAGGCCAGCTGGAACTGATACTATTGGCTTAAATTGTTTCTGGCATTGATCCCCTGCTCTCACTGTGATAACAATATTCAATGATTAACAACTTAGATAGCATGACTTACAGGATGAGCAGAAAATCTTCGAAAGGATTTTGCCAACATTAGATTTTAAAGTATGACACTGTTGACACACCTTAAATGTAAACGTTCAATCAGATTATCAAAAAAATATAAATATTCAATAACATTACTTCAAAACCTAAGTACCATCACATCAAGTTATCTAGAAAATCAAAGAGAAGTTTTTTCGTTACTTTTAAATCTAACGAGTTAAAATAGCCAATCCAACCAAGCTAGATGATAGATTATTTTTTTTACAACAACAATAACATATCCAGTGGGATCATAAACCAAAATTTCACTTCTACTGATTTGCAGTATGAATGTATTATATATTTGACATGAGCCAAAATGGAGTGATATGGGTAATGATGAGGATTTATATATCCGATTCCAACTTACTTGAGAATAACGGTGTAATTGTTGTTGTCGTGAGTATGATATATTTGGCTGTGAGTGGGTGAGTGCCAATTGATTTTTTCATAAAGAGACAAAAAGAAAGCTAAACAGTCTAATAATATAAGCAGAATAGCAACTACAATATTATAAGAGGATCATGACTTAACGTGACTGTCTTAACTCCTACAGCACTTACACAGAAATTGCTATTCAGATATTCTTACATCTATGTGCAAAGGCTTCTCAGTGAGCTAACAGCAAGAGATGCTAATCTATTGACGTTAAACAGGATCAACGATATGCCCGTTTTCAACATGTGATCCTAATGACATGACAAAACGTAAACCTGAAATCCCTTCACAAGAGATGCAGAGGTACCGATTTAAAAGAACAGATCAGGTGTATACACCACATACCAATTGGCAAAGAAGTTACACTCCTGGTGGTACTGGCAAGTAATGACATCTCTTTGCAAGAATTCAGACTCTCCCTGAGATTGAACTCCTACTATAATCCTAAAATCCAAAAGGAAGAGTAGATTTAACATTCAATTCATACAGGACAATAATTGCACATGCAAGACAGTACCATGAACTAAATTTCTTTGTCATGGCAATGGAAAACCTTTCTCGCCTTTGGCGCACTATAAGTGTTACTACCAACGGAAGGACGTAAGTATCCACTATCAGATTATGACTTCATTCAATTATTTGAGTCATGAGTATTTGATAATCAGCAAAGCTTGTACATATACAAAAAGTCGGCCAATATTTTTACGGCATGACTTCTATTCCAGAAAACGTACAGTTAATGATCAGTGAAGCAACTAAATTTCTCCATTACCAATTCCCACATTTTCTTTCCAAAGGTAACAATCATAGCACTAAATTAAGGAAAGAACTTAGAGGACCAACTCCATCTCAACTGCCCACAGCAAACCACATTTTCTCACATTTTTCCTTTCTCTATCCATCCCGCTCTCTCAATAAGACAATACAAAGTTCAACTTGGGTTGTACGGAGACAAATCAGATTGAAATTTAAAGCCTGAGACAGAAGATCCCTTATTCATCAAAGGGTTTCAAGGAGAGATGTGTATTAATGGGCTCCATAGCTCCTAGCCTCCAACACTAGAGGAAATAATTATGCATTGCAAGATCAAACCAAAATAACAAACTTCATTACAAATATTACGTTACAATCTTATAAAACTGTAAATAAAACCATATCATAGAACAGATATCAAGTGTATTCTGTAGAATAACTAAACAGAAAACACCCAAGTATACCTTATTAAGACGAGGCTCATAATGGCTCCTTTGGAGTATAGGGTGGTGTACTACATTAACTAATCTAGACGTTAGTGGCTTACCCAGGAATTTTCGCAAGCGATGTCTATAGTTCAGCTTGTAAGTAAGTTTGGGTCTAAGATTTTGTTGTTTTTAAGATTTTACTTCCTGATTCAAATTGATATTTACTTTGTATTATTCCCAAGCGGTGACATCTTATCTTATATATACCTGATATTCTTATAAAAATATTTACACACACATATATAAGAAAAATGTTCTGTGACGTTACTGCTAGACGCAAGACAGGGAAACCTGCACTTGTTTTTGTGATATTCCCAAATAGACAGATGCCTCTAGTTTAAGCTTCAGTTACATTACTTTCCATCTGCTTTGACATACTTAAATGTAAAGGTCTTAGGTGGGGGAGTACTTCCATTAGATTCTTCAAAATGTAGTAAAAATATGTTAAAATTGAATGTACCAGCTAAACACCCTACTGGTACAAAGTCTACCACTACAAAAAAAAAAGGAAATAGTGACGGGCCAAATTTGTAGCTAAAGAGCAAAATCCATCTCTAATCTATCTAACATTTCAGTTAGCTACTAGCAATTTAACGATGAAGTTCTTTCAAAAAGAATCCTCTTTTCTTTATTTGGAAACTCTGTTTACGATCACAAAATCATATACTAACATTTTGGTTTATTAAACATATTTTTAGTTTAAGACAACAAGATTCAAAAATTATTCCTTACTACTCAAAATCGGACAAACAAATTGAAACCGAAGGAGATTTATTTATCCACTAAATAAAATTTCAATTCTTTCACCAACAAAAGTAAGACACACCAATACCATTAAAACCTACAAAAACTTGAGCAATACCAATGGAAAAATCCAACCTTTTTGACAAAACAAAGTAAACCCAAATGATCATTCCACAAGAAGAGAAAAAGACAAACCCCCACAAAAAAACGGAAAAAATAAATAAAAAATGAGTAAAAGCACGAACCTTTTTTTTCCAGATATCCAATAGAAGAAAGAGAGTGAAACGTTGTACAGAATTTGAATGTAGAAGCCCAAAATTAGTTCCCCTTCAATCTTTTCTGAGTCGAATCTGTTGTACAGAATTTGTGTAGTGCAATTTATATCTATGTATGATTTGCAAATCTATTACACAGTGAGGATTTGTTTTATGCTCGCTCGAACAACAAAGACCAGAAAAAATAAAGAGAAATTTACATAAATATACCATATTAAGAAAATATTTATCATTTATAGTAATAAAAAAATAATTTTACTGAACACTTATAATATATTTATAATATAGTTTTAATACATATTGAACTATTTATAAAACATATATAATACAAGTTTTATAAATGGATAATACATTTATCACATATTTTAATAGACTTATAATACATTATGTTAGTTTTTTACTACACAAACATAATATATATTTTAAAACACTTATAATACATTTATATTGTATGCATAATTCACTTTTAATACAAGTGTAGATTTATCATAATATTGCTATATATTGCTATAAATGATAATAAATAAAAAATATCGCTAAAATCAGTAATTAATTTTTAAAAAACACTCAATCAAGTAATTTTTCCAAAAATAAATTTGCTTTCTTCTTTATCCTCCTCCTTCTTTTTGCATCTTCTTAGTCCTTTTTTTGTCTTTTTTTTTAAAATATTTCGCATCTTCTTCTTTTTAAAAAAAAATTGAAATAGGCCAAAACCATTTTACTAACAAAAAACGAGAATAAACACAAAACTAAACTGAATTCCACATATACAAAAAACAATAATTATATATCAAAAGACTTGAAACATAAAGACGATTTCATAACTTCATATATACAACAACAACAACAACAAACCCAGTGTGATCCCACCATGTGGGGTCTGGGGAGGGTAGAGTGTACGCAGACCTAACCCCCACCTTAAAAGGTAGGGCGGCTGTTTCCGAAAGACCCTCGGCTTAATAGAGAAGAAACAAGGGAGGAGAAACAAGGAAAAACAAGACATAGGTCAGTAAAGCCAGGCATATAACAGACAATATAAAGATATGAATAATGTATATTTATGCATAGTTAAATTATATTCAGCTTTTTAAGTATATCATATAATATATAGTCTGTGTATAACTCATATATATATAAATAATATTTTATAGTCAGTGTATTGATTTTATGATTTTTGGCTATATTTTATGTAAATAAAATTATAGCTACATTTGTTGTGAACTAATTATTTTATTGTATATATTTTAGGGATAAGAGTCAAAAATATCCCTCAACTTTCATTTAGTAATTTAATTTATCCTTTGTTATACTATCTGGCTATTTATACCCCGTCATTACCAAACTTAACAAATATACTCCTCAATTGAACGATTTCCCCAAATCAACTAAAATTACCCGATTTCCTCTTTAACCCGAATGCGACCCACTAAACTAAATCAATTCATACCAAATTAAATCTCAAAACTCATCTATTCCTATCTTTTTCATCTCCTTCCTAACGGCCTCCATGACCCTAGAATTAAAAGAAAAGAACAAATATATTGAGGACACAAGGATTTAACATCCCAGGAATAATATGTAACCTTTTTTGAGAATACAATGATAAATATGACCCTTTTCTTTTAATTTAATTATTAGAGTATAAGGACAAATATGACTCCATTCCTTACTTTAAAGGAAAAATTACCTAAATACACAACTTATTTTATCATATTCTATAAAATTTTCTATCATTTGAAAAAATTACAAAAATCCCTACTCTCTCGTATTCTCGGATACATCATTTTACACGATGTATCGATCGGATACATCACTTTTTGTGATGTATTGGAACATACGTGATGTATCGGGAAACTGAGTGATGTATCCAAAATCGAGACGTTGAGTGGTGTATCTGGAATCGAGACGCGATGTATCGGGGCGCTTTTGGAATGTACACGAATTCTACTAAATTTCATTTTTTTAATAATTTGGCAAAAAATAAAAATATGATATAATTAATTCTTAATACTATGAGATTTATCCATACCGTCTAGTTATGTTTTTGTCCCAAAAGAAGAAGAAGAAGAAAGAACCAAAAAATAAGTCCATTAGTGAAGGCCTAATACTTATAGCCCACTACTAAGCCCAAATTCAACAACCTTATATATAGCCCGAAATATTCAACCCAAAAAAAACCCTAATCGCAAATAGAGGCTTCATCGTCTTCACGGCCTCCAACCGAAGATGAAGGTTACTCAATTAACCATAATTTTCACCTTCATTGTGTGTTTTTCAGTGTAATAATGCAATTGATTTAACTTTTGTTATGTATTTTTCAGTTCAACATTGCGAATCCGACCACTGGGTGCCAGAAAAAGCTCGAAATCGACGATGATCAGAAACTGTAAGATAATATTTTTTTTTTCTTTTTTCAATTTTGCGTACTTTACTTATAGAGACGGAATTAATTAGAATGTGTTGTGATTGTATGTGTTTATGTGAGGTCTTTGATTATGAACGAAATTGTTAGTGTAAGTGTGAGATCTTAACAGATGAAATTATCTGCAGTTGTAATGAAATGGACCTAAATTGAGCTGAATGTTTGTAGTTCATTGAGGTTAGTTACGTACTTCCATTGTTTCCGAATGACCCTCAGCTTAAGTGTGTCAAATCAAAAAAGTTATTAAGGAGGAAATACAGCAATGAAGTGTTATTGTCCGGAAAAAAATGTTATTCCTATTTACTGTGATTTAGAGAATTTAGTTTTATAGAACCCTTGATTTGTCTTTCAAGACTCTTGTGAAAATCTGTCTTTTTAAGACAATTATTGAGTATTGGAATGGCGTTACACTAGATAGAGTGGAATGAATACTTAGAGGATTCATAGCCGACCATAACTAGTTTGGGATTGAGTCTTTGTAGTAGTGTTAGTTATTGTTGTAATTTTCTTAGCTTGATAGCTGTCAAGTGATGGATTTATGTGAGCAGTCTCTGTTTTTGTTTTGGAACATGCATGTTCAGTTTAGTTTGTCAACATTGGTGTATTCATGAGATACTTTGAAATAGCAATATCTAAGCTGGATTCTTGAAATGCAGCCGAGCTTTCTTTGACAAAAGGATCTCCCAGGAGGTTAGTGGAGATGCTTTGGGCGAGGTAGGTTTCTGTTCTCTTTATTCTGTGGTTTTTGGTTGGAAATCATGCTATTTCTGTCAACTCTTTTTTCAAAATTGTTGTGTTTAATTAACAGGAGTTCAAGGGTTACGTATTCAAGATAATGGGAGGATGTGACAAGCAAGGTTTCCCAATGAAGCAGGGAGTGTTAACTCCTGGCCGTGTTCGCCTTTTGCTCTACAGAGGTTTGTTTAGAATGAGCTTGATGGACATACCTAATTGTTTCTTTTGATCAAAACCTGTTATATATGTATCTTAATGTTTACACATGAAACAGGCACTCCTTGCTTCCGTGGTTATGGTAGGAGAAATGGAGAGCGCAGAAGGAAGTCTGTCCGTGGATGCATTGTCAGCCCTGATCTTTCTGTTTTGAACCTGGTTATTGTGAAAAAGGGGGAGAATGATCTGCCTGGACTGACCGACACTGAAAAGCCAAGGATGAGAGGACCCAAAAGGACTTCTAAAATTAGAAAGCTCTTTAATCTTTCCAAGGAAGATGATGTCAGGAAGTATGTCAACACTTACCGCAGAAATTTCACTACCAAAGCTGGTTAGTTGTTACTCTTGTATCTACTATATCATTAGTTTCTACGTTTTATTCAAGTTTGTTTATTTGTGCTTTCTATGTGGAAATCTTGAATTAGCTATGTGTTGTGATGTTCTGTGGGGACAGGTAAAAATGCAAGCAAAGCTCCTAAGATTCAGAGGTTAGTGACACCCTTGACTTTGCAAAGAAAGAGAGCGAGGATTGCTGACAAGAAGAAGAGAATTGCCAAGGCTAAGTCAGAGGCAGCTGATTATCAGAAACTTCTAGCTAGTAGGTTGAAGGAGCAAAGAGAAAGGCGTAGTGAGAGTTTGGCTAAGAAGAGGTCTAGACTCTCTGCAGCGTCTAAGCCATCTATTGCCGCTTAAGTTCAGTGGGATGTTATTCAGAGGAGGAAAAAGGATGAGTGGGATCTAATTCCTGCTATTTTTTAGTCTGGTTCTTATAGTTGTTTCTGGACTGCAGTTTTTGTGATTTCTAGTGTTCTCAGGTGATACTTTGATCTGATAGTTTGCCACATACAATTATCTTTCAGGTTCCAGATTTTGGTTACTTTGTCACTATATACAAGGATCAGCTGTTTTATGTTTTTCTTGAGATTGATCAGTTCTTTTTGGTTACTCATCTTCTAAACTAGGTTGAGGTTGATGACCTTAAAATTAGAGAAACATAGGCATGACCATGTCTTTGCCATCGGAATTTTGAGGGGTCGAGCTTGTCATCTGTCTGGATGTTGTGGCCTCATTTTTATTTGCTCTGGTGTTCTTGCGCCTGAATTGAACTCCCCAGTTTTTCAGTTTTAGCATGTTTTTGGTCAGGATTAGAAAATGAAACATTGTGCTATTATCATACTTGCTTGGTTAGCTTTGAGCATATTTGGGCAAACAAAAGACCCCTCAAGTCTTGAATGAAGGAAAGGGCACATTGGATTATAATTATTAAAATTCTGGGCGTAGATACTAAAACTCCTAAAAATTTGAAAGTTCCACTTCTAAATATTAACATAAATGTGCTCCTAGTTAACTGATGCATGGTGTGACCAAAACAATTCATGTAAAAATCTTGAACTTTTAAAAGAAAACCTGAACGTCAAAACCGGTCTATTTTGTCTTTTAATTCTATTCTTACTTCTTAACATTTGTTTTAATCCTATATAATTTATTGGGAATCTACTTATACAACAGTATGCATGATATTATAAAAATTACAAATATATGTAAGCATTCAATTCAAATATTTATAGATATCTGTATATACAAAATGTCGTCGATAACACGTGTTTCTTGTAGTTTAGACTTTAGACTATTACTATTAGTTTATACACGATTTTCCTCTTCTTTTTTTTCCCAAAAGAAATAATCTAAATAACCGTCCGCCACCCAACTAATTAAATTAAAAATAATGTCGAGATATATGTAATTTATATATAATTATATATATAATTATGTAAAATCAATATATACTTGTTAGAAAAAAGTAAATCGTAAATTCGATCAATTATACAAGTAAAGCTTTTCCTTTTTACTATGTGAGTTTCGAAACATAATTTAAATCCGAGGAAAGTGCATGTATATTTGATTTTTGATTGTTTAAGTTATATCCTAAATTTATGAATCTTTGTACGTCTATCACTTTGGTAATTGGAACAATTTTAGACATGCAATGTCTAAAGTTTTATATCACCAAAGTTTAATTATTTATGTGTGAAGTTCATGCATATATGGTGTATTTTTATTTAAATGTTAATCATATAAAATTTTGGACGTCAGACACCACATGTATGATATATGTAAAAATTGAGTATAAGTTCAATACAATAACTATATATTCAATGTAACTTCATAAGTGGAATATGACAAGGGTGTGTATGCTAACGTTATCCTACCTTATGAAGATAAATACGTTATTTCTGATAGACCCTCAACTCAAATAAGATATTTCAAAGCAAGTTTGAAAAAGAAATGCAATAATGAAGAAATCATAAATACAAATAAAGTACCTTGTGAAATTATTATTCCACTTTCACAGTGCTAAGAGACCTTTTACGAGGAATTGCTCTTACGAGAATCGTTTTTTATTTTTACTAGAACTCAAATCTAAAACCATTAATTAAAAAGATAAAAAAATAATAGTTATCCCATCACAAAAGCATTTCAATAGTAAAAGGTAAATTATCATGAGGTCCCAAAGGTTAAAAAATAAAAACGGTTGCCAAAGTCAATTATCGTGTACTTGAGCATTTGAGCTTACATGCTAATACCAACCACCAAACCTGAACGGATTTGGTGTAGAGAATGAGACTATTTTTTTATTAATCAGATATTTCAAGTTTGAGATTTGAATATTATAAAATTCTTGATAAAAAGCGTTATCTTCCGAATGAGGCTTTATTCAGCACAAATCTAAAATAGTCGAGCTCTAATATAAATACCGAGCATCGGAAAAGGACGGCTAATAATAATAGTACTAACAAACATGAGGTCCCAAAAGTTGCTCAGCCTTGTACATTTCGCTTGGTTACTTGTACCTCAGCTCAACTTTGACTTTATTAAGATTCAAAGGGTCTTGAAATTCCAGCCCACGTACCATAAAATCAAGAACCCAACTACCCCAACAAGATAATAATAATAATACTACAAAGACCAACTTCATCAGAATCATATTTTTTTTCTTATTATATAGTATTTTTTTTTTTAACCTTTGTAAAGATTCCCATTCTTGGCAAGTCCGAACAAGATTTGCTTTAGAAACCCAAAAAAGTTTATATCTTTGGATAGATTTCCTAATTAATACCCCAGAAAAGCTCATTTTTTACGCTGTGGGTTTGCAATGGCATCATCATTGAGGGGCATTTTCTTCACTTTATTGGTTTTTGTTGGACTCATATTTACACAGATCAAAGCTGAAGCTGAGGCATCTGTGGATGATGAAGTGGAAGTGGTTAAATCCCATGTTTCCAGTGCTGCAGAGCTGGACCATCTTAAGTCCAAGATCCAATCTTTGGGTTAGATTTGAATTTTTTTCCCTTTTGGTTGTGTTTTTGTTTAGTTTATGATTCTTTTTTCTTGTGGGTGTTTGGGAAAGTGTGTTTCTTGAAATTATGTGTGGAGTAGTTGATCAAAAGTGTAGCCTTTTAAGGTGCACTGGAAAATGTTTTGTATTGGAGCATGGAAGATCATTTTCAATTGTTTTGGTTGCATTGTTTTGTGTAGTTTATGATTCTTTTTTCTTGTGGGTGTTTGAGAAAGTGTGTTTCTTGAATTTATATGTGGATTACTTGATCAAAAGTGTAGCTTTTTAAGGTGCATTTGAAAATGTTTTGCATTGGAGGATCATTTCCTTGAACATTTTCCCTTTTGGTTGTGTTTTTGTTTACTTTATGATTCTCTTTCTTGTGGGTATTTGGAGAAGTGTGTTTCTTGAATTTATGTGTGGATTACTTGATCAAAAGTGTAGCTTTTTAAGGTTCACTGGAAAATGTTTTGCATTGGAGGATCATTTTCCATTGTTTGGTGGAAAATAGTATTATGTTGATAATGTTTTGATTTTTTTTTTTTTTTTTTTTTTTTGTTGTATTGAAGATTGGTAATGATATCTATGAGTTGGTTAAAACAAGTGGTGTAAACTATGATTATAAAAGCAAATAGTGGTAAAAGTAAGTTGTACCCTTTGGTGGAAAGCAACTTTCCATATTTAGAAATATAGGCAGAACCATGATTTTTACTTTTTTGGGTTAGATTAGAAAATTTCCCTCTGGGTTGAGTTTTTGTTTAGTTTATGATTCTTTTTTCTTGTGGGTGTTTGGGAAAGTGTGTTTCTTGAATTTATATGTGGATTACTTGGTCAAAACTGTAGCTTATAAAGGTGCAATGGAAAATGCTTTGCGTTGGAGGATTATTTTCTTGAAAATTTTCCCTTTTGGTTGTGTTTTTGTTTACTTTATGATTCTTTTTCTTGTGGGTATTTGGAAAAGTGTGTTTCTTGAATTTATGTGTGGATTACTTGATTGAAAGTCTAGCCTTTTAAGGTTCATTAGAAAATGTTTTTGTATTGAAGATCATTCCATTGTTTGGTGGAAAATAGTAATATGATGATAATGTTTTGGTTGTATTTTTGTCTTTTTTGTATTGAAAATTAATAATGATATCTATGAGTTAGTTAAAACAAGTGGTGTAAAGTATGAGATGGATCTTTATAAAAGAAAATGATTTCTGCTCATAAGTGGTATAAATCATTTATTTCCTTTGGTGGAAAGCAACTTTCCATATTTAGAAATACAGGCAGAACCATGATTTTTATTTTTTTGGGTTTTGAATCACTATCTGGATAGATTATTTATGCATATCAAATGATTTTTTAAAACACAAATACGAACTAAGCTATTGGGTTCTGCCGAGCACGTACTGTTGTCCATATTCCAAGGTAAACAAATAGGGGGAAATGATTTCATGAAAGGAGATCTTTTTGGGGAAACTTTTTTCAAGTCATAGGGAACTACCCTTAATCTTCAAATCTAGTAATGCAAGGGATTCTTGAGTTGGTAATTTGTAAAGTTCTTATCTTTTGAGAATTGAGTTAAACTTTGAGCTAGATTTGAAGACAGAAGTCTGTGATACAAGATTACAGGATGAAGAAATGTAAAGGAACTTTGTTCAATTACTTATATTGTTCAAACAAGGTGATGAAATGGCTAAAATTGAAATCAAATCTGAAAGTTGTATGTTAGAGCTACTTTTGTTGATCCCCGATGAAATTGCAAACTTAGATATATGGATATCTCCACGTGTCCAAGTAAATGATATTGTCAAGTACCTGATGCTTCAACTTATTAATGTTCGATGCATCTCTTCTCTTTGGTGTTCTATGCTATGTACTTTTGGGTAGAACTATCTATGATTTTGATATCATGTATTCTGGCCTTTGCTATAGGAAGTGAAGGAACAGCAGATATAAACTATTGCTTCAATTAGATGCATTCGTCGAACAGAAATCCATTGCTTTTACATACTGTGCCGCTAAATTAGTTATAAAGTTTTGACATCATATCTGTAGAGCTTCTTTCATTGGTTTTAGCTTTTAGACAAATGAAGCTGTGAACTCCAATATGCCATTCTCGCTGGCATCCTTTTTTCAAACCCAATGCAGAATTATGTTCTATCATTTGACGGAGCATCAATAGTAGTTAAAGAGCTTAAGATATGTCGTATTTACAGAGAAGTAGCCCAGTGAAGAGAGAATTTTTAACTTATGTAGTCGGGTCGCATTACCTTTCTGGCAATATGTTATTGAGAAAGCAGTTGGAAAAAACAATCTCTTGTCGAAAAGATAATCCAAAAGGAAGGAAGCACAACTAGTTTGTTATGAAGAAAAATATAGCTAAAGAGTTATCTTTTCATCCTTATAAGTATATTGCCTCCATTATACTTTGTTGTTATGCCCATTAAGTTATCTATAGTAATGTCCAGAGGTGGAACGAAATGTTAGTAGTAGTCATATTTGTCTGCAGTAAGATGTTTTGGCTTAAGCAATAGGGAGCTGTTCCTCGATTCTTGACTGAGAAATTTTTGCAACCTAAGAATGTGATTATTAGTTATCTACCGTGTCCTCTTAAAAGGTTTTTGCTTTTGAAGAATCAAATGTGAAGGACACTGTCTCGGAACTGAAACAGAAGGATGAAGCCATTGCTGTCAAGGAGGAAATGATAAAAGAGAAATCAGAAACAATTGCTTCATTGCTAGCTCAGATAGCTTCTCTCCAAGTGAGTCGACTAACTTCTTCATACTAGTGTTGACTCTTATGTGCAATTTTATATTGACTAAAATGTCTGAATAATGTTTCCATAAAACATATTCTCAAAGTTTCAATTATTTGTCCTCCCAGGAAAAAGGTATATTGGATGCTGAGGAGAAACTTAAAAAGGCTCATGCACGAGTTGATCAACTAGAAAAGCAAGTCGAAACACTAAAAAAGGAAGTCGATATGAAGAATAAGGAGAAAAAAGAGTTGGGAACCCAGATGAATGAATCAGAGAAGAGAGTAACTGAATTAAATTCAAAAGTTGAGAAGGTATGCTTCTCATGTGTTTACCCTTTACCACATAATATGAACTTATCTACTATTTTTCCACCATAATAAATTATGTTCCCCTGACCTTATCCAAACTCTGCTGCCCATCACTAAGACTTGATTGTTGTATGGTATAGCTGATTGTAGATGCTAGAGTCAGTGCATTTTAATTTATGACTGTATACTGCAAGAGTATGGCTATTAATGAAATTCAATCATCCCATCCCTCCTCTCCCAAAGAATGAAAATTAGAAAAGAAGTTCTATACATGATGAGCTCATCCTAACTGATAGTATATGCGATGAAATTCTACTGAGAACCTTAAGAGTTATGCGATGAAATTCCACAGAGAACCTTAAGAGGTAAGTGTAAGATAGAAACCAAAAACCTTCATGGTAATTTAGTAATTTAAGCTAATATTTGCTTTGGTTCCAAAAGTGGATTTTCTTTTTGCTGTTAACTAGACTTGGTCTACACTTACAAATGACCAGAAGTACTCTTCATCGTGTGAATGCTTAATCTTCAAGCTCTTGCACGCAGCTGAAGTTTAGTATTTTTCTTGGTACCTGCAGTACTTAGCCTAATTATAAGATGCCATTCCACATTCTTTTGGGTTTATGCAGCTTCAAAAGACCGTTGACGAGCAGGATGCAAAATTAAGAAAAACTGAACGCGCTCTTCAGATTGCTGAGGCATGCTCTTGACAAAGACACAACTCCAAACTTTTGAAAATTGTATGGTAGGATACAATTTATAATACCTCTTCTATATACTTTTCTTTCAGGAGGAAATGATTAGAGCTAGATCTGAAGCCACGTCAAAAGCTCAGCAGCTCGGAGAGGTATAGTTACTTGGTGTATGCTTTGGCTGTAATGCGGCAAATTTTATTCTTCTTGAGAGGCCATAATTTCTACTCCTTCCGTTCAACTTGTTTGTCTTGCTTTCCTTTTTAGTTCGTTTGAAAAAGAATGCCTCTTTCCAAATGGCATGTTTAAGACCACAAGATTAAAGGACATTTTGGTACATTCTACAAATCTCTAGCTGCTTAAGACCACAAGATTGAAATGCCTTCTTTACTTTCTTAAACTCGGTGCCAAGTCAAAGTCAAACAAATCAAAACGAAAGGAGTAGCATATTTTGGGGTAGAACTGCTTATCATTTGGTAGATGCTTTATCCCAATCTCTCAGTTGGACTAGAAATCTTGTGGTCCATGAAAAAATTTCATCCTAGCACCCATCGATTACTACCTATTATATTCTGCTTCGACATTTTGATTTATAGTTTAGCTAGTTTTAAAGGTCCAATCACAGTACTGGGGATATTTGTATGCTGGTGATATTACATATGTTTAGAAATAAAGGATGGTGCTGTTGGAGGAGTCAGTTTTTCTATCAACGGTAATAGCATACACCATTTTCCTCATGTACTCTATGGTTAGCATGCATGAGATTTCATGAGAGCAACTAACATATCCCTTTGTTACACTTTCTTTTAGTTTATTTTCTAACTTTCTGGGGTGCGCATTACACTGCCAAGTAATGGTCTGCCAAGTGACTTTTGTTGAATTGGTTGACCACTTCATATAAAAGTTTAAGCTGTCCTAAAAGAGTAAACTTTTTATAGTTTTAATTATTCTTCAACACACCTCCTCGTGTGCATGCTTGATTCTTTTTCACGAGCGGATCATGTGAAATATTTTGGATGAAGGCGATGAGACTTGAATGCAGGACGGTAATTGCTTAGCGTTAGGTTGCATATTTGGTTGGTAATAATTTATAAGGATTTTGTTGATTCATTTCTGCTTCTAAGAATTTGACTAAATGAAGCCAGGATATGCTTCCCACCAAGCTTTTCTTTTCGTAGCTCAAATAAAAGAAACAAATGAAGAAAGGCAAGAAATTTGAATGCTAGAATTGCCCGATACTAGATCTTTAATTAAATTGTGCATCACTCATTCCTGTAAAAAGAGAGATTGAAGGAAATTTGAAATTTGAATGCAGTAATGCAGCTATAGTTAACTATTAGAGCTAACATTTTTGTCGTTTGTGTCATTCTTTTTCCACCATACACTCCTTATGCCTAGTAATTGTTTGAAAACTTGAAAGGCGGAAGTCAGTATATCAGCCAAATAGGTTTTGCATGTTAAGTATGTTTTATTTGGTTTTCCTGTATTGCTGCCTTATTTTCATTTTTGCACCTTGATGTAGTTAGATTTCGGTGAACCTTCCTACCTGCCTGGAAATATGAGTTTTTCTTTTCTGAAAATTCAGGTGCATGGTGCATGGCTTCCGCCTTGGCTTGCAGTTCAGTTGACTCATTTCCAGGTATTTGGAGCAGCAATCCGTGTTTTTCTTAGAAGAACTTCTAATGTTATAGTAGTAATCATGTGTAACATGATAACAATAAAAGAATCTCGTGTAA
This sequence comes from Solanum dulcamara, assembly GCF_947179165.1. Classification (NCBI taxonomy): domain Eukaryota; kingdom Viridiplantae; phylum Streptophyta; class Magnoliopsida; order Solanales; family Solanaceae; genus Solanum; species Solanum dulcamara. The sequence goes on along the minus strand of NC_077241.1, from coordinate 4,969,379 downwards.
CATGAGTCATGATTCTACTCGGATTTCTCATTGTGTTGTGAATTGCAGTTTCTTTTGGAGAAGCACGGAAAACCTGCTATGGACATAGTGATAAAGAAGGTACACTCTTCTGTTTATTGTCTGTTTGATATCCCATTAGGCTGTGTGCTACTGTTATTAATGGATGCTTGTCCAAGTAACCAGTTTAACCTATTCATCTCTTTATTTGCTTTTCAGGCTACTGAAAAGAAGGTCCAAGCTGAAACATGGGCTGCACCACATGTGGAAACAATCAAAACAGTACGCCAACTTCGCGTTATTAATGTTGAACATCTTCCTTTCCTATAAGATTGTTGTTTAAACATTTCCATGACCTTGAAAGAAGTTGTTTATTCTTTATTTTACATTGTCGTAGTTTTTATTTTTTATTATTATAACTTCTAGTACTTTTTTATTTTATTTTGTATAACTTGTTTCCTAACTTGTTCAAAATTGAAGAAATTCGCTCGAAATCCAACCTAGATTTTCATTTTAAAATCCATGTGTGTACTGAACAAGTAATCATTCAAATCTATCCTTGAGCTACTTTTTCTTGCGAGGTTAAATCTCGCATGCTAAGATAATTGACCACAACAAACTACTTTATTTGTTGGAGATCCATGTTGCTAAGTGTTGATGTACATGCCGAAGTTTTCTCATTCTTTGTGAGGTAAAACCTCATCCGCTAAGGTAGTAGATCTTCTGGAGGTAGCCTTGGTGGGAGGTGACAAGTATCCCGTGGTATTAGTCGAGGTGCGAGAAAGCTGACCCCAGACACCACAGTTATCCAAAAAAAAAAGGATCTTTCTAGAGAAAGTTCCTTTAGAAATAGGAAGAGGCTAAATACTGATAAGAGTGACTATTAAATTGTGTGGAATATTCAATAGTTTCTATTTGATGGAGGTTCATTTTTCTGAATTTTATATTATCCAATATGTATTAGTTTTCCTGAATCTCTTAGCTATCAAGTCGGGGTATGCATTGACTCTCGTTGTACTGCTCTACTGTTTGAAGCAATGGATACCAGTTGCGAAGGAAAAGTGGTTGGTGATTTCCACTACCGCCGAGCCACATCTACAATTGCTAACTACAAGAGCTCTTGAAATCTACAAGACATCTAAAGGCGCCATAACTCCACATATTCTCAAGGTTCAAGAACTAGCTACTCCTCATGTTCAGGTATCACTCCCAAGTCTGTTTAAGAAAAACATTTTCCCAATTTGTCATGCATGTATGAATGCATAGTGCTGAGAAAAGTTTTCTGACAGGAAATTAAGAAAGTCAGCAAGCCGTACATTGATGATGTTGCTGCTGCTGCAAAACCACATGTTGAAAAAATTCGTGTTGCTGCCAAGCCATATACAGAGGTGGCAGTTCATCATTATGGGAAGTTCCTTGAGTCTGCAACTACATACCATAATCAGGTACGAGAAAGTAATCAGATATTAACCCCTGATATATGATCTCAGGCAGATGTATTCCATAAGTTTAAGAAGTCATATTCTCCCCTTTAGATTCCACATTTCTACTATCATGCTCGACCACTTGTGCACAATATATGTATATGTGTGTATATATCATAGATATGAGGTATATATTTTGATTGGCACCCTCCTTCACAAAGGTCGGGTAGCTGCACTGGTTGATACAAGGTGCTCAAATGATCCTTTAGTGCGCAGACCTGGATTTGATTTCCACTCTAGTATCTGCACATAATTTATTCCAACATTTTTGTAGCCACAGACCATTAGTGCCCCTACTACCCTCAAATCCCGAGTCCGTCTCTGGTCGGAAGATATTAATAGGTTACATTTCTAGTTTCTGATTTTTATAAGTCAAATGCAATGGTTGATTTTTAAAAAAATTAATCTGGTTGAAGTTATGGATGCCTCTATTAGATTGATGCATGTATTGTTCATAGTATTATATTGGATTTTTGGTCCACAATTTGAAAGACGTCTCATATCCTGTGAAGCTTCAAGGCACAGTCAAAGAAACACTGGAAAATCACGACCTTACAAAATCTCTCGCAACAAAGGAGCTGATTTGGTTTGCTGTATGTATTGCGTATTTCATTTGCACAGTCCTTTACGTCTCCACTGTTCCTCCAATTTAATATCTGATTATGTGCTGTAGGCCTCAGCATTGTTGGCTTTGCCCATTATAATTCTGTTCAAATTCTTATCTGCCATCTTCTGGTTAGTACATCTAATTCATTCCTCATTTCCTTACGTAAAGATTACCATTGGCCGCCAATGTGAGGCTCAGAGTTGTCTTTCTTAAATTGTATGTTGCAGTACAAAGGCAAAGGAATCTGATCACAGTGGTAATTCACCCAATTCACATCGTAAGGCCAACAGGGGACATCCAGACATGTAGGACAAATGATATTGACTTCTTTTCATCAAAACTGAGTCACACTTTAATAGTTCACAGGTATCTATCACTTTCAGCTATTCCCTTTTTCATGTATGGTTAGCCGTCTTGCATTGGATATGTATTTGTCCCGTGTGAGAAGGAACAAAGCAAATTTACAGTGTTAAGTTTGAAAATCATAAGCTATTGTTTTTTCGTTGCCCTCTCAGATATGCTTAATAATGTGTTTCTTTCCAAATGCACCCCATTCTAAACAGCTGCTCTGGGCCGAAAAAACAAAAGAAGATTCAAGATAAAAGGAGGAGGTGATTAAAAATGTTTTAGAAATCTCACTAGTTGATTGGAGTTGGTGCAAACATAAAAGTAGACAACTCCTCAGTCTCGATAGATCATTTATGTCGGTGGATCATGATCAAATCCTAATACCATGCGCTTGAGAGGCCATCATACACCATAAGATATTGCGATGTATCGACTTAGAGATAATTATGGCAATTCTCCATGCCCAATATCTAGAGCTGCACATCCAAATAGCTTTGTCCTTTTAAATGCAAATTAAGTACCCCTATATCTAGTGGTCTTATCGTTCAGTTTATACTGCCATGGGAATAAAGCCAGACACTAGTCTCTTTATCCCAATTTATATGACACACTTTTCTTTTTAGTCTGTCCCAAAAAGAATGTCTGTGGAAACAATTTAACTTAAAAAATTTCATTTTACTCTTAATGAGATGATCTATTGCGAGTCAAATGTTTAAGGCTGGTTTTACACCACAAGTTTCTAAAGATAGTCTTTATTTCTTAAACTACGTGCCCAGTCAAACAATGCCGAACAAATTGGGACGGAGGGAGTAAAATGCCTTTTTCATTGCTGTAAAATGTGTACTCACATTCTTGTCCATTACTGCTTGGTGTCTTAATCTGCAATATATGTTTTTTTCTGTTGTTGCAGATTGGCTGTCCTTTACTCCCTGGGCCATTTGAGGTTTTATCCCTCTACAAATTTTTTTTTGCTTGTTCATGAAGCTTTTGCCTTAGGTTTTTTCATTTTTGGGTTGTGTATAAGGCCAAAGAAATGGAGATACATAAACTTTAAGTTTGAAAATTTTGTGGTGGTGTATCACAACTTTCGCTTTGGATAGTCATAGTCTCATTATTCATGTATTATTGTTTTTATTATTATCAGTCCAACATGTTGCCACGTTTTCCTCATTGCCGTATTTTCTTGTTCACAACTATTTTGATTTGATGCACTTGAGCCGAGGGTCTTTCGAAAACGGTCTCTCTATCTCCACGAGATAGGAGCAAGGTCTGTGTACACTCTACTGTCTAACCCTTCTAGACCCCACTTGTGGATTATACTCGGCATGTTGTTGTATTATCAGTCCAACGAAGTTTTTTCCTAAATCTGTTCTCAAACAATTAGAGGCCTAAAATATGATTAATCCATCATAAGCTACATGAGACTTTATGTTGGCATGGGGTAACAACATGTTATTCTTCAAATTGATTTTGAATATTGTTTGCAAGTCGTGCATCTAAGAATGTAGCCTAGTGGTGAAGAAAACAAGTGAACCATGAGGTTATAAGTTCAAATTTTAGTGGAGGCAGAAAATATTGTGGTTTCTTCCCTTTCACCTTAACTTTAGTGAGTAAAATTACCCCGCATTTGTGTTGGTGGAGATTGCACGTAATTGATGGAATAGTTGAGCTGTGTACAAGCTATTTCAAATACCATTGTCATAAAAATATTTAAAAAAATTGTCGTATGAAAAACCCCTCAAATAAGCTCATTCAATTCGCAACAAAATGCAAATGAAGTATTGATTTGGTAATCTTATAATAACTTGTAGTGAGAAGAAAAAAATATGTCCCCCACCTATCAGACATTTGACAAGACACAATTATCCAATTTTGCACCAGACGCAACGTACTGGTGATAGTCCAAGGGAGAGGGCCAAGACTCTAATTTTGTTCTAGAATCAAAACAAAAAATGTAACTAAATAGAAATAAGCACATTTCTTATAAGACTTTTGTCACACTTAGGGTGTGTTAAAAATATTTTCTACAGAAAATGTCTTCTCAATACCGAACACATAAGGGGTAAACTTTCGATTTCAAACTAATCTTAGACTAGAAAAATATATTTGATATTAGTTAGCTATTATGTTTATCGTAAGTTGTATAATTTGATCAACAAATTAATTTAGGACGCATGTCGGAAGAATAGTTTCACAATTTGAGATACCTGAGTTAGATTATGTTTCTTTATGTAATATAATTGAACTGTCACAATACTGTTTTCTTTTAAACACTCCAAATGCCCCGAAGGATTAATTCAGGTTTACTTTTACTGATAAGCTCGAAGAGATACTTCGAGTCGGTCTGCAAATTGAATTTCGAGTTATATTTCTTGCATCCTATCAGTTGTCAAGTCCGAGGGATCATTCTGAGCAGCTCGAAGATTTTGCCGGACTTCTACTTTTATACATTGACAACATTTATAGCATCATCTTGTTTTACCCCTTTTTGGCTTTGATTGTATTGTATTGGTTGTTTCGTGCTTATTTTTATTAATATCTTCACCATTTGTAGCGAATCTCTCAATAACCGTTAAGTTGTACTTTTAGTATTATTATGCTTATTAAATTATGTTTTGATACTCATACTTTATTTCTGTATTTTTTTCTGATGCAGTGCCTAATAGCAAGGTGCATACATCAAGATTTACATATTTTTTTTTTGAGTACAATAGGAAATATTAGATAAATTCTTGAAATTTTTCTCCGCTACATTACTTAAATTAGTGAGGAGGAGAAACTTCATATTCATAAGCACAATTTCCAGAGCAATAAATCTTCTTTATGTTTGCAACTTTGTATCACTTGCTTGACAAAAAAGTAAGCAAATTAGTCTGTCCCTCCTATATGTATAATTCATATAAGAAACAATTAAGAAACAAATGTTGAGATGGCCGAGTTGGTCTAAGGCGCCAGATTAAGGTTCTGGTCCGAAAGGGCGTGGGTTCAAATCCCACTCTCAACATAATTATTTTTTGAATTTTTCCCCGCTTTAAATCCCGCTCTCAATATAGAAGGTTGTAACTTTTTTCCTCCGAAAAATACATAGAAGTTTATTGTAATTTATAAAAAAGATAAATAAGAGAGGGTGCATAATTTTTTTTATCTAGTACGTGTACAATCTTTATGTAACTTATTGAAGGGGATTGTTTTAGTTTGAGATACAAAAGTTTGAAGAAAAAAAAAGTGAAAATAATAATAATAATAATAATCTAACTTTGGATTATAATTGATATTGTCGAAAAAGAAAAGGACAACGTCAAACCTTCAAATAACATAGATGGCAACTCAACATTTGATAAGAAAATGATGGTAGACTTGTTTTGTGTGATCTAAGTACCGACGTTTAATGTTAGCTATTATGAACGGATATATGATTTTGCATATTCTTAACATAATGGAGAAAAAAATTTGCACTCTTCGCTAAATTCCTGATTCCACCACTAATTATCCTTCCAACTATTACATAAAGACTATACATGCATGTTGCTTCTTCAACTATGTTTATCTCACTATTTCAATATCATTATTTTCCTTTCAATCCTGCTTTAATAATGATTAATTTTGCCCCCACAATAATAAAAGTAAACTTTGCCTACATTATCCACCTTAAATTCTATTCGTGAAATTACATTGAATATATTGTTATTATATTACAGAAAGATTATTCAATAAAGCTACAAAGTCATTCATTCAAACTCTAGTGGCTTTGCCACAAAGTACTAATCAACACTCCTCAATAAACATTACAACTTAATTTGTTTCCTAGGTAGAAGAAATATAACATTAGTACCAAACTAACATAATCTAACACTGGCTATTTGTGTAAACCATCTCCTTCTTGATCAATAAGTAGTCCAATAGTTGTCTAATTCAGCACAATGGTCCATAGCCATGACATCACTATTCATAGTATTTGCATTATTCATTTCACCTCCATAACTTGTAATAGCACAATTAGTCATCATAGAAGAAGCCACTTCTTGTTGACTCATAACTTGTGGTGGTACAAGTGGTGCTGGCCCGGGAATTGACCTTAAAATTGGTTGAGATGAGGCAACGACTCCACCACCAAGATTCAAGTTTATGCCTGAAATGCTGAAGTAATTATTATTATTATCTCCTCCTCCGCCGCCGCCATTACTAGTACTACCACCTCCAATATTGTAACTCATTTGAGGTTGTATTGGGAAGTTGTTGATCAAATTTGATGAACCACTTTGAAAAATAACCCTATTATTGAGATCTTGAATTTCATGACCATGGTTATTCATGTAATTATGATTAGTTCTTCCCATTGCAAATTGGAACCCTTGATGATCATGAGGTACTTGCATCATTTGTGATGGCATTATTGATGCATTCTGAGTGTTGTTGATAGAGTTGGGATTTAGTGTTGTTGCCCTTGAAAATTGGTTGGTAGGGTACTTTTTCAACCCTACACTCTTTTGGAAAATTCTACAAACCACCCATTCATCTTGCTGCAAAATAGAGTATATATAATAGATGTTAGAGTTTAATTAACTGCTCTATACATAGTGTAAAATAAATTAGATATTGTCGGGTCACTTAAAAGACAACCACAGGTAATTGATCATAATAAGTGAAATTAGTAAGATGAAAGAAAATAAGAAAGCAGACAAACCATTTGAATATGATAACGAGTTTAACTTCTATAGACTGACAATGTAAAGAATTTTTATATTCGAAAGCTATCAAAAAGATAAATGTGCATGTAATTTCTCATAATAAGTGAAATGTAGATAACACTTTGAAAAACAAGGCAAATATAACTTGCTATAACAACTAAATTACACTGATAAATTCTTTACACATGCATGGAAATTGTTTTTAATGAATAAATTTTAACACATCTGGTGTTTAAAAAGACACATTTAAATAGATAATCCAAAACCACACATAACAGTTAACTTGAATGACTTAGGTGACCATTTGATATCATTCAATTTCACAAGAAAATTATTATAACAAATTAAAGTTCTAAATTTTAAAACATATAGGTGAATAACACATGAACATATCAACATGAAGAATTAAATAGACATAAAATTGAATAAAAAGGAATAAATATAATGTGGATTCAAGTTATATACACCGACAATATATATAATATAATATAATATAATATAATATATAATACAAAACATACATGACATTTGGTTGTAGGGTTCATATAATGACATTTTTTTTTCTATTTTTCCCTTAAATGTGCTCGATAAATGCTAAAATTAGAGTGCGGTGACAAAAATAGATCAACCAAAAAATCACAGTCTCAACTATCATATCACACTTTTTTTATACGATTGTTGATGCATACGAATTAAACTCGACTAAAATACAAGAGAACATACTATAAGAAAATAATGAATTAGCAACAAACAACAAAAATTTCATGCTAACCTCATTTAGTTACAAATTAACTAATTAACAATGAATTAACAATCGATAAATTCCGTAGATAATTTCAGATACGTACCTTGTTTGTTTTATAAGGAGATTTGGATCGAATTCTATATTCATGCATGACCCAATTTGATTTTTGACCTCTAGGTGCTCTTCCTTTATAGAAAACCAATGTCTTTTTCATCCCAACCAATTCTGTATTATTTTTGCTATTGAAAACCTCTTTGTCTTTTCCAGTAGTTTTCCAATATCCACTATTTGTTGCTCTATTTGTTCTTACTCCTGTTGGGTATTTTCTATCACGAAGACTGAAAAAATACCATTCTTTTCCTCCCATTTTTGCCATTCCTGTAATATAATTTTCACATGAAAAATAATAAAGAGTTAATTGATTAAAATGATGAATTTAACTTATACATGATTAATTGAGGCATATTAATGGTAAAAAAAACACATCCGGGCTATCATTTTTTTCATGAGTTTCATAACCTAAATACTATCACACTACTAAAAAAATACCATTTTTTCATTGAAATTTTCCACTGAAAAATGTTTATAAGTGACTATTTGTATAGATATTTTGATTGAATTGGTGGAAAAAAGAAAAAAAGTAGTAGTATTTTCATATTGAAAAATTGGGAAGCTTCCCACTATTTCAGCGAGAATCTGTGTTTCAGCATGTGTTTTCCCAGTGAGCTGGATTGGTAGGAAATGATTTCCCAATGAGCTGGATTGGTAGGAAATGGGTGGGAAATCATGTTTTATAACATAAACTTCCCATTGATTCGCCGTGGGAAAACTTTGTTTATAATAGTGTCAAATGTTTTTCCTTTTCTTGCCTGAACTATATATAACTAGTTATTCCATTTTCCTATCTAAACTATCACCAGTCGTTCTATTTTTTTTACCTGAACTATCATAATCTACATATTACAAGACACCTAGTTGAGTAAATGGTGATAGTTCAGGTTGCATAAGAAAATAATTGATAGTTGGGATGTGAAATTCACAATAATAGTTTAATTAGATGTGTTTTTATACAATGTATACACTTGATTATTATTATATATTAGTATTTTAACATGTTATAGCATGTTACCTAGTCCAACGGAGAAAATTTGGCTGATAGACTCTTAAAAGTATAAAACTCGTAAAATAATAATAGTTTAGATGGAAGATTTTTAACCTATTCAACTCTTAATTTATTGTTAGAACATTTTGATGAAGGTATTCAGTTTTTAAAATAGCTTGTAACTGCATCCCAAAATGAAAATAAAAACAAAAAAGTGTAAAGTAGAGGGAAAGATCCAAACTTGTTCTCTTATGTTCATGCATCAATAATCACTTCTCTGGAAATTTCTCATAAAGCTAAACATTTTTTTTATATAAATGAAAAAAAAAAACACCTAATTTTTAACAATTTTACAAATATATAAACAAATCTTTTTATTTTTTTTCCTATGTCAAGAAGATTCAACAATTTATATATACACGTTAACAAATCTTTTTTACCTAGCTACATGTACGTACACCTAGCATAAGTTTCTGGTCAAGGAGATTCAATTGAACCCCCTTTCAGATCGGGACATATAAATCTAACAAAATAACATCATACGACTTCATTTGAACTCAGTAATTTTGGCTTAATTAAGACTCTATATATGCATATGTTGATCTACTAAATAAGTACAAATAATATATTTCGATCCTAGTAAATTAGACGTGACATGATAGAATTCCAAATCTAAACCCGTAAAAAGTTCAAATCCTGAATCTGTCGATATAATTTTTTCCTACATGGACTAGCTAGCCCTATTTTCATAGCTAAATTCAAAAAAAAAAGGTAGAAACTAAATTCTACAAGTTTGAAGTTTGGTACTCCTGGACATATGAGCATAAACTGCATGTTACTCCTGACCCGCCTAAATTTAAACTGTGTACGTACGACCCAAAAATAGAAGAAGTTTGAAGTTCAGTATCACCTGGAAGATCCCATGGCTCAGATTTGTTTAGATCAACATCAGCAATAGCTCTTCCAGTAAAATTAACATCATTTATTTTGTTCACTAGATAATATGTTATAAGCTCTTCATCTGTTGGATGAAATCTAAATCCTGGTGGTAGTTGAGTTTCTTCTTTCACTTCTTCCATTTTTTTCCTCAAATCCTTCTTAAGTAACTTAGATAATATATTTTTGTGTTTCCAAAAGGAAACCCTAAAACTCAAATTTGAAAAAGTGTTGAAAAAAATTGATGAAAACCCTAAATAGGTTTTCCAAAAAGAGGAAAACCCTAGCTAGCTAATAATAATAATAAAGTTTGTTGTTTGCTATGTGTCGCAAGAAATATATATTTTCTTTACTTGGTTGCATGAAATTAATGCATGTCTAGAGAAAATGGATTTTTTTGGGGATTTGTGTAAAATTTTTAGCTAAGTTTTGCTAGAAGTTTAGGTTTTGAGGTTTCTTGATGAGAAATAGAAGAGAAAGTGTTTCTTGCTTGAGAATTTATAGAAAGTAAGAAGAAAGAAGGGAAATGGTAAAGTGTGTATTAGAAGCTCTCACCTACTATGGATCTTGAGGTACACGGCTGTACTAATATTAATTGACAATATTGGAGAGACGTGGATGGTAAGATGGATGTGTGGCAATAAGATTTCAATGACCGCATTCACGAAAAGGTTACAAGTAGCTTAGCACGGCGAGGATAAAATGTGAAACACTCGCTTGAGATGATTTGAGCAAGTAGTGTGTCAATCGCTAGATGTATTAGTCGAGAGTTGATTTCTCGTATGGTTATAACTCAATTAATAGTTATTATATTTCAGAAAATTACTTTTCTTGTTAAACAAAATTGAAATCAAGAAGAAAGATGACTATCTCAGATACAATAATAATTATTAATTGAGTGAGCATCTAAAAAATTAACTCTATCAATCAATAAAATGAGGTAAATCATGGTGAGAGAAAATTTTAAAAGAAAAAGAGATAGACCTAAAATCACTTAAAGAAATGTGTCTCGAAGAACCTACAATTTCTTGAAATTCCACTACAAGAAAATCTAAAACTCTCAATAACTTTTTTTCCAACTACTATAATCTTGTTGGTTAATTTCAACAATTAATGGAAACAACATATACCAACAAGTAATATCAAAGTTTCTAATTCGAATCTCTCTGAGTACGGAATCGCAATCAAGAGGTCTTACTAAGATTTTTTCAGAAAAATCTTTATACACCTGGAATTCTTTACCCCCCATATGTAAAACCTCTCGATTAGAATTCGAATTTAATCGAACTCCAATACAAATATCAAACTCGAGCCTTCGTATAAAGTAACGTAACTTTGTACAATATATATATTAATTTTAAATAAAATAACATATTCGCTTATTCAGTAAGGATCCGATTTCAGCTTGTTCTGGGACTAAAATATAATTATGAGAGTATTGTTATATTTATTAGTATAAGGAGAGTTTTTTTCTTAGTTTCTTAATTATCAAGTGTATTATGAATATTAAAAATATTAACTACTATAAAGAGTTATTAAAAATTGGGAAAAGGGTATGATATACCCCTCAACTTTATTATTTAGAATTGATATATCCTTCGTTATGAAAATGGCTCATATATACCCCCACCGTTACACAGATGGCTCACATATATACCATTTTCTTCTAACAGAAGTGAAACAATCAATTTTAAATTTGTTTTTCTAAGTTTTTTTTATATAAAAAACAATACATATAGGGGTATATTTGATGAGTAAGGGTGGCAATTGAGCGGGTTTGGTCAAGTTTAGAAGGATCATAATGGGTTAAGACAACAATTTGGTCAAGACCCAACTCAACCCAACCCAAATTTGTTTGGGTCAAAACGGATTGGGTAAAAATGGGATGGATAATGGGTTATATAATGGGTCAAGACCCAATCCAACCCAATTTTTACTAAGCTTAATTATTTTATTTGTTCTTTTAAACTATTTTAGTACCTAATAAACTTATTTTTTTCCTTATTATGGCTATATATAACATACCAAATTGAAAAAAAAATTAAAATATTTTAACAAGATTTCTCATCAGCCAATTCAGGTTACATACTAACCCAATTTTTTATGGGTTGAAATGGGTTGAGCTAATGAATGGACATGTTAATAACCAACCCAAACTAAATGGGTCGGGTTGGGTTAGACGGGTTGGGTTTGATTTTGCCACCCTTTATTTTAATCCTTCTCACACATAATTTATTTTTTTGACTTGTTTTTATTCAACGGCTAATTTAAATTTATTATTTTGATGGTCCAATTTATTTTTCTCACTACTTTTATTGTAAAACGTATTATACATGCCCCAATGTTTTAATAGATACAAAAACTAAATTACAATATAGCAGCAAAAAAATAATTTTAAATTACAACATAGCTGCAAAAAAATAGCATAAAACTTTTTCCTTATTTTTTTCTCTTTTTTCCATTCACTTTTTTTCTTTTCTTATATTTACACCAAAATGAAAAAATAAAAATAAATTAAGAACTAAAAACTCAAATAATGATAATCAAAGAAGTTAAAAAATTATTCATGCGTGAAAAAGATTATATATATACCCCTAAACTTTGCTAAAAAATAAATTCACATGTATGGGTATATGTATTTTTTTATTTATTTTTTACTTTTTCAAAAAAAATATATCCCATACATGAATTTTTTAAAAAATTAAAAATTAAAAAATTAAGTTTTTCACTTCCTTAAGATGAAAAGGGTATGTGGGCTATTTTTTTAAGGGTGAGGGGTATATGTGAGCAACTTTTATAACGATGGATATATATGAGCCATTTGTGTAACTGTAGAGGTATATATGACAAAATTGAGGGGTATATCTGGACCTTTAAGACCTTTTCCCTTAAATTTTTGTCTTCAATCGATTGAATGACGTTTGATGAAAATAATGAGTTCCGAGGGTAAATTTGGACTTGTTTCTATTGAGTGATGAATAATTTAAAAAGAGTTAAATTTTTAATATTAGGTGCAGATATCAATAATTAACGACTAATAATATGGCATTTGATACAAATGGCATTGTTTTAGTGCCACTATCGATTTTTAATTAAAATTTAAAATAAAAATTAAACCAAATCAAAGCAGTAATATGCCCATTTTTTCTTCACTTTGATTTAATTTTTGATTTGGTTTGATTTTACGTAAACAACCCTAGACTTTCACAGACCTAATTGTAATATATATCGTGTTTGTATATTTAATGTATACAACAACAACAATCCAGTGAAATCCCACAACGTGGGTCTAGGGAGGGTAAAGTATACGCAAATCTTACTCCTATCAAGGTAGGACGGTTGTTTTCGGGAGACCCTCGGCTCAATAAAGCATAAAAAGAGGTTAAATAAGGCTAAGAAGTTAAGAAGTTAATAAGTTCAAAGCGATATGGTAAAGCAAATAAGGGAGCGATACAAATAAAATAGAGTAATCAAAGTACGGAAAGTAATAGATAATAGCAGACATCAGAGAATAAGAAATTATAGTGCGCTTGCACCTACTAATAAGGTAGACTAACGTGACTATGTACTAGCTTTCTACCATAATGTGGGTCCTCCACACCCTCCTATCTAAGGTCATGTCCTCGGTAAGCTGCAGTTGCGCCTTGTCCTGTCTAATCACCTCTCCCTAATATTTCTTTGGCCTACCCCTACCTCTTCTGAAATCATCCATGGCCAACCTTGCACACCTCCGCACTGGGGCATCTGGATCTCTCCTCTTCACATGCCCAAACCATCTCAGTCGCATTTCTCACATCTTGTCTTCCACCGAGGTCACTCCTCCCTTGTCCCGAATAGCCTCGTTCCTAATCTTGTCGCTCCTGGTATGCCCACATATCCATCTCAACATTCTCATCTCGATAACTTTCATCTTTTGAACGTAAGAGACCTTAACTGGCCAACACTCCGCCCCATATAACATAGTCGATCTAACCACCACTTTGTAGAACTTGCCCTTAAGTTGTAGTGGCACCCTCTTGTCGCATAGCACACCGGAAGCAAGCCTCTATTTCATCCACCCTTCCCCAATACGGTGTGTGACATCCTCGTCAATCTCCCCGCTGCCTTGCATGATAGACTCAAGGTACTTGAAACTACTTTTCTTTTGGATGGCCTGGTCACCAAGCCTAACTTCCGCGCCAACCTCCTGAGGTATCTCACTGAACTTGCACTCTAAGTACTCTATGTTGGTCCTACTCAGCTCAAACCCTTTAGACTCTAAGGTATGTCTCCAATCCTCCAACTTAGCATTAACTCCACTATGAGTCTCATCGATCAGGACTATGTCATCCGCAAAAAGCATACACCATGACACCTCACCTTGAATTTGTCGCGTCAATCTATCCATCACTAAGGCAAATAAAAACGGACTAAGCCCCATCACAACTGGAAAGTGCTCTGAGTCCCCTCCGACTTTCCTTACCCTGATTTTGGCACCCTCATACATGTCCTTGATCACCCTAATGTACCCCACCGATACATCTTTAGCCTCTAGACATCTCCACAGTATCTCTCGTGGAACTTTATTCTAAGCCTTTTTCTAGGTCGATGAATACCATATGCAAGTCCCTTTTCCTCTCCCTATACTGCTCCACCAGTCTCCTCATAAGATGGATGACTTCTGTAGTTAAGCGTACCAGCATAAATCCGAACTGGTTCTCTGAAATAGACACTCCTCTCCTCACCCTTATCTCCACCACTCTTTCCCACACTTTCATAATATGGCTTAGAAGCTTGATACCTTTATAGTTGTCGTAGCTCTGGATATCCCTTTTGTTTTTGTATAGGGGGATCATTACGCTCAACCTCCATTCTTCGGTAATCGTTGCTGTCTTAAGGATGATATTAAATAACCTGGTAAGCCACTCCAAACCTACCGAGCTCGCGCTCTTCCAAAACTTCCTAGGAATCTTGTCAAGTCCGGTCGCTCTTTCATAGAGAATCCTACGAATAGCACCCTTAACCTCCTCGAACGTAATACTCCTACAACCCCCAAAATCATGACGCCTCCCTGTATGTTCCAAATCTCCCAACACAAACTCTCTGTCCCCTTCTTTATTCAAGAGTTTATGGAAGTATGACTGCAATCTCTGTCTAATGAGGGTCTCCTCTACCAATATTTTTCCATGCTCGTCCTTAATGCATTTCACTTGGTCTACATCGCGTACCCTTCTCTCCTGTGCCCTGACTAGCCTAAACAATTTTCTATCCCCGCCTTTGTTTTCTAGTTTAGCATAAAGACGTTCAAAAACTATTGTTTTTGCCATCGAAACCGCCGAATTCACCTCCTTCCTTGCTGTCTTATAAAGTTCCATATTCGTCCACTTCTCCACCTCATCCTTGCTTTCTATCAACTTCACATAAGTCATCTTCTTTGCTTCCACCTTCCCTTACACTTCTCCATTCCACCACCAGTCCTCTCGATGTCGACTACGACTACCTGTCGAGACTCCCAACACTTCCCTTGCTACAACTCTAATACAACTAGCCGTCCTATCCCACATATTGTTCGCATCCCCATTACTATCTCAGGCCCTCATATCCTTCAATTTCTTTTCCATCTATAGGGTACTAGCCGTGGTCAAACTCCCCCATCTGATCCTAGGTCGGTCATCCCCGACCATCTTCTTCCTCGTCATCTTGATCCATAAATCCATCACCAAGAGCTTATGTCGGGTTGTAAGGTTGTCGATTGGAATGACCTTACAGTCTTTGCACAGACCTTTATCATCCTTCCTAAGGAGTAGAAAATCTATCTGGGTCTTAGCCACCGAACTACGGAAGGTTACCAAATGGTCCTCCTTCTTTGAAAAACTCGAATTGCCTATCACCAGCCTAAAAGCTCTTGCGAAATTCAAAAGTGAGACTCCACCTCCATATCTGTCTCCGAAGTCAAAGCCTTCATGCACATCATCATACCCTCCCGAAATAGACCTGATGTGCCCATTGAAATCCCCTCCCATGAAAAGCTTCTCAGTAGGCGGTATGCCTCCCACTAATTTATCCAAATCCTCCCAAAAGCGCTTCTTAACCTCCTCGCTTAAGTCCGCTTGCGACGCATAAGCACTAATAATGTTCAACGTGATCCCTTCAATGACCACCTTAATCGACATCATCCTATCAGTGACTCTCCTAACCTCCACCACCTGATCTTTTAAATCACTGTCTACTAAAATGTCTACCTCATTCCTATACTTCGATCAACCAGAGAACCAAACCTTATACCCGTCTACCTCCTTAGTTTTAGAACCTATCCATTTGGTCTCTTGGACATAGGCTATATTAATCTTCCTCTTTTTTAGAATTTTAACTAGCTCTATGGATTTTTCCATTAACATCCCAATGTTCCAAGAACCTACTCTCAGTCTAGACGCTCCTTTAACCCACTTACCCCTCCTTATCCTTGTCTCCGTCCCCATCCCTGAGCGAGAACATAACCCTAGTCTACCATCACTATCCAAAGCCACAAAAATGTGTATGAACTACTAAATTATTCTAAGGTCTAAAGTCAAAAAAATGTAATTACAAGTGTATAAACAAAGAATAGATATGGAAAGATATGGAAATCGAAAACCGGAGGTACCAACTCCAGTTGAAATGAACCTGATTGTCACTGAAAAATACTATTCACTTCGGAGTACTGTTCACGTCGGCTTACCAACAAGCTCTTT
The DNA here is from genome assembly GCF_947179165.1 of Solanum dulcamara. Classification (NCBI taxonomy): domain Eukaryota; kingdom Viridiplantae; phylum Streptophyta; class Magnoliopsida; order Solanales; family Solanaceae; genus Solanum; species Solanum dulcamara. The sequence continues at coordinate 4,952,762 of NC_077241.1, read as the reverse complement.
TTCCTCTTAGACAATTTATCAAACAAATGGGGTGTATTTAAAACAACTCCAAACCCAACAAGCTAAAAACTGCAGAGGAAACAAATACTCCTATTCCTGCAAATATCAAAGATAAAATAGAACAAAAGGAACTGATAGAGAATGGTGTATATGAAAGCTAAGAAAATTAGTAAAATTCGAGAGTTTCAGGTAGAAACGTCAAAAATATGAAAAATATGAAAACTCAAAGAAGCTCATGTTGCTTCATCTTCAGCTTTAGAGATTTGAGTGAGAAGAGTGACTGCGATGTCGAAAGCAGATCTGGCTGATGCTCGGGTAATAAAATGGCCAGCTCGATAATCAGTCAAAACTATTTCTTCCTGCAGAATGAGAACTCCGACCGATGACCGAAACACGGAGTACTGAAAGCTGTCTCAGACCGATGAACAGACGAGTCGGAGTTTGCTGGAGCGCTGGCGTGGTGAGGCGCAGTGGAGCAGATGAGCGGCGACGGCGGACGGCTGCTGCTTTCTGCTGACTAGAGAGTCGTCGAGAAGTTAGAAGGGAAGAGGCAGAAGTCAAAAGTGTATAGTCAATATACACTAAAAAGCCCCTAAACTATGTTCGAAATCTCAAGGATACACCTTAACTTAACTAGGGTTCTATTACCCACCCCCACCCCCCGAACTCTTTTTTTCCTTATTTTCGTGTACCTTTTATGCTGACGTGGCACCTTTAACTAAGTAAGTTGATTGTGTTTGTACACACACGCTGCTCCATCAGCAAATATATATTTTTTATTTTTTTAAAAAAATAATTTTATTTATTTTTTAATTCTTTTTAAATCCTTTATTTTCTTTATCGTGTATTTAAATTAAGTTATTACATATAATTTATTTATTTATTTTAAAAAAAGAAATTTCCTTATATTTAAACTTTTTTTAAATTTTTTTTACCATCATTCATTCCCTTTTTCTATTGATTCTATTTACTCCTTTTATTTTCTTTGTCTTTCCTTTTGATTTGATTTCAAATTTAATTCAAAATGCCTTGTATTTAAATTAAGTTATTACATATAATTTATTTATTTATTTAAAAAAAGAAATTTCCTTATATTTAAACTTTTTAAAAAAATTTTTTACCATTATTCATTCCCTTTTTCTATTGATTCTATTTACTCCTTTTATTTTCTTTGTCTTTCCTTTTGATTTGATTTCAAATTTAATTCAAAATGCCTTGTATTTAAAATAAATTAATTTCGAATAAATATCAAAATAAGTGAAAAAATTAATTAAAACATTAAAATTAAAGGATAATTTTTAATTATTTTTTAAAAAAATCCACAAAAGTTTTTAAAAATAATTAAAAGTGAAATGATAAGAAATTAATGAAAGAAAAAAAGTTCAAACTTGGGAAGAAATATTAAAATATTTCACATAGAAATAAGTGAAAATAATTAAATAATTATAAGTTTTAGTATCAATAATTATGTGTACTAACTAATTATAAAGTTATCAATTAAAAAAGGACACGTGTCAAATTTTTTGCACCCATCACTTGCCTTCGAGAGAGTGTGCACACTCTCTGTGCCACGCTAACTTTTAGGGCGTATTTATTATATTTTAAAATAGTTTAGGGGGTAATTGAACCTTAGTTAGATTAAGGTGTATCGCTGGAATTTCGGTCATAGTTCGGGAGTATTTATGCATTATCCCTTTTAAAAAAATAGAATTGTTTCTTGTTGTGATTTTTATTGGACTATTATATAGTATACAAATCCCTATATACAAGTTGTATTACATAAATAGCCACTACATCTACACAAGGAATAGTCTAGTTCAATATAGTTTACTTATGCCCTGAATGATTATATGGAGGCTAGGAGAAAATAACAAGATTAGTTTCCAAGAAGATTGGTATTTTACTTGCCTAATACTTCAAGTTTAATGTATACTATTTAGTACATATATATATTGACACATCTTTTATGTTATATATATGTAACGATATTCGTACAAATTTATCAGAATTAAGACGTAAATGCGTATAAATTATATTTTTGTATCCATTGCATTTTGAAACTAGTCTTCTAATTAATCTTGACATTCAACCCTATCCTATGGTTTATTTTGCGTTTTAATCGACTATTTAGGAGAAAATAACAAGATTAGCTTCCTAGAAGGTTGTTATATTACTTGCATCATACTTCAAGTACTCTAATATATATTATTAGTATTAATGACACATCCATATATAATCGATCGATTTCTTTTTTATATTATCTGTAATAACGTTACAAATTTATGATTAGAATTCAGAATTATAACGTAAACGCGTGTAAGTGTTTTACTAGTATATATATTTTATTCTATTGTCATGATCATCATATCATGCATTGTATCTATTACATTTTGTTATGGTTGTAGAACTATGTCAAGTCATACAAGCAATTGTCTACGAGTAAATTAGGGTTTCGTGTTACTCTAGAAAAGTATTGCACGTGAATTCTAATATTCAAAGAATTTTTATTTTTTTTGGATTTTTTAATATGGTATCCGATACCTACATTAGAGATCGACTAATATAGATTCTTGCCATGAGGGCCTCATTTGGGAGAAAGCACTTTCCTATCAAATTTTTTTCCATATTCATAGTTAAAACTCAAAATCTCTGATTAAGAAAAAAACGATCATATCCACTGCATCATAACCTTTGGTGGTTATTCAAGAAAATGTTAGAGATATGTGTGATGCACTATATATTATGTAGTTATTTAACGAAGACTTTGTGCACTAATACGCTAAAACAATCATTGAGAAAGAAGTTGGAAAACAAAAGCGGATCCAAGATTTTTATTTGATGAATTTAATATTTAGAGTTCTACTACCGACTAGAATTAAATACGATTTAATCATTATTTTTCATGCTCATAATAAGCGGTATGAGCAAACTCCAGAAGCATCAACCGTCTGTAATAGTTTGTTTGTAGTGTCTTTGAACCAACTGAAATGCCCGTGAAAACAAGATCCTGTTCCAAGTTGTTCAAAAATAGTACCCATTGTTAAGTTTATCAATCCATAATACCTTAAATTTATGAGTTCAAATGTAATTTTTTTTATTAATAATTTTAGTAATTTTTTTATATGAATAAACTTTGGTTGATAAAACATCCGGTACCTATGATGGTAAAATGACGTACATATTCGATGAAATAGTTAAGATCCGAACACTACTGTTATCTAAAAAAAAAGTAGATGAAAGGTCTTCATCAAAAAGACTATCTAGAAGCACAAAAGACATTAATTCATCTTTAGCAGACTACTTGTCAAGCACTTCACCAGTGACAACAAACAATTTTAATATTTTCATCACAAAAATTTTAACATTTTTTTAATCTTATCATCACAATGATTAAGAATAAAAATGAAGCTTAATGTTGAAGAATTTATGTTAAAAAATGATCATTAATAGTAATGAGACCTCTTGCTATAATAAGTCTTTATTTGTCTCCAAATGAAGCCCTAAAAAATTCTTTTTGAGCAAAACAGGTGTCCAAAATCAACAACAAACTCGGTGGAGAGAGTAGACCGTATGCAGACCTTACCTCTTTTTCGTGGAAGTAGAGAGAGAATTTTCAAAAGACATTCAACTCAAGTAGAAAAGAAATGGTACTGTCGTATTAAAATTAGAATCAGCCAAAACTTAGGTCCTAAAAAGTGAAGAAAAATCATCAAATTCCTCTGCCCAATGCCCATAGTACAAATAAGGTAAATGAAGCAAAAACCTGAGCAACAAAGAATTATTAAAAGCATATATTTTACTAGTAACAGTTGTGGTTCTAAACTCAATCTTATAGTTTTGTTAGAATACTAATAAGTCGACGTTCTTTACATCAACTTGTTCAAAGTTATTGGTTATGGCTACCGATTTACCGTGTCAAGTATATATATATATATATATATATACACGATACTTACAACAACGTATACCACGACTAGGAAAGCAGGTGCAACTAAGGGAAGCAAATACTTCCTTGCATAGACAGGAAAGCCGATCCAAAGGTTCCATCACGAGGCCTTTTTGGACTTCAGAAAGTTGTGAATTTCCAACTGAGTCATCTCTTTGCCAGAGGCTGGGTCGAACTTGCATCTAATAAAGCTGCATGACAAGTTAATCACATATCAATAATTTGACCAAGCAAATCTTACCAAGAGAAGTAAATGTATGTAGAGAGTGCATATTCCAGTCTCTTTGGAAGAGTTTAAAAAGCCATTCACGCACGTCCAAAAACATACATAGGAAAAACCAAATTAATAGTTGAAAGAGAAGTGAAATTGTGTTTATGTGGGTGAGAAATACTTCAACAAACGAAGGGAAAAGTTAGACGGTCAATCACACACGTCAAAAATCTCCGCTGGGAAAACAGCTTTAGTAGTGGAAGAAAACACAAAAGAGTAAGGAAGACCATATTACTTCTTAAATCAATCTCTTATCTTTGTTATTTTGTTGGTTCTAATTTTTTGGTATTAAATCTATGTGCATGAATTGAATTTATCTTCTTCAACCCAAAAAATGATGGTGAACCGCCATATTAGCATTCTCTTTACTCCTTAAGTAGCAGGCACTGAGAAGTTAATGCTATGGCACTTTCTACTTATCGTCACTCTAAACTGTTTTCTACATACCCATTGCTAATAGTACACTACATGTATATCAATACACAGTTAGGTTAAAATTCTTTATACTCTGTGACACGTTGCACTATATTTTGTCAATTTCATCTGTTAAAACAAGAAAAGCATAATAGAGACAATGTGAGGTCTGTGCTTAATTCTCTCTGACTACATATATATCAATACACAGGTAGGTTAAAATTCTTTATACTCTGACACGTCGCCCAGTATTTTGTCAATTTCATCTGTTAAAACAAGAAAAGCATAATTGAGACAATGCGAGGTCTGTGCTTAATTCTCTCTGTCCTCCAACACGGACCTTTTGTTGGAAGTATAGGTATTTATATGTACTACAAGAAAAATATTATGTAATATATGCCACAAAATTCTCAGAGAAGTGGGCCTACCTTCCTTCCAAGCCAAGAATTAACAATGTATTCTTTTCATGACCAAAAGTAACAATGTACTCAGAATCTCCGGGCAATTTGAATTGAGCCACAGACCATTCTGAGCTAAAATACTTTGGAAGTACTCCTGCCAAAATGAAATCCAAATTCAGAGCCTGAGAAAAGTAACAGGAGCAAAGAAGTTATCGACTCAAAGCTTCATGTTAAACATTTTCAAGGCCATTTCAGAGAAGTAAAACAGAATATTATTGAGTATGCATGTGAATTACAGTGCATGGTAGCCGATCTCAAGTACGATAAAAGAGGAGGCTGTGATTGGTTGACCACCAAATTAAAAATAGTTATTATGAAAATACAGCCCCAGCTCTGTGATTAAGGTGTAGTTGATTGATGCGCGTGAATCACCAAAGTCAAAGATAACTCCTTTTCCATTTTAAACAACCTTATTACAACGAGTTACTCACCTCTAATGATCCTCCAATATATCAGAGAAAAGAACAAGTAATCCCAATTCGTTAGACTCAAATAAAGCAAAAATTGCCAGGCAAAACTTGTGCGCTAACATAGATCCTTCATTATTAATCTCCAGGAGCATGAAAGTTAATCTATTTAATAGCAAATGTGGGTGTTTAAATAAGTTACGGATAATACTACTGTACTAGAAAAAGCTAAAATTTAACGAGTATCAACTCCACCTTGAGGTTAGAAATATTTATCTGGAACTGTAATAAATAGACCAAGAAGGCATATACTTTTGTGCAGGAAAGTTCAGGGGTATGTAAAATGTCCGTTCAGGACAGGGAAGAAAGGTTTTTATAGAAGTGGTATCTCAATTCTCATATGAGGTGAACATGAGTAGAATAATGCAAAATTTAGAGAACCCCTGAAAATTAAAAAATGACTTGCATGCCGTTAGTACATAGTTTCACTGGATATATTAGGGAAAGGGGAATGTTAACAAGGAACGAGTGAACTAACGTTCACAACAAACAAAATAAGAGAGAATCTAATCTAGAGGGTAACCCAAATTGAAAGCCTTCTGAGTGAAATGGGGATGAAAGATGGGTCGAGAAAAAGCCAAGTTAGTACTAGTGTTATTTCCCTTAGTTTGGTCTATATAGTGAAAGAAAATTCCTCTATATTCAACAGAGAGGAAGAAACAAATGTCATATACTTCGTAATTGTACAGCAAGAAATCCAAAAAGATATATTGAAATAAATTAGTAAATCATGAATTTGCTTCCCCCCTACCCTTTATTTAGACTCTGTTGAATCATATGCTTTATATGTTTCCAAGCTATAAAGAAAACTCCATATTGAGTGGCAAAGGGTCAAAGCTTGAGTCTCCAGAGCTTGGTTGATGGCCTCATAAAGATGTTAAGAGACCAAAATAGGTAGATGACATTAGATGCAAGCTTAGTTATTAAATCAAAAGACAACTATGGTTGTTTAAATGCAAGGGACAATTTAGATACAGCAAGATGACAACCTGGATAGTTTTCCTTTTGGCAACTAGATTTTAGATGTGTAAAAACTGCAAGTACCTAATGTGGGATCAGATACTTAGTTTAAGGTGTCTAGATCTTAGGCCAATTGGTCAAGATGAAGTGTATAATGGAAGATTAAGTTGGGGTTCTAATGGAAAGATGTTAAGCAAGTAGGCTGTTGCTGTCTATGCTAACTGCTCTGGAGCATTTATCAGCTGAACAAGCCTACAACTGTTAACTATCATTCAAAGAATATTTGCATGTGATAAGTTGCCGTAGTTTCTTCTATAAGCTCATGGTGAGGACATCCATCCCTAATGCTGAACAATACTTACAAGGCATCCAGAGCAACGGTCAAATAATTAGTGTTTATGATTGAATTCTGCACAACTGTTTGCAACACACACACACACAGAGAAATCAGAAAATGTTAAATGTGTATCACAAAGGAACCATACCTTTGATGAAGGAAAGTGGTGAACTCGATGCAGCCAAAGTAACACGGAAATTAGGAGTAGTTCTTGTCTTATCCTGATTCCCCAGATTGACCTTGAGCCTAAAAACATGAACTGTGCCTTTGTCACTAGAGACTGCTAGCCACTGAGCAGTTGGATCAAATGAAACACTGTGAATTTCTGCTCTATCAGCACCTCTCCTTACCTGGATCCATGTGATTTACAAAACTAGACATCTCAAAAACATTGTTTAATTGGTGCAAGGGAAAGTTAAAAAGACTCAATCTAGCTTGTCATTTATGTGTATGGATTAAGAAATCCCTTAGCAAGCAAAGTAGAAAAAGAAAACCATCAAAACATTACAATCTTATACAATCTATATATCCGATATGTCAACGGAAAACAATAATAAAAATGACATTTGTAATTATGGATCTGCCAAGGCCGACGACGGAAGCTCGGGACGGAGCCGTATGAGGCGGAAGTCTCACGTACGGTTCTCATCTGATATGTCAACGGAAAACAATAATAAAAATGACATTTGTAATTATGGATCTATATCTGATATGTCAACGGAAAACAATAATAAAAATGACATTTGTAATTATAGCAGAATTTGAAGAATAAAAAGAAAATATAAGGAATTGGCAAATATTAACAACATTATGTTCATTAACTCTACATCCACTTCAAGATAAAATAGGTGATGAAGAAACATCTAGCTTTCCTCCACTCTAGAACTGTTCGTGCAATATCCAGATTTGACCCAAATGGAGGTTGACAAGGAATGTTGCAAGCAAAAGGCACATACGAATGGAGATTTATATAGAAGAAGAAACTTCTACATCCAGTTTTAATAAATTACAATCTGTTAATAACCAAAGGTTAATATTCAAGGCAGAGGCAAGCAAGGAGTGCACACTGAATATGCAGTTACCATTATCAAAAAAACAAAGAAAGAGTGCACACTGAGTACCAAATGCATCCTAAGACTTTCTGAATCATGGATCACGAGGAACACAGAATAAAGAATCAATAGGTAATTTTGAGACATTAGAAAATGCTATATAGGGACAGTTTACTTGAGAGTAGAAGGCTAGAAGCGAAAGTCGAGGAAATTCAAAACAACAAAGCCATTAACCTATCCATGTTTATCATAAGCAAATGACATCAAAGCATCATGTTTTGATCAAGGAGAGTTACAAAATGGAGATAAGGACAGATATGCTGGATAGATGAAGTACTTTGACAAGGTCAAATTTGCAATCCAGTAGCTACAAACTATTCATACTTGTGAAAGAGAAAAATACGAAAAATGCTACTACTACTTATGAAGCTTTGTAATAAAAGAATATGAAATATCTTGGACTGAACTAAACAACATTCAAAATCGTACCTCCTGTAACAATGTACCATCCTGTGTGCTGAAAATCCGGATAAGAGTACCCTTGATACTTGCTGTTGCCAGCACATGCCCCTCATGACTAAGAGCAAAAGCTGCAATCCTAGAATCATGTGCAAAGATAAACTTAGTCCTTTTTGATGTGAAATGCTCAACCCGAACTTGACCATTTTGCAACCCAGGGCACACCAGCACAGGTGATACAGCCAGTTGTGAAATTTCACAGAGTCCTTTTGGATTTGAAATTGTCTCAATCTGGTGGACGAGCTTCACATCAGCAAAATTATATATAAATATCTTCTGCTCAAGTATAACTACGATGCAGTCCCGTCGAAGCCGCACACCACGCACAGCCGACCTGAAACGGAGCTCTCCAATGCAGCGGCTTTGATGGTCATCCCAAATTATGACCTTGTTTCGAGGATATTGTGGATTATCTCCATTTCCCACGAAGACTAGTATATTACTTCTGAAGAGCATCTCAACAATTCCAATACCACCTCCATTATCAAAGTATCGTCGAAACATCTCACAGAAAGGGTCACAGCTATAGACTCTAATGCCGCAATCAGTGCCAATGGCGAAACAGCTACCATTTTGATTGAAGGAAACACGGTATAGAGTTGAGATTGCTTTATCAATGAAGACATGGTTAGGGCATGGATTAAGGTGACTCTGCTTAGGATCATTATTTACCTGTCCAACAGCAGCTTGTTGTGGCTGAAGCTGTTGCTTGTCTTGATCTTCTAGTTGCTCTACGTAAGGTTGAAGCATTGGTGATGAAAACTTTGAACTAGTATTTGGGTGCTGAAATGGTGAGGGGAGAGGGGAAACAGTGGCCATGGACAGGGATTAGGAAGAAAACTTAGAGCTGTATAAAGCTTAAGTTTAAAGCTAAATGGATAATGTTTTCTATCTGATACTCACACCACATAGACGGTCATCAATCTGCATCAGAAAGATAAAAATTAAAACTAGATGTATAATTATCAAACTGATAAGATCTGACACTAAACTTGATCTTAGCCAAAAGGCCAAGGAAGGCATAAATTAGCTCTATCCATATAAGCATTGATTAATACATCTTCAAAAGGAAAAAAAATAAAAAGATCTTCAAAAGAAAGTGCTACAACAAAATCAAAATTAGTTTTTTCATTAAGATATGCTAAACAGGCTCAATTGGTTCTCCCTACTGGTGGCCAATTGGGTAGACTCAATGGAAGTGATATCAGATCATTACATCCAAAATATTTCGTTAAAAGATTCAAATCATGTTGTTCTACCAAATAATACTTAAAATATTTGGAGGGGAGGAAAGACAAATACTCCATCTACAAAAGTGAGTGATGCAGGGTGTGTTGTCCTTCTTTATTCTTTCTTCAACATATATGAATTAGCTCCCCTGAACTGTACAATCCGCGCCAAAAAAACTAATAAATACACTAACACTATAAAAATACATCAATTTCATGAACAGATAAACAATTACAACAGAACAGCTGGTCATCCACCCCAGTACTATTATAAACTCAGTAAGCTTCAGCGATCACTTTCTGATCATTATACAAAAATAAAACTGTACTAGATTGCCGGAAAAAAAATTAAGCTAAAAAAGAAATCATGAATTCATAGTATCCTCCACGCTATTAATGAACATAATCAAATAAAATTCGCTAGAATTACATGACACCCAATTTAATGAAGCCATTGATCTAACAACACCATTCCAGCAAAACCACTGTTACTAAGCTCATTAAGCTTCTTCAGCAACAACTTTCTGATTATACAAGAATAACACTATACTGGGTTGTCGAAAAAAAAATGAATTTCAGGAAAAAAAAGCTATTGATTAACATAATTTTAACAAAAAAATGCTAGAATTACATGACACCCAATTTCATTAAGTCATTAATCTCAACAAACAAACAAAAAAAATACTAAACTCATTAAGCTTCTTCAGCAATAACTTTTTGATTATACAAGAACAAAACCGTACTGAGTTTTCTAAAAAAAAATGAATTTCAAAACAAAATCACGAATACCCAGTATCTTGCTCACTATTGACAAACAAAATCAAAAACAAATCAAAATAAATAAAATAAGTTGATTAAGCTTCTTAATCAATAACTTTTTGATTACACAACAATAAAACCGTACTGGGCTGTCGAAAAAAATCATAAATACTCACATTGATGAACATAATAAGAGAAATTTGCTTGAAATCCAATTTACTAAAACCATTAATCTCAATTTAAAAAAAAAATTATAGAGGAACATCAATGATACAGTAAACAGCTACTAATACTTACATTGAAGACAGAAAATTTCAGAGATAGAGATATTAATGGAGGACTTAATATAAATAGGGATTTGGGGTTTTGCTTTGCAGGGAAGAGAGAATTTTATTTTTTTTCAGTTGTATTTAGAGTAGAAAACGATTTTTATTTATTTATTTTAGAAGAATATTTGGATTAGGAGTCTTGATGTACAAGCATTATTTTTATATTGGTATATTTTGCTTGTGCGTGTAATTAATGTTTGAATATGTAATTTGGTATCATAATTTAGCGTGAAAAGATTGTTGATATTATATTTTTTTAAAATTATATTAAAAAATAATTAATTATTATTATTAATTAGTGGCTCTTTATAAAATTTATGTGTATATGAAAGTTATAATCACAAATATTTATTTATAAAATAAATATTGGAGGTGGTATGTGATTTATCTATATGTTGTTTTAGGATATTTTGATATCTTATTATGAGTTATGGTTTGCTAGTTTGGTAAAATTGTATAACAATTGGAGATATTTTGATAGTTTTCATAATTTGTTAGAAAAATACAACTTAATAAATTCAAATTATAATTGAAAATAAAAGTTAATATTCAAATCATGATTCCATATTGTATATCCAAACGGGCCCTTAATTTACACTCGCATAATCAAAAATAAACAAATTAACAATATTTATATGCACGATATACATACCTATACAAAAAACTCAATTTCATCTTTACAACTTCAACCACAAAACTCACTCAAAATGGATTATGTTTTCATCGAACAACTTCACATTTTAGTCACAAAATTATAATTTTGAGGTTCTTTTAGCTAATTGAAAAAAATCATGTCTATTGTATACAATATTATATACTTACTACGGAAAAGGGTCAAAAATATTCTTAGACTATTCGAAAATATTTAAATATACCTCTCATCCATCTATTGAACTAAAATACCCTTCAGTCCATCTTTTTGGTCTATTTTTACCCCTAAAACTAACAACATTTTATTTTTTAATTATTAATATTATTAATTATTACATGGAGTAACTGGTAAAGTTGTTGTCATGTGACCATGAGGTCACGGGTTCAAGCCTTGGAAACAGCCTCTGGCAGAAATGCAAGGTAAGGCTGCGTACAATAGATCCTTGTGGTCAGGCCTTTCCTCGGACCCTGTGCATAGCGGGAACCTTAGTGCATCGGACTATCTTTTTTTATTATTATTAATTATTACATGGCATCTTTCTATTGGACAAATTTAAATTTCATCCCATCTTTTTTCTCCTACATCCATACCCATGGCCCCATGCCCAAACCTATATATTTAAGAAGTGTTTATACATATTTTTATATCATTAGACAAAACTATACAATATTACACAAACTTGCATGAAATTGAGTTTCATTTCTATGAATGTCAACCACAAAAATTCATTCAAAATACGTCAAATCTTCATTAAATAACTTCAAATCTTAACCATAACTTCAAAATGACATCCCAACAAAACTCTATCATCAATTAGTCAAAATCTTAACAAGTCACAAAATACATTTGTCAAAATTTAAAGTTTTTAACAATCATTCAACAATGATTTTTAAAAAAAAATTAAATTCACTTAACAATATTTAAATTCATAGTAATAAATATGAATATCAATTTTCAATTAGTTTCTAAGAATAACAGAATAAAAAACTTCTTCTTTACTCCATCAATAATTCAAGGTACAAGTTAATTCATAGCATTCATACCATAAAAAAAATATAGTGTAGTGGATGAAGTTGTTTCTCTGTTAATCAAAAATTTTGAATTTGAGCCCTTTAGGGGTGGGCGTTTGGTTCTTCGGTTCAGTTTTGCTAAAGTTCGGTTCGATTCTTCGATATTCGATTTTGAAAAAGTGTGCACCGTATTTCGAACCAAACTAGATCGATTCGATTAGATTTTTTCAACTTTGATTCGATTTATTTCGATATTTTTTAAAATGATTATTTGGTTCAAATGAAAAATAAAAAGGACATAAGGTAGTTCATAGTTCCTACTTTGTCTTTTAAGTTATAAGTTATATTAATTGTTGTTCACACTTCACTACCCAAATAGCTATTAACTAATAAGTAATAATATCAATTAGCTATTCACACTTTAAAGTAACAACTAACAACATAAAGTAATAACATCGAGGAATTGGGTCAAAATATATAAGTAATAAAATTTTAAATATCATTTTATATTTATTTAATAAAACTTCGGTTCTTCGGTGCATCGTGGAATTGTGATCCTAACACCGAACACCGAATCGACGAATCGAAGTTTTCGAAAAAAAATCGACACCGAACCAAAACACCGAAGAATCAACACTGAAAAATTGAATTAGTTCGGTTCGGTTCGGTTCGATTTTTCGGTAGTTATGCCCATCCCTAGCCCTAAATATGAAAAAAATTCCTAGTAGGGAGTAGGGAATGCTTCTTCCCAAATAGAATCCTATGCTCCAGATTAGTCAAGCTTCAATACAAATATCAAACATCAAATGAACAATAAAAAAAAGGAAAAATTACTTGATTGGGTGCTTTTAAAAAATTAATTACTGATTTTAGCGATATTTTTTATTTATTACCATTTATAGCAATATATAACAATATTATGATAAATCTACACTTGTATTAAAAGTGAATTATGCATACAGTATAAATGTATTATAAGTGTTTTAAAATATATATTATGTATGTGTAGTAAGAAACTAACATAATGTATTATAAGTCTATTAAAATATGTGATAAATGTATTATCCATCTATAAAACTTGTATTATATATGTTTTATAAATAGTTCTCTGCAATATGTATTAAAACTGTATTATAAATGTATCATAAGTGTTCAGTGAAATTATTTTTTTATTGTTATAAATGGTAAATATTTTTTTAATATTGTATATTTACGTAAGTTTCCCTAAAAAAAATGCATAGCATTCATAGATAACAACAACAAAAGGAAAAAAAAGAAAACAAAAAAGATATAGTTTTCACACGTTTATCTTCGCACATGTAAAATCAACCCCATAAAATAAATTAATCACAAAAATGTAATTGTAAAGTCCTTTTAGCTAATTGAAGAAATTCAAAGACTTTATTATTATTTTTTCTTAACTATTTCGAATTACATACAAGATGAACTAAATAAGGTAAAGATATAAAATCATGAACTCATTTTAATTAGTTTGATCCAAATAATATAGAGTATAAAAATCTCTTTTGAAAATATTATTTGTACTTAAATAAATTGTTTTGATTTCTTCAAAAACCAAATTTAAGTTTTGTCAACCAATCCCATGAAAAAAAAATTATAAGACATCTTGCGAAGAATCTCATGGTTCTCTATCTAAAATAGGTGGTCTAAGTAGGTTTTCAACAATAATGACTTTCCAAACGGATAGAAGAGTTACCCACTAATCTGGTGCCTTTTGTAAAATAGAAGAAATTTTTTTAAAATCCTATCCAAACGAAGGGCTTCCTCTACTTTGAGTTCTATTTGGAATTAGGTCTCAATAATATTTTTAAAATTATTCTCGGCAAAGACATTCAATAATATTTATGGAAAAGTTATAACTAAAGAATATGAATTTAAAATTAAATGGTATAGCTAAAGTAGGTCCCATAATTTTAAAAATTTATACACTAATTAAATTAAAATAGAACAAAAAAAAACACTTTTTTTTTTACTTTTTTTCTAAAAATGCCTTTGCTGAAGTAGACACATTGACGGATGTGCCTTGCTTCAGCCTCAACTCTCTCTTATATTTTATGTAATTTATGAATAATTTTAAATATTTATGCTATTGGTATTATTCTTGTATTATAGAATTTACATGATATGATTTATATATATACTATTGCTTTTTCATTTTTAGGAGTGATACTTTTGAGCCAAGGGTCTTTCGGAAACAACCTCTTTATTTCTATGAAATAATGGTAAGATCTGTGTACACTATATACTCTCCAGTCCTCACTTGTGGGACATCACTTAATATGTTGTTATTGTATTTTTGAGGTCATTTATAATATATATTTTTATATATATAATATATAACTTAAAACTATACCTAAAATATCCTTAGATTCCTAGATGTATTGCATCAATGATCACTATGGAACTAGTCACTTTTCTAGAGAAAGTTCATCCATGTTAAAATGGATAAGAATCTTAAAACAAATATTGTAAAAAAGGGAAAAGAATCTTAAACAAATAAATACTTCTGAAGATCCTCATTTAGACGTTTACTCAGCTCCAGCGTTGACAACTCTGCTCTTCCCATATATATATATACACACACAAAAAAAAAGATCAACAGATCTGCAGAATTATCCTTTCTCTTCTCTATTCAATCATTCTTCCAAAAGGGTATGTTCTTTTTCCAGTTTGCAATTCATTAAAATGATCACTATTTGAATGTGTATGGTTTTACCCCCTTTTACTTTCAAGAATCTAAACAGTCTTTTTCTAGGTGTTTATCTTTTTGATTATTCTACTTTTGGGTACAATTCAGATGACCCCATCTTTTCAAAGTTTGGTTCTTTTAAGTGTTAGACACTTTATAATCTGCTTCTTGTAACAGTTGAAGTGATAACTTGTTTGATTTGATTGTAAATTGGGATTTTTCTGCTAAATTTTGATGAAAAATGGTGTTTTTGATTCATATAGCCATCCCCAAACTTGTTTGGGACTGAGATGTAGTTGTTGTTGTTGTAGGTAGTTGCTTAAAGGGTATGTTCTTTTTCCACTTTTGCAATTCAGTAAAATGCTCACTACTTGAATGTGTATAATTTTACCCTTTTTTTCTTTTCAAGAATCTAAACAGTCGTTTTCTAGGTGTTTATCTTTTTGATTATTCTACTTTTGGGTACAATTCATATGATTTGGTTCTTTTTAGTATTAGATGCTTTATAATCTGTTTCTTGTTAAAGTTGAAGTGATAACTTGTTTGATTTGGTTGTAAATTGGGATTTTTCTGCTAAATTTTGATGAAAAATGGTGTTTTTGATTCATATAGCCGACCCCAAACTTGTTTGGGACTGATTGATGTTGTTGTAGGTAGTTGCTGAAAGGGTATGTTCTTTTTCCATTTTTGCTATTCTGTAAAATGTTCACTATTTAAATGAGTGTAATTTTATCCCCTTTTTCTTTTCAAGAATCTAAACAGTCTTTTTCTGGGTGTTTATCTTTTTTATTATTGTACTTTCGGTACAATTCAGTTAACCCCATCTTATCAAAGTTTGTCTCTTTTTAGTATTCGACACTTTATAATCTGTTTCTTGCTATAGTTGAAGTGATAACTTGTTTGATTTGTTTGTATATGGGGATTTTTCTGCTAAATTTTGATGAAAAATGGTATTTTTAATTCATATAGCCGACCGCAAACTTGTTTGGTACTGAGATGTAGTTGTTGTTGTTGTTGTAGGTAGTTGCTGAAAGGGTTTGTTCTTTATCCACTTTGCAATTCAGTAAAATATTCACTATTTGAATGTGTATAATTTCACCCTTTTTCTTTCAGAATCTAAACAGTCTTTTTGCGGGTGTTTATCTTTTTGATTATTCTACTTTTGGGTACAATTCAGCTAACCCTATCTTTCAAAGTTTGGCTCTTTTTTTGTATTAGACACTGTTTACTATTATAGTTGAAGTGATAATAACTTGTTTGATTTGGTTGTATATTGGGATTTTTTTCTGTTAAATTTTGATTGAAAAAATGTGTATTTTGGATTTACTATGATAATGATATAATACAAGCTTAAATGAAGAAATGAGGATTCATTTGGGACTGAGACATAGTTGTGTTGTTGTAGGTAGTTGCTGAACACTATGCAATTCATCAATGTTGACTTAAGATATTCATTGCTTGATACGTATATTTTCACCCTTTTTCTTTCAAGAATCCAAATAGTTCTTTTCCGGATGTTTATCCTTAGATTGGAGCTTATGGATAGTACAAATTAGGGTAGAAGATCAGTAGGTAGTCAAGTCATGAGTGGTGTCTCGCTTATCCTTCAATACTAGTAGTCGTAGTATTACTCTTGTAGTTTCTTGTCTCTTTGATTTTTGTTACTATTTGTTGTTTATTGTACTTCGATTATCATATTATTTTATTGTAGTTATTGTTCCTTTTTCAAATTGCTTTGTCTTGCCTTGATTAGTACTTTTGCCTTGGTTTCTTCACTCCCGTTATTTTCTTGAGCTGAGTTTCTATCAGAAACAACCTCTCTACCTCCCAGGTAGGGCTGTTCACAGTTTTGGTTAAAACCAAAACCAAACCGAAAATTTAACCAAACCGAATAAAAAAACCGACATTCAGTTTGGTTTGGTTTGGTTTGGTTTTAAATTTGAATAACCGATAATATTTGGTTTGGTTATGGTTATAAAAAAAATAACCGAATAAATAACCGAACCAAACCGATAATTATATACTTAAAATTTATAATTATTTATATGTATAATATTAGTTTTTCACAAATAATTAAAGATATTTTATACCTTTTAATTATTAATTTAATATTAATATACTTATTTTTAAGACCCAACAATCCAAATCCAACTCTCAAACCCAATTATAAATTCTAATAAACACTAAACAGCGGTCCAAGTCCAACAATCCAAGCCCATTAGCCCAACTCTCAAGCCCAATTCTAAATCCTAAATTTCTAATAAGCACTAAGCACTTGAGCAGCAGACAACAACATAAAGTAAAAGTTAAAACTTTAAAACCCTAGTATCTGTTTTCCTTTTACATTTTTGTTCCTCTCACGTTGGTTTCTCACAAAGTCACAGACTCACAGTCATAGACTAACAGTGAAGGCTCAAGAGCAACCTCAACTCCTCAAACCCAAGTATAAGATTGTCAAATTTTGAGAAGGTTTGTAAGGAGTTTTTCAAATTTTAAATTGATTTTAAGTTGTTTTCTTTTTTTTCCGAATGTTTAAGTTGTTTTCTTTTCTGTTTTGAACATCTGTGGGTCGTGAGGAAAAAAGAGCTTCATAAGAATTTGAAGAATGTAGAGAGAGAATATTTGAATTATCTCGGCTAGTCATAAACCGAATAACCGAATCAAACCGAACCAAACCGACAATAACCAAACCCGTGGTTATTATTTTACTTGATTTGGTTATGGTTTTAGACATTTAATAACCGATTAAATTGTTTTGGTTATGGTTTTAATCAATAACCGACCCAAACCGAACCATGAACACCCCTACTCCCAGGGTAGGGGCAAGGTCTGCGTACACATTACCCTCTCCAAACTTCACTTGTGGGATACACTGGGTGTATTGTTGTTGTACTCTTGGATACAATTCAGGTAACCCCATCTTTTCAAAGTTCGGTTCTTTTTAGTATTAGCACTTTAGAATCTGTTTCTTGTTACAGTTGAAATGATAACTTGTTTGATTTGGTTGTATTTGGGATTTTTCTGTTGAATTTTGATGAAGAAATGGGTATTTGGGATTTTGAAATTATGTAGGTAGTTGCTGAAAGTTTGGAGGTCCAATGGCTATTGGTATGAAGCAGATGTCTATGATAATAGCAACTCTCGGTGTTTTATCCTTTATATTTGGAGTTATTGCCGAAAACAAGAAGGTTAGTTGATTAAATCAGATATGGGAAACTCTTGTAAATCCTCTACTTACCCTTTTGCTTATTATGTCTTATCCTTTAATTGTCTGAATTTCGTACGATAGGTTTGCCTAGATCCTTTTGTTTTTGTTGTGTGTGTGTGTGTGTGTTTGCTCCTTTTCTCTAAGTGTTTTTGAAGGCATTGGGTGATGTATTTACATAGAAAGTTTTCTCTAATATGTATGTATAGTTTGAGTCTACGAGACAGAGTGCACCCATATATATGGGGTGGGCGAAGGCGCAACATAGTTGCAGGATAGTGTTGAATAACTGTTTTTAAGTAAAATGAAGAAGCACTTTAAGTGATTGGACTGCTTCTTTTCCATGCGATTTGCCCTGATATGAGCATACTTTCTTTTTTACGTTGTTATCATTGCAAATAAATTTTCTTTGATAGTGATTAAAATTTTCTTGTTTCTGGGCATTGAGATCAAAAGGCTTAGTCTTACTCTACCCCTGTGATACCTTGTAGACAGGGATAACCATAGAATTATAGGTTACATTATATCATGGGAGGATTTGTGCTGATTCTTCATGGCTTAAATTACTCTTATTCGAATGATAGAGTGATCAATACTTCATTGGTGTTACTGATGTTCCTCTTCGGATAGAGTGATCAATACTTCATTGGTGTTGCTGATGTTCCTCTTCGGACTTCGAAGAGCTAGAATTGAAACATATGATGTTCGTAAAGGTCTTCTCTTTGTGTTTTTCCTATAGGACTGTATAATCTTTTCAAGAACTAACATGAAACAGTTTCTTGATTTTCCCTTTTCCTAAATGTGATGTGTCAGGCATTCTGGCAGTTTCCAAGTAACGTAATACTTAAATGGCTTTATAGATTATGAATAGTATACTATGTGGAACAAATGGAGCTATTCCTTCTTAATTCTTTTGAGAATAATGGAGATATTTGAGCATCATTGATGAGTAGATGCACAAAATATTGATCAAGTGTGTTCTCTCTTTTGTTACTTTCTCCTCCCTTATTTTGGATATTTTTATTGCAGCCTGCAGCTGGGACTGCAATATCTGGAAAAGGTGTTGTCATTTGTAAATACAAGTCTGATCCTACTGTTGCCTTGGGCTATTTGTCTTTTGCTTTTCTTGCTGCATCTTCCGTGGCTGGTTTCCTGTCTTTATTTTATCCGTATCAAGGGAAGTCAATTCCACAAGGTGCTTTGCTGAGAAACACTAGTTTCGTCGTGTTCCTAAATATTGCGTTGTAAGTACTCTTCGACTCGTCATCTTCATTTACCTTTTTCTTAATCCTAGTTAACTTTCCCTACATGTCTTATTGTTTACCCTTTTTGTCCTGAAGTTGGTAAACACATCATTCTGGGTCACATGTTCATTTGATTGTTGTTGTCTACAAGTAATAGCACTAATAATATTATCTGACAGGTATAAGAACAATAATGATAGCGGATACTTTTCCTTTTTGTAATAACAACAAAATAATAATAATGATGATGATGATGATGATAACAATTATAAGGTTAGTAATTTATTGTGACACAAAAATGCAACTGTGGGGAGGGTACAATATGCTTGGGGAACTGCGGCTCTTGACATTAGATGAATATCTAATTAAGCGATGAATTAAAGAAATATCTGATAACTGTGAATGCGGGATGCTTAGTGCACCGAGCTACCTTTTTTTATCTGATACCTGTTGAGGCATAATTCATTTCAGAAATAGTTTTACAGAGGTTAACTTTTAGCATTAGCTTCTTATGTATAGTTTCCTATTTCCTATCTGTTTGTTTGAGCAGATATTCCATCTATTAATTATATTTATCAGTACACACTTAGAAGCATTTTATCAGCTAGGAAGCTACTCGTGTATCAAAGATTTTTTTGCGCAGACACGCGAAAGAGTGCAAATACTCCAGGATATCAACTAAATCAAAATGCAGAACAAGCTCTTTAACATGGTTTAAGCAGGATGATTTTAACTGCATATGAGCTATCTAACGCCATTTGAAAGTAAGTCTTATTAAGGATGGCAAATTCCTGTTAGGCAGTTCCACTGAAAAATGTTGATTATGACCGGAACATTCCATAGGTAGATACCGGAACTTTTCCGTGGTAAGATATTTTCAAAACAAACATATGGAATGAAAAGCTGGTAGCTTGAAGGTGTTCTTGCGAGTCTGTCTGGCAACAAATTTAGTTTGCGTATATGGCATTAAGTGGTAAGGCAGTTGAGAAAATCCCTCAGATTATTATGCTGTACCAGAACACCGTACTCGTTTACTACAGTTTGTCCAGAAGGTGACAACTAGGCTCGGAGGAATTTGTCTTTGTGTTTTTTTTCTGGTGACATAGCATGTTTTCCCCCTAGTGTGGAGATGATCCTGTCTTTTAGTTGCCTCATTTTTCCCTTTTAGTAATTGAACTTATATCACTTGTGGGATTACACTAGGTATGTTGTTGTAGTAATTGAACTTATATGGGGACTACTTCTGGAATTGATACATCACCATAAACGATGCGATTGAGTTCACTGCCTTTCGTGAGGGATATGAATCTTATCATTATTCATCTACTTTTTCGATTTTCTGAACCTTATTGTCCTTTTTGGTGATTTTCTGCTGTTAATTCAAAGGGGCACAACTGGTTTAGCAGCAGCATTGTTGTTGTGGCCTACAATCTCCGAGCAACTTCATATCACACGCAACATTCATCACAACTTGCAGACCGATTGCCCAACTGCCAAGACCGGTCTTCTAGGTGGAGGTGCCTTCTTGTCTCTTGATTCCGCGCTCTTCTGGCTGGTAGCTTTGATGTTAGCTGATAACGCTCGCGAGGATTATTTCCAAGAAACGGATGCCAAGGGCGAGGTGAAAGCAAGTTATGCAGATGATGAAATTATCAAGAGCAGTGCTTAAAGTTGAATACACTACTATTATTCTACTTTCTCTTTGTTATTTCTGTTGTTGCAAAATGAACTTTCACCACAAACTGTAAAAAAAACATGATTTCCTGCCTTTTCTAAGTATAAAATATCATTGTGGATTTATTAAGGTAAAAAAATACTATCATTATGGATTGTGTTTCGTAGCCTCTTGCAGAAATGCAGGATAAATTTGCGATGCATCGAGCTGTCCTATGAATTGTGTTCCATATCATTTCTTGAAAAGGATCAACTTTGAACTTAGAATTATGCAAATTGGTATAAATATGCCTCAATTTAATGTCATGCTCTTCCTAAAAAAAGAGAGGCTATATCCGCTTTTAGTGACTAATCAAATCGATCGACGTGATTATTGTCATCATGTCAAAAAGTTAATATTGGAAAATAGTTAAATTTGCTTCTAAACTATGCAAAGTGATTTAAATATGCTCTCCATTAATTATTGACGCGTTATAGCGAAAAATGAGTTATATTTATCTTTATTGATTAACCAAATTGATAAACATGATTTGTTGTGTGTGTCAAAAGTTAATTATGAAAAATAATTAAATTTCCTCGAGAATTATGCAAAATGATCTAAATGTGCTCTTTGTTAATAATTGAGGTCAATCGTGTTCTTATTGTTTGTTATAAATAATTAATTATATTCACCTTTATTGATTCACAAAACTAAATTCAACATGGTTTATCGTAAATACATCAAAAAGTTAATCAAATCATGTCCTTGTTGTTACAAAAATAGATTATATTTGCCTATATTAATCAATTTATTAATCAAATTATGTCTTAGCTTTTGCAATTTTTAAACACATCTTGTTCCTAATAAGAATATTACTTTATTGCACGATGTTGACAATGTCATCTCTTATGGATGAATAAATAATTTTATTCCTGCATCATTTTTTTGAGTATATTAAAAGGTAAAATATATAAATGCCTCTATAGAAGCCTTTACAACCTGCTAAAGGTGTGGATTCGTATACATAATCTAATTGCCTCTATTTTCTAAAAAAAAAAAATGAGTAAAGAAGTTCCATATTCCCCATTATTGTACCTTTAATTTCTTTTGTTTCTACAGGGACATATATAATTTTTTTTAAAAAATCAAAAGAATAATATTTGAAGATTTTTTTTAGACAACTCTGATGTTCGGGTCAATTTATTGAGTGCACCTTAATTAACTCACAGATATTAATCACATTTCATTAACAAAAGATATCAGTTAACTCTATCTATTCAAATTATGATAGATCATAATTCATACTAAACACTAAACACTAAACTACTAAACTGCTAAACTTCATTTCAAGTTCAAATATATTAATAGTAAAGTAGCATAACTCTTTTGAAAAGAAAATTCGATTTGATGTAGATTGATTCTTTAATATTTGCTTTCTTTGTGGAAAGATTTTGTCCATTAGTTTGTAAACAATTGGTATAATACTAATAATAACAACTACTTTATTCCTAAGTTAAAGTTTAGAAGGTACTATACCTTAGAAAAGTTCAAGTTGCTAACAGAAAATGCTATAAGAAATATTCACATACTGGCTAAATACTTATTTGTATCGGGTGTTTATATCAATTAATGAATGTATAATATATATTTGAAATACATAATTATCACTTAACAATAATTAATTAATATATATTTTCACTTTATTAAATTACTTAATCATGATAAGTTATAATTTGGTATAAGATCTTAATCTTGATCATTCAGATCTCAGTTATTAAGTCTATTTATTTTCAAGATCTGAATCTTAATCATTCAAATTTTAATCATTACGTGCATTTGTATTTTTTTATTTTACAATCATATAATGAGTCTGAATTATTTTTACTCGCATATTGAGATTCAGTATTTGAAAATCAAATGAAAATAAAAACTTACTCGTGAAAAGCTTACACCAAATCATATTAATTTATTACAATTAAATAAATTAATGTGATGAGAATGAATATTACTTAATTATAACCAAGCAATAAATATAGTTACAAATAATGTATTATACATTTGATGTAAATATTTATTTTGTGAAGTTAACTATTTATGATCGTAAATTCACTTAAAAAGAGATTTCAGAATTATTAATTACATATTATATACTCCATTGAAATTATTCAATTATAATAATTTAATTTAATATAATATAAATATCAAGTTAAAAAATATGGGATCCATCGAAAAGTCAATGCCATAGTACAAAGAAATTGAGAGGTAATAGAAAAAATATCCGGAAAAAGACATTTTATGTTCTCTTTATTTTTTTTAAAAAGACAATTGAAAATTCAAATGGAGGTAAATAGACACAAAAGGAAGAAACCAAAATATCTTGGAAAAAGAAATACTCAAATGGAGATAAAGAGCCCGTTTGGATGGACTTAAATCTTAGCTTAGAAATATGAAAAATGTATTTATTTTTCATATTTTATTTCCTTCGACTTGTCGAAGTAACTTTTATGTATGAAATGCTTTTAGAACTTTGAAGTGCTGAAAGTTATTTTTATAAATAAGCAGTTGAGTGTTTGGATAAAAGTGCTTATAATGTGAATTTTAGGATTAAAAGAATAAAAAAAGGTAGTTTGGGAATTTAGTTAAAATATAAGGGATATAAAAGTAATTTTCATGGTCAAAGAAAATGACTTTAAGCACTTTAGAAAAAAAAAGTTAGGAATCCTAACTTTTCATTTTTGACTGACTTTAAGAACTTTTTGGCTTAAAGTCAACATTAGGCAAACACGTCCTAAAGTTAAAAAGGGGCTTTAAGTTGGTTTTGACCAACTTAAAGCCAATCCAAACGGTCTCAAACTCACTAAATGCTAAATTCAAAGGGCGGAGGATTGTACCTCTATTAGTTTTGCGTCCTAATTTATGTGATATGCTTTAATTGGATATAAAATAAAATAAATTTTATCTATTTTTTTTATATATTAATTAAAAATAAAATATATTTTATAAATTGGAATAAATGTAATACGAATATCAATAAGGACTATTGCAGAGTGGTAAATATCCTTTTATTCTTAATTAGAGGTCCATTATTTGAGCTCTAGTTATGAAATTGCCTTTATTAGAGAGTTTTTTACCTATAAAATAGATTTTTCCGATAAAAATCTGAATATTGTCAAACCTTAAGAAACCAAACACTATGCGAGAAACAATCAAAATTTAGTTGGTCCTTGTTAACATCAGATAATGAAAAATAAGGAATACAAACTATTACAACAAACAACAACATATTCAGTGAAATTTCATAAATAAAAATTTGGAGACGATGAGGTATGATTTTTTTTCCTATCTTGAATAAGATAGATAAATTGTTTCCAATAAAGACACTCGGTCAATGAAATCATTCTTGACTATAATTTGTCGGGTATGTATTTTTGCCCCGTTTAGACGGCAAGGCCCAATTTGGATCTAAAGTGTCCAAAATAATTAGTCCAATCTTATGAAAAGTATTTAAAATATTAAAAAGAGAAAAGAATATTTCGCTGTTTTTTCTATAAATTTTTGCGTAGATCGGAAGGCATTATTTTTCAATCCAGTTCCCGCCGATCAGAATTCCGGTGAGAACAGTAGTTCGAAATGGCCGGAAAATCCAGACCTAAGCCATTGAATGTTTACCTTTATATTCCGAATATCATCGGTGAGTTTCTCTTTTGAAATTTCTGTTCTGAACACTCAGTGTGATATTCGCCTTTTCAGCTCGGAAGTGTTGTATCCGTCGGTTTTGATGTATTGGTGAATCGAAATCATTAACTGAAAAGCAGAACGGAGTTCTGTGTTTTGTTTATCGAAATTTGTTGAAAGCAATGTTGCGTCATTTTGGCCCTTATCCCTGAAATTTCCGCTGATTTTTTCATTTCGGAGACAATATTTATCTTATTTTTGATATATGTTAGTAATAGTTTTTTAGATTTTGTGAAAAATTCTCTTTCTGGCAATCATGAATCATGTCTCTTTTTTTCAAAAGAGATCGGTAATATTCGGAAAAATATAACTAGGAAAGTCGTTTGGTGATGCTACATGCTAGTGTTTTGCGTGGAACACTAACACAAACCTATTTACGAGTTACTTGAGCTGAGGGTCTTTCGAAAACAACCCCTCTATTTTCGCGAGATAGAGGTAAAGGTTTGTGTACCCTCTACACTCCCTAGACCCCACTGGTGAGAATATATTGGGTATGTTGTTGTAGTTATTGTCGTGTATACAAATTTTAGTGTTTGATTTTCATCTTTTACACCTCAATTCCTCATCTTTTACACCTCAATTCCTCTAATGTTTGATTCTCATTAGAGATACTTTGCTGCACTGCAAGTCCTTGTGCTCTACTCAAATTAGAATATTAGTTCATTTTTCTTTTTCATGATGCTCTTGTGGTGGTCTTATCAACCAAGTAACAAGCTATGCCTTATGTAGTTATGGATTTCCCTTTTTGAGAAGGAAAAAAAAAGAAAATCCTTATGGATTTTTATCAATATCAAATCTCTGTTTTCCATATAGATGTCAAGTATTTAACTTCCACCTTTTTTTTTTTTTTGGGGGGGGGGGGTGGGTTTAATTTTCTTTTAACGTTCTTGCACTATGTTGTTTGTGCCTTTTTCATTTGACATCCTTGCTTAATTCGGTCGTAGTGAATTGCTTTATTTTTCTATGTTTCTTTCAACTTGATCCAGACCATATGTATATTTCTCTTCCTCTTAGATTCATAGGTGTTTTGATAGTTAATTCGTGAGTCTTTTTTGTATATATTCAATATTGAATTTTTTTGGTTTGAGATTACTGTCAAATTTAGTAGAACTCACAAGAAGAACTCTGTACAAACAAATGCCACTTAAGTAACTCTTCAGATGTTAAAGTGGGTATATGGATATGCTGTGCTGAATTGGTTGTTACATATGTTGTTGGATGCAGGGTACCTGAGAATTTTGATGAATTGTGTTGCATTTGCTGTGTGCTTTGTGGACAAAAAGCTATTTTCGCTTCTGTATTTTGTTAGGTGAATTCCCTTTATTTATGATTTTTTTTTTTTGGAGTGTATGGAAGTGGGATTGTTGGTTAATTGAGTTTTTTTTTTCAGTTTCGTCTGTGATGCCTTGGATGGTTGGTTTGCTCGTAAATTCAATCAAGGTAAGAGTTTTCCTTGTCTTATGTTTGATCGATACCATTTCTTCTGGGTATGCAGTAGTCTCAGTCCTTGATTTGCTAAGTTTATAATTGCAAATTACGAAAGTCAAAATGCTAAAGTCACAAGGTCCAATTTCTGTCTCAATTTGGACTAGGTTCCACAAATTTTTGGAAGTAATCTTATATTTTCAGAAATTACATAAAGGGTACTACTAAATACCTTTTATATATATATATTCAAGAGATTTAGGGAATAGTCAACGAAAAAATTGTTGACTCACTAAATAGTAATATTGTCATATAAAATGGACAAATGGGGTTTTGGATTTGGTAAACCCCACCCTCACCAACATCTTGGCTGGAAGTATGCTCATATGTGAAGAACACATGGAAGCAAGTCGTATCCTGAGCAAATAGACTATTCCTTATTCTACATTCAGCTCTCTGCCTGGAAGAACAGTAGTAAGAAAAAAAATTATCAAAAATGGAGCAGTTATTAATACTGCACATAATCTTCTTTATTTGGGGAGGGTGGATATGTAATTTGAGATGTATTTTTAACCAAAAAAACAACTATTCGTATGTTCCCTTATATGAAGCAGAACACTGCTGGAATCTTGTAGACAAAAAGGGATGGATACATTAGATTCAATGGGTCAGTTGGATAAATCTTCTGTGTCAATTAGTATTCTGTTCAAGTTATCAATCACTTTTTCACAATCAGCTCTACACCTCTTCACTCCCATTGCCGTCCTCTGTATTACTCTTCATTTTGCTTCACTTTTTCTCCCTTCTATGCTCCTATTCCATGTTATTTTCTCTTCCCCTAAAAAACCTAGCTTTCTCTCCTCCTAACTTTGATTTTTCTCCTCCACTTTTAATACTAGTAGCTATATGGATCAGGGGAAAGAAGTTGCCAGCAAGGGAGATAAATCACAGGATAATGTTGCCATAATAGCTTATTAAAAGATCTACACTTATTTGAGATTAGAACCGGCTACACTTTTTGAAGCTCAATTAGGTGGAGATGAAAATATTCCTTAGATTAAGTTGATCAAATTAAGGAATCAACAATCTATTTGAGGCTATATATTGCTGGTTTAGAACATACATGCATGTTTGACATTTTCTGTTTACATATTTTAAGTGTAACCAAACACAGTACCAGAAGGCTGGTATTATTGGACAGTTACAATATGCATTAAGGAACTTCTATCTACTTCACTCCCGCCCTTCTCCTTCACAATTACACACTCACACCTCTTTCAAAGACAAGTATTTGTGTAGCTTTCTCGGCCTTTTGGGTAAGATCAAGTGTAGTATATGTTCTTATCAATTTAATATCTGATTTGTGGGCAATCTGTCCACACGATATTAACTCAATTTTTAAGGGGGAGAGTCTGTTAAGGTAGCTTGCTAACTGACCTTTTGCGTGTCGCCCATGTGTTGCTCTATAGCATGGGCCTGGCGTACCCCACTAAATCTTTCTGGAGCTTAAGCTATTGGTTACTGGTGACATGTGGTCCAAAATTTTATACAGGTTAATAACTTCATTAAAAGAAAAAAGTTACAGTTTATAATAGTGTCTATCATCTATGAGTTTTAATTCTTGTTATCTGGCTTTGATAAAACTATATCTGAATTTCATATGTAAGACCCGCCATATATTTGATTGTCAATTTTCCTCTCTGGATTCAGCTTCAACATTTGGGGCTGTTTTGGACATGGTGACAGATAGGTAGTGCTACATTTTTTACCCTCAACTCTAACCCCCACCCCAAAACCCTTGTGGTTGAACATTTAATGCAGAGTCCTTGCTTTCATATTAGGACTCAATTCTGCTTTTTTTGTTTATGTGGTCCATATGATCTTTCAGGGTTAGCACTGCCTGTCTGCTGGTTATTCTTTCACAGGTTTATAGGTATCTTCATCAACTCCTGTCTGCATCAGTTTTTGCACAGTTAAAGTTCTGGCATATTTAAGATTTATTTCCTCCCGTGTCCTCTTGCTTTCAGGCCTGGTTTAGTTTTCTTGTCATTGCTTGCGCTTGATATTTCCAGCCATTGGTTGCAAATGTATAGGTAATTAAACTGTCCAATAGCACATATCCTTTAGGCAAAGATTGATTCTGCTTTGTGTTTTCTGTTATAATGTGTTTAGACTTCTGATTATCATGTGTTCTCAACCAATAGTTTTCTGGAAAAATTATGGCAGTACCTTCTTAGTAGGAAAGACAAGTCACAAAGATGTCAAAGACAGCAGCAGCTGGCTATTCAGGCTTTATTATGGAAATAGGATGTTCATGGGCTACTGCTGTGTGTCATGTGAGGTAACTATCTCTATCAATTCCGGCAAGCCGAGATGTTCTTCATGTGCACGCAATTGTTATCTGATTTTATTTCTTATTTACCAGGTTCTTTATATTACATTGTTCCTTCTTGCAAGGAAAGATACTGAAAGTCTTATTGATGTAAGATCTCAGCTATTATGATTTTTATATCTTTCTATTTTTGTTGCCTGTGTTTAAGAAGCTCATTGACAGTTTCTGCATTTCATATTTAGGTTCTTGTAAATACTGCAACAACAAGTTGGATTTATCTCGTCTTACTTGCTCTTCTTCTGTTCGGATGGGCAATCAAACAATTTGTTAATGTTATACAGGTAGATAATTGCTACCTCTGCTAGTTTTTGACCGCCAATAGATGAATTGTGCATATAATAATATCTTATTTGCCTTGTGTAAAATGCTGTTATCAATATGACAAATTATCTTCTGGTTCAGATGAAAACCGCGGCTGATGCTTGTGTGCTGTATGACATGAACAAAAAACAGTAGCACTGATATAGACGTAAAACAAGAGGCTTCTGCAATAATGCTTTTCTGGACAGTGCATTTTGGTTTTCTCTATACCACATTATAATCACACATTCGGTGGTCCTTCCAGGTAGCAGCTTCTTTGGTGATGACTTGAATTGGAAAGTTCTTTGATGCATACATTCTGTAGGAAATGATCTGAGATTTTCGACTAACAACTGCTTATGGCCTAAGACCTAATCATGTGTGTTATCACTCTCTCGTCTTTGTGCCTAAAGTTGGATATGATTCTAACGGTGCCTTTGCTGTCGATTTTTTTGTTTTTGGTTTGTTTAGTTGGAATGTACATACTCTTTGGCATATCATAGGGATTTCAATGCTTATTCATTGGATTTTGTCCCCTCTTGGTTCAGTAACTTTGATTTCAGTGCATGATTACTATTTGATATTTTGTAGTTTTGATCTTGTTGTCTCCAACTTAAGTTATATTACTCTTTAATAACTTTAGAATTAATTTGAATTGAAAGGGGTGAAGTAATGTAAAAATGAACTTCTAATTCATTGGGCAATACATCTCTGTATTGTATTCTTTTTAAGTAGGCCACAATCTGTTTGTACTTAATGAAAATGTTTAACCCTAATTATTCAGATTTTAAATTTGTATATTTTTTAAGTTTGAATCTTAATCATTAAACTGTCAAATAGAATTTTTAGAAAGATGAAAGTTTACTAGCCGTCCACCATTCACAAATCACAACCATCACAACATCAATCATTATCGATAATCATCAGAGTCATCCACGACTATATATTTAGATTAACCATAAGCTATTGATTCAATATCTCATAATCAAGTTTCAATTTAGACGGAATTAGCTAGTTCAAATCACAAATTCTTAATGGGAGACTAGGGCAAAATCTCTCAATAAAGTCTTTCGGATCCAATGTTCCTACGATTTAAAGTCAGACTAAAATCAAGTATTATATTAACCCAAAGGTGTTAGGGAATAATTACCTCAATGATTTGGGTCTGAAACAATCCAACAAGAAATTTCCCCACAAACTCCTCTTTGCCAATAAAAAAAAAGTAAAAATTAGGGTCTTACCTAAATTCGAAAATGTCCAATTTATACTCCTCTTTGCTATAAATATAATCATCATCCATCCAGATAACTGACCTTCGCATTTGCGAATGCACCAAATATCAAGCCAAAATAGGACAAATAAATTGAAACACACGGGTTGAAATTTCAACGATGAAAGGCTCAACCCGCCCGCTCCCTTTGCCAAACAAACATGAATTAAAACTTGCAAGTAGGAACAGAATGATATATCAAATGATAGTGAATGCTTCCCAGTCCATCACCTAATAATGAAGATAAACAAATGAACAACTTGAAGATATCATTAATGATGCTACAAGATGAATCTTCAATCAAAAAATATAATCTCAAAAAAAAATACATTACCTAATATTGAAGATAAACAAATGAAACGCCGGATTTCGGTTAGTATAGGCTAAAACCAAAAAATTGGCTGATGATTATAGCAAGGCCTAAACCAATTGCAATAAGGGAAGAGGCCCAAGTGAGCTTTTCAGTAATTCTAGGAACTCTATCTTTCAATGCCTGACTACATGAGCCTATAAACACAGTATAGCTACCCATAGCCATAACAGTTCCAACCAAGAACATACCCAAGAAGGCAGCACCAGCTAACCGAGAAGGCAAAGCAAGCGCTGGCAGGATTATCAGCAGCGCATCAGGTTGAAGCCCGTGGACAATGCCGGTTGCAAAGGTTGTGAACCCCACTTTCTTCTTCTTCCCGATAACTGGAGTATTAATGCTTTCATATACACTAACCTCACTATCACCATTTTCCAGGGCAACAAACTGGGAATGAACTTCAGATGCTTCTTTAATTCCCATTGCTCCAATAACAAGAAGGGTGAACCCTACTACTCTTGTTCCCCATGTACGAATAACTTCAATGTGGAGTCTGTCCTTTAAGAGCAGAAACAACAGGCCAAAGATCAACTGCCCAGCATCATGACCACAACCCCAGAGGGCTCCCACTGCCGCACTCTCCATCCTTGTGCGGCCTATTGACAAAGGAGCCAAAGCAGCAAGATGGTCAGGACCTGATAGGGTGTGTAGGCAACCAGCAAAGAAACCAGTCCATGCACTGCTTAGTAGTTCATTGCGAACAAATCGACTCCCCAGTGCTGCTGCAGCCGGCCCTCCAGCCTTAGCTGCCGTTTGGAAACTAGCAAAAGCTGGTGAAACAATGACCGGATGGATGAGCACAACAAACACAGCCGACAGAAGAACTATGGTACTTGCAGAAAGGACCTGAATGAAATCATATAAAACACAAGACAAGCTGAGGAAAAAACCGAGTGTTGTAGAAGTAAATTGCAATGCATGGACCATCAATGACATTTTGTAGTCAATTACCTTGTGCTATGAAGATCAATGTATGCTATGCAGCTGAATAAATAAAGTTAAATGGTATCATTGAAAAACTATATACTGAACATTGCGATTTTAAACCACAGCAAGGTGAACCTTTCTGTAAACCCAGGTTCAACTTCCTAGTGTTTTATCCGACAGGTTTGACAAGTGTGTGTGCTGATTATGCTAAAAGCTCTCTACTACTGGCATCATCTTGACATTGGTATTTCAGTTTCATAGTGTTGTTAACTTTCAACAACAACAACATACTCCGTGTAATCCCATAGGTGGGGTCTTGGGAGGGTGATGTGTCGCAGCCTTATGTGAAGGTAGAGAGGTTGTTTCTGATAGACTCTCAGCCCAAGTGAAGCATATAGAAAACAATGGAGAAAAAGGTATATTTCTATTTGAACAGAAGGCTATTGAGTATAAACTAGTTCCATATAGAGATGAATAACTACTTGTAAATCAATAAATATTCTCACAAAAAGTTCATAAGATAAGAAGACCATAGAATAAAGATAAGAAGACCATACAATAAATTGTTGAAGAGACCCCACCTCCGTCCTTTTGTATAAGTAACAGTTCAATCCTTAATGCTACGATATTTAAGATTATTTTTCTTCTTTTTTGATTGCCAAAGATTATTTTTCTTCTTTGCTTTCATTGTTGAAAAATAGACACAAAATTGAAAAGCTGTGCTGCATATCCATTTCCACAGATCATTACCGATCATAAAAAAAAATCTATCCATTTCCTCAGACTATTCAAATGACATTCTTCTATCACAAAAAAAATTCACACTGTTGTTGCAACTTTAAGGTCTAGTAATTTAACACATGGAGAGAATGTATTTCCAAGTATTTATTTTAAATATTGAGGTAAAGTTGCAAAATATGCTCTGCAGTGATTTTTGATTTTGTATCTCCCTTTTTTTGCTATTGTTTTCCAAATAATTTGATTGGTTTTACTTGAACAATGGTAAAGATTGAGTTATTACCGTTCGGTAAGCTACAACTTTGGAAAGAATATCTGTGTTTTACTGTTTCAAATAGTAGATAAAAAATTCATAGATTGAATGTAAACGCAAATAAAGTAGAGGAATAGTTAGGTAAAATTTTCATTGTTTTTATTTAAGAGCATAACTCCAATATTGAATTTAATGCTAATTGATGTACCTGTACAGTACTTTCCAAATTGAATCTGGCAAAAGGATATAAAGCCAAAGCATTCCTAATATCAAATGCTTCAAGAGATCAATACGTGGAAAGTTAAAGAAAAGGAACCAAAAAATTATGTCCAAAATGTAATTTTTCTTCTATTTATAGTACATAGACACTATATCAGAAAATGTTTCCATGGGGTAACTCAAAATAGTGCATTCAAAGATAATTCAATCCTTGTAAGGAGATTCATTTGATTTGTATTGCAAAATGATGGCAAACTCGTCAGCCGTCGTTTTAATTGAGTCTAAGTGGGTCAACTAATTTTTAAATGAAAGACAAAATATTTCTGTACCGTAATTGCAATTACAGAAATGCAGGAAACAAGCAAAAGCCTGTAGAAAGCACACTGACCTACTTGCCATTCGGTACTGATGCGAGAGCTTTGTTAAAGTTTAAGAATGTAATAACTCATTTGACAGCATACATGAGATTGTCATGAGTGCATTTTATGCTTTTCAAGTACCCAAATGATCTGTCCCCATAAACCAAGCAACAGAAACACCTCATAAGCAAATAGTAGAACCTAAAATTGTTGATCAGCCTTTTGAATTCTACCCAAGTCAACAGTATGACATAGCAATAATGTTCTAAGAAATTAGCACTTTGTTTTGTTGAACTCAAGTATTCCGGTTCGCCAATTATGAGTTGGGCGATTTAACCATTCAGCCATGGATGCAAAAGGCCCCAGAAACCAGAGTGCATTAAAAATCATGTAATGCATGTGTTCCATTGGCACTGAACGTGAGAGATAATCCCTTTTAAAGTTAGTACATCCAAATTGTGTAACTGTGTAAGGTCAAGCAAAAAGAAATGACCAGCTAATGATGTTTTTTCTGGTTACAGAAACCACGGGTCTAAATGCAAAATCTACCAGAAAGCTCTTCAAGTACTTCATAAGATTTTGATGAAGATGAAATATCCAATGAACTTGAAGGCATGAATACTACATTTACAAATATTTCATCAGGATTCCTGAACTATAAAGATTTTATCTTCCCTTCTGTTATCATTCCTAACACACAAAAATTGCAGCTTAACTGCAAACTTAGTTTTCTTCCTGAAATTCAAAGATGCTCAGAAGTATACTTTCCACAAAAAAGAAGTGGAACTCCAAGAATGACTTGCATACGGATCGCATCTCAACTGCGATCATAGTTATCTTCCTTTTTATCTCATTGAAAGATGCTCGGGTATATGATATCCTTGCAAAAGATAGGCAAATCCATGAATGGCTTGCACTTAAATTGCAGCTTAATTGCAACCTTACAGGGGTATCAAATTGCTAAACCACACTTTGAAGATTTGGGAGAGAGTGACGGAGATGAGGGTGAGGAAAGGAGTGTCAATCTCAGAGAATCAGTTAGGATTCATGCCGGGGCGGTCGACTACTGAAGCAATCCATCTTATGCAGAGATTGGTGGAGAAATTTAGAAAAAAAAAAAGGGATCTCCATATGGTGTTCATTGACCTTGAAAAGGCTTATGACAAAGTTCTGAGGGATGTTCTCTGGAGGAGTCTGGAGGCTAAAGGTGTCCCGATGGTGTATATTAGGGCGATAAAGGACATGTATGCTGGAGCTAAGACTCGGGTTAAGATGGTGGGAGGTGACTTAGAGTATTTTCCTATTGAGATGGGACTACATCAAGGATCTGTGCAAAGTCCTTTTCTTTTTGCCTTAGTGATGGATGAGCTGACACAGTCTATTCAGGAGGAGGTTCCATGGTGTATGTTATTTGCGGACGACATAGTTTTGACTGATGAGATTCGGGACAGAGTTAATGATAGGTTGGAGGTTTGAAGGCAAACTCTGGAGTCCAAAGGGTTCAAATTGAGCAGGACCAAAACAGAATACTTAAGAGTGCAAATTTAGTGTTGCGATGGATGAAGAGGGCATGAAAGTGAGGCTTGCCACACAATCTATCCCCAAGACAAAAAGCTTTAAATATCTTGGATCCATCATCCAGAGTAGTGGGGACATTGATGATGATGTCACGCATCGCATTGGGGCAACGTGGATGAAATGGAGGGCTGCCTCAGGAGTCCTGTGTGATAAGAAAGTACCACCTAAACTTAAAGGTAAGTTCTACAGAGTGGTGGTTAGACCGACGTTATATGGAGTGGAGTGTTGACCAGTAAAGAACTCTCATATTCAGAAGATGCATGTTGCGGAGATGAGGATGCTGAGATGGATGTGTGGACACACTAGGAGTGATAAGATTAGGAATGAGGTTATTCGGGAAAAGGTGTGAGTGGCCTCTGTGGCAGACAAAATGACAGAAGCGAGACATAGATGGTTTGGGCATGTGCAAAGGAGGGATGTCGACGCCCCAGTTAGGAGGTGAGAGTTGTAGGATTTGGGGGTTATGCGGAGGAGCGTACATCCTACCCTCCCCAGACCCCACTTGTGGTATTTCACTGGGTATGTTGTTGTTGTTGTTGATTTTATTTCAAGATATTATATAACTATGCTCAGATCAAGATGAGAGTTATGTGTCGCCTTGAGATTTATGTTAAGTTCAGACCATGAGATGACCACATTACCACTTCTTGGTGCAGAGACTTCGACGGGATTGGTTCACTTTCTAATTTAAAAATCTTTTATGAACCAAAGGAGACCAGTCACTTTCTACTTTAAACTTTAGTAAACCACTGCTAATCAGAAAGCGGACCAACACCTTATACTTCTAGTTTTCACAAAATAGCATAGTCTTTTAGAATTAGAGTTGGATATGGCAATAGATGCAATTATTCGAACTGAAAGCATCAATATATATTTGACTTTTGAGATGGATTTGACCCTTCTACAAGGTTCAAATGTAATTGTTTCGGCTAATTAGATCGTTTAACGTTGTTCTTTTGTTCCATATGGCCCTTTCTCTTTTAATCTAATAAAAATAGGATCACCTTAAACGAAACCGGTAGGCACAACTAATGTTAATATGTAGTTATGTTTTCACATGCTAGAAAATCACCATTGATGGTTAGTTGAAAATAATGGTTACAAGACCACCCTAACCGAACAATGGCCACCCTAATTGTGAGATTTCTAGTCATGCGCTATAACTCTTCACTTGAAAACAATCTAGAACCCCATTAAAAAGCAAACAATGACATTAAATTAAGCTTTATCCTAGTTAACTTTCTTCAAATGCACTGGAATTAAGCGAATGGATATTCGGGTCCCACCAACATGGATACCAGGTAACTCTATCCAGCGAGGCATAGGCAGATGAGAAGAACCAATGTATATCAATCAATGACCCAATATGGAATTTTATGGACTTTAGAAGCTAAATGGGACTATTAAATTCAATTTTCTGACTTAAATTATAGAAATTATAGTTTGCAATTTTTCTAGCACCAAATTCAATAACAACAACAACATATCCAATGTATGATCTGGGGAGGTTAGAGTGTGTACACAGACCTTACCCCACCTCATTAGGCAGAGAGAGCGACTCCGATAGACCCCTCAAGCTCAAGAAAAACAGTCCAAAATGACAAAATAAAAATCTGAATCTATGCAAAAGAACAGTCAAAACAGTTTGGAAAGACAAAGGATTATTTATTACTACCTTGTTTTGCTGAGATATCCTTTCACCAATCTCCTTGAGAAAATGAGTTTTCGACCCGGATCCATATCCAAAACCCGGAAATGCAAATGGGTTTTTCTCATACCCATTTTCGGTTTCGGTTGATAATGATGATGAAGAAGAAGAATCATGGAAGCACTTGATGGATAACGAGTTGACTCGACGCGACTGAATACGCAACAGTGAAGGAAGCTTAAAATCTACATGGCGAATTCTACTTGGAAGGAGAGGATGAGAGGAATATAGTTTAGAGGGAAATGAGTTTGTTGAATAGATGAGTTTCTCCATATATAACAATGGCGGATTTCACTACAAAATTATCTTCTCCTTTCTTTCTGTATGTAGTTTATACAGAATTTTGCAGGAGAGAGAGAGAAGGTTGGATTTGTTTGAGTTTGGTATAAAAGAGGATAAATAGCAATTTTTCAAATTTTTTAAATTCATATTTTATTTATTTATTTGGTTGGAAATTATTTTATATTTTAAGAAAATTATCAATATTGGATTTGATTTTGTTTACTTAAAAAACAAAAAAAAAGCCTATATATATATATATATATAGGATTGTTGGCATAGAGTTAGTTGATGTTTATTCTGTAGATATAGTCATTGATTTTTCTTCGGAGAAATAAGTTCACGGCTCATGAATATTCTATCATCATGCGGTATTGTTTTGTGACGCTTTCGTCTATGCTTCTTTTTCGGAGAAACAAGTTTACGACTCTTGAGCCTTTTACTTCCATGTCGTATTGCTTTCTCATGCTTTCGCCTACTGTTAAAAAAATTTCATTGTTATCTTTTGTAGGAGTTTGTGCCATGTTTCTGTCTCAGTGGTTGATAATCATTTCAATATATATATATATTCAGAGTGCTTGTGTAACTTTAAACATTCAATATACTTTTTCTTTTTTAAAAAAAAGTCGATTAAAAAAGTCAATATCTTTTTAAATTTTGTTTGATTTGATTTTACATTTTAAATAATCGATAAAATTTGATTTGCTTATTAATAAATTGACGATAAAATTAAATCAAACTGAAAATATTATATACATAATTTTATTTCTAATATGAGTCATTAAGTTGTTCATGATTAGGTTTACAGGATGATATATTTCATATTTTTTTCTATTATTGATATCATTTAGGCCATGAATATGTGTATGATATATTGTCTTTGATAATTTGCTTGAATACATGATTGCAGTGAGATTATTTTATCGATTTTAACTAAATATAAGTCTTGAATTCGAGTATATATTAAAAAAAAATCATACTAAAAAATATTGTTACTGGAAATGAATTTTAGATAATGTATATTTCAACTAATCGAAACCTTAATGTGAATATAACGAGTGAAAAATCCAAAAAATGAGTTGAACATGGCTATTTGTTTCTTAAGTTACACGAAATAGTACAATAAATATCTAGATACAAATTAATTAGGTGTTGGATAAAGTTAGTATATATATGAAAGAAATTCAACATTCTTCGTGACGTTAATGTTATATTGATAAGGACATTACCATAACTAATGCATAAATAATTAAATCTTACATAGCTAAACACTATATAGTTAATATTCACATTATTATTAATCTTCACGTAACTAATTTCTACGTAACTCTAATCAACAACCAAACAATATCATTGTTTTTCTCCTCTTTAACAGATGCACTTCTTTTGTTTTCTTGGCCATCATGTGACTAAAACTAAATA
Source organism: Solanum dulcamara (assembly GCF_947179165.1). Lineage (NCBI taxonomy): Eukaryota > Viridiplantae > Streptophyta > Magnoliopsida > Solanales > Solanaceae > Solanum > Solanum dulcamara. Next base: position 4,914,568 of record NC_077241.1, on the reverse strand, counting down.
TTTAATTAACCATTATATATATTTGCAATTTTCAGAGGTATTCTGTGTATACTAATGCATTTATATAGATGTTATATACAATTCAATTATATTATAGTTTTATTAATGAGATATGCTATTTAATATACATGGTATAATTCATTTTTAGTTACTGATATACATAGTATAATTCAGCATATATTATAATAGTACTAAAGTACAATATTAATGTTTTCTTTGAGAAATACCATGTATATATAATGTTATGACTTATGATATACTTTTTATGACCTCCCTTATTATTTTTTCACTCAAAATTAATCACAAAAATTCAAAAAAACAACTCAACTTGTATTCATGATCAAAACACAACTCCAATTTTCAAATATCATTTTTCACTTTGAAAACAAAACTATTTTTTTTCTTCAAATTTCACAATTTTTATGGTCAAACGTCCATACACTGAATAAGAAAGATCAAAATAGAAGCAAAATAATTTAGGTAACTTTTACTAGTATATATGTATTTCTTTATTTATCTCAAGTTACTCCTCTCCCATGTTAAGGAGATACAATTAACATTCATAAACACATCTACACACAAAATTATTACCACTAGCTTCACAATATCCATCAATTATATGCTTGTCTGGAAATGCAACTTTTGAACACCACAAAAAACAAGTGTTTGTAGGTGGAACATCAATCTTACAATAGTTGATACCCCATGGAACACTACATCTTTTTCCTTCTGCAAACCATATAATTCCATACTCTACATAAAAAAAGAACAATTAGCTATAGGAAAACTACAAAAAGGTAACAAATATGGAGAGAGAAAAAATTAAAGTTATATGACAATTGATAGTGGAGGTGACTAACGGTGATGATTGAGGGTGTCAATAAGTGATGATATTTGTTGATGGTGTTAGTGGTGAGTAGTAGTAGCAAGTGGTAATATTATGGATAGTCGATCATGGTGATTGTCGGTTGTTACAGTTATAGTGATTCTTATGATAATGGTGGTTAATTGATAGTGATGATGGATATTGTAGACAGTAGCAAGTGGTGATGTTGTCTAGCAATGGTGGTTAACAATGGTATTAGCTGATGGTGACGACTGATAATTGTGAATGATTGTGATAGCTGATAGTGTCAGTTATTTACAATATGTAGTGATGGTTGATAGTTAGCAATGGTGTTTGTCAGTAGTAATTAATGGATGTTTTAGTTATAGTGATTGTTATGACAATGATGGTTGATAGTAATAGCGATCGTGGGTAATATCAAGTGGTGATATTGTTTGGCAATAATAGTAAACAACGATGGTAGTTAATAATGACGATAAATAAAATTTAAAAACAAACATATTTGGTCATTAAGATCCAAAAAATTATAATTTAAACTTGAAAAAACAGACATAATAAATTAAATCCAAATCACTAAGGGAATGTTTGAATTGACTTTTTAAAAACAGTTTATAAAATAAAAGCTAAAAGTCATAAGTTAAAAACGCCACTAAGATTAAAATATTCATTAAAATCATCTAATAATGAATGTCTTAGTCGAAATCTAAGTTGCCAAAACTTTTTTTCACCTTCTTTTCCTTCCCAAATCCACCTTAAATCCCCTCCTCAATATTTATACAAAAAGGGATATGATGACACCTTTTTTCTTGTGATTTTTTTATTAGTGCATTGTCATCAAAAATTACTGATGGATAAATTTTATAGTTAAATAAAAATTTATTATTAATTCTATTTAATATTAAATTAGTGGTAGATATTAAATTTTTTTATATTAGCTACGAGTAATTTAATAATAAAATAATAATAAAGTTTGTATCAGTACCTGATGCAATAGCAAGAAGGACAATCATAACCAACAATAATTTTAAGTGATTTGTCATCTTCAATCTCAGAGCAATTTGCAACACAACAAATTCACTTTTTTTTCTTAATACTTTATGAAAAATTTTGCTTGTCCAAACTAGTATGGTGATTTCTAATATTTAACTTAATGGAGTACATGTTTTCCATTAATAAAATGGGAATAATGCATTTAAATTCAATTAATGAAAATACCCCCCAAAAAATGAAGATAATTTTGGTCAAACTCAATATGAATGAATGAAAAATTACACAATGTGTCAGTAGTCAATGCAAACAAATCACCTACTTGACAAGAAAATATTTTTTTTAAAAATAAATTCTTTTTATATTCTGTACGTGATAAAAAATATTATTTTAAAAATATAAAAATTATTATCCTAAAAAACATATGTTATTTTTAATTATTTTAATTTTTTTTTTAAATTGCTTTTTCCGTCAATGAAGCAAGCGCTTCACTTCACTCCTCATGCTTTAGTCATATCATTTTTTATTTTTTTTTGCTTCACACTTCTTTAAACACTGAATTTTTTTTGAAATAAATTTTGTTAAAAATAATAAATATCAAATTCTAAATCTATAGTCATTGCTACAATAACTCAAACAACTTTTAAAAAAAGTACTCAATATTAGCTTTTTATAAACTTTAAGTTTCAAGATAAGATATATTCAATCCATCAACGTTAGTTGTTGGCTACTAGACTTTGAGGTAAGATTTTCACATTATTTTATTTTGTATATTTAATTATAATTTCTTTTTCCTTGAAGAAAAGTAGATATTTTTGAAGCCTCCATAATAGAAGAATGATCATGTACTTAATTGTTTAATGAAACTAATTATAGATCCCAGTTTACATTTATAGAACAAATTTTCATACGCCTCTTCGTAATAAGAGTGGTACACCATATGATTATGATTAATATAATGAACTTATTGCTTTTGTTAATTGACAATGTAGGATATTGTAAAGGGGAAAATATTTTCATCCCATGTTATTGTAATTTTTTGGATATTTAATTCTATCAAATTTTATTTATTGCAATAGCCGTTGGATAGCGTTGAAAAATAAAAAAATTATTGAACTATACCGAAATCAAGACAATTTAGATGGTTTCAAAAAATCTAAATTTAATTATACATCACACAATAACAAATTTTTTTTTAATAAAATATATTTTTTTTCTAAAAATTAACCGATCGAATTATAACTATGTATCAGACGGTTCAGTCCGATTTTGAAATTTATCGATTCGACTTATCGATTATCAGTTTGTAGACATGCTAAATCATTATAGAACCATTAAGATATTGACTTATCGATTATTGATTTATTAGTTATTGATCGTTGGCGGTTCGGCTATTGATTCAACCATTAAGATTTGACACACCAAAAAAAAATTGAAAATTACTTAGAAACAAGATGATAGACCAAATGAATCATGCACATAAGTTGACAGATTGCATCTTGCTCAAAAGTAAACATTATCACATTATAGAATAATCGAGAGTTTGAGACCGTCAGAAATAGAAGTATGAATGTGAACTCTAAGTCAAGGAATTTATATACCAAATAGTATAAATATAATTATTTAATTTGCTATCGGGTTGTCAGTTAATCCGTTAAAAAAATAATTAAAACCATTAAAAACCGATAAGTTGATGATAAAAAAATCAAAAAAATCATTATCAAAATCGCTAAATCGAACGGAAATATTAACACCCGCTGCATAGATTACCTTCCCTCTCAGCCCGAGTTTGTCAATCTGGTTTTGTTTTCCCTGAATTGATCCGACCCGAGTAAATTCAAAAAACCCTAGCACCTCCGCTTATATGAGCTAAAACCCTCGCAAAACCCTCCCTTCGTCTTCACTCTCGAGCTCCTCCAAACGCAGTAGAACTTGAAAAATGACTCTTGGAGAAAGGCAAGGAGACGAGAAAAACGACTCTAAGTACTGCGGAGTGGAGACGGAGTTCAATGATGACATGCCTCAACTTCTCTCCCTCAACATTCATGGCGGATTCGACTTTGTTGTCGCACCATTGGTTAGTAATCGAAGTTTAAGTTCTCTCATTTACCAAGAATTGATCGACCCATTTGTTGTTGTACCATTAGTTAGTAACCCATAATCCTAAATGTGATTAATGGTTGGATATTATTGATTTAATTTGCAAAATGTAATTACTGGTGACCAATTAGCCAGTCACACACGGGCCTGAATTGCCTATTTTGCTATGTGTGAATGGTCAGTATGTCACCTACAGTAACAATAATGGTGTTATATAGCCCAATTTTTGGTGAACTGTGATCTTCGTACGTTCACTCAGGCTGTCGACATTACATTTAATTCCAAGTATCAAGACTTGGTTTTCTAGCTGAATAATGATTGGGTAGACATTTGATTTTGAGAAATGGGAGAATTTAACGATTGCAATATGCTAAGCAGCTAAGCAAATCAATGGTTTTTGTCATCTTTTGCAAGAATAATTTGAGGAATAGATTGGTGGGAAGGAGCTTTCAATGCCACTATCTTGCTTGGTGAGTCAAGTTATCAAGGCAGCAAAGTGGAAAGAGACCGCTATTGACTTCTCGACATGGGGTTTGGAATGGGTAGTGGCTAATAAAATAAAGTTTGGGGTTAGACAGGAGAAATTTGTAGCTAACATTGACCATTGTATGCCAAAAAAATCCGACATTGTCCATTGTTTGACTTGCTATGTGTTTGTCAGTCTGTGCAACAACATATGATTCACATCCTCTGGTAATTGCTTGCACATAAATGCCAGCTGACATAACTTATCCATGTTATTTTCAGCTATATTATAATTTGTGTTGAGATTGACTAGGTGAAGAGAAACCTTCCCAGCAGCTCTAGGAACCATATTGTTAATGTGGGAACATGTAATCTTCTCTTCTTAGTAGTATCGAGAAAGTCCTATCTCCTTCTACACCAATTCATGGCATACCTATATTTTGCAACCCCATATTTTTGCACCTAAGAATAGATGAGCTTAGACGGTGCCAAATGGTCAATGAGTATCCATATCTCAACTTGCTTGGGATCAAGGCATTTTAGTTGTTATTGTACTTTTCTACAATGCTTTATCAAAGCCACCTAGCAGATACCTAGGTCTCAATTGTACAAACGTATTTCCATCTTGTTCTGTAGCACAGGATGACACTTTTACAATTAATCTTCCTTTACCTTAAAGAAAATTTCTCATTAGGCTTTCTCACTTTTTTGTCGCCTATAAATGGATTTGGAATAGGGAGAGATATACGTTGGGATGTCACATTCGTGTTATGAAGATATTCTTGACTCCCTAATATAATGTTTGGTTTATCATGATGGAGCACCTTATGTGCGGATATACAAAACAAACCAATTTTCTCCACCTTTATTTGAAACCCATGTAGTTGGATTGTTACATAAGAAAAATTTAGTACATGTGGTAAGCAGCTCTATGAGTTGTTTGGTTACTAGGATTAGAAAAATGATATAAAATCCATGATTATTTTATCTTGTGCTTAGTTGATTATTGCTTCCAGTCTGGATTATTAAATACGACAATTGTGGTGTTATTTTATCTAGGACCCAATATTGGATTCTAATATCGTGATTAGCGATCCTTGGATAAAACACTTTAAAGACTAAAAAATCAAAAGGCTCACCTGCATTGTTGTTTTAATCATGGGTTTTCTACTAAAATCAAAATTGTTCACTATGAAGGTTACTATTTGTATCTATTAAATTGTGTGATCACTTCATTTAAAAGTTTAAGCTATTAGAAAGAAGACACTTTTATTATCTTAATCATATCATCAATACACCTACAAACCTCCACATGGGTTGATTCATTTTTTAAGGGTCTATCATGTGGAAATTTGTTGTTGTAGTGATCCTTGAACCTAAGATCTTTGCCTGCTCTAATACATGTTTAAAAGTTTGACCACATATTTTAAAAAGCTATTAGAGGAGAAGAAAAAAGGCTATTAAGAGGAGCACACTTTTGTTTACTTCATTATGTCTTCAACTAAATTAGTTGTTTTATTTGTTAATTTATGGTTTGACATAGAGTTATCAAATGAGAGAAGTGTAGAAAAGCATCAAGGTCTTCTAGAAAGTTAGTGCAAAGTGCAATTACGATGTTGGCTTTAGAAAAGAAACAAAAATAATAAAAAAATATATGTAGTGCAAGAAAAAGTAAATATAATCGTAGACACTTATTATTTTCATATATGAGTTGAAGAAAATTATAGTTTAAGAAAACTTGAAGTAAAAATCAAGTCAATTAAGTTCAAGAACCATTTTATATTTTTGATTTAGATGTATAGATGTACTTTAAATTTTCAGTGACTAGTTGTCTTATATCAAATCTAATTTCTTAATTCTAAATTTCTAATGATTAAAAAGATTCAGCCATAATGTTTTAGTGCTTGGTGCCTTCACTTGAACTAGGTCATCTTTCCAACCATGATATCACTAAGCTTGAAGGCTTAAACTTGCCTTAAATAGACATCTAACAACACTAGTTTAGTAGTATCGTAGTATCTTATCATTGTGGCCAGTCTAGTAAGGTGAGCAATATATTATTTTTGTGGCCAGCGTCTAAAAGTTTTCAGTGGATTGTCGGCTATACATATGTTTATGATCAAAATCATATGTCATTTGTTGTAGGCTCACCTGTAGACTACAGTGAGGTGATACTTTCAGGGCCATCATTATTTCCTTTATGTTTTAATACACGTTTAAGTTTCCTTTTTTTTGTTGATAAATATGCATCTAAGTTTTTTCTTTTATCTTGTTCAATTAACATGTTGGGGTATTGATTTCATGAGAAACATGGGTAAAATCCATGTTCTTTGTATGCATAGAGCACATTAGCAACTGTAAGGTTTGACTTGATTTCAGAGGTCATCTGGTTCTTGGTATTGGGCAGGTTTTGGGGGGATAAGGTGGATATCATTAGTGTCTATTTTTGTTTCGAAATTGGTTCATGGGGCTGTCATCTAGATTATTTAGTCAAGCTGAACTTTTTTCTTCAATGAGGGTGTTAATTTTATCTCGTGGGTTGGCAATGGAATCCTATGTCTAAAAGTGTAAAAACTCTTACTCTTGTGCCGTACCCTTCCCCAACTCCCATCCCTCATACCTCGCTTCCTCTCTGGCCTTCAAAGTCCATATCTGCCTGCCTCCTACTTGGTACTTTTTTTATAATTTGGTTGATAATAATTATCTAAAGGAATATCCTCACAATCATCTCATACATAGTCTATGACGAAACACAAGGAAAACTACCAAAATCATTGACAGTCTTCTCAATAGCAGTCATTTCACAATTATACCACTTACTCTCAACTAGTAAATGTTTTCTCCATTCTTTGGTGTCATAATAATTCTCCTTAATCTTGCAAACCAAATGATACCCATGAGTTAAAATATTGATTAATACTGTTACTGTAAGGGTAGAATCTTAATTTGAAAGATATTCATAATGAAAACACGCTTCCATATCATCATGAATATAAGAGTAGTAGTTGATTTCATCACGAATGCCTTTTGACCTTTTAGCAAGAGAATAGTTCTAGATTCTTGAAAAGACAACTAATATTTATCAAATTATTATCACTTGTACTTCATTAGTATCCTTTTCAAACTATTGCTTTTATAACCTATGATTATTGCCAAATTATGTCATTAAAGGGCGATTAACTTGTTTCTATTCCAATTGTCGAGGATTAAAAGTGGAAAGACTAGATTGTCTTACTATCTAGTTTTGGTAATATGGAGCTCATTGGCAAATTCTGGTAGTAGAAGCTCAAACAATCTTTTCCTATCAATCCTTTATTAGGAAGCTATTGAGAAAATACCTTCTTTTGAAATCTCATTGATGAAGGCACAGAGAGGGTATGAAAAGCTGGGATAATTGTTGAAGAGAGGGTTGGAAAAATAGAAAAATCGCTGATAGACATCTGGTAAATAAAATTGAGTAATTAATTGGAACTTCCCGATTCCCGTGAAAGTGGTGATTGATAGATGGTCTGGAGACAGTAAGGCCTAGCAAAGACAAAATCTAGCACAAACATTGAAATTTGGAGAATTTAGTGAAAGATGGTGTGTTTTTTAAGTGAGATGGCATGTAGCGACCACAAAATTCTATTACTATTGTTATATGGTCTTTGTAGCCATAATTTACTAAAAGCATCATTAACTTTATGAAGACATTTATTGAAGTTTATGTTGTGTGTGTTTGCTAAAGATATGTGTTCTCTTGTTTTTTCACAATAAGTATATGTCACTCGTTAGAGTGTCTTAAACTAAAATAATATATCTATCTTTGCTTGGAGTCTAGAGCAATATATAAGGCTTGGACTGCTAATAGTCAGGGAAACCTTAGTCTATGAAATGAAAATAACAATTTATAAATTTCATTTTAAGCAATATAGCTTTGCTTAATCCTTAATTTTGTGATGCAGATGGATCCTGCTTACAGGCCTAGTTTACTGGTGAGTAGCAATGGTGGATCTGGGGTGCTTCCATTCGCTGGGTCAGACTTGGTGCTAAGCCCTTCCCAATGGAGTAGTCATGTTGTTGGTAGAGCTTCCTTCTATTCATTGTTAGATTTAATTTATATTTGTTGAACTGAGTGTTGTGTATTATTTTGTACGGTGAGTGTCTTCCCAATCCCCCCCTTCGGTTTGAAACCCTTGTTAGTCTCTTAATGTCTAATTTACACATTTACTGCTTTTTTCGTGACAAGTATTGACACATTTAATGTTGTTTCTTTCATTGCACTGCAAAAAAGAGCAAGTGTATGTGGGTTTATTCTTTTTGGGTTTACTCCTCAGTGAATTAGATGCAGCCTTAGTGTTTTTTCTCGAATTGTGGAGATGCTAGTCAAATTGGATCATTACATGGATCCTGAGCTAGGTGGAAAGAATCCAATTTTTATTTTGTGATGCTAATATTGTTTATTGTTCAGATGATGTACATTGTAATATCCATGGTTGACCTATCATTGTAAAACAAATTGTTCATTAATTGTCTCCTTGATAGACCTTACCATGAATTCTATTCATGAAGGTTCTAAGTAGTGAGTGATTTGTTAAAGGATCATTCTTCATATTTATCTCAATTTTATTATTTCCTGGCATGTGTGATCTAGGTAAAATTAGCTCATGGCTTGACTTGGATTCTGAAGATGAGATGCTTCGGAGGGATTCTGAGATTACTTTGAAACAAGAAATAGCTTGGGCTTCTCACCTTTCACTGCAGGTGAGACTGTTGCAATATTCTATGTTGTGCAAACTGAATGGAAACTGATTTCCAAATGCTTTCTTTTCTCATTATTTTTATCATCTCCAGATTTTTGTAGTTTCTTGCAGTTTAGTTTTTATATATGCTTCTGTGGCTGTGTCTTTTGTTTCTACAGTATACAGGGTTGGCACCCACTTGATCCCCAATTCAATGGTAGTCCTTTGTACTTATCCAACATACAAACGTGTGCTTCATTCACATAAAAGTGTATCAACATGCAAACTAGTATTGGATAAACTTCTAATAACAACTTCCCTTTTTATGCCAAAGTGTCTTAGGGATATAAGAAATGTGCTGCTATCATTTGTTTCTCTCCATCAGGCTCTTTTTAGCTGCATTAAACAATGTTAGAAGTTTGACCAAAAGCACCGTGTTGACTTGACATGACAATGTACCAGTGGTGTGAAAATGGTATGCCTGTTATATCAGCTTTTGTCAAATCTGATCTTATACTTTGAGTCAGTAGATTAAGAAGATGAAGGGCAACAAGCAAGAACCACATGTTACTGTTACTCTTCATTCTCCTCTGTTTGTTACTTGTTCTTTTCGTGTCTGTGATATGAAAGAATGTCGGTGAGACAAGTTAGGCTGAAAGAGAGCATGTTTATAACCAATGGTTTTGAAAGAAGATGTTAACACTTTGTGTATATATATAATTTTTGCACTTGGAGAGCAGGGGTTAAATCCTAGCCGAGACAAAACACACTAGATGATTTCTTTTTATCTACCTAAACTTTGGTGGACCAGAGTTACTCGGTACTTGTGATGGTGGGAAATAGCAGATAGCTGGTAGAGTAGTCAAGGTGTGTGTAAGCTGGTCTGGACACTGCCATTATACGAAGATTTAGTTCTACTTCTTCAATTTTTCTCCTAATTCTCAGCCTTAAACTCATTGTATGTACACATGCATTGATTAGCCACTAGATTTTCCCCGGGCAGACAACTGCTAAAGATAACTCGAATTCTAGCGTTATTGTTTATTTTTGAAGGCCAACCCTCCTCGGGCGGAGAACTGCTAAAGATAACTTGATTTATAGTATTATTATTTATTTGTGAATGCCAACCGATGCATGTGGCCTAACTGTGGATGAAGCTAGAATAAAGACCATGTGAGACTAGTGTCTGAATACATCCAGCCTTGGTGGACAGGATTACTAGGGATCAATACTGGTGTAGGTATCCGATGGAATAGTTGAGTTGTTGAGGCATGCAAGTTGATCCGAACACCACTATTATGATTTATGAAAAGAAAATTCTAGCTGTGAATGCTTCTGTTGGGTTGGCACCTTTTGCATGCCTCTCCATGTTTGCCTCCATCAAAGAATACGGAAAATGGGGGAGGGAAATGATTGTGTAAATGCAGTTACCTTTCTTTTTGCTCTCTGTAGTGTGTGCGCAACCTTTATTTGCTTGAATTAAGCAACATTTTTGTATATTGCTTACACATTTCCTGATCCTGCAGGCCTGTCTTCTTCCTGCACCCAAGGGAGTGACCTGTGCTAATTATGCTAGATGTGTGAATCAAATTCTGCAGAATCTAAGCAATATGCAGGTGTCAATCTTGTCTTTTTTTTGGTTTAGTTATAATTCCTCTGTTTTTATTCACTTTAAATACTTGTTCCAGGATTGTTTGTTTTATGTTTCATATTCTCATTTTGATTTTATGTGGTTTGAAGTTGTGGCTAAGGATTCCATTGGAGAAACCTGATGATGATGATGATGATGATGATGGAGATAGAAGTCCTAACTCTATGGTGAGTAATTGCTGCATGACTGCTTAGTGAAGAGCTATATCTTTATATTCACCTAGCTGTCAGACTGGTCATCACTGAAAGTCAGTGCCAATGACAGATGTTATAACATTCATCATAATTTTAATGGTCAATTTTGGTGGACGATATAGAGAGAGAAATAGGAGAGATGTTGATGGAATTAAGAATGATTTTGTATAGTTGAGAAGCAGTCTCTTTTCCCTTATTTCTTTTTAGGGTACCCATGAGATTCCTGTAGGTATAGAAGATTGGGTGTCGTTTGTATAAAATCATATCTTTTGTAAGATGTGTTACTTTTGGTATACTTCTTGTTTAAAGGTATCTTTTGCCCATTGTTAATAAAAAATTTTCTTGATAAAAAATGGTTTATTCGGTGGCATTTTCTATTCTATACTTGGATCCTTCTGTCTGAGTCGTTGACTGTGATGATTAATTTCCCTTATAGTATCCTTCTGATAAGGAAGTGATTCTGGTTTTCTTTTTGGTGGTACTGGGGTTGTCCTGGTAGAAGTGAACGGAGTGCTTATCATTTTGTATTGGCTGCATTTAGTCTGTATTGGCTGCATTTAGTCTCAAGTGTAAAATTTAATTATTGGCTCTGATAAATCTCCCGAAAGCTTCTCTTTCCAAATTTTCATTTATGTTATTTGAGCTATATGCCATAATTAGATAGGAGGCTATGGAGGACTCAGACTAAGATAGTGGGCTAGGTGGCCGATCGGTTCTCCATAGTAGTCGTAGTCGCGCTCATTTGTCTTAACATAGGATTTTGCATGGGATTACTGCTTATATTAGTTGGCCCAGTCTACTTTGGGTATCCTATTTTATCTATAGTAGTTAATGCCCCTTTATCCCCGATCTTTCCTACCCTGACTTTATCGCTTTATCGCTCTCATTATTTATATCTTTATATTGTCTGTTATATGCCTGGCTTTACTGACCTATGTCTTGTTTTTCCTTGTTTTTCCTTGTTTCTCCTCCCTTGTTCTTCTCTCTTAAGCCGAGGGTCTTTCGGAAACAGCCGCCCTACCTTTTAAGGTGGGGGTTAGGTCTGCGTACACTCTACCCTCCCCAGACCCCACATGGTGGGATCACACTGGGTTCGTTGTTGTTGTTGTTGAGCTATATGCCATAATGCTAGATTTTAATAGATAAGTTCAAAATTAGTACTTTAGTTTGACGATGGATTTCTTTCTACCAAGCAGGCTGAAGAACATAGAGATTCATGGGAAATGTGGAACTCATTCCGCACTCTCGGTGAACATCACAGTCAGCTCTCAGTTGCACTTGATGTTTTGTATGTATATAAATTTGTGAAGTGTAATTATTTTAAATTTAATGGTTTCTAGGTGATATACTCTGAGGAAAATTCTTTGTTGAGATTCGTTGTCGTGATTATGTCAGAATACTTACATGCGGTTTACTTGCCGTAGATCCTCATTACCCTCTGTGAATTCACTTGCGCGATGGTTTGGGGAGCCTGTTAGAGCTGCTATAATTAATTCCAATGTAAGAAATTCAAGGGGTTGCCCCATCTTTCTCCACTGTAGTTCTTGATACTCCTTTTGTTCTAAGTAAGAAAATGTTACTGTGCTGATTCAACAGTCTTTTCTCACCAATGCCCGTGGCTACCCCTGTTTGTCGAAACGACACCAAACTCTAGTGACGGAGTTTTTCAACCACTCAATTCAGGTAAGCACGTTAACATCCAGCTCAATGATTCAATATGGAGTATTGCATTACCAATATAGTTAAATGCATATCTGAAAAATTGGGTTAAAAAACTGGTCAAGTTCATTGAGTAGCACTGTCTTTTGTTTTTTGATTATTTGCTGGTAAAGGCCATTACTTTGAACTGTTTTATTGATTATAAAGAAAATGCTTCTTTATCTCTCTAAAACAAATTTGCGCATACATTTGTAGGGAAAATGTCTTAGCTGTGGGTAGATACCTTTTATTTTTACAAATTCTTATTGTTACTGCGTTACAAACTCGGCCATATGTACATATGCAACATGGGTGTCTGGAACTATACTGTAACAGGTACATGCAGCTTTCACTTATTTTTAGTGGATAAAGAATCCACAGGAAGTACTGTCACAAGTACGTGAAGGATGCATGTAAGTTTAGCACAATTCAATTGATCTTAACTGTTCCAATAAGGGGCTTCTCTGGTTTGCTTTGTATCTCTTTTACAGGGACAATAAAAATCCTGCCAGGAATTGTCCAATATCATGTGGACATGGTTTTCTTTGGCTGGTTGTTGTGTAGTTTCCCTAACTGAACTAACCAGTGTTTTCCGCAACTAAAGCAGAATTGCTTTGATTATCTTTGAAACTGGTGCTCTAGGTTAAATAAATTGCTGGAAACCAATTCTAGTTGTCTAATTTGAATTTTGACCTTTTGATTTAATTATTACTTTGGCGGCAAGTATGTAAGATAAGGCGGTGTCTGGAAGGAGGAAGAAGGATTAGCCGCATAATTAGTATATCTGGAAGCAGTAGAACGATAATGCAGGCTTGCGAGAAGCATAATGGCAACTGCCAAAATTGGTCTTTTTATCCTAAGATACTTCATCTACCTACTGCTCAATGGAGATAACTCTCCTGTGACTCCGTTGTAGGGGAGAAGACCTTTGGCGTGATGGAATATTAGCAGGGTACGTGATCGTTAAAAATAGGAGGTTCAGAAGCAGGGTTAGTATTGATGATCAGAGTCTCTTGTGTTGTCTTCCATTACGCAGAGCACCAGAAGGATGATGACGCATCTGCCCTGTGAAGAAAGAAGAACAGGTCTATCAGTATCAGGTGGCACAAATAATTCAACCATTTTGTGGATACACATCGAATCATGCTGAGAGAAAAGAAGATAGAATCATTTAGTCAGAACTGGACGTGGATATGGGATAGTTAGTGATAACTGGGAAACTGCGAAGTATGTTTAGAAAAGAACACATTGACTATATAAACGGTCTCTGATTGGTCTATGCTATGCACAGGCAGAATATTAAAGGCTTTTTAGCTATCCACCGAGTCTTGGATCTGGAAACAACCAATTTTTTGATTATTACCAAAAGCACAAATAATCATATTGCAGGACAATTTTTGAGCTGTTTAGAGCTGTAACTATTTCTTAACAATGTGAAGTAGCCCCTTGGTGCTCTTTGTGATAAAAAAAATAATGTAGCATATTTGAGGTGGGATATAGGTTAAGCTGAATGAGATGCAACGGAAAAGACTACCCAATAGTCCGGGTTCCTCAGTAAGGTACCTAACCAAACTACTGTCATGGTAATTGACTCGTCAACCCTGAAGAGAAGTTGAAGGAAAAACAAAAATGATTGGGCGACATAACAAATCAACATGAAAAGTTGGTCACGTTTGATAAAATAATTCTGGGAAATGCTTTTATTCTAGGTGATTCGTCTTTGCCATTTGTTTTAAATTCCGTTATTCATTCGCTAAGAGTCCTGCAAAAAATAGTTTAGCATAACAATTGCTGCAAAGTGGTGTGAAAAAGGAAATAGGGTCCCTACCAGAATGTGATACAGCCGCGGATGAAGACCCCTTGTGAGTGTTTGGTTTCACTGTCTAGTTTCATTTGGAAAGCAACTAAAAGTTTTGAGTCAATCTTGGTGTAGGTTCACATTGGTGGTAAACGCATGGACCACTTGTCAGTGACTCATTTCTGGGGAAAGGGATTATAGATGAAGAAGAAAGCTCAGTAGCCTGGTCATATTAATAGCCAGTTACAAGGCAGGATCTTGAAATAGAATTGGAGCATTGCCTGATAGAAGAAAATTGCGTGTAGAGTATGAGGAGAAATAGAAATGATAATTGGAGTGTTGGAGGAGTTTTATTAACTTGATAAGAAGGGTGGAGTGTTTGAGGAGGTGAACGAAATCGGGATTCTTTAAAACTGAAGAGCAAGTAGGACACTGAGTGCTAGAGGAGTTGAAAGGAATTGATGGTTTGAAACTGGGGAGGAAGTAGGCAAGTAGTATTTACACTACTACCGTTTTATTTATCAAGATTTCTTGTGTTATGTGCACTTATTCCAGTTTTAGTATTTTTAGTAACTCATTACCGAAATTTTGTACATAGCTTGTGGTTTGAGCTGATACATTGGTAGGTTTATTCAACTTGCTCCAAATCGGTTTTAAAAAATTTGCCTACAAATGAGTAACTGAAGTTTTTGCTCAAGTAACATGCACTTGTATCAATACTTGATGGATATGTAAAATTTCTTAGATGGCTTTATAGTAATTCATCTGTTTATCAGGGGTTTCAATATTTTCATTAGATTGAATGATCTTTTTTAAGCTCACATATTTTTGGTTAATGTGCTTAGGCTTCCAATCCGAGTGTAGCATCTTCATAACATCTAACCATTTGTTAGCAAGTTGAGAATATGTTGTCTTGTTGTCATATATACTCATTTTTATATGCTGAGTTATTTCCCGATTTGTTATCTGCATTCGATACTTCTACTTGTCTTGTTGGATAATCATATGATTTTCATCATTTTTGGGATCTTACGATGAACTTTCTCTTGCTAATGTCTCCTGCAGATAGTCATCTCTGGACAACAAATGCAGAATCTCCCCACGGGAACTTCAGTGCCAAATTCTCACAATAGTAATAATCAAAGTGAGGGCGTTGAGGGTATGGTGTTGAGCTGGATTTGAGATTTATTTTGATAATCAGAAATTAACACTGATGTATTTTAAGCTGCCTTAGTTCAACTCCAATCTTTTGGTTTGTCCTACTTTGCAGTTTCTTTTTCCATGTCACCCGTAATACTCATGATATGTTAAATATCCATAAAACCACCATTTTGGTCGTCCAGTCAGGGCTAAAGTGCAACCAAAAGATGACCTGTATCCTCCATGTGTATGAAACACCAATTCACACATTCATCTCCATCCCCTTTAATTATTTGTCATCAATATAGCACCAACTACTAACCAAGCTAAGACCATCTCTTCGATGCTTTGGTGCGACATAATTTTTCTCTATCGCACTCTTGTCTCCTTCTCTTAACTCTATATTAAGATCTCACCATAAAAGAGTTCATTCCTATCAATTTCAAACCATACAGTCTTCCCCCCTTCCACCATCAGGCAGAATTCTTCAATCCTGTCCTATTTGCGTCTGAGTGGCCTTATGATATTTATATCCTTCGTGAGCCCCTTGTTTATCCATATAAAACAAATTGACCACCATATTCTCTTTCTCGATCGCCCGAGCATGCACCTATGGGAATGCAGGCATTAGGTTATCTATTCCTTTATATCCACTCTTATTGTTAGCAAGATTGCTTTAGTTTGTAACATTGTTCAGGCATGCAGCGACATCCTCTAAGGTCATACCTGGACTACATTGCTTATTTGTACCAGAAGATGGATCCACTTCCTGAACAAGAACGCTTTGAGGTAGTATATCTCCTGTGCGTTGGGGATGTTGTTGACCTGTTGGTTCGTTTGTATTAAGTTTCAATGACACTCCGACTTTTTCTTATTCAGCTTGGTTACAGAGATTACTTACAGTCTCCCTTACAGGTGCATGCTTTATTCTCTATCTTCATAATTTTCTACTATAAGCATATGGTAGTTGAACTATATTTTTATGCATTTCTTTCCTTCAGCCTCTCATGGACAATTTGGAGGCCCAAACTTATGAAACATTTGAGAAAGACACGACCAAGTACATACAGGTATGTGTAAGCTTATTGTCAGCAGTAAAACTTAAACTAAACTTAGTCAGGGACTTGATTGTAGTTGTTATAGTTTAGAATGTTTTGAAGTGCTAAGCATGTGGCTTTTACAAAAGAAACTGACAGTGGCATACTTTTGCAACTGTCATATGCTTGTTGTGTGCTCCTTTCTGATTGAAAGAAAAATCTGTTAAAATTTAATCTGTTATCATCTATTGTTGTTTTTGGGAGAAACAAGGGGCTGCCCCTTTAAGGAGGTATACAGATGTTGACAACATGGTGTTAGTAAGAGATCAGACTCTTTCATTGTGCTTGTGTATATTCAGATTGGTGAGCACAAAGCGGGAAAAAGCTACAAGGCCCTTCTTCACGCTTTAAGCAAAGCGCTCGCTTCATTGAAGTGAAACACAATTTAAAAGAAAAAAGACCAAAATAAATAGAGACAATATATATAAGCAAAATTTCAAATTACAAACTAAGAAGTAGATACTACAAAATCCTCCATAGACCATAGCACAAACAAAATCAAAGATATTAATGGTTCAACATCTAATTCTTATTTTTCTATAGTTCTACCTCTACAAGTTTTTCAAAATCTTGTATTCCTCAATTATCATTATATTGCTTGTCATGACCCAAAATCTGAGGTTATGATGGCACACATTCCAAAATCCAACCTGATGTGTAAGCCTAAAAGTAAAACTCATACGAAACTCCCAAAGAGAAAGTCATGCCACGATTTAAATGAAAAGAAAGACAATGAAGAAATTATCTCAAAACCTGGTGTCATAAGTATAAAGAGCATCTAATACAAGACTCGAGTCTGAAGATACAACATAAGTCTCTGAATGATACAAAAGACTGAGAAATAAAGATAGACTAGTGACGATTCGAATTTCGGGACCTCACCACTAATCTGAGAATACACAATCCGCTAGAATATCAGCTGCCACGTGAGGTATCCTGACTAGTATTTGCATCAAAAAGGGACACAGAAGTAGGGGTGAGTACAATTCACATGTACTCAGTAGGTTTTAGCTGACTGAGTATAAGGAATTAATCAAACCTATGAAATAAACTAAGGAACGCTTCCACCTGCATACAAAAAAGTCCCACTTCGGCATTAGTGTCGTCAGTTTATATATATAATGGCGCGAGTAAAGTAAACCCATAATAGCAGCTCATAATCACAATTAACCAGATAATTCAAGCAGCACAGATATCAATGCAATGCAATGCAATATGATGATGCTATGATGTGGTGGTACGGTGGAATCAAGACTGTCGCACAGCCTGTCGTATGCACCTGCCAAGCTGTGCTACCAAGAAGGACCTATGGGGGTTTCGCAGACCATATACCTCAATCACAATATCACATCATCCTTGCCACCTCCTTGTGGTCAAGGGATCACAATGTATCCACTACCCTGTCGTAACTCCAGTTGGTACCGAAAATCACTTTTTCACCTTTAACTCTATAAAACTCTAGAATTTGCACAATTTACAAACCATTAATATTTTGACACTTTCAACTACACAAACCGATCAAATAATACTCGGGGGCATTAATGATAGGGGTAAAATGGTAATTTCACACAAATTTTAAAAAAATGACCCTCAAGGTCATTACATTGCTCATCATCTTCTTCAATTCCGTCATCATCTTTTTCTATTTCATCAACCATGGATTGACTTGTAGCTACTTTTTTTATCCTCCTATGTAAGCTTTAAGTATTCCCCTTAAACCATAATGGTTCTCCTCAACTCCACTTGCCTCTGCATCAACACCCTAAGTGAAATAAAGATCTCCCTAAAAAATGCTTCATCTTTAGTGTTCCAACTCCAATTAGTTATTCTTTGATATCATCAGTATTATCCAAAAGAATTGGATCGATTATATTATTAGTATTGTTAAGACGCCTCAAAGTTCTATGTATTTTATGAACATTAGGTCATTGAGGTGCTTCCGGGCTAGTCTCTTCCTCAATGACATAAAATATAATAGAACATTAAGGCGTTGTTATAATGCTCACAATGTAATTGATCCAGTTCTTTTGCATAATATTGATGATAAAAATGAATGACTAACTGGAGTTGAGAATGTTGAAGATAAAATAATTTTTGAGAGATTTTTTGGTTTCACTTGGGGGTTGCTGTAGAGGCAAGTGGAGTTGAGGAGAACCATTATGGTTTAAGGGGGCTTCAAGCTTACATAGGAGAGGAAAGGAAGTAGCTACAAGTCTATGCCTAGTTGATGAAGTTGAAAAAGAGGATGATGGAGTTGAAGAAGATGATGAGCAATATAATGATAATCGAGGAATATAAGATTTTGACAATTTTGTAGAATTAGATTTGTAGAAGAATTAGATGTGAACCATTATTAGTTTTGATTTTGTTTGTCCTACAATCTATGGAAGATTTTGTGATATCTACTTTTTAGTTTTTAAGTTGAACTTTTACTCATATATATCGACTCTATTTGTTTTGGTCTTTTTTCTTTTGAATTGTGTTTCACTTCAATGAAGGGGGCTCTTCCCTTAAAGCGTGAAGTGGGGCCTTGTCGTTTTTTTCCGCTTCGCGCTCTCTTAACATTGATAAGAATGTACCCTAACTGCTTTAGTGAAAGCACCTGTGAAGGGGTCTTTCCTTGATAATGTCTCCGAACATCAAATTTATTCAATGAGCTGCATCTGGAGTCCAATATATCTGTGGGTACACCTCCTTCAACATATCACCCTCTTTAACGTTTTCAGCTGCATTATCTGTAACAATTGACCAACGTTCTCTGCAACGATTTTCTATGTAGTGTTCTGAAACAAGTAGAACATTTTGATGGAATCAATAGACGAGTTGCTCGCAATCTCGCATCAAGGGATTCAAGAAATAAGCTTCTCTTTGGAGAATTCACCAACACATTGATGATCATTTTCTAGTTCTTGTCGTCCACTCATCCATCATAATGGAACATCCAAATATGTTCCATTCTATCCGAGGGTCCTCCACAATTTGTTTGTCTCTTCCACTTCTTTAGTTACATAACTAATTTCATGATAAGTGGGGGGCTTCATTCTCGGACCACATTGTCTACGATCTCAATGAAGGCTCCAAAAGAGTCCGTAAAATTGACACAATTGAAGGGGAGCTCTGCATTGTAAACCCATCGTGAAAAGGCTGCAACTGCACGTTTCCTCAAATGTTCCTTGGCAACATCATGCAAACTTTTTTATTGCTTTTCTCTGCATTATCTCCCGGCTTCTATGGAAAATAACACTCTAATAGACTTTTCCTACCAGTTGATCTACAACTTGACGAGACTGTTGCGTTGTTTGCCCCTTTGTGTGATTTTGCAGGAAGCGACAAATCCACAACTTCACCTTCTTCCATTTCTTCATCATCATCATCATCATCAAGATTAGTCATATTTGGTTGATGTGACATTTGACTTTTTAGCTCCTTTTCTTCCTCAACATGCCTTTTTATTTCTTCCCTCACAATCTCTGGGCATTTTGCACAATGTGCGACAATGTTATAAAGTACCAATACGATGTCGTTTGTGGTGAAAACTTCCGTCTTGAAATGTATTCTATGGGTTTTGGCCTAAAATGGAGACAATGGAATAAGTTTTGGATATCTTCAGTGAGCTTCTCAGTGTTGATAAATGGCTCTCCAGTAGGGGTTTTTAGTGCACAAAGAGGCTTAAGGCAAGTTGATCCCCTTATCACCTTTCCGTTTCCTATTAATCATGGATGGACTCAACAATATGATTAAGAATACAAACAGAGAAGGATGACTCAGAGGTTTTGAAGTAGCTAGAGCTGGAAGGGAAAGCCTAGGGATAACTCATCTACAATATGCAGACAATTCCTAGATATTCTATGATGTTGAAGGAAACCACCTCAAAATTCTGAGACTGATTCTGGTCTTGTTCGAAGGAATGTCTAGACTTCATGTTAACCGGAGGAAAAGCTTCTTGTATCCAGTTAATGAAGTGCCAAGTATGGGAAATCTGAAGTCAATTCTTGGGGGTGAAGTGAGTGCTCTTCCAACTACTTATTTGGGAATGCCTTTAGGGGCCAAAGACAAGTCTTTGAAAATTTGGAATGGTGTGATTGAGAAGTGTGAGATGAAACTAGCAAGGTGGAAGTCTCAGTACCTCTCACTTGGAGGAAACTGATTCTGGTCAACTCGGTGCTTGATACATTCCAACATATATGATGTCTTTATTTCCTGACCCTCCAGGTGCCATTAATAGGTTGAATAGCATCAGGAGAAAGTTTCTGTGGCAAGGGATCAAGGAAAAGAAAGGGTACCACTTAGTCAGATGGAAAGAAGGGATGAAAAGAGAGTTGGGGGTTTGGGGATCAAGAACCTGAAGAATCAAAGCAAAGCTTTGAGAATGAAGTGGCTTTGGAGGTACTCCTATAGTAATCAGAATTTATGGGGCACATTCATAAAAGCAAAATATGAAGAGAGTGACAATTGGATGACAAAGGAAGTTACCGCTCCCGATGGTGTTAGTTTATGGAAATCCATCAGATCACTATGGAATGAATTCAAACCAAACACCAAGATTAAAGTAGTAGATGACACTAAAACTAGATTCTCATCCTTCTCAAAATACATACTTGAATGCACACACATTTTATACCTTATTATCTCTCTTTCACTTAATTCCTTTACCTACTCCTTTTAATAATTCGCAATTTCGTTTGCCTGCATGGTGAGGAAGAGTCGGTGGTTTAATCAGTATTGTGCCTCAACTGTATTGCTTTACTAGTATAATTGTGTCCCATGATCACTGTTGACTCCTATTCTGGCAGTATCAAAGAGCAGTCGCAAAAGCTTTAGTGGACAGGGTTCCAGATGAAAAGGCATCTACAGTCACTACTGTAAGGGTTTTCTCTTGAGAATTATCTATCTTGCTTTTCATGTTAACTTACTCATTTAAACAGCTCGAGATGTCGTCCTGAGTTTACTTTTAGTGGCATCCTCAGCTGTTAATGTGACTTCTTCAAATGCTTGTTGCAGGTCTTGATGGTTGTTGGAGCTGGACGTGGACCTCTTGTCAGAGCTTCACTGCAGGTTTAAATATCTTCCTATAGAGAATGTCAAAACAAGGAAGAAATGGAAGATATGCATTTGCCTTATGCCAACTTATCTATATTTTTTGTTTACCTTGTTGCTGACAGGCTGCTGAAGAGACTGGACGCAAGTTGAGAGTTTATGCTGTCGAGAAAAATCCGAATGCAATCGTCACCCTACATGTAATCAATTCACTGTTGTCTTATGTGATTTAGTTTCATGAACTTTTGATGTGTGGCTATTGTTGCTATTCATTCTCTTCTCAAGTCTAGAATGTGTTTAGTTCTCATAAACTCCAGTAGCTATTCTAGCTAGTTGAAAAAAGAAAATGTGGAAATAGCTGGATTATTAAATTTTTGGGCTGTTAATATGCTAATTTGAGTTATATTTAATGAATTTGAACTCTTGAGTCTTGTGAAAATTGAATAGAAATGGAATGGTGTCAAACATGTTGAGACATCCCAAAATGTGAAGTGTGCTAACAGACATATTACATATACCTGATGGTTATAAATATGATACATGCACCTGATATGTGTAAATGGAGAAAAGCATAATTTGCATATTAGAAAAATTCTGATTTCCTTGCATCTAACCTCTGCTAGGTTTGAGTTGGCCTCTTTGGCTATGTATACAATTCTATGTAAGTCCATATCTGATCTATCAAAAAAAAGAACATTACCTTATCTTCTTTTCTTACTGGAATAAGGAGTACTCCACTTGGTCTTCTAACAAAAGAAAATGATAACTTTGCTTGAATTAATAAGTTTACTAGTTGGTGGCTCCTCTTGTGTTGGATACATGTCTTTTGAGCTGATGGTTCTTTCGGAAAATGCCTCTCTAGTATCTACCCCACGAAGGTATGGATAAGGTCTGCGTACATCCTACCCTCCCCAAATCTCACTTTTGGGATTACGCTGGGTATGTTGTTATTGTTGGATCCTGGACAGTCTAGATTGGATTAAGTAATAACTAGTTAAACTGGACTGAATCCATAGAGTTTCCTTAGTTTCGTGCATGTGGCATCACTTATGGAGTCGGGGTCTTTGTTGACTTCAAATTTGATGGAAAATCCAATTTGTTAATTGATGTTTTATTCTCTTTCCATAAACCCTTTGTTGGAAGATTTGGGAGCAGACAGACTTCTACTTTACTACGTTAGCGGACTCTCACTAATGTTTTCTTTATTTCTTTGGTGAACACTATTTATTTGAGACAGAGTTTACTAAAGATTGAGGGCTGGGAAAAACTTGTCACCATAATTTCAAGTGACATGCGCTGCTGGGATGCACCTGAGAAAGCTGACATTTTGGTATTAAATTGACTCTTCGGATGAAGAAATAAACCATTTTATCCATAAAATATAATGTTTGATCTTTCATTTGCAAATTCTCAGTTGAATTCCTCTCATCATTTATTTTTTACTAATACAGGTTAGTGAATTGCTTGGGTCATTTGGAGACAATGAGCTGTCACCTGAGTGTCTTGATGGTGCTCAAAGATTCCTGAAAGAAGACGGAATTTCAATTCCATCATCGTATGTATTCAGATTTTTTATAGTCATTTGCTTTTCATATTCAATGATATGCACTGGTTTAACACGATCTACAGAGTTACGTCTCTGGTGGTGAAAATCATACGAGTAGGGGTAATGCTGCTCATTTTCAAGCATCTGCTGTAGAAATGTACTCATTAGTTCACATGTCTGATAATTTAGATTTGTGTGGTTCCGCTTGAACTTATTTGGAGAGGTAGTGTAGAGGAGCAGTGTTACCTACTTACCTTTTGGTGACATAAACACATAAAATGGGAGTTTGTCTCCTTGACATATGCTGTCTTTCTTTTCACTTCTCCCTATAGTTTCACTATTTAATATCTCCTCGACAGCAAATTTCTCAATTGACCTAAAAGTGGAATATTTTCCTCTATACCTAGAAATATTTACTAGTATGCCATGATATTTAATTACTTTGCTTATCTCAGGTATACAAGTTTTTTCCAGCCTGTGACAGCTTCAAAATTATACAATGATGTAAGCACTCATCTTTTTATATTATATATATGGGGTTCATTGACCTCCATTTTGAGTTTGCATTTTCTCTCTACCTTTTTTAACTGTTACATGGATTGATGCTATTGTTACAGATTAAATCTCACAAAGATCTTGTGCACTTCGAAACTGCTTATGTTGTCAAGTT
The DNA here is from genome assembly GCF_947179165.1 of Solanum dulcamara. Classification (NCBI taxonomy): domain Eukaryota; kingdom Viridiplantae; phylum Streptophyta; class Magnoliopsida; order Solanales; family Solanaceae; genus Solanum; species Solanum dulcamara. Next base: position 4,890,617 of record NC_077241.1, on the reverse strand, counting down.
CCACCGTGTAGCAAGGCTTACTTCTCCTCAACCAGTAAGTTCATTTAAGTCAGAAGCATCTTGATTTAAGTTCTATAATTTTCCAGAATTGAGATCAGAAAATAAGTTTATACACTGTTGAAAAGACTAAACATTGCAAAGTGTTCAAACACTCATAAGAGTTGCTTGTACTGCTGACCCAAGGGAATAGAGATTCATAAAGTTATCTTTGTTAATTCTCTCCCTTCAAAATGTTGCAACTGTTATTGGGAAAAGACAAAAAGAGCCTAGTACATAAACATTGTGAAATTTGTACAATTAATTGAATATACTCTGTGTTCCAGGAACTAAAGTCAGTAACATGAATCAAACATAACACCCATGTTTTTCACAAGAGTAGGGAAGAAAAGAACAATAAATTAATGATGCTTGAAGAAGGAAAATGTTTTGACTTTATAAGTAACAGTGACTTTGGAATTTGGTGCATCTCATTCCTACCTCACTGTAGTGAACCACATCATATGTGCTACAGAATGTAAAGAGAACCTGGTGTTAAAAGAACAGAATTATAAAGGAAAGAAGGCATAGGTTGCACTGGTGCTAACTCAAATGTATTCCTTGATGCAATGTATTCACGTATGTCATTGGGAGGAGCTATCCCTTCTGTAACTTACATTTGGTTATTCTATGTTTTGTTAGGTCTTTACATTCAATCATCCAGAGGACTCAACTAAGAAAAGCAATCATCGGTATAAAAAGCTACAATTTGATATACCCACTGACACTGGATCAGCCCTGGTTCATGGTATTTGTTATGCTTGTACTGATTTCATGTGCTTTACTTTCTGTGGAAATGCCATAAATATGAAGAACGATATTTGTAGTTACTAGTCAGCTACATACTCAGAAATTTGTGATCATGTGTGACAAAGAAGAGGGGTATGTAAACACACTACCATTGTGAAATTGTTGCTGGATAATATAGTCAAACTGTTGCCTTAGTCTTTAGTGAATGATGGTGTAAAGATAGATACACTAAAGAAAATCGTGACATTTTAGAGATACACATTGAACCCAGTCTACATCAATCCAGAACAAAAATTATGTTCCCGTGTTACTAGTTTCACAATTGACTCAACTGTTGAACCATAGCTTTATTAATTTTGTTCGCTGGGCTAGTGGTTTAACCTTTTGGTCGGAGCATATGATATATATTGTCTTGGATGGATAGTTGGGCATGTCTGCAATTCAACTCTGGTTGTGTTTCCTGGTTCTGCCCTAACAATAAATCTGTTTGTGCAATTGTTTTAAATTTATTCAACAGTTACCAATTGGTCTTTTGACCTGACCCCAGTAAAACCTCTTTTAAGAAATTATAAGCATTGATTTTATGCTAAATAAGATTTAAATATATCTTAGAACTTGGAAATTTTAATGACTTGAGGAAAAACCTAAGTTAATGAATATTTAGTGAAGAATCCCTTTTGTTCATTTGATTTGGATAAGCATGAATGTGCAAGAGCATCTGGCAATTAAAGGTCTTTTTGGGCTCCGGTGTGTTTATCTTTTTCTTCTCCCCTTTCACTTCCAGGATTGTAAGATTAGTTTTGGATACCGGCATATGTGAATGTTTTCTGCACTGTGAATTGAGTTCGACCCTCTTGATCTTAATCGGTCCATTCCCTTTATCCAAATGGACGTTGAGAATCTATATAGCTGTTCCAAACTAGCTTGGGGTTGTGGCATAATATGTACTACTTCTGCTCAATTGTTTCCCTGTCTGGTTTTAGTCGTTCATCCTTATGACTTCATTTTATTGATGCCAATGGTAATATATGGATGAACATATAGAAAAAAAGGATTCTCTTTTAGTGTTTAATGCCGTCAAGTATATCGTCTAGTTTAATTGTCCAGCATGTGGAATTCATCTTCTTTCCATGAGCAAAGGGAGTGGTGAGAAAGGGTTACATAGTTCTGGGTAATCTTTTGGACGGATTTGGTGTTAGATTGTTGGTTTTACATGCTTGTTTACTTAAGCTTTATACAAGAATAGTTTCTTTTTACTCCTCGACTTCTCATTGATTTTACCTATGAATAACAGGATTTGCAGGCTATTTTGATGCTGTACTTTACAAGGATGTTCATCTTGGTATTGAACCATCGACAGCAACTCCTAACATGTTTAGCTGGTATGCTACTTCTTTTTTCTGCCTACTTTATTATAGAGGCTTATAGAGGCATTTGACCTATCTTCCTTTTAATTGTTTAACCTTGGGGTAGATATAAAGTAAATCTTTCTTATATATAAAAAAATACATACCCTTGTGGGGTCTGGTGAAGGTAGGCTACACGCAAACCTTACCTCTACCATTGTGGGGTAGAAAGGTTGTTCCGTTGTCTCTTACAAAACAAGTGTAGCAACAATTATTGATACACATTGGAGAAAAAATAACTACGCACCTAAATCATACTACTAGAGTAGTATGACAACGCTCAACTACCTAATAATATTCTACACTAATCCTCGACCTCCCATACCTTCCAATCTAAGGTCATTGTTCTCAGTCAGCTGAAGCTGCACCATGTGTTGTCCAATCACCACTCCCCAGTTCTTCAGCCTATCTCTACCTCTCCTAATTCCTACTATAACCAACCTCTCATACCTTCTCAGCAGTGCATCCTCCACCTCTTCTTAACATGTATGAACAATCTTAACCTCGCTTCCCTCATTTTGTCCCGTATAGCTTCGTTCTTAATCATCTCTCTCCTAGTATGCCCGCACATATCACTTTATTTTGGTGAAGCCCAACTAATTACCAACTAAACCATTAGGAGACCTTTAACGAAAGTGATATTTGTGTATTCAAACACCAATCTCTATAGGTATATTTTGGTCGGGGTTTAAGGATTAACAACTTCTTACTCATTCTTACCAGGTTCCCTATATTTTTCCCATTGCGGACACCCATGTGTGTTCATCCGGGCATTCCACTAGAAGTTCATATTTGGCGTTGTTGTGGTACTTCAAAGGTAATTACTTTCATAGTTTCATGCATGTTTGTGAACTTGCCATTCTGTATCGCCTAGAGTAATGGTTTTGAGGATAACTACATGGTGTGATTTGGATGAATTTCGGGCAGAAATGAGTTTCCCATGTGATGATTGAAGCATCATATACATGGAAGAAGCAAAATATCCTTGCTCTCCCTCAGGAAAAAAAAACTGAATCCATGTCCGTAATTGGATAATACAAATCTCCATACTCGAGAACCCAAATAGTAAAAAATTACTTGAAGTATGAATTTGCTCTCATCTTCATTGATATTTTGTTAAATGCCAATCTGTGGACTTTTTGCTTGATGAAATCTAGGTTTGGTACGAGTGGGGCGTGACTTCTCCCAGCTCATCTCCTATACACAACTGCAATGGTCGCTCATATTGGGTTGGCTTGTAAGAATTTTCTTCAGTGTGGTCTGGGATTTCGAGACAGCATGGCGTGATGTTGAATTTCAAATGACTAACAAGTCTAATGTTGCTTGTTAAAACTGTCATAATCATGGCTCCAAATCGCTTATCTTTCGTGAAAGTTGCTGGAAATGCCAACTGGTGCTCGACACGCCAAATTGATTGTCTGTGCTCTTCAGGGTGGTTAAAATTTTTGTTCAGTAGAAATTTTGTAGAGTTAGGTTCAGATACCTTAAACCAATGTTGTCAAATAATCTTTTTCTTTTTTTGGATGTATTTTGGCTTGTGCTATATGTGATCTTTCTTGTGTAAAATCCTTTTGCAAGATTGGTGACCATCATATTCATATTTCTTGATCAATGTCGTCTTTTGCCCTCACCAATATTGGTGCAATTTGAAACTTTAGTCTTTTTCTAGAAAAATAATAATTAAAAAGCAGTATATATGTAGTGTGTTTATGTATTAAATATACACTCCAATATGTGCTCATATATATAAGTACACACGTTCTAATATTGGTTTGGTGTAAATATCAGGTGATGGTAAGTTTTGCCCTACCACATTACAAGAATTTCTTTTTTTTTCCAGACATAGTTGAAGTCAATTTAAGTGTAAAAATAAGCCTGCCATAGTTTAAGTTAGAGATATAGAATTCTTTAGTATAGTTAAATAGATAAGCACTACGACTATATAAGGACAACCACATAAATAATTATATTTTTAACGCTCAATATTATTCTATTATCTTTTTCGAGAAGCTATAAAATGGAGATTGGAGTTGAAGAGACAACGGATAGTGCTAACGTGACAATAGCGTAAGGCGTACACTACAACAAATAAAGAATTTAGCATCAATTATTAAACAATAATAATATAACTGTTGCTATATCATATTTAGCGGCACTAATAAATATGAATATTTATAATCAACAGTCTATATAAATGACGTTATAAACTTTAGTGACTTAGAATGCAATGCCATTAACTTAACTGTCGCTAAAAGAAAAAATCTATTAATATTAAACAATAAAGATTCTTTTGATTTAAAGCGATGTTTTAATATGGAAGGATATTATATGCTTTTTTTTTAAGTAACAATGGTAACTACACATTATCATGATATTTGTATCAGAAACAAATCTAGAATTTAAATTTTATGAATTTAAATTCGTAATTCTATTATGTTCATCAAACTTATTGGTTCAAAATCTAATATTTTTATATATATATCTAATGAGTTTTGAAACACACACACACATATATATATATATAGCGTAAAGTCAAAATTTATGGCTTCTCAAAAGATATTTGCATAGAAAAAAACAATGTTGCAATAAAAGCTAGTTTGAGGATCTCTTTGTACCTTCTCAGAAGATATTTAAATTAATATAAAGAGAGACAAAATGCTCATTGATTATAACGATAATGACTATAGATTTTTTTTTCTTATATTAAAAAAATAAGAAGAAGATAATGACTAGATATTTTTTTCTTCACAGAGTTCATCCCATATTTGTGTTCCCTAGAAATCCACTACGATAATTTTTGGACATGTTAAAAAATACATCCTAAGCTGGAGGTATTTTTGTTCTTTTTGTAATAAATAAATGTAAGGAAAATTAATTAACGTTAGGTATGAATTTATACATAAGATATTTTTTGAAAAAATAAAAATAAAAAACTCACATATTTATAAATTATATAAGTACTATAAGTTACAATAATTAATAATTTAAAATATTTAAAAATTATTTAAAAATATTATAGTTAAAAAATATATTCTTTGACTGTTCAAAATTCAAATAATAACTAAGACAAACGAATTAAAATGGAGAAAGTATATCAAAATATGTCATATTGGTTGGGATTCACTTCGAATGTCCTGAATAACCTTTTGCATGTTGTTCAAAAAATTCAAAATTTATATATATACATAAACATAAAAAATCTACTTTATATATATAATATAATTTTTTTATTGAAAAATTTTAGAAAAACACCTGCCCACCCCTTTAGATCCGCCCCTGTTAACACTAGTACTTCAACTAGGTCCAATTACACTTCACATGAGATTATATGCAAAAACCAATAAACTTAGAAAGTACACTATTTGTAACTCTATTCTCTTGAAATGTACACATCTTCCACAGTGGTAAAGTGACAAAGATGTATTAATTCGATGCATATTTTTTATCTGATATATAAGAGTAGATATTAGATATTTAATTTTACATGCATCTTTAATGCAATTGGAAAAAAAAATTCGCACACCCTTCACTAAATTATTGGATTCGTCACTAATCATGATGGTACGTACTGAGCTAGGTTAATTGGTCCTAGGTTGTTCTTTATGAATTATATATAGGCATAATACATAGATTTGCTCTTTAATTTGACCTCATTTCTCATTTATATCCTTTAATTTTGGGCGTGCATAAATAAACACTTAAACTTGTATAAAGTTGTACCAATAGACATATTAGTCTTATGTGGCATAATACACATAGGACACCACGTAAGATTCAAACTGTCATGTAGAATGCCACATAGGATGTGTTTGTGTCTATTTGTTCAACTTTATACAAGTTTAAGTGTCTATTTGTGTACACCCAAAATTGAAGGACATAAATGTCACTTGATGCCAAGTTAAAAAGCATATTTATCTATTATGCCTCCATATATATGTGTGTACTTTGCTAATCTTGTCTAAGAATTTGGACCAACCAAACTCTTATATTTTGTTCGAATTTGAGATGGTGTATTAGCAATAATTTCCAAAATTAAAATTAAACAAAGTGTATCAGTTTCCATGTTTTATATTGAGTTCTCTGTTCAATTCTTAAAATTTGGTAAAGTTTGAACGATTGCATCATAAATAATATTGTTAGAAAATAACAAACATGTGTTTAATAATATATATGTCTGTCAATATGTCCATATATTGATTTATTAAAATGTTATCGATAAATTCAAAAAATTGATATTGAAATAACATTTATGTGACCAGAAAACCAACCAAGCCGATACAAGTTATTTGGTTTTGATAAAAATCAAACCAAAATGCTCCATATATAAATACTAATCAGTTTATGTGCATATCAACTATTTTATCGAATATCTATTATCTCCACCAGTATATGTACCGAATAACTAGGGTCCTTATATAGAAGTCCGAGCGACTATGCATAATGGCAAACTAGAGGTGATTCATCTTATTTTATTTTCCTTTTCTTATAAGTCAAAGATGAATATAGGTGACAAATAAATGGGTTGAATAAAATTTGAGTAGATTAAAATAGTCTGAGTTAATAAATGAGTGTGTTATTTACCTATCTAAAAGTTATTTGAAATGAAATAATAGCTAAATGTTGATTATAACCAAACTCATCCTACTCTGACTAAGTTTTAATTGTGTTATTTGATTTTTTATTTGCTCTTTCATAATTTTTAGTATCTTATAAAATTTATTGTTTTTCTTTAGTATAACTATATATAACCTATCAAATAAAATAAAATGTCTTTTTGAAAATATTTTGATAAAATTTCATCGATCAATTTGGGCTAGATATCAGCTCAAATTTTAATGGGCTGAGTTAATAAAGGGCGGAAACATAAAGGGGAATTTTCAGATATGACAAACCTTTTAAGTATAATTACTCCATATGGGTATAATTTTCCTGATTACTTATAATGGTAAACATAAATTTTTCCATTATACAAATATTGTAGCGAATTATACAAAAGCTGTAGTGAATTATACAAACGCTATACCCACGAATTATTTGTATATCGAAATATACAAATAATGATATACATATGTATTTGTATATTTGGAAAGTGAGATTGAGAAAGAGGAGGAGAAAGGCGAGTGAGATCGAGAGAGGGAGGAGAGCGGCGAGCGAGATGCGAATTGTATATGTATATTTTTCGAATTGTATATGTACATTTGTCAAAAAATTATATATATGTAATCGGTATACATATGTATTTGTATATCTGGCAAGAGAGATTAAGAAACAGGAGTAGAGAGGCGAGCGAGATCGAGAGAGGGAGGAGGGAGGTGAGAGAGATTGAGAGAGGGAGGAGAGAGGCGGATTGTATATGTATATCTGTCGAATTATATATGTATATTTGTCAGAAAAATTGTATAATGGTAATTGATATACATATATATTGTACATCTGACAGTAAATTTGCCATACCGCGTAAATATATTTGTTGCGAGCCGTAATTATTTTAAACTATACCCTAAATGCATAATATAATAGTAATATTTGCCATACTGCATAATTTTCTCAAACATAAATGGACGAATTAATAATAAGCCCAAACTTAAGCGAATTATGATTTCATTGACTAATTTTACCACCTTTAAAGATGGACATCTACATACTTTATATAAAAAAATAAAAATAAGAGTAAAATTCACGTCTAAACGTGATTTGAACATCTACCAACTTTTTTTTTGAACTCCATATTCAATTTTTTTTGGGGCTTCAAGTATTAATAATGTTCAAGTACTCTTTACTTCCAAATGTGAGAATGGATATTGGATTTCTAATGCAATTTAAAGAAAATAGGATAAGGGTAAATGACTTCAAAGGCCAAGTAGAGAGATTTCGTGTAAACTTTGAAAGAGATGTTTCATACCATAAGAATCAAACATAGCCAACTATAAATTCAACTAGGATGTGTTTGCTACAAAGGAAAAGATTTTCTGTTTTTTTTTTAATTGGTTAAATTTTTTAAAAATATTTTTTCTATGGAAAACATATTTCTTAAAAATAAAGAAATAAGTTTTCTAATTAAAGTTCAAAATACAGGATTCACAAGTGTCATTTCATAATAATTGTCTTTTCCATAGTAAAAATGATTAGAGATATTTATGATCTAAATCAGGCACGAATAGATTTTTTAGACCAAAAACATGCGTGGAAAGTAAAAATCTAACGTAATATCAATCAAGTGCTTAGAAATTGCTAGCCTATGTTATCTGAATTCGTCAAAATATATTTTTATAGGATCTGGCATCAGCGGCAACACCCAAGCAACATATATAACTACTGGCTACATATGATGCTTTTATATCTCAATTTATGAAATCAAACATGTTAAAAGAATGCATGCCCTTACTTATATATAATTATACTTTATACAAATTAAATTCATCTCAATTTATCAATTGAGTTTCACATGATCATGATGTTACGATTCAAATTTATGACACATATTGTCACTTTGGACCTAGATTTGTAAGAATTTAACTATGGGGCTAAGCTACATCGAATTTCTAAGTTTTGCCTTATAAACATTTTTACATTTCTCTCCTATTTTCGTTGTGAAATTCACCCGATCAGTCCGACTGATTCCCCCTCCTCACAGAATCAATTTCTTGTCTAACGGACGTCTAAAATGTCACCTGTAACTCGTTTTCGAAAGGTTGTCAGTTGTCCTCCCTCAGATGCATCACATCATGAAGCACCAATGTTGCACATGAGGTCATGTAACTTTCCATCTCTCATTCCTACCTTCCCAAAAACCAACTAGAAATGCAACTATTTATTTCAACACAAATTCCATTAAAAGAGAGAGAATTGAATTATAACTAAAACAAACATTTTTTTTTAACTAAACTCCAAAAGAAAACAATCACTGCTGATGAAACAAAAAGATACATATATATATATTTGGACCTCAATCACTAATATAAAGAAGGACAAAAACCATATGGTACCATATTATACATATAGCCCACTGTTTTTTTTTTAAAGAAGTATGTGTTCTAAAATAATTAAATTAGTTAGCTGGAAAATAAGAAAACCACTTGCATGCTGTTAAATCTGATGAATATTAATTAACAGATCAAGAAATTCAGAACCCAACTTGTGTATATATTGCAAACCTCCAAAATATTGGCTGTGTTTTTTGCATAGAGCCAAAGATAATACCATAATGGCACATGGGTGCCTATAATTTCTCCATCTTGTGAGTATTATAACACCAAAGCAAATAAAGTAGGAAGAAGATATTCTACTTTTGCTTAATTTTTTTAGCATAATAATAATTGTGTCTCAATCTCAAGTAAATTTAAATCGATTATATAAATTTTATGTTACTTTATTTAAAGCGTAAAAATTAGTTGGGATGACTAGTATTTTAAACGGACAATCAAAATTTAGTTAGTGTTTCAAATGTAATTGGAAAGTAATTATCTTTTAATGAGAAAATAAAATTTGAAAAGAAATATTCCTAGATAAAACATGGAATAACTCTTGTACGTAAGGTTAGAGTTCGAAACTTTGACAAGTGAAAATTCAAATAATGTATGTTGGAGTTCGAAATTTTTTGCTAGAGTTTCAACATAAAGATGCATTTTTCCTTGTATTTATTATCGTCCCAAAACCTCAAGAAAACTAGTGTACGCCTTACAAATACGTGATATGTTAATAATTAGGCACGTTACAAATTTGAACCCTACCATTAATAAAATGTTGTTCTATATGTTTAAACGGAGAAGAATAAAGGGGTAAACTCATTAATTGAGTGAATTAGAAACATGCCAAGCTGCCCCTTAGAGATTTTTCTTGATTAATATGTGAAAATATTGCAACTAACCCAAGTAAAAATCCTCATTTGGAGCATTACCTAAATTATAGCTTGTTTTGGGTAAATGAAATTAGGTTAACTATGTTATGTGACAAAACAGAAAAAAAATTAAAAGAAGAGCAGTACATGAGTGAGGGAGGACAATAAAAATAAAAATAAAAATAAAAATAAAAATAAAAATACCCCCATGCTATTTTAACTATAGTTTTAACTTCTTTGACTATTATTAAGAAAAACAATAAATATAAAATATAGTTTGCTAGGTTATCCCTATTAATAAAGATACACTAATTTTCCTCTTAAATATTATGCGTACTTTTTTTGTCAACTTTTGTCTTGAACTTTTAAAGTAATAATTATTTTACACTACAACAAATAAAATTTTTTACGATAATAATATAATTATTGTTGTATTATAATTAGCAATAATATTTAAAATCAACACTCTATATAAATGTCGTTAAAGACTTAAGACTCTGGATACAATGAATTAACTCAATTATCGCTAAATATTATTGCGGCGATAAATATTGCTGTTAAAAAAAATATATTACCACAAAATATCTTTTTTTGTCTATGGTGTTAGGATAAATTTTTAAAACTAAAACGGCGGTTAAAATGGAACAAAAGGAAGTAAATAACTATGATAGATATATCTACTATCTCAACCCTATAAATACCTCCATCCATTCATAAATCTTTCACTCATCATTTCACCAAGAAAACAATTTCTTGAAATCAAGAATACATTTATTTATTTCTTTTTCACAATGGCTTCCAAGAAGTTTTTCTCTACTCTTGCTCTTTTCCTTTCCCTTAACCTAATTTTCTTCACATTTGTTTCAAGTTGTGGCACTTGTCCTAAACCAAAACCACCCCCAAAACCAATTAAGCCATCATGTCCACCACCATATGCACCAAAATATAAAACTTGCCCAATTGATACCTTAAAGTTAGGTGTTTGTGCAAATGTTCTTGGATTAGTTAATGTTGTTGTTGGTTCACCACCAGTCACACCTTGTTGTAGTCTTATTTCTGGACTTGCTGATGTTGAAGCTGCCCTTTGTCTTTGTACTGCTATTAAGGCTAATGTTTTGGGGATTAACCTTAATGTTCCTATCTCATTGAGCTTGCTTCTTAATGTTTGCTCCAAAAAAGTTCCCTCTGGATTCCAATGTCCTAATTAGTTGAATTGTTTGTTTTAAAATTCAAAATAGGTAACACCAGCACTGGCTCTACAAAGTCAGAATCGAATCTTTAATTTATGTTGACTTTCTTAATTCATTCGTGAATAATAATTTCGAGTGTTTCCCTTTTCATTGTTTGTATTTTCTTGGAGAGCTTATGATTTTTTTTTGTGACTAAGTGTTGATTGGTAAGTGTCTCATTTACCAATTGAAGTTGTTCAAGTTTATCTTCTTGGAGAAAAAAAATAATCTAGTTTCTTTATATTTTGCATATGGTATTGTTTTCAATTTGATTGTGATTTGAGTTGAGATGTTTTTGTATTTGAGTATGAGTTCTTTATATTGACGGTGTTAAAAAAAATCTATACGATCGTTCAATTTTACTTAAAGGATAATTATATGTATTCACTAATTGATAAAATTAAACTAAAAAAAATGGAAAATAATCTTTTATAATGATCACAATATACTAGTAGTGTAAAAAGAATAATAGTTTTCCAAAAAAGAAAAGCATGGAGAGAAGAAATATAATCATATACTTTTCCAAATTATCTTAATTTGAGAGGGAAAAAGAATAATAGTTTCATTTAGTTTAAAGAAACTTTAAGGTTAATTGTATTAATATATTCAAGGGCAAAAGATCAAGTTTACTCTTCTACTTTCAAATATCATTTAGTTCTAATCTTTTTAACACTTTGCGGATAAAATCACTCACTCACATCGTTATCATTCATTATAAAAAATAATAATATAAGATATCTCTTATTAGGAGAATATGTAACAGAAATAAGTTCGAAATTTCGAGAAAAAATAGAATATGGTAAATTAAAAAAAGAAAAACGAGAGTTTATATACCACGGATGATACTTTTTTATGTTTGCCAAATTATATTAATTTGAGAGTAAAAGTAAAGTTTTATTTGTGAAAAGAAAAACAAATTAAGATGTTATAAACAATTTAAGGTTGTTTTGTGCCATAATGTGGATTAAGATTTCTTTGACTCTGACAAATATATATTTTTTCTTCTTATATCTGTTTTTTGGTTTTATCTGGCGTCTACTATCCGCATTGAAGTTTGACTAATATGAATTCATATTGGATAGTGTCACGATCCAAAATGGGCCATGAGTGACACCCACACTTAACCTCCTAGGTGGGAGAACCAACGATACAAACCCCAACTTACAATAACGATTCAACTTATAAAATACGACAATAATGCGGAAGCTCAAACCTTATTAAAGTAAAAAATAACAAAAGCCACTAAAATCTATTACGTAACGTTTCCCAAAATCTGAAAGTCATCATGTAAAGGACATCTAAATTCTAAAACTAAGTCTAGAAATATCAAACACCAGAATAAATAAATAACATAATGTGTCCGAAAACTAAGGACACCATGCCATGACCGAGAGAATCCATCACGAGCTAGAAGGGTAGCTCACTCTGCAATCTGATGAACTGAAGACTGACTAGAGCTGAGGTTGAGTCGAAGTCGATGGAACACTCGCTGCACTCCATAAAATAAAACAAAGACGAATACAAGTAGGGGTCAGTACAGGACAACATGTACTAAGTAGATATCATCGGCCGACTCAAAATAGAAATCAATATGCATAAAGTAATAGTGAAAAATCAACCATAACACTTAACAAGTGGCAACCAACAAGATCAAGATCAAATGACAACACAATGAGCTGTTTCATAACTAGTCAACAATATTAAGATCACACAGGAGGACTCATGCCTCCACATCACACTCTTTTGGAAAATGAATTATTGGAGATTGGGTAACATTAAGTCATTTTAATTTATTTTTCTTTAATATTATCGTGCCAAAATATGACACCCGATTCAAATATACCGTGTCAGAACGTGACACCCGATCCAAATATACCGTGTCGGAATGTGACTGTCACGCCCCGAGAGGGTACCCTAGACATGACCGGCACTTGAAAAATATTGTTGGCCTTCAAGTGAACCACTTGGTCCAATCACACTCTCATTCAGTCATATTTTATCTGCGGAAGACTCAACTCACAAGGATTCTATTCATAAATAAGGCCAAAGGCCAACCACATATCCAATTTAAGAACTAGTAAGAATGAAACTAGTCAAAACGAACAAATCAACATTATCCATATTCTAGTCTATGAAGCCTCTATCAACAATCTAAGAGGTGCCAATGACAAGTTCATGGCTACCACAAATCAAATAAAGGAAAACTAACTCAAAGCTAAAAAGATAACTGTGGTATCCTCCGAAAACAGGGAGGACCTACCAACTAGCTGGAAGCGAATAATTCCTCAACAGTGCGCCTGTTGATGATCTCTAGTACCCGTCTTTGTATCATGAAATGATGCAGACCAAATGACGTCAGTACGTGGAATGTACGAGTATGTAAAATGGCAGAGTGAAACATGCATCAGGGTAGAATCATTCAACTCAGGAGAAGAAATAATTCAATTAAGATGTCCTAAGTCTAAAAAAGAATATGATTTAGATAAGACCAATCATGTACAATCCAATCCAATCCATTCCAATCCGACTCAGAGTACTATAAGACCTATATGAGAGTTTCTCTTATCCTACAATCATCACTTATGAGCCAGTGATAGTACAACAAGCCGTCCGTTTGTACCTTGATAGGGTAGGAACGAATCAACAATCATGGATCCACAATCAATCAAGTTCTATCATGTTAGGATAGTAATTTGGGAAACATCTGACTTTAACGGTCCAATTCTCTCCTACGTTTGGCGACGTAGTTATTGGTTTCGATTTATTACTTACTCTTACCCAATTCGGTGCTCGATACTCCTTCAAAGACTCAATGCTCATAAAACTCTATCCAATCAGTTTAATCTAATCATATCGACAAGTCTCATGTGGACCCCTATCAATTTATCAATTTTATCACAATCAAACCTTTCAACAAATCATACTATCGAATTAGTCCCAATCACATCTTTCAAGAGTAGTTAGATATACTTGTGTGACAACAATAAATTATGTTCCTATTTTATACCATTCACATTCTTAACTATCCCAATTCGTGCTTTTCATTCCAATCAATACATATACATAATCATTTACAATCAATATATATATATATATATGGCTACAATTTATGAAGTATCATGTGAAAAGTAATTTGTTCAAGAATTCAAGTAATGAAGATCATCAATCAATTAATAGTATGTAAAGGTATTCTAGGGTTTTAGGAACATTCAAGAAAACATTCATGGAGGGTTCAAGTCTTTCACAATTTCTATCCAACACATCAATGGGGCATATGGAAGAACTCAATCCATATTTTAGGTTAGTCTTACATACCTTAAAATCTCCATAAATCTTGATGAAAAATCTTAACTTGAAGAAGAACAATCAAGAGACCCTTTCTTGAAATTCTTTGACTTGTTTTCTTGAAAACCCTATGGTTAGGATTTAAGATTTCTCTTAGCGATTCATGAATAGATGAAGACGTTTGGTTTGGAAAGTTTGAAATCTATGAAGGAATTATCTTGTTGAAGAATCTTGAAAAAGAATCCTAACTTGATGCTTTCTTGAAAATTCTTGAGTGTTGATGTTTAGAAGTGAATGAGAGGGGTTTTAATGAGGAAAACTGATTTCTACAAGTTTAGGGACATTAGAATAACTCTCCAAAGGGTTATAGGACAAAAATACGCTAAAAAAATAAAGGGGGCGTCGTTCGTCTTAGGCAGTGGAGTCCGTGTCCTATCCGCGTCACGGATCCATTGCGTACTTCTGCCAGGATAAAGCGTCTACAGTAAAATGACCATAACGTTTTACTCCAAACTCCAAATGGGACAAATTTGGTGGCGTTGGAAAGAAGACTCAAAGATATTTAATTTTATAGTTCATGAGCCACCCAATTCTTTATATTTTAGGATATATGATCATTTGAAGTTGACCCTTATATGGACTCATCAAAAAACTTAGCCGATAGAAATTTTTGTACTCGACTTGGTGTTAGGGATCCCTTATGACCCTAAAACACATCTAATATACTTCAAATACTTAGTAATTGATCCTAACTCATATATACAATTAAAAGTCACTAAGTTCGATCATAAAAGCACATGAAGAATGGTTCGAGTCTTGGCGAAAAAAATTAGGGTGTTACATGACACCCGATCCAAACATATTGTGTCGGCTCATGACACCCGATCTAAATATAATTAATTTATCATTCTTTATTATTATATTCCACTTCATTAACAATATTTCATCAAGCCTTCTTTATTCAAGGCGCCATTTTTGATAGGGCAAGTTCAAGATTATGGATTTCACGGTCTCGGGATTTCAGACCAATCACAATAATATATCAACCATCCAAACCACAACAATTAAATGCACAGTGAACTCCACACATTACTCAATGACTATCAATCGCTATTAAGAGTTTATCTATGATATAGAATAAACAATAACCTACTTCCACTGAAGAATCAAAGTCAAGCAAGCTAATTCACTGGTGATTTCCCTTTCTTCGATGACTTAGAACGTTCCCAATCTAACAAGTATACAATAGTCGTAAGTAAGCGAATTCATAAACACCCATATTATATGTATGTTTAACCTAGACCCAACAATTCACCCAACTCTATTATCAATTTCCCTAAAACTCAAGCCTAGGGTTTCAGTTTCTCAAGTATAAAAAAAATTCAATAGTATTCATATAATATAATACACTTAAAATTAATTATCTATCTCAATATATCAAAACTTGAATTATAATATGATAACCATAAGAACAATTTCAAATCAAAAACAAATTACGTAAATTAACATCTAAACCACAGAATGAAAATAATTTAATAAAATCTAACAACAATAATGTACACGAGAATCCAGTTAAATGTAGAAACTATGCTTCATATTACAATACCCCTAATATATATAATTTGTAATCATTACTCATGAAACCCACACCCCAATTCCAGAATGCTATTAGCAGTAGCACAACTTTAAAATTGAAATTTTGATTCCTTTCTTTCTTAATTTCAATAATAAAATAATATCCTCTATTCAACTATTGGTTATATACATATATATATATTCTTTTACCTGAAGCCTTCAATGGTTTCTTTTCGGTGTTCGCCGCGCAGGTGAGATTTTCTCGCTTTATTCCTTTTCTCTTTTTCTTGTTTTTTCTAATTTAGTAAGTACTAAAAGTGACATTCCTACTAACTATTTTAATAAATATGGAATAAGTGGTATAAGGTATTAAATATATTACCACTTTAGCCTATTAATTAAATATGTTATCTAAATTCATCCCTCAATTAAATAACCATAGTTATCAAATAGTTCAAAATACCCATTAAAAATTTACGGAATGAATCTTTTATGAAATAAAAGGTCCTAGTACTCAAAACAACCTAATGGATAGTTACAGATAGGTCCTACTTAAGGATAGTGTTCTCTATCAAGATTTATTTTTAACCAAAATTTGAAATCGAGACTTCTAATCAAGAGAATTGCAACAAAACCCGATCCACTATACCACATTCTTTAGTGGTCTACTTTTTCTTATATCATTTATGTAAGTTTATCCTTTTTCTACCTTTCAATAAATGACATTCTCAACAGTGTAGACCATTGGAAACACCTATAATTTTTTCCTTTTTCAAATTTAAATCAGTGTTTTAAAAGTTGGGGCACTTTAATATTAAGCAAGGTCTGAATATTAAATGTCAGACATTTAAGGGTACATTATTGGACGTTTAGGACGTAAGCCTTATAGAGTTAAACTCCATACGTGAGCCCCATACGAATCCCATGAAAGCCTTTGAAACAAAGATGTAAACTAAAAAAAATGGGTTCCACGCATATCTAAATTAGAGCAGGATTAGTTATTGGCAGCTTTAGCTCAAATGCACAATTTTTTTAGACCAAAATAATCATGTAAGTATGTTGCAAAATTAATTAGGAGACGGCATCAACAATAATATATTTAGTAAAATTTTATAAGTGAAGTTTGAAAAGAATAAGGGGTATGTATCTCTTACCCCTATCGGCTATCTCATAGAAAGCCGTTACAAAAGCCTCCTAAAAGAAAGAGATCTTTGTTACTTGACTGCGTGATAAAAATATTATTTTTGAAGGATCCAAAATTAAGAGACAACTAAAGAAAAAGAAAATGAAAATAATTTTAAAAAACCAAAGAGGAGAGAAACACATACATTTCATACTTTTCTAAGTTTGCCAAATTATCTTAATTTAAAAGAAAACATAGATAAACAATTCACCTTAATCCAAAGGGAGTAGATTGAGGCGAAATCATAATTTGAAGTGTATGAATTTAGAATTTTAGGTCTTTTAAATTATTTGGATTCTAACTAAATAATTTATACATATTTAATAAATTTCTTATGATAAATATAAAATTTAGAATAATTAAATTCCCAATTCGTTGAACCTGCAAACTCTATATTAACTCCGTCTCTGCATTAGGTTCTGTTAATAATTTTAAGGGAAAAGACTAAATTTACTCCTTTACTTTCAAATATTATCTATGCTTAACTTTTATAATTTCTCCGTTTTAATTTATTTATCATACTTTCCTTTTTACTTTGATTTTTTTAATTTTAACTTTTCACATGACATGGTTAAGACGGTAAGACTAATGATATTCTGATATATTTGACGTATATTTAATTTATAATCACAAAAACTTAAAAATATTTTTTACTTTCTTACGCTTCGTATTAAATTAAAATAAGATAAATAAATTAAAACGAAAAGAATACTTCACATACAAAACTTCTTATGTTGTTATCATTCTTATATTCTCAAATATCTAACAAAGGTGCAACATAGGGGCCCAAAATTTAGATGTTATAAATAATTTAAGGTTGTTTTGTGCCCAAATCTTTATTATAACAAATATATTTTGTTTTCATAATAATAATGAAAAATTCCGTTGTAGCACTGGCAATTTTCAAATATGAAAATGGAATCCGGGTTCAAATTCCGGCAACGGAATAAATACTTTTTTTCCAATATTTTTTTTTTTAGCTTTTTATTCAGTGTTTGGTATTTGCATTGGAGTTTGACTAATTTGGATTTGGGAGTATCTTTCTCAATAAAGGATTTTTTCTTACCAAGGATCAAAACCGAGATCTCTAGTTAAAAACTACAACCTCATCCAATACACAATATTTTTGATGGTCATTTTTTTCTTATAGTTATATGTAGCTTTTGCTTGAATACACAATTCTTTACACCAAAATAGTTTTCACAAGCAAATATATAAGTTTGTACCAAAATTAAGAGAATGTGACAATGATAACATATTCAATAGAATTTCATATGTGAAGTTTGGAAAGGATAGAGTGTATGCAGAACTTTGTTAATTCTGTATCAAAGTTAGCAGACCAGAAACAATAAAGGTGAAAAGAAAAAAAATATCCGAATCTACAGAATTCACTGTGTGTCCTTGAGGAATTTAATCCTCTCACTGTACCCGAGATTATGGATTATTTTCTTTACACAACCCAATTCATTAGGTCATGATGGCACCTACTATAACCCACTAGTAGGTAAGCCAACCCGTCAACCCAAAACTTCAAGTAATGGGTTTGAGGGCAGAAACTAAACAAGAGTGACAAATTATAAAGATAGGCAGAAAGAATAAGCGGAAGTAAATCAAAATATGATATAAACAACTAAAGATCCCTCCCAAAACCTGGAAGTCACAAGTACAGAGCTGCTACAAAATAAAAAACGAGTACAAGTCCCAAAAGTGGACCAAAAATATATATAATAACTGACTAGTTTCAAAAGGCAAAAGACGGACCATCCATACTGAAGGAGACATGAATGATCCAAAAATGCCAAGTACTCACCCTAGTCTCCGAAGCTGACTACAACAGGCTCGATCTATCCACGACGGTAGCTGGTGCTCGGTCCTGCATCACGAAAGTAGATGCAGAGTGTAGTATGAGTAGCAAGACAACAGGTACCCAGTAGACATCATAGGCCGACTAAGAAGAAAAGGTAAAAACAATATAAAAAAGAGGAATAGCCTAAATATGAGTCAACATAAGCATCAAAAAGGGGAAAGAGTACTACCTATGAGAACTACAGCTAATTATACCCAATTGGCCCCTCATAAACCCATCCAAGACACTCGTACGCAAGTTAAATAAAAACCTGGATGAACCCCTATAAGCCCGCCGAGTACACAGAATAGCTACAACTACCAAGGTTAGGAACCAAGAATCAGCGATGTTAGGAGTCGAAGTATTATATCATTTTCAAATCTAGAATCTCCAAGAGTTAATCGATCTAGTGGTGACTTAGGGTCGAGGCCGGGACTGAGACCCAGATGCTCACCCAAATGTTCAAAGTGGCCAAGACGGGACTGGATACCCAGATGCTTGCCATAATACATAAGTGTCGTCGAGGCCGGGACTGGACCCAGATGCTCACCCAAATGTTCAAAGTGGCCAAGACCGGGACTGGGTACCCAGATGCTTGCCATAATACATAAGTGCGGTCGAGGCCGGGATTGGGTACCTGAATGCTCGCCGTAATACATCGGTATGATCGAGGCCGAGACTGGGTACCCGAATGCTCGTCATACTAGCAAGCCAGTAGAGGCTGGGGGCTGAGTACCCGGATGCTCCCCGATAATTTAGAACAGAGGCCGGAACTTGGTACCCGAATTCTCACAAAGACCATGATGCCAAACATTCTACTTCCCAACTAGAATACAATAATATCAAAAACAAATTCTCAAATGAGTCAACCGATATGCCGCCAAAACTGGAATCGGAGCCAAAGTTAACGATCACGAAATATAGTGTTGACGACACATCACTAAAGTCATGATTATATCGATTTATGGATGAAGATATTTTTAAGAGCAAGGGTAACGCCTAACTAAGGCTAAATTATCAGGCACTAGCCCGCTACACCATTCTACAAGGATCTAAGTCCATCGAAGCGATGCCGGGACATCTAAAGCAAGTTTACATCCTATACTAAGGCCAACATACCCCACAGTAGCAACAACATGCTCATTCAACTCTCTTTATAATACTAACAAATAACGACAAGATACACATGCTTCTAAAATCCAAAAAACTCGATAACAAGCCTAAAGCATAATTTCTAACACCTAAAATATACAATCAAACTACTCAACCCAAATTCCAACTATTTTAACATGCTTTCACATATTTCAGCTCAATCTAAAGAAAGGTAAAACCGTAGCCTACCTATAGGCTAAACACGCGAGCTTCAAATCACTATGCTGGAGCTTTTCCCTTTTGAACGACCTCGGAATGCTGCCATACTGTCAAAAATAGAACCATAACATCGATACGGTCGTTTAGATACTAATTTCATAATTTTTGAAGATAGACCAATTTCGAGGTCTAAAACGGGAATTGTGGGACCCGCATACGAAATTCTGGATTTAACCCCCAAAACAGGTTCCAAATGTCATCTTGAGATTACAAATTAGATTTATAATATAATTCGGGGTAGGAAGATACGCGGGACGAGCATGCACCAAAAACTCATAAATTCCGATTAAAGGACCAAAATGGCAGCATCAAAATTAGCAAATTCTGAACAAACGAGACTCTTTCAACCCAAACAAATTTATACTATGACGAGTCTTGCAAAAAACCCACAATCTAGCCTTAAGAATCAATCAAAACGGAGTTATATTGACCAAGATACACTCTTCCAAAATTAAATAAAATTTCATTTCGAAAAAGACTAAATCAGCAACTAAAAATGCATTTTTACCTCAAACGAAGCTTTCTCTCGCATTTATGATATCACCACGAGATTACTCACAAAATTCTCTTGAATTTAGACCCTTGAATCACCAAAATTGGATTTATATAGGTCAAAAATTAATTTCTCAAAGTTCTTCAAAACTCAATCCGAAAATGGACACTGTTGCAAATAATATCATGATTTTTACCTGAATTGAATGCTCCAAATCAATTTTCAATCTCTCCAATGCGTTCTCCACAAAAGATCTCACAAGTTTTCCTTTTGAATCACCCAATTTGGAGCCCTAATGCTCAAGTTATGGGATTTTAAAGTTGGAGGAAATATCCCAAAACAAGGGCTTCTAGCTGCTGCAATATCAGATTTTGGAAAATCCAAAATCTCCGATGGGATGCTCGGAATTCATTCGGAATCCGATAAAAATAAATCAGATATGCTACACCACTAAATTTGATGTTACAAACTCAATGGAGCATTCAGAATTCCATACGAGATCATTTTAATAGAAAGTGGGTCCCACACCCAAGAGCCTTTTTAAATCACATTCCACAACGGCCTTCGAGATTAGACCGGAAGCCTCGGAAAGCGAACGAAGGGTCGTTCTAGACCAAAATTGACATTCTAAAACTAATCACGCTGTCAAAATTTTCATTCGAGCGCGTTTTCCAAGAATGTTAATCAAAGTCAACCATAGGCTAACTTTCAAAGTCACAAGCGCCAAATGGCCTCAAACTCGTATCAATTGCCTCGATAGTCATTCCAACAATTTCACTGAATGTTAATCAAAGTCAACCATAGGCTAACTTTTAAAGTCACAAGCGTCAAATGGCCTCAAACTCGTATCAATTGCCTCGATAGTCATTCCAACAATTTCACTAGCCTAATTTGGTCATTTCGGAGCTGATGGAACCATCAAAAATTGAATTCGAGATCTCGTTGACCCAAAACTTAAAAAGTTGCAACTAAACCAACTTAGACCTTCAAAATATCAAAACGGACTCGGAACCTCTAAAAATTCAACCAACACATCTTCTAGACCAAAAATCATCTCCCGAATCCAATAGAGTTATCGGAATTCCATTCCGAGCATCGAAACTTTAAAAGTTGACCAAAGTCAAACCTTGACTTAAAGTTCCTCAAATTCTCAACTCAAGGCCTCAAATCTTCGTTACAACTACAAAACTGATTTCATAAAGTCTCCTAAGCCAATTTCGACATTTTGGATCTTCTGGAATCGATGAAATTCTGTTTCGAGACCTGTAGCTCTGATTGACCTCAAATACCACTTTTTAATACTTAAAACTTATGAAACTCAAAATTTCTAAAGACTTAACTTTTCATAGAATTTTCTAAAAATCAACACCTAGTAACAATCAGAAATGACTCGGGGCATCTAAAGGGAGGGGTAAAATGGTTATTTTACAAAATTCCAACAATGACCTTCAGGGTCATTACATTCCTACCATGATAAAATGAATAAATTATTAAAAAAATAGCTATACCTCAAACTTCAATAATTTCAGCGAACTCAAAAATCAGCAACAAAATCACACAAAGACTCAACTTTGTTTGTAAGAAAATATATGCAGAAGAGGGAGAAATTTGATGTTTTTCAAAATGAGAGGAAAATCCTCTATTTATAGACAACAAAGGATAGTGTGAACATGTGCTTATTGTGGATTATCGAAAAAGGCACAACCCTTTGCAAAAGTCTCAACCTTTCAGAAAAATCGCAATTCTTCAAAAAAGTCACAACTTTTTGGAAAAGTCACAACCTTTCGAAAAGTCATGATCTTTTGGCAGGGGCGACTCAACGGATCTTGTGACCTAAGGCAAAATCATATTAAGAGGCCTTTAAGTTTTTATAAAATTTGTAAACTAACAAAGAAAAATTATTGTCTAAACAATAGATTAATCATTTAAGACAAAGAATAAGAAATTTCAAAAAAAAAAAGACTTGGCAGAAGAGCACAAAGAATAAGGTGGTGGATTATTAATGTTGAGGTCTGAAACTCAAATTGAAATTTTAATTTGACTATCATCATAAACAAGAAAAAGAAAAGAGCGTACACAACTTAATAGTTGAAGTTTTGAGAATGGATAGTGTCAAAAATATATACAACTTCGATCAAATTTCTGATCAATTTAAATGACAATTGTAGTTCATTCTATTAAGTATCACTTATTAGTGAATATTTAAATAAATTATAAAAAAATAATATAATATGTTGAATTAAACGAAAAGAAGACCGATGCATGAATGGTTTTGTGTTAATGCAGTTTTAGAGAAGATTGACAAAGAAATTCATTATATTATCAATGTATATAACTTAATTCCTATAGAAAAATAAATAAATTGAAGGATGAAAAAAATATACTAACTAATGAGAGACGAAAATTATCATAATTTATGATCTTATTGATACAAAATAACCTCAAATAAATAAATAAAAATTATATTGTAACAATTTTATTTATATACATTATCTAATATAATAAACTTAATGATAAAATTTAAAGTAAATTTAGGGCCTCCAAATTTTTGGGGCTTAAGGCAATAGCCTCATTAGCCAAGCCTTAGAGCCGTTCATGCCTTTCGAAACGGTCACAAATCTTTAGAAAAGCACAACCTTTCATAAAAATCACAATCTCTTATTTTTCATTCACGCTTTTAAAATTCAACAAACTTTAACAGTCATGTATATCTTAAAATGTCTAATGTTTGGCCTTCATAAGACCACGCTTCCGACGAAAATGTATTTTAGACGCCAATTTTGACAATTTCAATCGAGTGAAGTTATTCTTTTTTTGGTAACTAATGATGTATATATTAATCACCAAGCAAACTTTACAAAGCCATAGTTCTGTTCACACAACTGACTATCTCATATGCAAACACAAAGCAGCCTATACATTGCTCAAAACACTTTTGCAGAATAATAAAAGATCATCAGCAAAGCTAAAAAAAATTAAGAGACAACTAAAGAAAAAGATATTGAAAATAATTTAAAGAAAGCAAAGAGGAGAGAAACACATGTCATACTTTTCCAAGTTTGCCAAATTATCTTAATTTAAAAGATAGCAGAGATTAACAATTCATCTTAATCCAAAGGAAGGAGACAGAGGTGGAGCCATAATTTAAAGTTTATGGATTTAGTATTTCAGTTCTTTCAAATTATTTGCATTCTAACTAAATAATTTATACACATTTAATAAATTTTTTATGATAAATACAAAATTTAG
This sequence comes from Solanum dulcamara, assembly GCF_947179165.1. Classification (NCBI taxonomy): domain Eukaryota; kingdom Viridiplantae; phylum Streptophyta; class Magnoliopsida; order Solanales; family Solanaceae; genus Solanum; species Solanum dulcamara. Next base: position 4,866,357 of record NC_077241.1, on the reverse strand, counting down.
AAAATAATTAAATTCCTGATTCGTTGAACCCGCAAAGTCTATATTAACTCCGTCTTTTTATTAGGTTCTGTTAATAAATTTAAGAAAAAAAGACTCAATTTACTCCTTTACTTTCAAATATTATTTATGCTTAACCTTTATAATTTATCATACTTTTCTATTTAATTTGTTTAAAAGAGAATATCCTTTTCCTTTTTTGACAGTTCTTTAATTTTAATTTTTCACATGACATGTTTAAGATGGTAAGACTAAATAATCTTCTGCTATATTTGACATATATTTAATTTATAAGCACAAAAATTTTAAATTATTTTTTACTTTATTACACCAAGTGTCAAATCAAAGTATGACAAAGAAATTGAAACAAAAAGAATACTTTCAAATCAATATACAAAGCCTTCTTCATAAAAACTCTCTTATTTTTTTATAATCTAGCGTTCTTTTAACGATCAAAACTTCCTAGGTTGTTATGATTCATTCTCAAATATCTAACAAAGGTCCAACATAGCTAGGGCCCAAAATTTAGATGTTATAAATAATTTAAGGTTTTGTGCCCCTACAAATATATTTTGTTTTCATAATGATAATCAAAACCTCCGTTGTAGCACTGACAATTCCCACAAATGAAATTGGAATCCGGGTTCAAATCCCGGCAATGGAATACATTTTTTCCTAATATTTGTTTTTTTTTAAGTTTTCGTGGTATTCGCATTTGAGCTTGACTAATTCAGATTCACATCAGACATCGTTTTCTATTAAAGATTTTTTCTTACCAAGTCTCAAAACCGAGACCTCTAATTAAAGACGACAACCTTATCCATTGCACAACATTCGACACATCGCATATTTAAAGTGGGTATATATGCATAAATTTTAAGATGAGAAAAAATAAATTAAAAGGAATATATTTAGTCATGCCTGGCTGCCATTAAAATAATGCAGTACTAGGTCGTATAATTATATAGTCTGTAAAGTTTAGAGAATTTTAAATTTGAATTTGGAAAAAAATTTAAAAGGGAAAAGTTATTAAAAATTATAAAAGAAAACAAAATGCTAATGCCAACTTTGGTGGCCGCTTCTCTTTGACATTAACCTTTTGGACCAATTTCCAACTAATCTACTTCCCACTTGATTTCACTTTTCCAAGTGGAAATTTTATTTTGTAACGAGAGCTGGATATAAGATTTTGAATTCATAATTTTATCATAATTTATTTGATTGATTTTTTTTTTTGAGTTTTATATTTGAATTATTAGGTGTGTAAATTTTCTATTTGAATTATCATCAAATGTTTATTGAAACACATCTTAGTTATCAGTTGTTCTCTTTTCTTATTTAAAATATTACCATTGTTTAGATAGAAAAAGAAAATAACTGATGATTATATTTCAATAAATATCTAGTAATTGTTTTGGCTCGCACACCTAATAATTTAGATATAAAATTCAAAAATTAAAATTCTTTGGATATGTATTTGATCCTTCACTTTGTTTTAATACTATGTATTGTTTGAGTTTAGAACTAAACCTTATATTCATCTCTTATTGTAACTCACATTACCAACAAAATGTATATATAAGGGCCTTCTTCATTTAATTACTTTTTATATTTTGAATCGTGTTATTAAAAATTCCAACTCCATCACCATGTTATGGTATATGATCCATTATAATAAGAAAGTGTTTTTGGTGGGTTGCTCTTTTATACTTTCTTCGGTACATATTATATGGCGTTTTTAGTTTTTACATACAATCTAAAGTAAATGATTCTTTACCTTATTAGGAAGATGTTTCTAATTTTTTTCCTAACCTTATTAGATAAGTGAGTTTCTATATAATTAAAAAATTATATTAAATAGGTACTATTGAGGTAAATTTAAACACCTTTTAAGGATTGTTTCAAATTAATTAAAAATATCACATAACATGAATTGATAAGAGTAACTTTTATTTATTTGTGAGATGTAATATTTATGTATAAAATTTATTTTTCCTATGTCTCTCAACTCCCATTCCTCCACCAACCTTTTTGACCAATATTGTTTATTCCACCACTTTGAATTTTGCTTTCACACAACCACCACCACCACCTTAACTCATTATTGGTTTCACATTTCTTAATATATAAAAATAAAAACATCCAACTCCATATATCCATTTTTCTTGATCTTAATTAGGTTTAATGGATTCATCAAATTTATTAGTTTCACAAGAACTTATAATTAATGATGATGATGAACCTCAAGTAGAAGAAGATCAATTAATTTATTCTTCTTCAATATCATCTATGGCTGAGACAAGTACAAGCCTTGTTTCAAGAAGTACAACTGGTTATTTTGTTATGGGGAAGCATCGTATGGCTGCTGCTATTTCTTCTCTTGATCAACAAATCCAATTTATTCAGGTTCTTTTTTTTTTAATTATTATTATTTTTTGAATATTTTCCTTTTTTTTTGACTTTTTGGAAAGGTTGGTTATATTAGGCTTTAAGAAAGGTAGGGGCAGGTAGAAAACGTACAGGACATGAAAAATCTTCAGATTATTAAGGATAGGATCTTAGATTGAATCGAAGATTTAAAAGTTGAGTATTTAGACAGTCGAGTGTTAGCCTACTTTTATGTAGGAGAGGCAAGGGGCTAGTCTCCTCTTCTCCTTATTTAATAGGATTATTTTAGTATTTACATAGTATTTTACTCTTTATTTTTACTATAATCTATTGCTTTATTTGCTTTATTTATCTTGTTATTTTGTTGTCGTTATTTTTCTTTCAATCTTGCTTTGATTACACTCATTTTGAGATGATAATCTATTGGAAACATCGTCCCTGCCCCACAAAGGTAAAAATAAGGTCTACTTTTTCCGGATCCACCCTTTAGATTGTAATATATATATTGTTATAGTTTTCAACTTTTAAATTCTTGGTTCATAAGCTATAATAAGACAAAGTTAGAATTTTGATTAGTTCTGAATCTAGTAAAGTCGATTTATTGGATTTTAAATAAATTATTCATATATTAAGTGGATCTTTAGCACAAAATTTCGATCAAAATTATTCATTTATTTTGAAAATAGTTTTAAGTTTTAAGTTTTTGGTAATGCAGGAAGAATTGGACAAACTTGAATCATATGGAGAGGCCTCCATAGTTTGCAAAGAGTAAGTTTTAGTCTATTCATTTCTTGATCACTTTCTTTTCCTATTCACAATTATCTCAAAGGGTTTTCCTTTCATCTTTGTCATATTCGTATCGGACTTGACATGAATAAAGTTGGGATGATTAAGATCAGTTTCTGAGTTTGAGTTTTTGGGAATGATTTTTTTTATTGGAAGCGTCGTCTCAAAAATAAATATTGCAATGCCTAAATTTAAATTTAGTAGAACTTTAATTCGGATATCGATTATGTTGCACATACGCTTTAAAATTCGTACCACGCCCCTGTTGACATGACATGGGTGTCATATGGATGTGGAATTCATTGCGGATTTGGTCAACTTACCTTGGATACTTTCATCACATTCTATAACTGAGAAATATAGATTGATTAATTGGACATTTGGTTTGATTTTTGGATTTATGTCATATATATTACATATATAGTAGAATAAAGAATTATTAGAATGCTTTTTCTATTACGAAGGATAAGAATAAAATATTAATATTTATATAAAAATTAAGTTTTGTAAATTTTAGTTCAGTATTTTAACTAATCAAAATATACATTTTATCTATCGGAATATATATTTATTGGTCGTATCACAATTCCCAAATATGAAGAACTCGACCTTTAAATTCATATTCGGATCGAATACTCACACCTGAATTCGATCAACAAAGAATATCAGACATCAGATAGGAAATCAAAATATATTAGTTTGGGATTCCTTGTTGCAATTGTTCTCCAAAAGTTTAGGGTCCGTTTGGACATGCTTGTTTTTACCAAAAAAAAAGTATCTGTTTATTCTAAATGAGTGAACTCTGACTGTTTTTTTTTCTCTTTCTATTTATTGCAGATTTCTTTCAATGGTAGAATCCAAACCAGATGCTCTGCTTCCAGTGTAAGAATTATCACAATTTACATTTTTCTTTTTATTTAATACTCTTTTTTAATTTATTAATAATTTCTCAATAATGACATATTTTTGTATTTAAAATTAATTTAAAAGTGTGGAGTATTGGAAGTCAATAAGAAAAGTTTAAATAGATAAAGAACTCGTCCTTCATAAGTACTTTATAAATGGTCGATCGTTTTCTTTTTGTTATTTGATTTTGCAAATAAAGAAATTAAAAGAAAGACTTATTTAGCACCAAGAGGTTTTAAAAGTTCTACTTCATTTTTGAATTTTGACTTAAATATGTCTAGTTTTGTCTAGTGCGCCTGTATCACATAAAATATGGATTAGATGCACGTCAAAATTTTTGAATCTGTTGCAAACAAAATCCTAAATAAGTGTAGAGACATAAAAAAATGAGTGATGGATCGAGTTTCAAATTGTATGTCACTAATCTTTGAAACATTTATGATGTACAAAGAAGGGACTAACAACAAATTAGCATAAGAAAAAAGGAAACATTCATAGAGATGTGTATTCCACCAACCAGATGGACCAATAAATGATAGGCTATAAAGATAAACTCATTGGATTAATTAGTGTGTTATGCAATATTTTTAAAACGTTTTTAGTTTTTTTTTACTTCTTTTTAAAGAATTAAACTTTCATCAATATATAATCTATGTATACCAATTGAAAAAAGAGAGGAAAAATTATCTAAATACTTAAATATTCCTACCATATTTATTAATTCTAAATTATACATACTATCTCACTAATTAATAATTTCATACCAGATTTCAAATCAGATACACCTAAATACATGTATTTTTGTTAGCAGATACATTAAAATAGGGAGATAGCCGAGCAAGATAGTTTATGTATCCCGATTACATGCGAATCACACTAGATACGTGTATCTGATATATATCTAGGATACCAGATACATTCTAAAATATAGATACATAGGGAGGCGAGGGAGAGAGGCGAACAAGAGAGGGAGAGAGGCGAACAAGAGAGGAGATAGGCGATCGAGAGAGTCAGATACATGTTAATTCACTTGGAAACAATGTATCTGAAATAAATTACACCTAATTTTGACCCCATATATTTTGGATACATATGTCTTTAAGAGGCAGATACACGTATCCGAAGCCGAAAATATGGTAAGGAACATAATATTGCAAACTAACATGAATCTAAGTAATTAGCTCCTAAAGTAGTGAGATTTGTGTCATTTGCCAATTTTGTTTTAGTAATTTCATAGACTAATTGTATAAATAGAGTATAGTGATTGTTGGTTTGGTTTTGCAGCACCAAAGGCCCAGCAGATGTTAAATGGGATAGATGGTTTCAAGGAGCCAATGGATCGAGACGTAACAAACGTTGGATCTGAATTCCTACTTTTCTCACCAAATTACTTTAAAAATTTAGTAATTTGGGATAGATTATCCTTCTCATATAAATGAAAGAGATACTTTTTTGTTGATTCAAATTAAAGGGTGATGTAAAATCGATCTATATTTCAGTAATAATATGAATTCGTGTAAGTAGAAAACAACAAATATATATTCTAATTCTATCAGAAACTATGGGTCGTGTTTATTAGTGTCTGACCATGATATGTGTAACTCAAGGTTTTCATACTAATGTGTAGTAGTATAGAAACTAAAACTAACTAATTAAACGGAAAAATGCCTAAAATGCTCTCGAATTATTGGAAATGGTACAAAAATGTTCTTCATCAATCTATTGGACCTAAACTGTAGAGAGGCATTGTGGCTTCAATCCTAGCTTCCAGACAACGAGATGGTGAAAGTGGGCTTGAATTTCACCGATTGAAACCTTTCCTGTGCTGAAATCTCCTTCCTTTTCCTTTCCCAAGCCTAGAGCAGACTTCAGAGGGTTTCTAGGGAAATCCTCGCTTCTTTTTGGCACTTAGGGACAAGAGGAGAAAATAAGAATTCGCGACATTAAGTTCTGCCCCGACCATCCCTCCCTGGCAGCTCACATCCCGCTTGAGCGGCTCCGCCGTAGAGGGATTATGTCCACTCTGGCGGGATGTTGCGGGTCCAGATGGTAAAATTTTATGATTTTTCATCTCTCTTAGTAACGACGGTTCGGGTTGTTACAGGTTTCAATAATGGTTGTTTCTTTAGCTGAATTTGCTGGTGTTTGTTACAGAAACACTTTCTTGATGTATCTTAATATTAATATTAGGAGGGTTATGGTTATTTGGGGTAGGTCAATTTTGATTTATAATTAATTTTAAATAATTAAATTTTAACCAATAGATGGCCACCACGTGTTTAAAAAAATTATTCAAATTATTTAATTAAAACTATGTTAAAGATAAGGTAATTTTTGGACTTAAAGGTGGATAACAGGGGCATTTTACGCCCAATAGGTGGATGCGTGGTATTTTTGTACCATTTCAAATAGTTTGAGGGCATTTTAGGCCCTTTTCCATTTAAATAAAATAGGCTGGTCCTGCAGTTGACTCTTTTTTGGTCCGCCAAAATAATAGGCCAGCCCGACTTCACCTTTCAAGTTTCAAAGCTTGTATAGATTGGATCGATCCATATTAAAAACTCCGCAGTATTATATTCTTGTGGAAAAGGAGAATCTTCAGTTTATATAATTTCAAAGTTTTTTGCTTAAATCAAAGAAGAAGAAAGATTACTTTACCTTTTAGAAGTAAAAACCAGTTAATGGTAAATAATTTTTTCTTTTTTCAAGAAAAATAAAAGTTCATAATACGGTAAGAAAATTGATCCAACATTTAATAGCATTTATTATTGTAACAACATGTCCCCGTTGTTAGGAATAGGCTAATGAGGAAGGATATTGGGTCAGAAAACTTCGGATAGTAACTTCGAAAAATTTAAGCCTAGGCTAGACTTGGACGAATTCTGGGTCAGGTGAAGTATAGGGCGATCATGTATATGATAGAAGGTCAAATCTATAAATTTTATTGGACAGGCTGTTAGCCAAGACGATAGAAGCATTCACGGCTTCTCGGAATCGCATTCGAGCGAGTAAAAGTCTCAGAATTAAATTTGGCGTGAAATGTATAATTTTAATATATCTTTGAAAGGGGTGTGTTGTGAAATTGAGGTTTGGAGCACAAACACCGAGCTCAACATTTCCGCATATCCCACCAGAACGGGACAGTCTTGACTTAAGTCATGAAAAAGTGAAGAAACAGTCTTTTTCTGCAAAATAAGTTTCTAAAACGTCGAGAGGCGACCTAAGGCGAATTCTACCAATCTCCCACTGATTTCCACGCTTAAGGTAAGGTTTTTACTCCCTAGATTCATACTTTAATTTCTAGAAACTAGAAAGTGTGGGTGGTAATTATTAGGAGAGGGTTTGAACTGAAAATCTATGGTGAGAATTAGCCCTAGGGTAAGGTTAGGATCAAGGGTAGGCCTAGGGAGTGAAATTATGCTATATGTTCTGATAGTTGGGTCATTGTGTTGATCCTTTATATGTATTTACTGTTTTCTAGATCAAAACAAGAAGAATGAACCCGAAAAGGGAAGACTCTTGCGTTGTAAGGTTGTTGAAGCTTGAATTTAAGGTCGGTGATGGTCTAGTTTCTCGTATATGTTTCATATATTTGTTAAATTGCTTCATGATATGTATGTATATGAATAGGGAAACATGCTAGATTATGTGTGAAATGATCACTTATTGGCCTGTTTGTATGATAAACTTGTTCTTGGTGATATAACTGCTGTAAATACTGAATGTATTTGTGATTATGGTATATTTGGATCGGGTGTCACATTCCGACACATAATTTGGATTGGGTGTCACGTTTTGATATATATTTGGATTGGTGTCACATTTCGACACATAATTAGATCGGATTTCACATTCCGACACAAAGTTGATTGTTTGTAGGTCCCTTGAGAGGACCCTGGTGTGAAGTTATAGCATGTGAAAGTTATTGAGTTGTGATATTGCTGAATAATTGTTGAACTTGAGATTAGTTGACTTATTCTTTATATGTATATGCCTATTGTGTTGAATTTACTTGTCTATGATCAACTTACTAGCTAACCGCGTGATCCTACCAGTACACCATTTTTTTATACTGATACTACTCTTGCTTTGCCTTTTTGTTGAGTACAAGGCATATTCAGTCGATTGCGGAGAGACCTCGATTAGAAGATTAGAAGTTTGTTCAAAGTCCAAGGATGAGCTATTCTGTCATGCTGTCGTGGGATTTTTCATTAATCTCAGTCCTTCTTTCGGGACTCATGTGTTTAGACACTATTTTAGTATTATGACTTCTGTTTGGGGAGTGTTTCTCCTTTTCTTACATTGACACTGGTTAGAATTTTGGTACTAATGACTTTCAGTTCCTAGGATGTGTTGACTTCCGCATTTTTGTAGTTATTAATATTTTTGGCTGAGTTTATGGGAACTCAGTATTATTTTCTGGTTATATTCCTGCTTCTGCAAGATTTTAATATTTATTTCTTAAGTTGATAAGTTGGGCTGTAGAAATGGTTCTCCCACTTATCACGGCAGGTCGGGGTCGGGGTCGTGAAAAAGTTGGTATCAGAGTGTAGGATCGTTGATCTCTTTGTACCGAAATGAGTCTAGTAGAGTCTTGCGGAATGGTACGGAAATATTTGTACTTTTTTTTCAAGAGGCTACAGGATTTTAGGAAAACTTTCACTGTCTTCTTTCATCCGTGCTATAACTTGATTCAAATTGGTATCTGGTGATCCAAATTGATATCTAATCGATTTCACTCTCTTTTCTATAGGTGGTTAACAAATGTTACAATGGTGTAAGGCTAGTAGTTCTAGTTGAGCCTAAAGAAGATCCAATCATTCAAGGGCGTGGCAGAGGGAGAGACAGGAGAGGTAGGCGAGGCAAGGCAGAGGAAGGGCAGCACCTACTAGAGTAGCGGTCCCTATTTAGGAGGTGATGGTAGGTGAGGCCCTTCTGACTTCCCATAATGAGTTCAATGGAGAGGTGGAAGTTGGAGGACAATAGAACCAGGGAGAACAAGACCAGGATAACCAAATTGAGGCTGCTAGTATTCCCCCTCTAGACCCAATTTTGGTCCAGCAGATCATGGCCTTCCTGAGTGGCTTAGCTAGCACGGGTGCCATCCCCACCATGCCTGCAGAACCAGCTCTTGTTGATCGTTCGTTTGCTGCTGTAGTTCCGACAACAGACGGGGTGATAGGCACAAAAGCTTTCTTCAGGCCACTGATGGGTCCGGTGATGATGGGTACTAAGCATGAATTGATCACTAAGTTCCTCAAACTCAAACATCCAGTTTTCCATGGTACTGAAAATGAAGATGCCTACGAGTTTATTCTTGATTGCTATGAGAGGCTGCACAAGCTGGGTATAGTGTATCAACATGGAGTGGAGTTTGTGACTTTTCAGCTGCAGGGTGAGGCCAAGCAGTGGTGGAGGGCCTATGTGGAGTGCCGTTCTCTTGTGTTTACCCCACTCACTTGGGCTCAGTTACATGCTCTATTTCTAGAGAAGTATGTTCCCTGTACCTTGAGGGACAGAAATATGGACGAATTTATGTCCCTTGAGTAGGGAGGGTTATCAGTGGCTGCTTGTGAGGCCAAATTTCATGCACTGTCTAGGTACGCTACTCAGCTGGTCACTAGAGAGGAGGAAAGGGTCGGGTTGTTCGTGAAGGGGTTGAACCCCGAGTTGCAGGTACTTCTGTTCATATGACTTCGTCCGGCAGGAGTTTCAATGAAGTCACAGACTTTGTTAAAAAAGTTGAAGGTGTGAGGAAGAATGGGCAAGCCAAGGCTTTGGTTAAAAGACTAAAGAGTGCAGGTAACTTCCAGGGATCATATTCCAAAGGGTCAGGTAGGTCGGCGATTGCTTCCCGGCCAATTCAATCAGCACTGCCCACTTCCACTTACAGTTTTTTAGGTATTCCACAGAAGCATCAGGCCCATGAGGGTTAGGGAGCATCATTCCCAAGTAGCCACCTGTCTTTTAATTATGACTATTTTAACTATAGAGAGATGGACCATATACGAAAGGAGTACCCTGACCCCTGCGGGACAATTTTAGCACCATAGTAGGCCCGAGCAGTGGTCCCACCAATAGGAGGGAATAGTGGCACAAGACGTCCACAAATTGGGTGAGGAGGAAATCTGAGAGGTCATGGGGGCTGAGGAAGTAGTAGTGCAGGTCAAGTAGTAGTCCAGCCAGGCAGGGAGGTGGATCGTCAAGATGAACATACTCAGTTTTATGCATTTCCGAGAAAAAACGAGGCGGAGACGTCTAACACAGTTATCACAGGTACTATTCTTGTCTATAACTAGATAGATACTATTTTATTTGATCCGGGTTCCACTTATTCCTATGTGTCTGTAAGATATGCCTTGAGTTTTGATGCATTGAGTGATATATTGGATGTATTGTTCATGTTTCTATCCCTGTTGGAGAGTCAATCATAGTCACCCATATGTATCGTTCTTGTTTTATTGTGATTATGGGATACCAGACTTGGGTTGACTTAGTGATCCTAGATATGATAGATTTTGATGTGATCTTAGGCATGACTTGGTTGTCCCCCTACTTTGCGGTACTTAATTGCAATGCAAAGACTGTGGCTCTAGAGATACCGGGGAGGAAAAGGTTAGAGTGTGAAAGGGGTGTACAAGCCTAAGCCAACTAAGGTCATATCCTTTCTCTAGGCTATAAAAATGGTAGGGCAGTGTTGTTTGGCCTATTTGTCCTATATCCGAAATGTGGAAGTAGAGTCTCCTTCTGTTGAGTCTATCTAGTAGTGTATGAGTTTTCAGAAGTTTTTCCTTCATACTTGCCTGGTGTGCCTCCTGATCGAGACATAAATTTCTGCATTGACTTAGAACCGTGTACCTGCCCGTGTACTCGTCCAATTTCCATTCATCCCTACCGTATGGCTCCGGCAGAGTTGAGAGAGCTTATGGCTCAGATTCAGGATCTTCTTGACAAGGGGTTCATTCGTCCTAGTGCTTCCTCTTGGAGTGCTCCGGTAATGTTTGTCAAGAAAAAGAATGGTAGTATGAGAATGTGCATTGACTACCGACAGCTGAATAAGGTCACATCAGAAATAAATATCCGTTGCCTCGTATTATGACATGTTTGACTAGTTACAAGGTGCTTCAATTTTCTCAAAGATTGATCTCAAGTCTGGGTATCTTCAGTTGAAAATTAGGCCTGAGGATGTGCCCAAAACAACTTTTAGGACCAGGTATGGGCACTATAAATTTTTAGTAATGTCCTTTGGGTTGACCAATGCACCTGCAACTTTCATGAGTTTGATGAATGGGGTATTCAAGCCGTTCCTGGATTCATTCGTGATAGTATTTATAGATGATATATTTGTGTATTCAAAGGGTGAACAGGAACATGCAGATCATCTTCGAATTGTGTTGGGTGTTTTGGGAAGACAAAAACTGTATGCGAAATTGTCTAATTGTGAATTTTGGCTGCCTTCAATTGCATGTTTAGTCCATGTTGTTTCAAAGGAAGGGGTAATGGCGAACCCGTAGAAGATTGAGGCAGTTAAGAATTGGGCTAGGCCTAGATCTATGATAGAGGTCAGTAGTTTTGTAGGGATGGCCAATTACTATCGCCGGTTCGTGAAAAACTTTGCTTTTATTGTTACTCACTTGACCAGGTTGACTAAAAAGGAAGTACCATTCGAGTGGACTGACAAGTGTGAAGAGAGCTTCCAAAAGCTCAAAACTCTCCTAACCACAACACCAATTTTGACCTTGCCAGTTAAAGGTACAAATTTCATTGTTTATTGTGATGCTTCACATTTCGGTTTGGGTGCTGTATTGATGTAGGATAAGAATGTTGTAGCATATGCTTCACGACCATTGAAGGTGCATGAGAGGAACTATCCGACTCATGGCTTGGAGTTGGCAGTGGTAGTGTTTGTACTAAAAATTTGGAGACATTATTTGTACGGCGTCAAGTATGAGATTTTTACTAATCACCGTAGCTTACAACATGTGTTCACACAGAATGACTTAAATTTGAGACAGCGAAGGTGGATGGAGTTGCTTAAGGACTATGATGTCACTATCCAGTACCATTCAAGCAAGGCTAATGTGGTAGCAGATGCATTGAGCCAAAAGTCGATGACCATGGGCAGTTTAGCTTATTTGGGGGCCCTTAGGCGGCCCCTGGCTAGAGAAATTCAGGCCTTGGAGGCTAGGTTCATGAGGCTAGGCATCTCAGAGAAAGGTGAGATAATGATCGGAGTTCATCTAAGGCCCGCTTTCATATAAGAGATCAAGACCAAGCAGTTTGAAAATGTATCTTAAATAAAATTAGAGGGAAGGTATTGATAGTCAAGGCTCCATACTCAACACTAGATGCAGGTTGGGTTTTTCATTTTAGGGGAAGGATTAGTGTTTCCCGAGTTGATGGACTAATTCAAAAGATTTTGTTTGAATCTTATGGTTCACGATACTCTATTCACCCAGGAGTGACTAAGATGTATCAAGACTTGAAATGACTATATTGGTGGCCGGGTATGAAGAAAGACATAGCTGAATATGTAGTCAAGTGTCAGAACTGCCAACAAGTTAAGTATAAGCACCAAAGACCTGCAGGTTTATTGGAAGGAATGCCCATTCCTGAATGGAAGTGGGAGAGAATAGCCATGGATTTTGTGGTGGGACTTCCTACGACTTTGGGAAAGCATGACTCTATTTGGGTGGTGATTGACAGGTTAACAAAGTTAGCATACTTTATTCCGGTTAGAGTGGATTACAATGCACAATAGTTGGCCAGATTTTATGTGAAGGAGATAATAAGACTGCACGGGGTGTCCCTTTCTATCATTTCAGATCGTGGTACGCAGTTCACTTCTAAATTTTAGGGTAAGTTGCATGAGTTGGGTACTCAAATCACTTTCAGCAGAGCTTTTCACCCACAGACAGACGGGCAGTCGGAAAGGACTATCTTGGTGTTGGAATATATGTTGAGCGCATGTGTTATAGACTTTGGGGACATTGGAACAAATTTTTGCCCTTGTGTGCTTTTTTCTACAACAATAGCTACCACTCCAGTATTGATATGGAACTATTCAAAGTGCTGTATGAGAGGGGATGCAAGACTCCCATAGGGTGGTTTGAAGCTGGGAAGTGAAGCCAATAGGGGTTGAATTAGTCAGGGATGCTCAAGATAAGGTAAGAAGCATCCTAGCTAAGTTTCTAGTGGCTCAAAGTCGTCAGAAGGAGTTTGCTGACCGAAAAGTAAGGGATATGACATTCGAGGCTAGTCAACAAGTACTTCTAAAAGTGTCACCCATTAAAGGGGTGATGAGATTTGGCAAGAAGGGCAAACTCAGTCCTCGTTACATTGGCCTGTTTGAAATTCTTGATTGTGTAGGGCCAGTGGCGTATAGGTTGGCCTTACCACCTAGCTTGTCTGGAGTAAACCCGGTATTCCATGTGTCTATGCTGAAAAGTACCATGGGGCTTGGGACTACATCATTAAGTAAGACTCGATGTTATTAGAAAAAGAATTTCAGTATGAAGAAGAGCCAGTTGCAATTCTTGATCGTGACATCCGAAAATTGAGGACTAAGGATATCAATATGGTTAAAGTGCAATGGAAACATCGTTCGGTTGAGGAAGCTACTTGGAAGACTGAGAAAGAGATGCGAGACAAGTATCCTCAATTGTTCGATGAAACAGATACTACTCTATATTTACTTTAGCCCTATTTTCCCTAGTTAGTCACTCGGGGAAGAGTGATGGGTAAATTGGTATCTATTTTAACGACCTGTCCCACTCGTTAAGAATAGACTAATGGAGAAGTATTTCGGGATAGAAACCTTCAGGTAGTAACTTTGAAAAATTTGAGCCTATGCCAGACTTGAATGAATTATGAGTTAGGTGAAGTCTAGGGATATCATATGAATAATGGAAGGTTAAATCTATAATTTTATTAGACAGGCTGATAGCCAAGACGATACGAAGCATTTACGGCTTTGCGAAATCGCATTCGAACGAGTAAAACTCTCGAAATTAAATTTGGCGTGAAGGTATTAATTTTAATACATATTTGAAAGGGGTGTGTTGTGAAATGGGGGCTTCAAGAACAAACTCCAAGCTCACTATTTTCGCATATCCTATCAGAGCGGGATCATTCCCGCCAGAGCGGGATGGGTCCTGACTCAAGTCATGAAAAAGTCCAAAAACTGTCTTTTTCTATAAAATCAGTTTCTAAAACTTCAAGAGGTGACCTAGGACAAATTCTACCAATTTTCTACGGATTTCCACACTTAAGGTAAGGTTTTTACTCCCTAGATTCATACTTTTATTTCTAGAAACTAGAAAGTATGGGTGGTAATTATTGGGGAAGAGTTTGAACTGAAAATCTATGGTGGAAATTAGCCCTAGGGTAAGGTTTGGATCATTGGTTGGCCTAGGGTGTGAAATTATGTTATATTTTATGATTGTTGGTCTATTGTGTTGATCCTTTATATGTATTTACTATTTTCTAGACCAAGAACGAGAAGAACGAACCCGAAAAGGGAAGGCTCTTGCATTGTAAGGTTGTTGAAGCTTGAATTTGAAATAGCTAATGGTCTAGTTTCTCGTATGTGTTTTATATACTTTTTAAATTGCTTCATGATATGCATGTATGTATATGAATAGGGAAATATTCTAGATTATGTGTGAAATTATCACTTGTTGGTCTGTTTGTATGATGAACTTGTTTTTGGTGATATAAATATCGTAAATGCTGAATGTATTTGTGATTGTGGTACCTTTGGATCGGATTTTATGTTCCAACACATAATTTGGATAGGGTGTCATGTTTCGACATATATTTGGATCGAGTGTCACGTTCTGACACATAATTGGATCGGGTGTCATGTTCCGACACAAAATTGATTGTTTATAGGTCCCTTGAGAGGACCCTAGTGTGAAGTTATAGCATGTGGAAGTTATTGAGTTGTGAAATTGCTGAATAATAGTTGAACTTGAAATTGGTT
Source organism: Solanum dulcamara (assembly GCF_947179165.1). Taxonomy (NCBI): domain Eukaryota; kingdom Viridiplantae; phylum Streptophyta; class Magnoliopsida; order Solanales; family Solanaceae; genus Solanum; species Solanum dulcamara. The sequence goes on along the minus strand of NC_077241.1, from coordinate 4,851,296 downwards.
GATTTATTCTGTATATGTATATGCCTATTGAGTTGAATTTACTTGTCTATGGTCCGCTTACTGGCTAACCGCGTGATCCTACCAGTATACCGTTGTCTTTGTGTACTGATACTACTCTTGCTTTGCCTTTTTGTTGAGTACAAGACATATTCATCCTGTTGCGGAGAGACCTCGGTTGGAAGATTAGAAGTTTGTTCAAAGTCCAAGGGTGAGCTATTCTGTCATGTCGATGTGGACTTTTCCATTAATCTCAATCCTTCTTTCGGGACTCAGAGGTTTAGACACTGTTTTAGTAATTTGACTTTTGTTTGGGGAGTGTTTTCCTTTTCTTACATTGACATTGGTTAGAGTTTTGGTACGGACGACTTTCAGTTCCTAGGATGTGTTGACTTCCGCATTTTGTAGTTATTAAAATTATTGGCTGAGTTTATGGAAATTCAGTATTATTTTCTGGTTATGTTCTTGCTTCTGCAAGGTTTTTAATATTTATTTCTTAAGTTGATAAACTGGGATGTAGAAATGGTTCTCCCACTGGAATAAGTATTGTGGGTGCCAGTCATGACGGGTCGGGATCGTGACAACTATACGTTGTTTGAATAACAAAAATATTTAACCTTACTCCATAAAAAATAATTTTAAATAACTAGATGGAGATTTCATTATAAACATACGGTAAAACTATTCAAAATATTCCTAAGATTATTATATACATTTTAAAAAATGGCAATAAGAAATTAATTATTAATCTCAATGTGTACAATGGATACATCAAACATATCTATATATAGAGAGAGCACAAGAACTTTTTCCAACATTGCAAAAATATTATATATCTTGGTATAAGAAAAAATGGATCTAAAGATGGTGTTTTCTTTGGTTCTATTAATGATATTTTTTATTGAAGGAAATGGTCAAACAATCATCAATCAATGTGATCAAGCTTCTTGCTCAAAAAAATGCATAGATGTTTATGGATCCAAATTAATAAAAGCTTATTGTAAGGAAACAGTATTTGGAAATTTTTGTATTTGTGAACACAATCCAGTCATGTATAAAGGATCAACTTAAGAAAGAGCTTACTAATGAAATAGTTAGAAAATAAAATTATTTCTTTTATGTATCATATTGGATGAATCATATTTTATGAAATAAGGTCAAGGTCTTTTAATATCTTTTGATATATGGTTACCTACTTCGTTGATCCGCTTTTGAGATATCATGTTAAACAAACTAAATATAATTAGTACCTTTATACTCGTGACTATCCGATTAATTTGCAATGCGCCTAACATAAATTTAACATGATTATCGAGAATCTCATTGATTACGTTCAATCGATAAAATCAAAATAAATTGAATTAGATCAACAAAACGATTAATTTCAAATGCTTATGTAGAAAAATTCACATCATATCTAGATAAGAGACTAAAATTTAGTTTGGAAAATTAATTAGACAAAGAAATGGATTTCTTGTGAGTAAAATTCATATATAAGTAGTATGGAATAGAAATAGGATTCCAGAGAAAAGCTTGGAAGCAAGGGCAGATCTATTAGGGCTCGAGGGGATGGCATGACACCCGCATGCAAGTGTTGGTTTAATTAGTCTTATTACATATTTTGTTTAAGAGTTATCATTTGTTAGACGACGATGATATAATATTATTTTTTTAATAAAGGTAGATTCGTTGTAAATCAAAAAGTTTAATAAGGACATATATACCTTTTTTCTCAAATCATTTTATGGACAAGCAAGTGTTGGGAGTATCTTTTTAACCTTCTTTAGCTTATAATTTTGGCATGCTCAAATAGAAATATTTCTTGCCCGAAAATATTGTAGAAATAATGCTCTGACCACTTATCGGTCATGCATTTTTTTAAAATATTCACTTTAGGATAGTGATTATTTTTTAAATACAAAAATTAAAAGTGAATATTTGTATATTTTACCCACCAAAGAGTTTATACTTGAATTTTTTAAGAAAAAAGATCAAAAATACTCATTTACTCCGTTTATTAGCTAAATTTGTCTTTCATTATACTATAAGATCAATACACCTTTATTATTATCAATGTATTTAAAAATACGCTTCATTTAGATGGAATTTCCCAAATCAATGAAAATAACCCAAATTCCTCTTTTAATTCGACCCACCTAATAACATCTTACCTATTTTCCTTCTTTGTTCCTTCCATTAAGGTTTATTCTCAAGTTTATTTTTTATATATATATTTGAATGTATATATTTATTTTTTTAAAAAATAAATAAATATAAAATTTAATAAAATATTAAATTTATCTAATATTATATCAATAAAATATTTTTAAAAATTATATCATGGTTGATGATGGTAATGACTCGCGGTGATGGTCGTAGGTGTCGATTGAAAATGGTATTGGCAAACTGTGTTGTTGTAGGTAGTAGATAGTAGTTGCATGTGGTGGTTGATGGTTGTAGTTGATGATGGTGATTTATAGTTGTGGTGAATGATAGTGATAGATAATGGTGGTGGTAAAAAAAATCATGAACATAACAGAACTAAAAATGGTCATCACAAGCAGGGGCGGAGCAATCTTACAGTCAGGGGTTCATCTGAACCCCCTTCGGCAAAAAATTATACGATTTATATATAGTTAAAATAATTTTTTATGTATATAGTAGATGTTGAACCCTCTTCCGACTAGTTCATGTGTCTAATTTTTTAGATTTTGAACCCCCCTAGTAAAAGTTCTTACTCCGCCACTGAATTCACAAGAGGCAGATTTTTACCCAGTTTAATTGATAAATCGAATTGAAAAAAATGCTATTGATTATCAATATTAAGTTATTGGGTTAACTATTTTAAAATTATTTTGTAAATTTATTTATTGAGTTATATTCTAATTAAAATTTTAAGATTTTAGTTGATGATTAATTCAATAAGTGGATAAGTTTATATTAAATTATTATTATAATGACATTCAATTTTAAACACAAACGCATTCTCTTTTGTTTTTTTATAGTTGTCTTAGTATTGTGAACTGACCTTATTTTTCGTTTTGAGAGATTGCAATAATGTTGCTACACCCAAATTTACAAATAAAAATTAAAGAAGAATATCTATTAAATATAAAATTGAACAATTAATAATTTAAAAAAACTAATTAACCAAAACCTATAATATTCTAGACTGAATTAAATCGATGGACAAACACCCTATCTTCATAAGAATTAAAAAAACTAATTAATCAAAATCAATAAATCAAACCTAGGATGTTCTAGACCAAACAAAATCGACCTATAACACCCTTATCATCATATAAGCAAACTCTTTCTTGATACTTTATGGTTCATCAGTGGATAAACATAGCAATTGCGAACCTATATCACACGTGTAAACAATGATTTTTTCTTGACCTTCTACAACGTAATTTCCTCCAATCACAAAAAGTATCAATACAATGAAAGAAAAAATCATCTTTAAATCCATTTTCTTCTTCTTTTTTATTCTTGTATACGAAGAAATATAATTTTTGTGATGTTTGAGAAAATTCATAATGCCCTCTATTTATATAGAGAATTTGTTTGGTATTTAATAATTAATTATTATTGTTTAAAATTTCTTATTTAGTAATGTAACGATCCATTAGGTCGTTTTGAGAATTAGAGCTTTTTATCTTATAAAAGACTTATTCCATAAATTTTTAATGGGTATTTGGACCATTCGATAACCATAGTTATTTAGTTGAGGGGTAAATTTAAATAACTAATTTAATTAGTGGGATAAGTTGATAATTTATTTAACACTCTATACCAATTATTAAAGAAAGAGGATAGAGTTTATTAATTTTGATATATAATTAAGTAGAAAAGAAACGAAAGAACAGAGAGAAAACTTACCGGCGCAACGTGAGTGCTTCAGGTACATCACAACCTCGCCCAAATCTTTGTTTTACTGAATAATGATAACAATGAAACTTAGGGAAGTAATTGTTAGAGGTTATATATTATTATATACATATAATGACTTTGCAGGAGTCATAATGTTGGTTTCTTAATTAAAGCATAATGTTGGTTTCTTATACAGTAACACCACGGTCAATTGTAAAACGTGGCTTCGTCTTTTATTTTCACATAATTATTGCATGATAATTTAAGTTTTGATGTATTGAGATGGATAATTAAATATTAGGTTTATTGTATTACCTAAATACCATTAGAGTTATGATATTGGAGGAATTAAGACTTAACCCTAGACTTGAGTTTTAGGGAATTGATTATAGAGTTGAGTTTGTTGTGGGGTCTAGGTTAAACATATAAATAATATTGGTGTCTACGGACTAGTTTACTTATAAATATTATATATTTAATAGATTGGAAACGGTCTGAGGCATTGAAGAAAGGAAGGACATTGGTTGATTAACTTACTTTACTTCGGTTCTTCGGTTGAGATAAGTTATGCTTTATTCTATATCATAGATAAACTCTTAATAGTGATTGATAGTCATTGAGTAATGCGTGAAGTTTACTATGCATTTCATTGTTGTGGTTTGGATGGTTGGTATGTTGTTGTGATTTATCTGAAATCTCAAGACCGTGAAATCTATAATCTTGAACTTGCCCTATCAAAAATGGTGCCTTGAATAAAGAAGGTTTGAGGAAATATTGTTAATGAAGTGGAATGTAATAATAAAGAATAATAAATTAATTATATTTGGATCGGGTGTCACATTCCGACACGGTATATTTGGATCGGGTATCACATTTCGGTACGGTATATTTGGATCGGGTGTCACATTCCGGCATGATAATATTAAAAGAAAATAAATTAAAATGACTTAATTCTACCCAATATCCAATAACCCATTTTCCAAAAGAGCGTGATGTGGAGGCCTGAGTCCTCATATGTGATCTTGATATTGTTGACTGGTTATGAAATTGTTCATTGTGTTGTCACTTGATCTTGATCTTGATGGTTGCCACATGTTAATTTCTATGGTTGATTTCCCGCTACTACTTTATGCATATTGATTTCTATTTTGAGTCGGACGATGATATCTACTCAGTACATGTTGTCCTGTACTGACCCCTACTTGTATTTTTCTTTGTTTTATTTCGTGGAGTGCAGCAAGTGTTCCACCGACTTCGACTCGACCTCAACTCTAGTCAGTCTCCAGTTTATAAGATTTCAGAGCGAGCTATCCTTCTAGCTCGTGATGGATTCTCTCGGTCATGACATGTTGTTCTTAGTTTTCGGACACATTTTGTTATTTATTTATTCTGGTGTTTGACATTTTTAAACTTAGTTTTAGAATTTAGATGTCCTTATGTGATGACTTTCAGATTTTGGAAAATGTTACTAGTGGCTTTTGTTATGTCTTACTTTAATAAGGTTTGAGCTTCCGCATTATTATCGTGATTTATAAGTTGAATCGTTAATGTAAGTTGAGGTTTGAGAGGTTAAGTGTGGATGCTACTAATGACCCATTTTGGATCGCGACAAGTAAACAATCATAGGACCTTTTTAAAGAATATATATTGAATGAACTTTTTATGGAACAGTAGCATGTTAATTTTAAGTCGTGATTTAGTCGCTTTAAATTATATTTTATGGAGTCAAAGTTAAATATTTTTTTTATTCAACCATCGTCAAGTTTGGAAAGTTTTGACAATGTTTCACATAATTTTGGTTGGTCATGTAATACAAGTTGAAAAAAATAATTTTAATAATTCAAAAAAATAATAACTAGATTCATTATTTTAATAATAAGTTTATGGGTACTAATATTTTCTTCAAACATGGAAATTACACAAATACAATTTTTTAAATTGGTATGTTACAACTACTTTCAGAAATCTCTATATATACAAATATATATTTACCTCCATATATAAATTTGCCAAAAAATATATAACCATGGAAAAAAAATCCTTTCACAATAAAGGTTAATATTACTAAATAATGAAAATTAGAGGAAAATAGTTTTGAATTTAGTCTGATGTTGTTACAATACTTTATATTTTCATAAGATTACGTTTTGGTTTGAATTTTTAGCTTCATTTTTGAAATATAAGTTTTTATAAAAATCCTCCAAGTATAACACTATAAACTTGTATTTTGAATTATTTATTTCAAGTAAATTTAAATATAAGCGTAAGTGTGTATTTACATAATATGTTTTGAGTTGTTTTCTTTATCAGAGTGAAGAGGACTACAATTGATAGACTTTAAAAGTGGTCCAATAAATTTAAGTATTTTAAATGAGTTTACTTATATAGAAGCTAGGGACCAATTTTGTTATTATTATATTTAAAATCAATTAAAATTAGGCAGATGGAGAAAGTCAATCATGCTACTTCATGAGTAGACCATATTTTTAATGACAAAATATTGTACATGATTTAATTAAGAATGACCCTTAATTAATTAGGAGTGTAGATAGGTCGATTTGGTTTGATTTTTCATTAAAAAATAATTAAATTAATTATATCGGTTTATTGAACTTATAAACCAAATCAAATTAATCTAATGTCGATTTTTTCAGTTTCAATTTAAGTCGGTTCTCTCGATTTTTTGATTTTTTTTGGTTTTTTTAATAATTGCACCTTAATTGAAAAATAGATCAAATTGAAAATGATGTTTCCTTGATCGTATAATTTAATGTCCACTTGAAGTTCTCAATTGAAGGTTGTTCCCTTGATCGTGTGATTATATTACTTAATGACATTTCAAAAGACACTTGAATAAGTAAAATCGAAAAAAATAAGATGTACAGTGTCATTTTCAAGACATTGTCTTAGAAAAATATATCAAAAACTCACAAAAAGACACAATACATATCAATTTTTTTAGTCATATTACAAACCCAAATATGAAATAATATATGTAAACATTGAAAGTTATAAACTAATTTTTAAAAAATACTTACAAAGCATATTAAAATTAATGTTTTTTTTGTATAAAACAATAAAATCATATATGTATTATGTCGATTTGATTTGAATTCGGTTTAAGTTTTTTTCTATTAATACCAAACCAAATCAACAAAGATTGGGCAAACCAACCAAACCAAACCACAAATTGGTTTGACTTGGTTCGTCGATTCGATTTGACTTGACGGTTTGGTTGATACACCCCTAACCTTAATGATTGAAAAATTAAATCATATGACTTTATTGATAGAATATATGCGTTCACCACACGAGTCAGGGGACCAGGTCCCTTGACACAATCAATTAACAGAATGCTCAGGAAATGGACATGCAGCTAATGCGAGTACTGAACAAGACATGATTTGTTGATGCATCAAAACTTGAATTATAACATTTATCAAGCATAAAATTAATAATGTGTTCGATAGGAAGGAAAATGTTTTCAATGAAAAAGGCTGTAGTTTATCGGTTAAAGAAAAGTTCACCTTAGTATATCACACCGGAAGGGAAAAGGCTCTAGTTGAATTAACATGTTAAAGTTTGATTTGTTTTTTTTTTAACTCTTTTTAATTTTTTTTTAATTTTATATTTTTTTTAATAAAAGATCTTCATTTTCAAACAAAACATAAGAGATGTGAATGTCATTTTCTTCTATTAAATTTATAAATGGTCATAAGAAATCATGTTGCGAAACATTGATTAATTTTTATATCGTTCAAAAATTTCCAGGAAGGTGTTTTCCATTAAAAATGTGCTCGATATGTAAGCAAAAGATATTATTCTAAAAGTATTTGTATATAATCTTGACAAAAAATATGGAGGTAGGTGGGGTGGTGGGGATGGGGGCTACGAGGGGTGGGGTGAAGATAAAGTGTATCGGAGGATGGGAAAGATGGCTGTGAAATGTCATATGTAAAACATGTTTTTTTTTCTAATTTCATTAGGAAGGTCATTTTTTTTTCTAGAAAATATTTTTCAAGAAAATTTAACAACCAAACATGAGAAAATCAGATACCGAACACGCCCTGATTTCAAATTTAAAAAGCTGAAATTAAACATTAGAAAACAACACAATAAGCATAAGAGAAGATAAAAATTCTATAATAATTCCAACACAAAAATTCTTTGTCTATCTATTACATAAGCAAATTCTTTCTTGATCCTTTATGAACCATTAAGTCAACATGTTCACAAACACATTGGTTTCCATACTTTGTGGACTTACAAAAAGCCCCTATAAATTTGTCCCCCCATGTTTGTTTGCATTCTTTTGTGCATGAATCTAGATCACATTTATAAATAATGATGTTGGCTTGACCTTCTACAACATAATTTCCTCCACTAACAAAAATCATCAATACAATCAAAGGAAAAACCCCTCTTAGATCCATTTTTCCTTCTTTTGATAATCGAAGACGATGAGACTCAAACTTAATATTTTTGTCTGATGTTAATATATGAAGAAATTGTTCGATATTTATAGGATTAGTGATGAATGAAAAAGAGTTTCGCATTACTAAATGTCCATAAGAGTCCACAAATTACCAAAAAGCATAGATAAGTATTAAGACTAATTAATTACCAAAAAATAAGAACTCTTTTAGAAATATTTTGAATGGGTTTCCAAAATGTTAATAATGAAATCAAGATCTAGTTGCTTACAAGTATTTTTATGGAATCAAATTCAATATTATTCTTATTCAAGTAGTGTTTAGTCAAAGTCAAGTTTGGAAAAGGCATAATATGTACTCCCTCTGTATCTTCTTAGTCGTTATGTTGCGCTTTTCGAAAGTCAACTTGACTAATTTTCAAAGCTAAATTAGATTACATTAATTGAATATTTTAAAATAATAATTTAGATATTCAAAAACTATACGAAAAATACTATATATTATTTAGATCCTGTTGCTTAAAATTATTTATGTTATCGATATATAAATCTTAATTTCATATAATGTTTATCATACATCATGAATCACTACGTCACACAATTGGTGCAATCTTCTTTTACTATAATACATATAAATTATAACATTAATTATACATATATATTATATATTTGCTGCCTATTTTTAATTTAAAAATTCATATAGCTTTGCCTAGTGTACTAAAGCTAAAGGCAGAGCGGTGAGTGAGACTTTTAGAGGTGAAATTTAGGGTAGGCAATGAAAGACTTTGAGAGAAGTTTGGTCAAACTAAAGCAACAACAACTCATCGTCAGTATAAATAATTTTTTATATTATTAATTTATTCAAAGAATATTTATACGTATTTCTTTTTAATATGTGGAAATTTAAAATTATTTATACTGATTTAATATGTGAAAATTAAAAATCATTTATACTGACAGACAATGTATGTTAAACTCTTTCTATATATATATATATATATATATATATATATGGCTCTTGGTATGCTCAAGAATTAAAGTGACAAAATGGTGGATAATTTAGAGGGAGGAAGCAACAATAAAATTGTCAAGATTTCCATCTTATTCTTCATTGTTGCTATTTGTTGCCTTGTTCTTAATTATCACTCAAACACATACATTTTAGATTTTTTTCCAAATTCAAACAACTCCTATTTGTTTCAAGATTTAAAGAAAGGGAATTCAATTCCTCCTTCATTATCAACCAATGACACCAATATTAGTGGGGGGAAAAGCTCTAGACCAGAAAATTATCTAACTTCAAAGGTGAGTTATATAATTAATCAAAAGTAAATTCAAATTTTTTATTTAATAAGTTAATTTAATTTTTAAATTCTTATCGCGAAATATTTGGTAATTTGAAAGATTGTATTGAAAAAAAAATGATGTACACCGTCTGGAAATTTAATTGTATACATCGATAATATTGTTGGAGTTGACCTAATAGTATGTAATATTTTACATAGCAAGTCACCTTTGTATAAGGCTAGATAGCTTCATACTCTTTTTTTTCTATGTTTTTTTTAATCGTCTATGTAATACAAAAAAAAACTCTGAATTTGACGTTGTATATCCATAGTGAATTCATCACCAATGGCATAAGCAGAAAATTACCTAGCATTTTAATAAGGGAAAGTTACACATTTGACCACTCAGTTAAAAAATATGTACATGCTCAAATATATATTTTTAAAGAAACGTAATTTTATTGATAAAATGTGTGGGTACAAATCTGTTTGTTCCCTTGATTCTTCTCTCTAAATTTTCTCCATGATTCAAGGGACGTTAGAGGCGTATTTCTCGAACTTGATTCTTCTCACTGAATTTTCTCCATGATTCAAGGACCATTAGTGGCGTATTGAACTTGATCTCCATAAAAAGATTTGTGGATCCTCTTGAAGTATATGATTATTAAGAAGAGTTTGACATATTTTGATCTCTTTATGAATATTTCATGAAGGGGAGCCTTAGAGTAACTGGTAAAGTTGCTGTCATGTGATCAGGAGGTCACGGGTTCAAGCCTGGAAACAGCCTCTGGCAGAAATGCAAGGTAAGACTGCGTACAATAGACCCTTGTGTGGTCGGGTCCTTCCCTGGACCCTGCGCATAGTGGGAGCTTTAGTGCACCGGGCTGCCCTTTTTTTTATATATGAATATTTCATTAATTTGTGAAATTTTCGAGATGTGGATGCTCAAATTCGCTTACCAATATACATAATATATTATATATCTGTCAACTTTTTTTTTTTTGAGTGAACGATTATTTATGTCAATTAACTTATAATTATTTCCAATCATGATTACCTAATTTTATTGTCATTTTTTTCAGAAGCAGCAGCAAAATGAATTAAAAAAAGTGTTAAAAGAGGCATCCATGGGAGACAAAACAGTAATAATAACAACTCTAAATGCAGCATGGACAGCTCCAAATTCAATTTTTGATATTTTCTTGGAGAGTTTTAGAATTGGAAATAATACAAAATCTTTGTTGAAGAATTTATTAGTTATAGCTTTTGACCAAATTGCTTATTCACGATGCTTGGAGATTCACACACATTGCTATGCATTAATCACTAAAAATGTTGATTTTTCTGGAGAAAAACAATATATGAGTGGTGATAATTTGAAGATGATGTGGAGGAGAACTGATTTTCTAAGAATTGTTCTTCAAATGGGATATAGCTTCATCTTCACGGTACGTTTCTTATAGTCTGTTTGACCAAACTTTTGGGAAGGCAATAAAATTCATTTTCTTTAAAAAGTTTTTCCTATCATTTGTCTCGATTTATGTGATACTTTTTGCTTTTTAAAAGTTGATTTGAGTAATATTTTTTTGAGCTAATTTAAATTAGATCGACTTAGTATTTTCAAAATTAAATTTTAGATATTTTAAAAAATAATTATTTTCATATCAATATGATGAAAAATTACGTTATAAAATGTTGGTCAAAATATTTCATAGTTTGAATCTCGAAACGCAAATAGAGTTACATAAATTGAGAGAAAGGAACTACTTATTTTAGAGAGTTGAAATGTTTGATCATTCTTAAGAAAAGAGTAAGGGCCTTTGAGTAGTAGGATAAGTTGTTTTTTGGAAGCCTAAAAAAATATTTTTGTTTTTTGGAAGCCGAAAAAAATACTTTTTCTCTAGAAGCATTCTTTGAATTTTGATCAAGCACAAATTATTGTTCTAATATTAAAAAAAGTATTTTTAAAATTAAATTCATTAGCCAAACATAAACAGCTACTTTTCAAAAATACTTTTTCGTAAAACACTTTTAAAGAAAAATATTTTTCAAATATGCAGATTTTGAAAATTTCACCAACAAGCTTATAATTTGTTCTTTCTCAAGATTCAAAAAGTATTTTTAGGGAAAAAAATACTTTTTAATTAGCTTATGGAAGAAAGTATGAAATTCTTTTTTATACGGTTAAAAAAAGTACTATAATTGAAATAAAGGAATAAACACTCGTTAGTTTTCCAAAAGTTTGGCCAAACAAAAATGAAACCAACTTAAACAAGTGCAATTTGTATCTCTTAATGATTTGATAAATTTACTTGCTTTCCGTTTTTTTTTTTCTTTTTAGGATGCAGATATATTGTGGTTTCGACAACCATTTGCACATTTTTATTCACATGTCGATTTCCAAATTGCTTGTGATCATTATCTATATAACTCATCTGACCCGGATAACGATCCAAATGGAGGATTTAAATTCGTGAAGTCAAATAATCAGACGATACAATTCTACAAGTTTTGGAACAAATCAAGAAAAACTTATCCAGGAAAGAATGAACAAGAAGTGCTCAACATAATCAAATATGGTCCTTATATCAAGAAAATTGGATTGAAAATGAGATTTTTAGACACTGCTTATTTTGGAGGATTTTGTGAACCTAGCAAAGATCTTAATTATGTGTGCACAATGCATGCAAATTGTTGTATAGGTCTTGATAACAAAATACATGATTTAAGAATGGCCATTGATGATTGGAAAAATTATATGGCATTGCCAAGTAATGAAAGGAAGTCAAATAATTATACTTGGACTGTTCCAAGAATATGTGGATAAATGAACAACTTTTTGTCTGTTTCAATTTTTTTGTCCTACATCACTATATGTTTTTTTTTTTTTATAGAAATTATAGTACAAAATTTGTATCATGCAGATCTATCAAAAACATATAATTAAATGAATAAATATATGCATCCTTCAACAACTTAATGATCATACAATTCAACCTCATAATACAAGAAGGAAAAAACGTATGGGTGCAAGTTTCATCGTCACCCATTTATTGAAAAGTATTCAAAAAGACAATTAAACAATTTAGTTTTTAATTTTTTGTACGATCTTCATTTTTCACGCAACTATTTGGAATTAGAGGTCGAAGAGATATTGTTGGTGGTAATGAACCTTTGAATGGAGCAAAAACTCTTTAGTGTTAAAGGGGAAAAGTGAATTAAAAGGGAAACCTTTGGCCAACAACTATCATGAATGTCTAATACAGCTTTGCAACATTGAGGACCAATTAATCGAAGTCGAATTCTTAAGAAAGATGTTATAATATCTTCGACACACATCCAAGAACATTTAACACTGACGCTACACATTTTGGAGGTATCTGAAAAAAGAACATTATCGACTTGACCTCCTGAACCTAGCCAAAGGCCTCCTCCTCCAAGTAACTGTGAGACACTCGGAGAAATCTTGATGGAAATGCACAAGAAAATAAGTGCATATGCATAAACAAAAGTCTTTTTCTTACTGAATATATAATTAAGTTGATTTTAATTGTATTTGGAGTTGATTAGAGGATTTGGAATTTGATGAAAATTCGAAAGGAGGATATGCTATATTTATATTATTGTAGTATATATATATATATGGTGAACTTTTTTCCCATTTAAATGTCTTTGATATGAGGACTTTATTGTGCATTTTAATAGTTGTAACTTGTAATTAATTGATCAATTTGGAGCAATAATAACTTGGGCTGAAATTAGCTTCTCCTTCAGACACATTCGAATGCCTTCATACATGCGTCATCAAAATTGAACTTAATCTCCTTATCCAATAATTTGCACAAAGGATGTGCAATCTTAGAGAAGTCCTTGATAAATCATCCGTAAAAGCTTGCATGCCCCAAGAAACTTCGGATACCTTCCACAGAAATAAGAGGTGGCAGCTTTTCAATAACCTCGATTTTAGTCTTGTCTACCTCCAAACCCTTTTAAGAAATTTTGTGACCCAATACTATGCCCTATAAAGTGGAACTTTTACCAGTTAAGAACCAAGTTGGCCTCCTCGCATCTCTATAGAGCCTTGGTAAGATTTAACAATAAATACCTCCAGTGTATCCTCAATCATGTCCAAAAAAATGGACTTTATACACCTCTAGAATGTGGTCGAAGCATTACACAATCTGAAAGGTGTGCGCTTGAACGCAAATGTGCCATAAGGACATGTAAAATTTATTTTCTCTTGATCCTCTAGGGCAATAGAAATTTGAATGTAGCTAGAATACCCGTCCAAGAAGCAATATCAATCTCTACCTACCAACCTGTCTAGCAGTTGATCCATGAATGGCATCGAAAAATGATTTTTTAAGGTCCACTTGTTTAACTTTGTAATCCCTGCACACACACCAACCTGTGATTGGTCAAACAGGACCCAATTCATTTTTAGCATTCGTCGCCACTGTCATTTCTCCCTTCTAAGGGACACACTACACCGGACTGACCCAACTATTGTCTGAGATTGGGTATACTACACCTGCGTCCATCCATTTAATGATTTCCTTTTTCACACCTCTTGCATTGGTGGGTTCAACCTTCGCTGATGCTTTATGCTTGGGATACTATCTTCTTCCAGCTGAATTTTGTGAGTGCAAATACCAAGAGGTATGCCTATAATGTCACAATGATCCATCTAATTGCTTTCTTGAATCTCTGCAGTACCTCCACAAGTGCTTTACTGCTCCACACTCAAATCTGCAACCATAATAACCTATGGAGTATTACCTTCACCCAAAAATACATACCTGAGATAACAAAGCAACTCTTTCAATTTTAGCACAGGCGGTTCTTCAATGGATGACTTGGCTGAGGGTGTGATCCCATGCCCTGTAAAGCATTCACAGTTTCTTCAGATTCCTCCATATGGTTGCCATCAAAGTTCACAATCACGACAGTCAAAATCGCAACAACAAATTTTTCTTCAATGGACACCTCAATCACCCTTCATCAACTATGTCGATTACGGGCATCACAGTAATATCTCTAGATTCTTTCATCGATTTACATACGTTAAACTTCACTTCCTCATAACTTAACCTGAAGGTAAGTTGAACGATTTTCAAACATAAACTTAAACGAATTGAATGAATTATAATTTTATAGGCTAATAAATGAAATATATCTATAACTGAATCATATAATATGGGCCTTCAGATTAATGTTTTCTTTCTAGTACAGCAATAACTCATGAGTAAAACTAATTAATATATTAAAACTTCATGTAGTCAAGCTTCATCAATAACAACCACCAAAAAAAATAGAAAAAAAGATAGACGGAGTATATTTTTCTGTTTCCATTTCATTCATAAATCAAAAACAGGAATGACAAGATCTAATCGTTCAAAAGGAGGAAGTATTGAGATTTTACTTTCTTTGTTCTTTTTTATTTGTCATATTTCGATTTTTGAGAGTCAAATTGCATAAATATTGATCAATATATTAAGATATAATTTTTCTTGGGAAAACTACACAACTTGGACCCATTAGGCAAAATATTTAACCAAATTGGATTCAACCCAAACTATTAACCCTGATTGGATCCACAACCCAAACTATTTATCCGACTGTCTCATTGTTCTATTCACTGAACCACTGTTTCTTCCTCCTTGATACCATCGTAGAATATATATACTCTGATGGTATCTATATAGTTTGATGGTGTCAAACAGTAGTTCAATGGTCTTTTCACTGAAACATTGTCTGTTATATATATACTCTAATGATATCAAGGAATAACTGAGTAGTGTTTTCACTGAAGCACTGCTTCTTCCTCTTTGATACCATCAGAGTGTATATATATACTCCGATGGTATCAAGAAGTAAACGCGAATTAATAGTTAAAAACATGGGGTGGAAAAGTAAAGGGGTAGCCACTTGTAAATAATTTTCCTTTTTGTGGTACGCATTTTCTTATTCCATTTTTCATAATATTAATATGAGAAATATTGGAACTTATAGTATTTTCATATAATTTTTGAATGTTTAAATTTTATATTTAAAATATTAAATTAATTTTTATATATTTTAACTCTAAATATAAATTAAATAGACTCTCATAAAGCGAATGACAAATTAAAAAGGAAAGAATCAGTAACTTTTTGATAATGTAAAGTTCCACGCATACTTTTACTTTAGTCAACTTTGAAGTCACATTAAAAGATCTTTTACTTTATATATGTGCTTAAATTATTATTTATCATTTTATTCGTCTCAATTTATATGATATCATTTAATTAACAATGTTTATAAGATTTTTTTAAAGAAAATTATGGTCTTTGCCTTAGATATTTGTGACCAAAAATTATTTTATTAAAAATAAAAGGAGAATATTAAAGATAAGTTATTACTAATTATTAAAAGGTGATATCTCTTTTGCAACAAACTCAAACAAGGATGTTACATAAATTAAGACGGAGGAAATAATATCCTTATTAGATTAAGTTAGTTTGTGTAAGGACTCTAAACTAAAATTATATAAATATTTTAGTATTAATATAAACTAGAGGGAGAAATTATTTTCTAGCCTTTTACAAAAAAAAATTAATTTATGGCCTTTTTACAAGAAATCTTCATTTTTACACATAGAAATCTTCATTTTTATAGATAAAAGATCTAAAAAGATCGGTTTCTTCAATTCAAATCGAAAGAGAATAAGAGATCTAATCGGAGTGGAGTCCATTTCCAGTATGACTTGCCTAGCTAGTGCTTTATGACCCGTGGCCGCCTGCCTGGTGTGGGCAGCTCCTCCGTTGCCTCTCGTTCATTCTTCTCCATTTCATCATTTTATTGTGTTGTTCTGTTCATAAGTTTCAAACCTCAAGGGATACCAATCTCCCCCGAAAAATATCTATCTGCGCGAAGCCGACCTATTGATAGAAAGAAAAATGCATGTCTTCATATAAAAAGTAACGTGACATTATATTAAATGGTTATGCAATTAAAAGTGCAACACATGTAATAGTTCTTAATTGAAATTACTATTTATATTTTTTGAGTTTGGGTCTGAACTTAGCACGAACCTCTTGTAACTAGTTTTATATAGATAAAGTTTTCTAACTTTTGACCAAAAATAAAATCTTTGATAATTATAATTAAAGACTTCGGCCAAGAAGCAACTAAATTTTCGAATTTCTATTTCATTCATGGACTAAATAAATGCATACTAATATATGAAAAAATTATCTCCTCTCCGATGAGGTGCAAACACAATCACTAAAGTTTTTTAGGTTGTCATTGTATATAACTTTCTGCCTGACTTGATTGGTGCAGCAGAAAGACGATCTGGATCAGGGCCACCATGAACCAAACGGTATGAAAACGTTTTACCTGACTTAATTGATGCAGTTGAAGGATGATCTGGGTGATCTGGATCAGGCCCCCCAGGAACCAAACGGTATGAAAATTTTTGCCTGACTTGATTGGTGCAGCTGGAGGAAGATCTGGATCATCTCGATCAGGGCATCCAAGAATCAAACTGTATGAAAACTTTTTGCCTGATTTGATTAGTACAGCTGGAGGACGATCTAGATCATCTTGATCAGGGCCTCCAGGAACCAAACGGTATGAAAACTTTTTGCCTGACTTGATTGGTACAGCTGGAGGACGATCTAGATCATCTGGATCAAGCTCCCCAGGAACCAAATGGTATGAAAACTTCTTGCTCGACTTGATTGGTGCAGCTGAAGGACGATCTGGGTGATCTGGATCAGGGCCCCCCAGGAACTAAACTGTATGAAACTTTTTGCCTAACTTGATTGGTGTAGCAGGAGGGCGATCTAGATTATTGGATCAGGGCCTCCAGGAACCAAACGGTTTGAAAACTTTTTGCCTGACTTGATTGGTACAATTGGAGGACGATCTGGATCAAGCTCCCAAGAACCAAATGGTATGAAAACGTTTTGCCCGACTTGATTGGTGCAGCTGCAGGACGATCTGGGTGATCTGGATCAAGGCCCCCAGAAACCAAACGGTATGAAAACTGTTTGCCTGACTTGATTGGTGCAACGGGAGGACGATCTAGATCATCTGGATCAGGACCTCCAGGAACCAAACAGTATGGAAACTTTTTGCCTGACATGATTGGTGTAGCTGGAGGACGATCTGGATCAGCGCCACCAGGAACCAAACGGTATGATAACTCTACCCCTTGTGAGACATCATTCAACTTTCTTGAAATCTAGTGAACCGCTAGAAAAGGTTTGAAATATTTTTTCGCTCTTTTCTATTAAACTCTCATGTGGTCTAGCTTGAACCATTTTTTCACAACTAGGAACAAAGAGAGCAACAAGAATGAAAAAGATTAAGTGAAAGAGATCCATTTTTTGTAGATGTTTTTTGCCTTTGTTTTTGTATATTTTTTTCTAGACGAATGGTCCTTAAATACTTATTAAAATTTTCCTAATTAATAAATGTAGTATTATCTCCACTTATCTATAGTATATTTTAGAAAACAGAAGTTATGAGAATGTAATTACAAATTAAAATTTGGATTTATTTCTTTAATTTCAATAAAGTTTAAGAAATCTGAATATTTGTCTTCATCTTAAGAATTGCAAAATTCAATAGGAAGTAACATTTAACAACCTAGAATCAGTATTACACCCATTTAGGGCTACCCATAAAAACTTCCTGTCATTACATGAACCTAGAATCTTGTTTAAGAATTTCTCCATCCAAGAATTATATGAAAAAAATTAATGAAGTAGTCGGTAGAAGAAGAGAGTAATGAACTTACCTTGATGATGTGAAGAACACTAGCAAGTGACAATCGTCTCTATCAAATTTAAAGATGAATCTTTGGATGTTAGGAAAAAAAAACGTCTAAAAATATGGCTTGATGCATAAAACACTACCGAAGGTCGCTACCATGCTATTGTCTGCTATGGCGGCCCTAAACTTCGTTGAGGTCGCTACCATGCTATTATTGTCTGCTATGGCGGCCCTAAACTTGGTTGAGGTCGCTACCATGCTATTATTGTCTGCTATGGCGGGCCCTAAACTTGGTTGAGGTCGCTACCATGCTATTGTCTGCTATGGCGGCTCTAAACTTGATTGAGGTCGCTATGGCGGATAGTCTGACACTATACCACGACACGGTTGTGACAGTAATTTTTAGGTATTTTTTCAAACTCTCTCATTTCACAACACACTCTGAACTTTCACCTCACCGTAAAAATTATCATAATTGGAGTTTCACTAATAATATTTCTACGGTTCACTAATCTTCCCCACTAACATAATCTAAGCTAAAATCAAGCAAATCTTATTTCACGGATCGCAGACAATTCCTACCCCTACAACACCTAATTTTCACCAAAAAGTAGCATGACTTGAAATTTTCACCAAATCGATCTAATTCTAGCCTAACTCTATTCAAATACCTCAAGTCAGAGAACTGTCGTAACGATGAAATGGATCATTACACTTTTATAGTCATTTTAGCTGAATTTTATATTTTTGTGGAGAATTATTTATGTGGCCCCTTAGTTATGTGATCTCTTTTTTAATTTCTAACTTTCAACATATTATTATTTATGTAAAAACAAAATTGCGTACATCACTATATCC
Organism: Solanum dulcamara; assembly: GCF_947179165.1. Lineage (NCBI taxonomy): Eukaryota > Viridiplantae > Streptophyta > Magnoliopsida > Solanales > Solanaceae > Solanum > Solanum dulcamara. The sequence continues at coordinate 4,832,087 of NC_077241.1, read as the reverse complement.
GTTTGTTATTGGATGGATAGATAAATACACACATCGTTTAAAGTTTAATAAATCATTTGATACGAGAGATAAATGAATAATAATTCTAAAACAAAATGAAGGATTTAGGGGTGTTCACGGCTTGGTTTGGGTCGGTTATTGTCACATAGAGAAGTTTTCAAACTACGGGCCACTACTAACTCCGTTAACAAGTCTATTACCTTTAGCTTTCACACCAACACTGACCCTAGAATGATTAAATCTCACTTGAAAGAGGTAAGCATTTAGTGAACTAAGAGTTACCTCATAACCGTACTGGCCTGTTGTGGTGGGACCTATCTCGCTCTAGCGGCCTCGCCACAGTGGGATTCCTCCTGCCAGAATGGCCTGGCCGGAGACAGTAACTCTGACTTCTCCCCCAATCCTTTTTTTCACATATACCAACAGGACACCATCAATATCTTACTCTAAATCACTACTCTTATTAAACCACACATCAACTGCACTTCACTTGTTTACCACGGCCTCACACCTACGATATGGATGCATCTAGCAACCACAACATAATCTGAACATGCATATATATAGAAGCACATTACCAATTTACCATTTTAAGAGCAATATATAGTTCACCGTGTAAATCTCAATTACAACTATTAACATGGTAACACTTGGACCTTCGGTGATTTCATATCAATTATTACGCAGAATAGGTATGCTCAATTATCATGAAGTTAGTTTTTCTATCATCACACATATAGTCAAGGTCAATTTACAGATGATGGCCACACAATGGTTCTCTCAAGGAACCCATACCCAAACTATTAGTGTGTCGGCGTTACACCCGATCCAATATTTAGTATGTGTTAGAACGTGGCACCCGATCTAATATACATGTCGGAACGCAACACTCGATCCAATATATATGTCAAAATGTGACACCCGATCCAATATATGTGTGGGAACGTGACACCTGATTCAATATCACAATTACAATGCATAATCACAGTTCACAACAAATAGTTCACATACTTGCACAATCAAGTAATCAGGCTCATTATATGTAATTGTTCTCAAATAGTCATTTTATTAGTTTTATTTCATCTCATTGCATTAACGTGCATTACCCAATCATTTCACATGGACTATCACTACGAACACACATACACACACACATATATATATATATATACTATATTTATATGGATCAATAGCCCCATACGAGACCTCCCCCATGATTATCACAAGTCTTAGGATCTCATTCTAACCCAGCAATTTCCTTAAACATTAACTTTACAAGGACCATCAACTATATCATCAAGAAGTATTAAGGTTAACAATCAAGAACTAGACTATCATCACCAGTCACAACATAATCATAACCCTAATAGTACATTCCTACCATAAACAACAATAACAACACATTCAGTCATCCAGACTCCGTGCCCGAAGGCCTAAACATGAAATCTCCCATCAATCTACGATATATTATGTAATAGGAACAGATTTATAACTACTCAATTGAGAAACCTAGCCTACTTGGGCGTCAAGCAACTGCTGCAGATGTCTGATTGCGAACCTTGACTCCTTTAGTGAAACTTAGCTTCTTCTTGGTCTAAAATAATTGCATAATAGAAAATCAATCACAAATGACCTATATACTTCGAGATTATATACAAATCCCAAATCTCAGGCTAGTCCCATTATTTTTCCACCCAGACTAGGGTTTTCCTACCATTAGTTTCAAGCCAAACCCCCCCTCTCAATGATCACCCACCAATAATTGTGGGTTCTAGGAATCAAATTACAAGTTTAGGGAGTAAATTACTTACCTTTAGCACATATTGGAATGGAAACCAGTAGAAAATCACCCTAGGTCGCTTCTAATCTTTTAAGAATGAAGTGAAAATGAAATAAATCATTCTGGGTTTTTTTCGACTTTAAATTTTGTTTGTCCTGCCACAGCGGTACCATCCCACTCTATCATTCCCGCCACAATAGCCCAAATCCCACCACAATGGCTTCAGCAGAGACAGTGCTTAGTAAAAAGGGCATAATATTTTACTCTAAACTCCAAATGAGGCAAATTTGGTGGTGTTGAAAAGATGACTCATAGCCCTTTAATTTGATAGGTCATTGGCCATCTAATTCATTATAGAATGAGAGATATGATGGTTTGAAGTTGACCCTAGTTTGAACTTAAGTATAAAATTAAATCGGAAAGACACTTTTAACTCAGCTTTGAGGTAGGAGCACAGTGCTACCTTAATTCACAACTAATGCACTCATATATCAAGGAATTGATCATAGTCTTATGTCGAAAGGGATTTTTATATCTTTACTACAGATATTTTTAGTTACGACGGCTAGATCATTATAATAGATACCAATTTACCCCTTGATCATCTTTGAATGACAAGACGTAGGAGACTGCACGAGCCGATCTAAGAGTTTTCTGAAATCAATGATGAGACACCACTATAACTTAAGGAAAGGATTTCATCACAGACTAACCCCTTTACGTCAAACATTATATCCGAAGTTTTACCAACCCAAAATATACTCCGACAGTTTCTATGGGATACTACATCCCTCACATATCATAACAACACCCTAAATTTTTCTCAAACACTATACCTCAAGATACCAAATATCTCTAAACCACCCAATTCATATGGTTTATTAAATTCTACGCTAACTGAAACCTTATCGACACTCATATTAGGGGAAATTTTACCCAGCTATTTAACCCTAACCAATACTATAACGAGCACATCATCCCTACTCAAAGAGCAGTAACCACAAGGCATCTCATGAATCAAACACACAAATCAATAGACCACAATTGAGTTAATAAGGATGCTCATTTACAATCAATAATCGAGCATCAGTCACATTCACCGACAAATATCTCGGCATCACAATAAGTTCAAGCAATTCACTATCACAATGGGACTATCAAGACATATTATAAGATTCACATTCTTTTCAATATCAGGCATTTTCAATAAAGGGTCCTTTTATGGAACCTACAAATACCTATTTGTGTGTCGGAACCTGACACCCTGTCCAATATTTATGCCAAAACATGACACCCAATCCAAATATGTGTCAGAATGTGACACCAGATTCCAGCATATAAAAAAGCCACAATTACATTCAGTATTTAACATTATCTTACCAAAAACAAGATCATCGTAAAACAGGCCAGCAATATCATTTCACATAAAATCTAGCATGTTTCTCTATTCATATACACATATGCATACCATGAAGTAATTGAGCAACTATATGAAACATATACGGAAAAAAAAATCATCATCTACGTTGCCAACCCGTTGCCAACCCCTAAGATTTATCACCAATATCCATATATTTTATATTTCCGTATATACTACTATGTCCATTACAACTTCACCCGTCTATATGCAATAATATCACACTCAATATCTCCCCAATCATTACACCACCCTCTTATTCAGGTTATTTCAAATTAAACAACTAAGACAACTGAATTTCTGCCTGTGACTCAAAGCTTAGTTATACAATTTTTCATTAAATTTTTTTTTATACTACACATTGGGTATAGATTTAACTACTCAGATAAGAGAATTAACTATTACTTTTTTCGGAGTAGAAGGGTGGGACAAGGCAAAATAGGAAAGAGAGAGATGAGATTCTATCTCGCCCTGTCCCGCTCTGGCAAGCTGGTTCCCGCTCTGGCGGACCTGCTCTGAGAGGCATGTCCTGGCAGGATGATCCCGCTCTAGCAACGATTATGGGGACAGTTTCTCAGGAAGACTTTCCTTGGGAGTATTCCCTGTCCTAAATCTCTTTATTGATTTTCATGGTTATGGCTTAGTCCAACTTGACTTCCATAGAGGAATTTTGGCGGGGTCTATCCCAGAGTCAAGCCTAGCACTACACACTTGAAAAGCTTTCCCCCATTATCTTAGCATAAACAAATACGCAAACTACAAAGATCTATTCATCATCCACATTAAACCAATAACCTCATGATAACTAGACACCGGTTTAGAAATGACTAAAACATTGAGTTCCCATAAATTCAATCATATAGTCAAAATAATTATGTCAGATAGAGATACAATTTAACAACAACTAAAACATTGAGTCCCCATAAGCTCAATTCAATAGTCAAAACCATTATGACAAATAGGCACACAATTTAACAACAACTAAAGTATTGAGTCCCCACAAACTCAATTCAATACTTAAATCTTGATCACAAGTACAACATAACCCGAACTCTCATTCTTAAGTCTTGACATAATAAGCACCTTACACCGCATTAAGGTCTTTAACATAATTTTAAGATCAACCCAAATAATGCATAGACAAAAATTCAGCATCATATTGTTTAAAATCAGTTATAAAATATGTTAAGAAAATCTTTCATAACAACACATTTTGCTATTATGTAACAACGGCCCTTTTCTCATATGGTTCCCAATCATTTCTGGTTGTCCTAAAATCAGAGTTTCACTACAGTCATAAATTATTTTCTCCCCTTACCATCTTTATCAACGGTAAGTCCATGCACAAATAAAATTTGTATTCCCTAACATGAGTATATCATTTAACAAGTTAGAAATTTGTTGATTAATTACCTTGTGGTTTATCATTAGACTATTACACATAACCAAGTTATGACTCTTTTCTAAAAACAAGTTCATAAAAGTACAAGCAATTATATCTCACATAATTTCAACTACTCAAGCAAGTGTACTTAACATATTAAATGTTACCCAGCAACACTATGCACATAGTCACATCATGTCATTCAGAAAAGTACACTTCACACATTGACATTAAATCAAGAAACACTATGCACAATAATAACAATTTTAAGCTACATCACGCAAGCAAGTCAAAGTTATTAATTTAATTCTCTTCATTGATGACCATTAATTGATCATCCATGCATTTACTCAGTCTCTAAGGCTAGATTCCAATTGAATCTTCTTGGTTCTAATTTCTCTTGTTTGTGTCTTTTAGCCACGACAACGACATCAAGTTTACTTCGTTAAGATACCAATTGGACTCAACCTATACCACAAGCGACAAACCATACAAAAGGTGAGAAGAAATGGAATAACTTCCTAGAATGCTTCATAGCTTCCATAAGATTTTAGATGTGGACGTCAACACACCAATCCGCAGAAGTCTATTCCACACTTGCTCTTGTACTTGGAGACGGGTAACCTGGGCTTTGATACCAACTTGTTATGACCCAACCCACCGGAACGTGCATACACCTACTCTAACACCTAGATAGGAGACCCTTATAGAAATAATATGTGGAAGTTTAACAATTGCCAAATGCCAACCAAAAAAGTCAAGAATATACCATAATTAAAAAAATTTAAACTCTAAATTTTACTACTAGCAACATACTAACACCCTCAAGGATATTAGTCTAAACAGGTACAAGAGCTTTAAAAGATGCAGAGTATAAATAAAGTAACGACATAGCTCCCACCATAAGGAAGGAACAGTAGAGTCTATTGGAAAATCATTTTCGTCTTCACCTAAAAAACATCACTGACCCTGCAACCAAACTATGTCAAATGGCATAGCAAGAGTAGTATCAGTACAAACAACACGTATTGATAGGCCTCATCGGTCAACCCGATACCCACCACATAATATAAAGAAATCAACAAGAAGAAATCATGCTCTTAAGAAATACACCGCCAAACTTTTATGTGCAACTCTTACTATTCTCAATAAACTTATTAAATTCAATCAAGCCTAACTCTCATACCTTCTAGTTGGTCCGCTGCCAACTCTAATACAAATCAAGGCCTAACCTTTCTAGCACATAGTGGAGTTTCCAAACCACGGGCCACCACTAACTCCGTCTAATAACTCTATTACCTTTAGCTATCACACCAACATCTGGCCTTAGAATAATTAACATCTCACTTGAAAGAGGTAAACATTTAGTGAACTAAGATTTACCTTATAACCGTATTGGCCCACTATAGCGGGACCAATCCCGCTCTGGTGGCCTCGCCACAGCCAGATTCCTCCCTCTAGAGCGGCCTGGCCGGAGACAGTAACTCTGACTTCTCCCCCAATCCTTTTTTTTCACATATACCAACAGGACACCATCAATATCTTACTCTAAGTCACTAATCATATTAAATAACACATCAACTGCACTCCGCTTGCTTACCACAGCCTCACAACTACGATACAAATGCATCTAACAACCATAACATAATCTTAACATGCATATATATAGAAGCACATTACCAATTTACCATTCTAAGAGCAATATATAGTGTCACCGTGTAAATATCAGTTACAATTGTTAACATGGTAACACTTGGATATTCGGTCCCTTCATATCAATTACTACACGGAATGGGCATGCTCAATTATCATCAAGTCAACTTTCCTATCATCACACATATAGTCAAGATCAATTTACAGATGATAGCCACACAATGGTTCTCTCATAGAACCCATACCCAAACTATTAATGTGTTGGCGTGACATCCGCTCCAATATTTAGTATGGTTCAGAATGTGACATCTGATCCAATATACGTGTCAAAACACGACACCCGATCCAATATATATGTCGGAATGTGACACCCAATCTAATATATGTGTTGGATTGTGATACTCAATCCAATATCACAATCACAATGCATAATCACAGTCCACCACGAATAGTTCATATACTTACACAATCAAGTAATCAGGCTCATTATATATATATTTATATGGATCAATAGCCCCATACTAGACCTCCCCCATGATTATCATAAGTCTTAGGATCTCACTCTAACCCAATAATTTTCTTACACATTAACTTTACAAAGACCATCAACCGTATCATCAAGAATTATTAAGGTTAATAATCTAAGAACTAGACTATCATCACTAGTCACAGCATAATCATAACCCACTTAGTACATTCATGCCATAAACAACAATAACAACACATTCAACCAACTAGACTCCGTGCCCAATGGCCTAAACATGAAATCTTCCGTTAATCTACGATATATTATGTAATAGGAACAGATTTATAACTACTCAATTGAGAAACCTAGCCTACCTAGGCGCCAAGCAACTGCTGCAGAAGTCTGATTGCGAACCTTGACTCCTTTAATAAAACTTAGCTTGTTCTTGGTCTAAAATAATAGCATCATACAAAATCAATCACAAATGGCCTATATACTTCGAGATTATATACAAATACCAAATCCTAGACCATTCCCATGATATTTCCACCTAGACTAGGGTTTTCCTACCATTAGTTTCAAGCCAACCCCCCCCCTAAATGATCACCCACCAACAATTGTGGGTTCTAGGAATCGAATTACAAGTTTAGGGAGTAAATTACTTACCCTTAGCATAAATTGGAGTGGAAAGCAGTAGAAAATCTCCTTAGGCCACTTCTGATCTTTTAAGAATGAGGTGGAAATAAAATAAATCATTCTGGGTTTTTCTCGACTTTAAATTCCATCTGTCTCGCCACAGCGGAACCATCCCTCTCTATCAGTCCTGCCATGAGGCCTAAATCCCGCCACAACGGCGTTAGCACAGACAATGGTTAGTAAAAAGGGCATAACGTTTTACTTCGAACTCCAAATAAGGAAAATTCGATGGTGTTGGAAAGATGGCTCACATACCTTTAATTTGATAGATCGTAGGCCACTAATTCATTATAGGCTGAGAGATATATTCGTTTGAAGTTGACTCTAGTTTGAACTCAACTTCAAAATTAAATCGAAAAAACACTTTCAACTCAACTTTGAGATAAGAGCATAGTACGATCTTAATTCACAACTAATGCACTCGCATATCACGGAATTGATCCTAGTCTTATGACGAAAGAGATTTATATATCTTTTACCGCATATATTTTTAGTAACGATTGCTAGATTATTACAGTTATTGATCAAAATTAAAACCAAATCAATTTAATCGGTTTTTAAAATATTAAAACTAAATCAAACCAAATAAAACATACATCCATCGGTTTGGTTGTTATCAATTTTAGTTTTATTTGGTTCGATTATTCGGTAATTAACCATACACAAAAATTAAAAAACTACTCATTCAAAAGAGAAAAAAAGATAATAATTCATTCAAAAATAAATAAATTGTCTTTGTGCCATTTTGAATCTTATAATTCTTATACCAGAACTTTAATTATGATTAAATTTTTGCAATTGTTAGTTAATTCAATATACTTGATAACATAAACTTACTGAATAATGTATAAGTTAATGATATGGTTGTACAAATAAAAAATGCATCATACCTTACTATTTTAAATTAATGTACTGCATTCTTTTGGACAAAAAAGTGTTTATAAAAAATGAGTAATATATTATGAATATATAATTATAAAAAAATATGTATATAATTTGTCAGTTCGGTTCGATTATTTCTTCGATTTTTTTCAACAAAATCAAAACTAAACTAAATATTATCAATTTTTAGAAATGTAAAGCTGAATCAAACCAAACCAAATAAAAAATCAACTTATTTGATCGATTTAATTTGATTTAGTTTTTTTAATTTGAATCGATTTTTATCCAAGCCGTGAGCACCTTAAAAGGATTATTTGACATTCATTATATGTGTTTTTTTATGTCCACTTAACTTTTCGGTGAGTGTGACTCATCAGCCAAAAGTTTGTATTTTTTTAATTGAATTATTTTTCTCAATTTGTCATTGCCATTGTTTCACAACCATTCATTGGCTGATGGCAATCCACAAAGATGTGATTTGACTTAAAGAGGGGTTGGGTATAGTTGGCAAATAATGATAGAAATAGATTAAAAGTTATTTTCTACGTTTTAATTTGTCTTTCTAATTTAATTTGATTGAAATTAAGAAAGTAAAAAGAAAAATTAATCTTATAATCTTAAATTAAAGATTTGCAAAATTTGCCAAAATGCTTATTAAGCGTGTCTTCTTAAATTTGAGAGTTAAAGGGTAAAAATCACATTGTATCTGTCACGATCCAAATTCACATGTCGTGATGGCACCTACATCCCCAACCGATAGGTAAGCCAATCCAAACATTCTTATCAATTCAATAAAATAAATAAAGGAGACAAGTGACAAGTGGAAGATCCAACACATTAAGTCTGTCATAAGTATGAAATGTGGAAAGCTAAAATACCACCCAAGATTTAGTGTCATAAGAACAAGAATTTCTAAAATAGGATTCAAAAATGAAACTAAAATGACTAGTTTAGACGTAATAAATATCTTGTCTGAATACTAAAATAACAGAATAAATGAAAGATAGAGGGAGGTGTGGACCGGGGAATAGTCAAGCAGCTCACCACAACTCCAAGATAACCCAAGCTCGAACTCAAAAAGCTCTACGAGATGCGCTAGTATTCGGAATCGAATCTGCACCACAAAAGAGTGCAACAAGTGTAGTATGAGTACGAAACCACATGTGTCCAGTATGTCTCATTGACCGATAATGAAGAAGTAGTGACAGAAGTATATATGAAATTCATTCTCAAATTGTATACTTCTGCATTATACTTATCAATCAAGTCTCACCAAAATAGGAGTAATCAAACGTCACAAAATAATTAACACATAATCAAGTAAAAATAAAGAAGATAATGAGATGCAATGCAACACCATGAGATGATATGCCTCAAATACCAAGTAACCTCACAACCGTATATACACAATACTTCTCGGAATATACTTCGAGAGTTTGTGACCCATGGGGGACTCGCGAGGTCCATATATCGACACGGATGATCTCCACATGTTTGTGCGGACGATCTCAATGCAATATCATAAAATCAAATCATCTCTAGCACGAACGATCTCCATGTGCCCAACTTATAACCATAAAATGCTCTCTCACGAATGATTTCCCTTATGTCAGACATTTACTCTTACTCAATCTCATGTCAATGCATGTGCACAATATAATTTCAACAACATAGGGGATGATGATGCATCTCAATAAATCAAATATCAGTATGACATATAATCACCTCAACTATCGCAATTATACGGGTTCAAATAAGAAGCACAATCACACAAAAGAAATCAATTAATAATGTAAACTTTACCTAAATCCCATAATGGAAAAGTCTAATTACTATACATCCCTCATTGTACCAAAATTACCCGATTTCCCTTTTTTCAATTTTTTTGATACATTAGTGATGTATCTGATACATCAATTTATCTGTAGAATAATTAATGAAGATCATCTATTTATGGATAGTATCTTAATATAAGGTATGATTGGTTCTTTAAATCAATTACTGATCTAATTAATGGGATTAATTTGGTTTAAAAAAAATAACAGTTGTGTACATGAAGATTCAAGCCAAAAAATAGAGCATAAATTCGAACCAAATTCAATTTCAATTTTTTTTCAGTTTTGCTAATACATAAGTTATGTATCTGATACATCAACTTTAGATGTAGAATACTTAATGCATATCAGCTATTTATGGTTAGTATCTTAACGTAAGTTATGATTGGTTATTTAATTGAATCACTGATCTAATTAATGGGATTAATTTGTTTAAAAAAGCAACTGTTATGTTCATGAAGATTCAAGCCAAAAAACAGAGCATCGTCTCGAATGGAAAAAATAGAGCATCAATTCAAACTGAAGTCGATTTCAATTATTTTTTCAGTTTAACTGATACATAAGTTATGTATCTGATACATCAACTTTAGCTATAAAATAGTTAATGCACATCAGCTATTTATGGATAGTAGATTGAGATAAGGTATGATTGGCTCTTTATATCAATTACTAATCTAATTAATGAGATTAATTGGTTAAAGAAGGCAATAGTTATGTTCATGAATTTTGAAGTCAAAAATCAGAGCATCAACTCCAAGGAAAACAATAGAGCATCAATTCAAAACAAACTTCACATTTCATCAATTAATCGATATGAATATCCCGATACTACTAAGACATTCTAGAGTTTGGCAATCCGATGTTAGTTATGAACAATACAAAAGTGATGGAATCGTTGTCGGTGACAATATATCTTACTCAAATCTAAAAGCAGCAATCGCTGCTGAATTGAGTGTGGATGAATCAGAGAAAAATATTGAAATCTGATACATAGTTGAAGGTAACTCGTCGCCAATATATATTCGTAATGATATGGGTGTTAATCTTTGCATAGAGTTGAAGAAGAAAGAGCCTAGTTTCGTAAATTATCCCCTGTACATATCAAGCTCTGATATAAAAAGATGTGAGATAAAATTATTCAACAGTACATCTAGAGCAATCGTTTGTGCCGAATCAAATGCGAATGAGTCCCAAATTTTTAGTTTAGAAGAATCTGGTAATGTCGCAAATTGTTATATAGCAGAATTGGATTTGACGAACTACATAGCTGATACAAATGGTACGGAAGTGAAGGAGAATCAATTCTATAAGGACAAAGCAACTCTAGTTGACGTAATGGCCAAATACAAAATTAATAATGAATTAAATTTCAAGGTTAAAAGATCCGACAGTAAAAGGTATGCGCATATTCTGCATTTGGAAATTTTGGTTTTGGATATTATCAAATGGTATGTATCAGATACATATGAATGTGTGTATCTGATACATGCTTAAAAAAATTATTTTTTCCTGTCATGATACATCAAAACTCTATTTCTGTAACTCAGTTAAAAAATGATGGTAGTTATACTGTTAAAACATATTGTTGTCAGTATGTATCAGATTCATATGACTCTGTGTATCTGATGCATTTTTGTTTTTTATTCATGATACATACTAAGAAGTATGTATCAAGTACATGCGTTGACACACTTCCTATCAGAATGTCACTTTGTTTGGTGATATTATATATGAAAAAATGTTGGTATAATACATGTCATTTTTTTTTATAAAAATGCAGTTATGTGTTAGTATGCTTTTCAGACGGCTGTTGTTGGAGAATAAAAGCTTCATATTGGAAAAAATCCGATATATTCAAAGTTAGATATTTCAATAGTGAACATTCATGTGTACTGAGACATAGGATTTTCAACAAAGTTCATGCTACAAAGGCTTTTGTTAGTGCATTCACAGCACCTAAATTGGTTAATCATAAGAGAATTCTCACCCCTAATGATATACGAGAGGATATTAAATTAGCATATGGAATTGATATTACCTATCAACAGGCATGGCGTTCAAAAGAGCATGCTTTGGAGATGTTAAGGGGAAAACCTGCTGATGGATATAGACAGCTGCCTGTATAGATACATATGCTAAAAACCGTATATCCAAATTCGTACATAAGTATGCACAAGTCATCAATTGATGAGTTCATGTATTTGTTCATAGCGTTAAGGCCCTTGATGAGGGGGTTTCAGTTTTGTCGACCAGTAATTGTTGTTGCTGGTGCATATCTTGATGGACCTTATAAAGGGACATTTGTATCAGCTAGCACACTTGATAGGGCAGGTATTACTTTCTGATACTATTGCTTATTGAATAACATTGTGTCGTCTCATTTGTCACGTTTGTTGTGGATTTGATGAATTCTAATAACTATTGTATTGCTATTATTGATTTTTTAGATTGCATATTGCCGTTGGCGTATGGTGTTGTTGATACAAAAAATGATGCATCATGGACATGGTTTTTTCAGAATTTCAAGAATGCATTTGGTGAGAGGGACAATATGTATGTTGTTTTAGATAGGAATGAAAGCATAATCAAGAGTGTAAGCATGGTATTTCCCAATGTTCCTCATTTTGCATGCATATGAAATATATGAAAAAATGTGTGTACTAAATACAGAAGGAGCAAAGTTGTACTAAGTGAGATCTTCTATTCAATGGCCAAGGCATACTGAAAAGATGAAGTCGATAAATTAATGGCCAAAGTTGAAAGAATCGATCAACGGGTGGCACAATATTTAAAAAATATAAGATATGAAAAGTGGTCAAGGGTTCATGCCACTGTCAATAGGGGTAGAATGATGACTTTTAACATCGCAGAATGTATCAATAGATGTCTTGTTGAAGCATGAGAGCTGCCTATAATTGACTTTTTGGAGCAAACGAGAATGTTATTTGGTGCCTGGAACTGCAAAAATAGGGAAATAGTATCTTATATAAAACATACTTTGGATAGAAAATTCGAAGATATTCTAGTTTCAAACACGATCAAGTGTTCGAGAATGAAGGTACACGGCAGTTATTTTTAAGTAGATAAGTACTTGATACATAGTTATTCGATACATTAGTTAGGTATAACCTTTGATAATTATATACTGATACATCATTTCTTATACATCAGTTCTATTGTTGATACATCAGCTGTGATACATATGTGTGAAGTTTATTTCCTGCGGATTTTTGATACATCAGTTATGTATAAACTCTGCTAATTAAACACTGATACATAAATTCTGATACATCATATGTGTAAAGTTTGTTTCATGCAGTTTTTTAATACATTAGTTAGGTATAACCTATGCTAATTAAATACTGAAACATCAGTTCTGATACATCAGTTCTGTAATTGGTACATACTTTCTGATACATATATGTGAAATTTATTTCATGCTGGTTTTTGATTCATCAGCTATGTATACCATGTGCTAATTAACTAATAAAACATCAATTATGATACATAAGTTCTACAGTTGATACATAAGTTTCGATACATAAGTTCAAAATTTATTTCATGTTGGTTGTTGATTCATCAGCTATGTATACCATGTGCTAATTAACTAATGAAACATCAATTATGATACATAAGTTCTACAGTTGATACATAAGTTCTGATATATAAGTTCTACAGTTGATACATAAGTTCTGATACATATATGTGCAATTTGTTGCATCATCATTCAGGTATATCATGTGATGATTATATACTGAAACATCTGTTCTTATATATTAGATCTGTATTTGATACATGAGTTTTGATACATATATGTGAAGTTTATTTTCTGCAGTTTGTTGCTTCATCAGTTATGTATATCCTGTGATAATTATTACCCTTTTACATCAGTTCTGATACATAGTTGTGTATGTGATGCATAAGTATTGATACATATATTTGAAATTTAATTTCTGCAGGTTGTTGCTTCATCAGACTATCTTTATTCTGTTTACAAATTAGGTATAAGATACATTGTGTGTCTAGAAAGAAAAATATGCACTTGTGGTAGATTTCAACTAGACGAGATACCATGTCCACATGCAATTGCAGTGTTGAAGAGCAAGAACATTACTGACCTACACCCATACTGTTCTGATTACTACAAGCCAAAGGCGTTGGCAAATACTTATGAATTACCAATGGTTCTAATGCCAGATAAGAAAGACTGGTCTGCTCCGAAGGAAATTTTGAAAGAATTTGTCTTGCCACCTGTCACGACCAAAGCCTAGGGCCTAGACGTGACACGGCAAATGAGGAACCCGAAAGTACCTCAAACAAGCCTCTTAGCATTCTTTTAGCCTTTTATAGGTAATGATGATAAATAAACAAGCGGAAATTATAATAAATCTTCAACTTATATATGTCAAACAATACCTCTAACTATTTAATTTAACGGGGCTAAGACAAGTCCCTAGCTCACCCTCAATCATAATAGAAGAAATTTCATAGTAAAACGTCTTAACATATCATAAGTTAGAAATATAAAGGAGTATTGTTCCCGGAACATGGGAACTCACCAAAAGTAGTCTTCAGACGAAGTCTCAACTAGCCACGTGGAGGAGAACGAGGAAGAGCACTGATCCCTACATGGTGATATCATGTAGACAAAAGAGTATGCGTTAGTACTTTGAATGTACTAAGTATGTAAGGATGCATGAACATTAAGGAAACATTAAAACATTTATATAATATGGAACATAATTTAATGTATGCATAATAAATCATATATATATCCTTTAAAACATTTATTTTGTGGGAAATTAATCATAACCGACATTTAAGACCATGCGAGCTATTACATGGAATCCAACATAACCCCCTATGTTGGCCGAGGAGACTACTTGCCAGGTAGAACTCCGTCAACTTCATTCATTTCTTTAACTTTAACTTTAAGGGCCATTTATGGATCCATTAGCCTAAGCCTACAAGGGCTCCTATGTTGGCACATAGTTAATGAGACAAGGGGTTGCTACTAGGATTCCCTTACCGAATCCCACCTCAATGCCTCATTCGGTGCTAAGTCAATCCCACGGAATAGTTTAATACTTCAAAATATTCATAGCATATAACTTGAGAATTCAAACATCATATTCGGTAGAATAGCTCATTAAAACATTTGATAATTCAAATATGCAAGAATTTTCCTTATTGCATAAAGAATCCATGATTCATATCATTTCATCATTCTTTCATTTCATAAGACTCCCTTTTTGATCATAGATATTGCTTTCATAAACATTTATTTGGAGTCAAGTCAAACTTTATTAAAAATATAGTAAAACTAGGTGGGTTCAAATCACTTCAACTTGCAAATATGTATGTAAATAAATATACATAAATACTTTGAAATCCATTAATTAAAAATCATGCTTTAAACAACCCATCATGAATTTCAAGAACCTTTAAATAGATAATTAGAGGGTTTACTTGTAAATCATCAATTCATACATATGAAATTATGGTGCATCAAAATAGAGCAATAATCATTAGTTTAACCATGATTCATACTATTAAGTAAAAATAAGAATTAACATAAGAAAATATTACTTAAAATCAAGATATTTAATTGAAAGAGTTTTTGGACTACATGGGTGGAAGAACTCATGGATAAATACACACATAACTTAGAGTAGAGCTTAAAGAAAATAAATATAATTTATCATATAATCAAAATAATTTAGGCATGAGAGTGGAAGGAATACTCTCATTGAAGCCTTACATACCTGGAAACTGAAGCTTTAGTTGGTACCGAAAGACTTAATGAACACTCTTGAGTCCTAGCATCTCTCCTTACCGGAACGTTTTGTGTACTACCCGGAGTATATGAATCACCGAAATAGTATTTCTTCACTATTAAGAACTAAAACTATATTTGAGAATGTGTAAAGAAGTGTATAGAGAGAAGATTTGCTTGAGAAAGCTTGATGAATAAAATGAAGAAATAAGGTGGGTATTTATAGGTGGGAAAGAGGACCTAACAATAAATAAAATAATTAGAAAGAAAAATCTGAAAATTTAGTGGAATATATTGATGTCATGGATGATGTTAAATGGAAGACAATTTATGTCATGAGTGATGTCAAATGTATCTAGATCTTTCTATGGTAGGTGAAATGAGTTATCTTTGACAGAATACTCCTTTTGGGAGCTGCGTTTGAATACGATAAATTCCTTATTAGGATTTGGTGTATTCATAAGAATTGTAGATATGGAAGTCTAGTTTCATATCGTTCAAGAATCAACTAATTTGGATAAACCTACAGTGAGATATGATTTTTCTTCTATAAACACTCATTTCCGTCACAACATTCTACCTTACAAAAAAATTAATTTATTTGACCTACTTAACCTCCGAATCTTAAAATATAGTCTTCATGAAAGTTGTAGGTAATGATCTTGTGGTTACTCAAAAACTTGAATCACTCAATTTGGATATTCCTATGAAAAGTTATACCCAAAATACAGAGGCTGTATCATGTTTAGGCGAAAATTGAAACATTGTATACAACGTTTTTAGGGGATGTTACACCACCAATATACAAAAGGATGTCAGGAAGACCATAGAAAGAGAGAAAAAAGTTCTCTAGTGAGAAGATAACAAGTAGCACAAATTTTTGTGGACGTTGTGGCCACGAAGGCCACAACAGAAAGACTTGTAATTTCATTCCTAAATAGATATGATGTTTGTGGTATCTCGATATACATTCTATTTGAATAATATAATTACATCTATTTTTATATTTTATATTTGAGTTTGATACATGACATAAACATACAAATCTTTTTCAGTTGATATGTATCAAGATTAGTACATTCGATTCTTATACATTAAATATAATGTATCGGGATACTTAAATCAGTTACATTTAAAATGTTTACAATTGGTGAAAAACAAAATTGTACATTCTATTGCTACAATTTTTTTTAAAAAAAAATACACGACGTCCATCGGTTCTCCTTGACTAGGAAAAATAAAATCGCACATGGTTTTTTTTTGGATCGCTATTTTCCCAAACATAAACATTCTTGTCTTTTCGACAACCATAATTCCACAAGAGTTGTGGGTGATACATAAGATCTTATTTGATATAGGTTGTAGATGTACCATATGCAGTAAATCTTGATACATACGAATCTGATACATAAGCAACATGTATCATAAGCATTAAATCTT
This sequence comes from Solanum dulcamara, assembly GCF_947179165.1. Taxonomy (NCBI): domain Eukaryota; kingdom Viridiplantae; phylum Streptophyta; class Magnoliopsida; order Solanales; family Solanaceae; genus Solanum; species Solanum dulcamara. Next base: position 4,814,758 of record NC_077241.1, on the reverse strand, counting down.
GAGACATGGAATTCTTATGCAAAAAATAAATGTATCGGAATCACTAAATGTTGACAAATGAGAATCTGATACATGTGCATGATGTATCAGAATCAATAAATCTTGATGCATGAAAATTTCATACACAAACAATATGTATCAGAATTCGCAAAATGTGACACTTATGAATATGATACTTGATACAAGTTTGATACTGTAGAATATGATACATAAACTTTGATTTTATATTCGAGTTTGACACCTGATAAAAACATACAAATCTTTTCAATTGATATATGGAAAGATTATAACATTTCAGTTGCTTACTGATTCTGATACATTACAGTTAATATATCAGATACATTAAAAATAGCAGATACATTTAAAATATTTACTATCACAAAAAAAACTATTGGACATCAATCAGTTCTCCTTGGCTTGGAGAGATATCTCTTCTAGGTTTTTTTGGATCGTCGTTATCGCTAACATAACTATCCATGGCCTTCTGACAACCATATCTCCACAAGAGTGCGGCATATCTTGAATGGAAGAATTCAGCGTTTAGTCCATTATTTGGAATAGAAATTCCATCATACGATATTCAGCAAAAATGGCCAAGAAAACTCCACAATCCCTGCAAAAAAAGTAATACACAAGTTTAAAAAAAGTAAAATTGACATATTAATGATTTAGGTATACATAATTGTTAATACTCACAAACTGTCACTTCCCTGTTGCGCAATTCCTTCAACGTATTCAACTGTAAATGGATGATGTGGTTCAAGCATGTTATCGGTTGATTTGTCCTTGTATGAATCAAGCGACGACCAATCAGTACGTTCGTTGTTGTCAAAGAAACCACTGTCTTGCAAGTATGTTGGTAGCATTACTGCTATCTTTTGGATCTCTAGGGAAGGGTTGCTACTTCTTCGTCTAGGCAATGAATCATACACACGTATCAACCTCTTTTTCAACACAACTACCGCAAGAACCCAATGAAAATCCCTGTCGCAGTTTATTGGAATGTATACCTCATCTACCAAATGTCAGGGCAACCCGGCTAGTATTGAGAAACCTCTTATTATGTTCTTCACAGATCTCTTGTGATGAGCTGTAACATTGGCCCTTGCCATATCTTCTTGGGTAGAAATGTCAGGTGGAATGTGATAGTAGCGTGTGTGTGCATATTTGATGTAAATTTTGAAAATGCAGTTTGTCATTGTGTATCAATACTGATTGCTCAACTGCATCTTTGATTTCTTTCGAAGGTATTAAAATATTACATTGATATGCTGCACAGTTTAAGAAAGTATTAGTTATATAATAACAAACATCATGTATCAGATTATGTATGTATCAGATACATTAATCTGTATGTATCAGATAGTAAGTAGGACTTGTATCATATTCTTTATGATGAATTTTTTACCTCATCGTTCCAGCATCTGTTCGGCTGTGACATTAGGTAGAACCAGTTCTTATCTTTAGGAAATGCCACTATAAAGTCTATTTTTTAAAGACGAATAAAGAGCACTTAGATCTGTAATGATCCTCCCTCGATTTCCTGAATGGAAGCTTGTAGTTAAATAACAAAATAAATATAATACACAACTTGTATGGATATAAGTTGTATATATCATACTTACTTATTGCCATGCGATTTTAGTAGTCCTTTATCTATCCATTGAGAGTAGTCTGTGAAAAGCTCGGATGAAAGATGATAGCATATACCAAAACCTTTGAAAGGGTGTGTCTGATGCATAACAGATGACAATTTTTCCTTACCCTTTTCACTCGATCCAAAGTTTGAAAGATACGGCGATTGTAAGATCTTCGAAGGAATCCTGCTTTTTTGAAATGGTATCTTCGCATCGTCAGACAATACATTGGGTTTTGATGGAAAAGTGGTTGGTAGCTGGCTATCGCGTAATAGACATTCATCCTGAACTACTTGCTCATGACTAACAGCGGTCAATGGCATGGCTGGTAATAGAAGTCCGTATATTAGAGCATCTATCACATCCAGAGTTTTGGTCAAAAACGGTGCTGAAGTATTGGATTTCGATGTGCTTGGTTTGATTTTTTCTTTTTTAATCTCCTCAACTTGCTCTTCTACTTTGTCAGTTTTATCAACGGCTATTCTTCCATCTTTCTTTGCAGTGTTCTACATGTAATGTATAACGTCATTACAAAATTTATTAATGTTGACTTTATCTCAATAATGTATCTAATACATTACCTGTAATGTATCAGAATTAGCAATAAGCTGATCAGTATCTGCTCTTTGTGGTTCCATTTGGTGTACTGATACATCTTTTAATTGTGGTGTAAAAATTAATATTTTCGGTTCCTACAAATGTTAAAAATCAATTACTAAATAAAAAAACTGCTGATATCATACATTATCTTAATTAAATTTTATACTGATACATTACTTTTAATGTATCTGATGACATATGCTGATCAAATAATTCTACATCATCTGCTACAATGTTATGTTCTGATACATCATCCACCTTTTGTATCTTGACGGATGGTTCATCTTTCTGGAAACATAATAACATTTACTTATGATATATATATATACTAAATGTCTAGATATCTATATATTTAAAGAGGTTGAGCTTATCTAATATATATATAGCATCAGATTAGTTATCAATTTGTTTCTAATAAATTACCTTTAATGTATCAGAAGAAACATGCTTATCAAATGATTCTGGAACATCTGATGAAATATTTTGTTCTGATATATTGTCCACCTATTTTTTCATGGTGGATGGTTCAGGTCCCTGAAAAAATAATAACATTTACATATGATACATGACAATGAAATGTATCCATAAGTTTAAAGGCATAAATATCAAATATTACGTGATGTATGTACCTTAATATCTTCCTGGACATTAGATTGGTCATTTTGTTAGGGTGGGTCAGATTTATTTACAAAATTGTGCACCTCCTATCCAGTAGGTGTTTGTTGTTGTTCAACCACATAGAATGTTTGATCAAAATCATTTGTTTTAAGTTAAGATGATGTGCCAGTCATTCGGTTCGCTATACTGTCGATGGCTTTCAAAAGATCAATATGATTTGAATCAATTTTATCCTCCAAAAGCTTGAACTTTCGGTCAACCTTGATACAGGTATATGAAAAATCAGAATGTATCACCTAATTAAAAGTATATTGTATGTGATACATCTTAAAGTAATAACTTACGTATCTCTTTAGAGACTTCTTTATGAACTTCTTCAATGCTTTGAATTGCATATGAACAATTTGATCCGAATGACCGGAAGATTCACCTCCTACCGCTGACTTCGCCGCTGGTACATTGTCAGGAGAAACAGGCTTTTCTGATTCATTTGGTGGTATGAAATCCTTATGTATGTTGGCTGTTTCTACTTGAATTGGCTCTTTAGTAGGGGAAGTCTTCATTCTTTTGGAAGGATGTGGAGAAGCTGTATCAGCGACATGACTGAATCTTTTTAATAATTTTGTGGGTGGTGTTGTTGAAAAGTCCTCAAATCCGGAGACTTCATGAGGTTTTCTAAAATTGACCTTGGCAGCTGATGTTGAAGCTTCAGGTTTCTGTTGACTGCCATGAATGATAATAGATTCCATTTCATGTTGAGATTGGACAATGTTGGAGCATTGATACTGCAAAAAAGATTGATTGCTTGTCAGAAAATAAGTGAATAATTGATACATGTTAATTTTGATACATAAACATGATGTATCAGAAACATTAATCCTTGATACATGAGAAACTGATAGAAAAACAACATTATCTGAAGTAGTAGAATCTGATACATAAATGCAGATGTATCATGAGATGTAATTCTTGATACATTATAATTTGATACATAAGATAGAGTTTTCATGAGCTGTAAATACTGATAAATGAGTTTCTGCTACATATAATTATATGTATCAGAAAGGTTATAGCTTGATACATTTTCATTTGATACATAAAGTAGATGTATCAGATATATTATATCTTGATACATTTATAACCTGATACATAAATATAGCAGCTGATACATCTACATTATGAATCAAATTATATTGTATCAAGGTCATGAATATATAATGTATCTTAGATGTTATGTATAATGAATCAGTGCATAAACGAATAATCTTAAATGCATGTACCTCACTGAAGATGGTAGACATGAAGGTCTCAAATTTTGGCTTCACGGCAACAACACGCCAGTTAAGAATTTTGAGAATTTTATTACCCACTCTTACAACAATTTCAGAGGGTACTTGAGATGCACATTCATATATCCATGCATTCAGAGCGTATGGCATGCCGCCTAGATGATACATTTGTTTAGCATTTGAAAACTCCTGTCGCATTTCTTTTATCAATTTGGAAAATGCTATTTTCCCCCATGGGTATTTTTCACACCTACCATCTTCTATCATCTTAAATTCATCAACAGATATAGGTGCATCACCTAGTTGAGAAAAAATAAAAGTGTGGATGAAGTAGAGAATGGCCATCTGAACAGCGTCTTCGTTTGTTTTCCATCCTCCAACCAGAAAATGCTCAACGAAACGAGCTTTGTTGACTCCATTTTTGGCACCAGGAAAATATAAAGATAATAATCTACTTGTTGGATCATCAGAGTACCGAAAGTCATTGATATTACCGGTACATCGCAAACCAGTAATGATAGCAAAATTATTTATTGTAAATCGTAGTATATTACCCTGCACGTGACGAATGTGCAATTCTTCTTTGTTTTTTTGCTCTACCTCAAGAAGTAAGAGGCATTTGATGATTTGCCCTTGAAAATTGCAGTTTGGCATATCTAAGTAGTGACCAAATATGAATTGCCTAGATAACTTTATACCTTCTTCACCTATTGATGATTCAAAATCATCATGAAAATTAGCCCTATATGCCGTGCCGAATCTCAATGGGTAGGACAGGATCTTCTTAATGACGTATTTCATTTCCTGCATTGACATGAAAATAGTTAAATACAACTTGAACTTTATACATAAATACGATGTATCATATGCATTAAAATATCTGATACATAAGATGAGATTCTGATACATACAGAAGATGTATCAGAAGCAGTAAGGCTTTATAAATTATAATCTGATACATAAATGTAGATGTATCAGAATCATTAAAACTTGATACAATAGAAACTGACACTTAAACACGATGTATCAGAAATAGTAAATCTCCAAAAAAATTGCATTTTAAAAAAAACACTATGTATCAGAAGAGATAGCGCTTGATACATGATAAGCTGATACATAAACGATATGTATCAGAATCAAAAAACCTTCACAAAATTTTCATTAAAAAAAACCCTTAATTGAACCCATACCTTTGGGAGAATAGGGCATGTTGTAACCCCTTCAATCTTGTTGTCTATTTCTTTGGGTGCATGTTTAACTGTAGCTTTCGACTTCAATTTCTCACGTAGCTTATCCATCACTATTGGATCGTTACGATGTTTGGATCTAACCTCGTCGTAACCTTCCCAAGACGAATCAGAACCAGGTAAAACAAGAATTCCTTGATTTTTATTGGACTGTTTGAGACCATGAACGGATGTCATATGTATCATTGAAGGTATGAGATACAAAAACAGAAAGATTTACAGAAGAGAGCAAATGATAACAATTTTATAAGATTTTTCAAAGATTTACAGAAGAAATCAAACGATACAAATTTTAGAAGAAATCAGATTGAATGAGGATGAAGTGAAATTCCATATAAGGAAAGATTAACATATATCTTAGTTAGAACCTTGAAATTGAGTAACAGATGTACTCATAAATTTAAAATCTCAAAAACTGTTGAAGAGGAGCGAATTAAGGCGAGCAAATTAGGGCGAGGATGTAGGAGGAGGCGTGATGTATCAGTGAGGGAGGGAGAGTTAAAGGAAAAAAAGGGATTTTGGAAATTTTTTGGTTTAATAGGGAATAAAAGTAAATATGGCATCATAATATGTGTAAAAGGGTAATTTACCCTAAAAATACATCAGCTAAGACCCATATGCTTTGGCATTCTCAAATTATAATCCTTCATTCTATAGTAATAAACTTTCCCTTTATAACACCGGTACTCGTATCAATGCCCGTCACACCATTGATATGAGACCCCCATCTTTCATCCTTACCCGTTATCTATTTTAATTTTTAATCTTTAATTAGAAAAATATCCTTCAATGAAATTTAAAAGTCTTAACATACCTCGAATGTCGAACACGTGTCACAAATCCTCAAGATTTTGCCTTTCCTTTTTGCAAGGTCTCAGAACGTTTCAAATCTATCAAAAATGTATTATTCATAAGTAAATGAATCTGTAGACACCCATATTACTATATGTATAGTCTAGACCCAAAAACTCACCCTAAATCTATAATTAATTACCTAAATTTCAAGCCTATGGTTAACTCTAAATTCCTCCAATACCATAGATATGATGATATTCATATAATAAAATATATCTAACATTTAATTACCTATCTTAATATACCAAACTTAAATCATAATGTGATAATAATATGAAAAAATAAACTAAATTACGAACCTCTCACAAAAAAACCACAATCTAATAACCTCAAAATTCTACGCCCTATATCCTTATATCAATTCTAATCATTACCCACACATAATTATTATCACATATAATTTCCCATTTAAAATAAAAATGAACACAAATTGAAAACCACGTGCACAACAACTTCCAATTCAATTTTTGTTTCTTCCTTTCTTCAGTTCAACATAATGATACACTATATTTTGAGTCTTTTTTCCATTGTTTCACCATACCTTGTTAACAGTAAGTAATACTCTCTAGTCTCTATTCATATATAAAATTTACACGTTGCAGCAACAAGAAAATTCCACATAGAATCTTTTCTTTCCCTAAACCCAACTCCCAAATACTAATCATTAGTCCTCAATTAGCAACAATCATGCGTGCAGCAACATCCATTTAAGGATTTTAATTCTTTTCACATCCAAATATAATACCCCTATCTTCTAAGAACATATACCTACTAATTTATTATGCCCTCAATGGATTAAGATTTTAAAACTCTCACCTGGATGCACTGCTTCTCTGTCAAGAAGTTCACATTCTCTAGATTCTACTATAAATCAGGTAGTGCGGATGAAAAAAAGATGCCGCAGGTAAGTTTCTCGTCCTTATTTTTTTTACTTTGCAGATTATAAAATACTACTCTTATTTTATCCAATCTAATTATATGAAATTAAGGAGCAGTGGGTATGACCCACTTTTAACTTAGAAAACTATTGTCTTCCATTAATAATTAATTATAAAAATTTAAATCACCACATAAATTAATGATTTAAAAGAATACCCTTCAATTAAATAACCATAGTTAAATAAATAGCTCAAATTTTTTGCTTAAGATTTTATGGGAAAAGTCAAATAGTTTTAGTATTCAAAACGACCTAACGGATCGATACAGTATCAGTTATTATTTATCAATAAACAATAAATAAAAAGATTAATTTGTATTTATTTGAAAGATGAATTCATTATTACCTAAATACTAGTATATGAAAATGTGAAAAAATATTTCTTTTAAATGGAAAATCAACTCAATACGTGACAAAATACTGAGTTAATTATTTAAGCTTGTAGTCCTTTTCATAATAGAAGAAAAAGTCTATAAATTACTGTTTTCATTAGCATAAAATATAATTATATAGTCAAGAAAGAACAAAAATTGTCTCATTCTAATATTATTTGGGAATAGAATTTTAATACTACTAGAACTTGATTGTTTCTTCTTTTTGATTTTAATACGATTAGAAAAAGTCAACAAATTCATGGAAGAACTTTGGTCCCTTCGTGTGTTGTAGAGTCGATTTCTTATATAGCCATTTTAACTGATAGTTATTATTTTAAAAATATATATTTTTTGTAATTTTAATTTTTCTTAATATAAAAATAATTTTTTTAGATAATTATTATTAATTGAATGATCACTTGAAAAATTTATTATATACTATATTGAAAATTCAAAAAGTCAAATACATAAGTTGTTGAAATATTGCATTCGCCTCTGCTCGATCAATATAAAATCATTCTTATCGATAAAGGAAAAATTTGTCTCATCTTAATATTTTTTTAAGGAAAAATCTAGTTGCTTGTGTACATATTGTAATATAATGATCTTATAAATCAATTGAAATGTCACTACCTCCCTTAGATATTTAAGCAACAACAATGAGAATCTAATCGTATCCCTAATAGTATATTAAAATGAATTTGAAATCCTTGTCAATATCTTTTGATCAAGTGAGTTCGAGTCACATTGAGCTTGTACGTTAAATATTATTTTTTTTTCAATTTAAAATAGCAATTTGTCATGTACATTTAATGACAAACACATAGTAGGAATAAAGACAATAATAAAAAGAGCTTGAGAGATTTCTTGCTCACATTGTTGAACATTTAATGAACTTGATCTCTTGCAAAGTTGTCACAAGCTAATGGACCAGATAGACAGTGTGATAAATACACTTCTGTCTATCCAAAGTTTTTGCTGTTCGGTTTTCCGTCGGATATTCGGAGTCTCTGAAGCTCCGATTAAATTTGAATCATGTACTGCATGACTCATTTAGGGGTGACGCTCCCAACAAAATATTCTCGATACCCATAATTTAAACATGAGACCTCTGATTAAGAAATAAAACAGTCCCATCACTGTACCCATAGTGGTCTGTCGGTCCAAGTTGTCACAAGCTTAGATAGATACAATGCGAAAAGAAAAAAAAAAGTGCTTTAAAATTCACAATTACAATTAATAATTTATAAGTTGGTTTTTTTTTTTTAACTTTGATTTTAGTGCTGAGAGTTCAATTTTCATCTTATAATCTCTCTTCCTTCATTTTCTCTTCCTCTATCCTCGATGTAATAAAAAGAGTAGAATTTATTTTTTATTTTATTTTTTTAATTTACTCTTCTTCTTTTTTTAAGTTGTAATGTTTGATTGAACATGAAGTTTAAAAAAGAAAGATAATTTTTTGATGCATATCAAAAGTAACCTTAGAACTTACTCCTTCTATTTTAATTTGTTTGTCTTAGTTTCATTTTTAGTTTGTTTAAAAAATAATGTGTTTTTTTTTTCTTTTTGACAACTCTTTTATTCTAATTTTTCACAAAACATGTTGAAGATCACAAGACTAGAGGACACTTTTATACATTCTACATATTTTTGGTTTGAGACCATAAAATTTTAAAGTACATTTTACTTTCTTAAACTCCATTTCAAATCAAAATCAGACAAATAAATTAAAACGGGGTATGATTTTAAGAGGTCATTTGATAGAGTGTATTAAGATTAGTATTGAATATAGTGTATTGGTAATATTTGGATTAGTAATGCAATTATATTTAGGTTAGCTATGTTGACATTATTTCTTATTCATTGTTTGATTTGATGTATTAAAAATAACAGACATAGCATAGTGTCTAAAATAAATTATTTGTTTATCAAAAATACTCTTTTCATTCTTTAGCTTTGTAAAATTTTAGGGACAATTGCGTCTTTAAGCATGCTTATGCATGTATTAAAAACTCTTTTATTGTTAATATCATAATTTGCTATGTATTATTTATACATAGAATAAACCAAACCAAGTGTATAGCTAATACAAATTTGTACCAAATAAAAAAATTAGTAATATTAAAACTAATTATTGGTGAATATATATACCATTAATTACAGTTGACAATAAAATTGACAAAAATGGATAAATAAATATTCATGTTGAGGGACACATATCTTGCTCTCTTTAAGAAGATTCTAGCCCACGGTAATATTATTTTTTTCGATTCAACAATATAACTGATCTTGACTTGTCTCCTTCAGGATACAACTGCCCGATAATGGCGTATAAATCAAACAAATGCGAATTAGTTAAAGAATCTAAAACTCCACCAAAAGAACACATTCTTTCAAACATAAAATTACTTTCTTTTGTAGAGTGAATAAGTTGGAGACTTAGAGCCTGTTTGAATTGACTTATTTTAAGTATTTTTAAGCCATAATAATTTTAAAGCACTTTGATTGACTTATAAGTTGATGAAAACAGCTTATAATTTATTTTCAACTTTTTTTAATGTTTGACTGATCAACTTAAAGTCAATTTGTACTTAAAATAAGCCCAAAAAAATAAATTGACATGTTTGGCTAAGCTTATCTAAAACAGCTTATCAGCTTTTAAGTTATTTTAGATAAGCTAAATCAAACAGACTTTTATAAGTCAGAATAAGCTAATAGTCATAAATTAGAATTCTAACTTATAGTTTAAGCCCATCCAAACCGAATTTTAGAATATTTTTCTTTCTTTCACTGCTCCAACATCACTATACTTTACGGTATTTTTCCACACTTCACATAATTCTCCTGCTTCCACACAAAGAAAGAAATTCACTACTTATAGGCCTAGAATTCTTTCATAGATTAAATAGCAACGTAATTGAATAATAATATTGTAGAACATGAGTTGGTGAGTAATTATGACAGATCATGATATTAGTAGTTATCATAAGTTACACCAAAAAATATAACCGCCATATTGCTAATTTATATTCACTAACATGAAAATTTTATGAACTTTGATATTATAATTTTAATATTAAAATATACATGCTCCAACACTAATACATACATTATTTTTTTCGTGATCAGTGGATTGATTGCCTAAGTTTTTTATCTTATTAATAAGAATTCAATTGCCCAAAATTGGATTTTTCATATTATAATCTATTCTCTTATTTTCTTTGTCCCTACCCATATATTGGAGGGCCAAGAAAGAAACGTATAATAGTTTCTCCGCCTCATATTAGTTGTTATGTATATTAAAAATACTTGTATCAAAATAATTGTCAATTTAAACAATCAAGAGAGAATTAATTATATTTTTTAATTTTACATTTATCATTAATTATTTTAGAATTAAAAATCACATAAATAAATAAAAATTAAAGAATTAATAAAAAAATATATTAGTCAAATAATATTTTTATTTAATTTTTTAAAAAAAATTATATAGAATTTTATCATAATAATTAAAAAGGAATGGAGAGAGTAGGTACTAAAGGGAGTCACACACATGGAATAGGATAAAAGACAAGAAGAGAAGGTTAAAAGAGGCAGAAAAAAAGAGAATATTTTGCAGAAAAAGGGGTGTACCAAAAAAGACTACTTTTAAGTTTTAATTAACCACTTGTTTCCCATTACAATACAAACTACCTTTTCTCATTTATTACTCTTTTTATAGTATTTATTATCTCATCCATATATTCAATTTATTGTCTCCCTATCTAACCTCTTTATCACAAGTATTGATTGCAAAAAGTTCCAACCTTTAATTAGTTGTATCCACAAATTTCCTAATTGTTGAGTTACTTTCTTACCCTTCTTTCTCTTCACTATTCTCATGCATACCACATTTGTAACCAAAAAATAAATAAATAATGACAGCGATGTTGGAGTAAGCTTATGTACGTCTCGACTATTTTATCGAATAGTTATTATCTTTTAACACATTTGAAAATTTCCAATTTTTCAAGCTTAAGCAGGAGTGTTTGATTAAGAGTTTGCAAAAAATTGAGTTGCAAATTAAATTTAAATTTCTGCATTATCTTTAAACGATCATTTTAATGGTCATTATATATAATCAAATTGAGCAAAGTTAATACAAAATATTTAATATGTTAGATACCTTTTATGTAGGGTTAATGATGAACTATTATTTGCTATTTCTTTGATATATTAGAACAGATTGTTGAATAATGAATATACTTACACCTCACGCTTCGAAGAATCCATTACATTATTCGTGTTGTAGTATTTTTTGTAAGAGTTTCAACGTCAAACACTCTCAAGCAAATTAAAAAATTCAAATAATCAATCAACTATCTCAATAAAGAAAGCGGAGAAATTCTTAAATTATAAAAAGTACTATTTCTGTCTCATATTAGATGACACTTCTAATTTTATACGGTGATTAAGAAATCATTAATACATTGAAAGGCTTTACCATTTTTTTCTTTATTTATATCAATGAAATATACATAGAGTATAAAAATAACTAGTATTGAAAATTATTTATATTCAAAAGACCATATTAATTTTAGGAGTAAAATAAGAAAAATTAATTAATTTTATCTTAATTTAATAAATAATTAATTAATTTTAAATAAATATTTTTATTAAAATGTCAAGTGACTGAGGGAGTAGTAGTAAAAGGGTGATTTGTTGTATACTGATAAAGTCATAATAATAACTTGTGTCCAATATTTGCCTTTTACTTCACACTATGTCCACCACATCACTTTTCATCAACTATTAATTTAATAAATACATATCTTCATCCCCCCCGCCCCTCCAATTCTCTTTCTTTTTTTCATCCACAAATGAATAACTCCGCCACCACCGCCGTTAAACGCCACAAAAACCACCACCACCGCCGGCACAACGGTGATCATCAGTCCTTGATCCCTGGACTTCCCGATGATATTGCTCAAATTTGTTTAAATCAAGTAAAACCTTCTACACTTTTCTTCATTTGCCATTCATGGCGTAACCTTATCTACTCACCTTCTTTTCCTCCATTTTTATCTGTATACGCCTTATTGTTAGCTACAAACGAAACAAAAAACTCAGCGAATTTTACTGATTCTGTACAATTTGCTAGTTTCGATCCAATTTCATCGAAATGGCAGCTTCTTCCTCCTCCGCCACCAGATCCGCCACTTCGCTTCCTCGTTAAACATCCTTCGTTTATCTCCAGAAACCTTCCGATTCAATCGGTAAGTGTTTCCGGCAACTTAATTCTCCTCGCTGCAACTGCCGATCAGTTCCTCCCGGCGATTTCTCGTCCGTTGATTTTCAATCCGACGACGAAACAATGGAGCTACGGTCCCCGTCTCGCTGCACCCCGCCGGTGGTGCGCGGCGGGCGCGTTAGGCAACGTGGTTTATGTAGCGAGTGGGGTTGGGTCCCATTACAACGTCCAGGTAGCTCGATCAGTTGTAAAATGGGACCTCGATAACAGTAGTGGGCCCAATTCAGTATGGGAGGAAATAAGTGGGTTAAAAGACGGGAAATTCAGTAGAGAAGCAATTGAAGCTATTGGATGGAAAGGAAAATTATGTATGGTGAATGTGAAAGGTGATGCTGCTAAACAAGGGATAATTTATAATGTCGGAATGGACACGTGGCAAGAGATGTCAGAGGGGATGTTAGTAGGGTGGAGGGGTCCGGTGGCGGCGATGGCGGAGGAGACACTTTATATGGTGGATGAATCTAAAGGAGTTTTGAGAAGATATGATGAGGAGAGGGATATTTGGGTGGAGATATTGGAGAATGAAATGCTTAAAGGTGCGGAATATGTAGCGGCAGCCGGTGGTAGAGTTTGCGTGGTTGGTGGCGGCAGTACTGGGATAGTGGTGGTGGATGTGGTGGCTGAGCCGCCGAGGTTGGTGGTGGTTGAAACTCCGGTAGGGTTTAAGGTTTTGAATATACATGTTTTGCCGAGGATGAGTCATTGAACCAACATCGTTGCGATGCAGTGGTAAAACTGTTTCACCCTTAATCAGAAATCTCATGTTCGAATTCTAAGTCTGAAAAAAATCCTGATGAGAGTGTCACCCTCAAATAGATCCTGCAATGAGCGATCCGAATTTAGTTAGGACTCGACGGGCTTCAGACACCGAATGAAAAATAAAAAAAAAAGGATGAGACATTGATAATATTTCTCAAATTTTGTATTTTTTTCTCCGAAATAAGAAAAGTATACCTAGTACACATGCGTTTTACGTGGCGTCCTATGCAGTAATTTGTGTGAGATATATTCAAATTGATTTGTATTATACCATATGGAATGTGTGTGTTTGTTTATTCAATTTTATACAAATTTTACTTATTTATACCAAAAATCGAAAGACATAAATATTAACTGAATCCAATTATAAAATAATAAACACGTTTACGTATGATATCTTTGCATCATTTGTGTATATGTATATACATACAAATTCCACCATGAGCACTCTAAGAGCTAACATGATTTTATGCTAAAAGAAGAATCTCAAAAGTTGATGGATAATCCAAGTAGAGTTGAATTTGATAGGACCAAATGCATGTGGTTAAGGGGTCGTTTGTTCAAAAGGAGGATTATATTTTATTTTGATTATAATTAGGATTATCTATTCCACCTTATACAGGACATATATTCCCAAAATAGTGGGACATATATTCAACCCTCCATGATTTTACAACTACTAATTAATGAGTCTTAATAATTAAAATTTATAAAAAAAAAATTAATAATATCATTAAAAAGTATATTTAAAAATCTCTACAAAAATGATATGCAGTTCATCACTATTATATTTTATTCATTTTTTTTGCTAATTGCTATTATTATTATCCATCATTTTCAATTATCACCATCATAAGTCACAACCATAGCTGACCCATTGAAATGCAACTAAGTAAGCCATAATTAAATCTCCTTTGTCATCTTTGAGAGCACCCTTTTAGCCAGCCTTTTCATTGTTAATGAAAGGCGAATCTTAAATTTATAAAAAGATGGATATTTATTTATAGCATGTAAGGAAATATTAGATCAATTTTAAAAAATATATAAACTAAATATTTTATTTTACACAAAGACTATTAATTCACGTATACCTTAGAAGGAGGAAGTAGCAGGGGCGGATCCAGCATGTAATGAGGGGGGTCATCCGAACCCTCTTCGGCGAAAAATTATATTATTTATACATGGTTAAAATATTTTTTTATTTATAAATAGTAGATGTCGAACCCCCTTCAGCTAGTTCGTGTGTCTACTTTTTTAGATTTTGAATCCCCTTATTAAAAATTTTGAATCCGCCGGAAAGTAGAACCTTCAACTTTTAAAATTAATTCCAAAAGTCAAAAGAACGTAACACAAGATAGGGTAGTGAGCTTCACCTTCACGGGTTACCTTTTTTTCTTTAATATCCGTACAAACACACTACACCGGTGTGGTAAGTCTACTTTTGATCTTTATTTTATTCTTTTAACAAGGGCGAATTTCAAATTTTGAGCGGGATTTTTTTTTGAAATTTAGTAAGTTTGGCTTGAATTTTGTACTTTTTCCGTCCCATTTTAGTTGTCAGCAGTGGAGGAGCCACCTTATGATTAGGAGTTTCTTCGAATCTCTTTCGGTAGAAAATTATACTATTTATACTTGGTTAAAATATTTTTTTTATGTATATATAGTAGATGTCGAGCCCCATTCGTTTAGTTTGTGTATCTACTTCTTCAGATTTTAAACCCCCTTAATCAAAATTCTGGTTCCGCCACTAATTGTCAGGTATACTAAATATAGTTGTTTCTAATTAATTGTCAATTTAAATAATCAAGAAACAATTAGTAACTTTTTTCAACTCTACCTTTAGTAATTAAGTCATTTTGAATTGTGAAAAAAAGTTATTACTACAACTCTACTCTATTAGTATAATTTTCAAAAAAGTCATTTTAAAGTTACAAGATTACTTCTTGTTAAACTTTTGATATTCACTGCCTATCATTCAATATATAACACATCAATCAATGATATTTAATGTATAAATTTAATAATCTACTAATAGAGATTAATTTCCATAATGATTAAAGAATATTTATAGTAGGGTTATATTAGTCAAATTGCATCCCTTATTAATTTTTCTTAAGGATTGTGCAAGACCTTATCCTGAGAACTAAAATAGGACGGAAGAAGTATTTATATTGAAAAAATCAATAAATGTATAAAAACTATGAATCGAAAATTCATAAATAAAGCGTGAAAGAACTTGTTAAGCTCTTCCTCCATTTTGGTTGATGAGGGTTTGAATCCCCGTAGTCAGAATTTATTAGTTTTTATTATACCTTCTTTTATTTTATGATCTGAGATGGATGAAAATTATAAATTTTATATTCTGAATTTGCCTCTACTTTAACCCCAATCTTAGTTTCGCACACTAATAATTTTTGGTAACTTTTGCAATACACAACAATCCAATAAAGTTTATGATGAAAAAGTTATTTTAATTTTTAATCAGTATGATCATTATATAATTGAAGTATAATCATTATATGTACTATACATTTGTATATATAGAGTATACACCGGCGAGGGTTACAAAAGATCCTGGCTAGGCGGGTAAAATGTTTTAAATTGTCTAACTAAAAATAATATTAAGATTTCTATATTATTTAATTTACCATACCATCCGACTAATCTAGAATTCATGCATGGTAAACCCACTAACGTCTCATTTGTTTTCATCAAAATTAAGATGTTTGAATCTTTGCACATTAAATATTAAAATGTACATTATAATTTAGAGGTTTGAATCTGAATGCATATTTGAATATTAAGATATTGCATTAAAACTTGAATACTAAATACTTAAGACTATTTATTTTCTTAATATCATAATATATAAATTTGTCTATATTTAAAAATTAATAAATATAAAATTTAAATAAAATATTAAATTAATATAATATTATATTAATAAAATATTTTCAAAAGTTTTATATGACAAATCCTGGTGATAATGTCTAATGATGGTGATTGTGTGTGTCAGTTTGGGATGGTGTTGACGGATGATGGTGCTTGTGGGTATATCTTATGGTATAGTGATTGGCGGTAGTGTTTAACCGTGGTTGTTGGTGATGGTGGCTGATAATGAGTAGTAAAATAATACCGATAGCTAGTGGCCATGGTGAATGTTGATGACAATTAGAGATATATAATGTTGATTAATCATGGTAATTATCGATAGTTATTAGTGGTTGTAATAATGGTTTGTGGTGATGGCTGCAAATAATGGCTAATGGTAATGACAATTGGTGTGGTGATTGTGGTTAGCTTGAGGATGGTGGTTATTGATGATGGTGATAGTTAAGCTGAAATGGTGGTTGTGGATGGTGGGTAAAAGTAGATAGACTAGCGGTGAACTGTTATCTTTATAAAAATTTCTAAAAAGACATCTTAATGATATTAAAACTCTCTTATAAATATTAATCATATAGACGTATTCAGACCTATTAAGTGGTTATAAAGTAAACAAAATAAACATACTTAATGATTAAGATTTGAATTATTTAAATTCAAAAACCTTGAAAACGAACAGACTTAATGACTGAGATTTGAATAATTAAAATTAAAACTTTCATTAAGTGCAAACAAATGAGATCTAAGAAAAAATAAAAAACTCCTTACAAAAAAATCTCTATTTCTAAGCTCAAACTCAAAATTCTAATTAAGGTCAAACAACTTTAAATTACCTCATCAAACTCATTTACTGTGTATAAACTTTTGCTTGTCCTCGAGCAAACATAAAAGCTTATAAAAATAATCAAACTAGGAACACCACCACTTTGGTTGATACAAACAATTAGGCCATACACAAATTTTAAAATATCAAGTACAATCTCCGATCATTATGCAAGATATACAATAAAACAATAAATTTATTAAACTTATGTTAAATAAATTTTAATTTATAATTAATTTTAAATAATTAAATTATAATCAATAGATGGTTGCCACGTGTTTAAAAAAATTAATTTTAAATAATCATTCAGCTTTAGATCCAAAAATGACATTTTCTTTAACATAATTTTCATTAAATAATTTGAATATTTTTTAAACACGTGGCGGTCATCTATTGGTTATAATTTAATTATTTAAAATTAATTATAAATCAAAATTTCTTTAATAGAATTTTAATTATGAAAAAGAGGCCTAAACTGCCCTCGAACTATTGAAAATAGTACAAAAATGCCCGTCATACCCTTTTCCGTTAAAGAAAAAGTCATATTTGGACCTAAAGGTGGATGTCAAGGGCATTTTAGGCCCAATAGATGAATGAAAACATTTTTATACCATTTTCAATAGTTCGAGGGTATTTTAGGCCCTTTTCCGTTGATTCTGCTTTATATTCTGTCCTTCAAATAAGTGATGAAGATAAAGATAAAGATAAAGATAAAGACTTTAGACATTGAATTTTATTTGGCATTTCAATTTATTTTGTTTTTGAAAATTTCCCTTATATATCAGATGCACAAAGGATGTGTAGAACATATTTACATTCCAAAAGAAAGCAAAACCATCTCCTTGCTCTTCTTACCAAGATTCTATAATTTCTTTTAAGGATTCAGCATCATCTAGGAGTTCTTCAGTACAAAAGTAAAATTAGAGCAAATAGTTCATCCTAATGTTTTGTACTGGGTTGTACGTTCCTTCAAAACCTTGTGATTCTTTCCTTCCACACAGTCCATCCCACGCAGGCAGGTATTGTTTGCCACCATTGTCTTTGTTTGATATTTCCAATAGTATTATTCCAACAGCTCTTTAGTAGTCTTTGGCATAGAGTACTTGATTCCTTCCATGTTCAGAAATAGTTGCCACATCAGATCAGTAACTCCGCAACCAAACATGAAAGATATGCCACCTGATAAGGTATGATTGCTCTCCTAATGTGTTTTCAAGGACATTTAACCTTCCTGCTGTCCTACATGTATGCTGACTTGACTGTGCAGTGCAATCACCTTTTTTGTGTCTCTACCATATTAATATGTCCTCATAAGCTGTTGTACTTGGGGGAAATCATCCAAAATTTTGAAGAACTCAGCTATTCTATTCATTTCCAGTCATCAACCGACTTCAAAAGCTTAAATTCTACCCCTGTTTCCAAACTTTGAAAATAGTTGCCTCAGGCTGTGAATTCAAGCTGAAAATGTAGAGGAAAAGATCTTTTAGTGGTCCATGCCCAATCCAGTTGTCATTCCAAATAAGAAGTGTTTCTCCCATTGCCAACTTGTATCCTAATATTATTGACAAGAGAAGGTCGGAAAATTCTAATAGATCTCCATACACCGACACCATAAGCAGAATTAGCTTTCTTGAGCACCACTTAACCTCTTCTCCATATTTTTTCTCTGAAAACTCTCCTCCACAATGCTTGCCCAACCAAATCTCCACAACCATTTCATCAATAAACATTTATGTGAATTCTCAAATTCTTATGCCTAAGCTCCTATCCATCATGCTAATGGTGAGAGTATTCCACTTGACCATTTCATCAAAAAAATATTGTGCATTCTCAAATTTCTTTTAAGCCTGAGCCTCCATCCATCTTGCTAATGGCGAGAGTTTTCCACTAGACTAAATGAAAGCACCTCATATCTCTATTAGCTTGCCAAATGATGTTTCTCCTCAAAGAATCAAGTCATTTCTCATTTTTTGTAGTCACAGGGAATAGTGACATCATGTAAGTGGGTAATGAGTCAGGAACAGTGTATACCGGTATCACCCTACCACCCAGAGATAGCAATTGGCAGTTCCACCTACATCGCACATCTCCTGCGACTTGTTTTTTAATCCCAGGGGCATGCCTAAATAGACAGTAGGAAGAGAGCCAAGCCTGAATTTATGTCACACCATTTATTGGAAAAAGCAAGATCTTCCTCCAATTCACATGTAGCCCAGACACCGCTTCAAATACTACTGCTAAAATGAGTCTCAAATGCCTAAGTTACTCCGCCTTAGCGTCAAGAAAACCCAAGGAAACATCAGTATTAAAATGTGTGAAACTTCTATGCTGCTTCCCACATTAAAACCCCTAAACCAATTGTTTTGGTTAGCAAATTTTATCGTGTTTCTTAGCCCTTCCATTACAATAATGAAGAGAAAGTGAGATGGAGGATCCCTTATCTCAATCCTCTTTGGGACGAAAAAAACCCCTTGAGGTGCTCTATTTAACAAAATTGAGAATCGAACAGTACGATACAGAAGAAGACCTAGTTGACCCATTTGTTACCAAAACCCATATCCTTCAACCTCTTAATCAGAAAGGCCAAATTTACATGATCATAAGCCGTTCTGATATCTAGTTTGCACAAAACCCCTGGATTCCTCTCTTTCATTCGGGTGTCCACACACTCATTAGCTACTAATGTCGTATCTATTATTCATCCACCCTTAAGGAATGCCATTTAGATGGCTATCCACCAGCTTGTGTGTATCACCTTCTTGAGTCTCTCGGAGTGTCTATAAGCAATTTGGAGATAATCTTGTATACATTTCCTATTAGGCTGATAGGTGGAAAATCTCTTAGCTCCATAGCCCATTCTTTTTAGGAATTAGAGACAAACATGTCGCATTAAAACTCTTCTCCAAAATTTCTCGAGTGGAAATTTTCCAAGTGTCATTATAAGGTCAGTCGTGATGACTTCCCAGCAGCTACGAAAAAATCCCATAGAATATCCATCAGGCCCTGGTACTTTATCTATAGCACACATCTTGAATTCTTGATACAGTCTAATATCTCCTGTTCTTCAAATGGTCGTTGTAGACACTACTACACTTCCACATTGATTTTAGGGCATTTCATACAGGTGAAGTCGGGTCTCCAATCTTCAATTTCATCATATAACTTTTAATAGAAGGACATTACTTCCCTTTTGATAGCCACTTGATCTTCTACAGGTTCACAAGTTATTACAAGCTTATTTATTGTGCTGTTTCTTTAGTGAACATTTGCCATTTGTTGAGGAAAAATTGTGTTTCTATCATCCTACTTTAGCCATAGCAACCTTGACTACTTTCTCCCAGCTATCTCTTTCATTTTTGTGTTCTCCTCTATCTCCATGAATAAGCTAGCCTTTGGTATCAATTCCTCTTCATTTTAGAATTCCAAGTTCTTGAATGCTATCCATTTTTGACATTTGATCTAGGAGCTTAGTTTTCTTCTTCCTAAAGCTGTCAAAAATAGTAGAATTACATTCCTTTAGTTCCCATTATGAGCTTCAGTTTGCAAGCATGTAATCAGGTCTACCATAAACTTCAAAGAAGACCACCAAGACTTCACTTTATCAGTGAACCCTTCAACCCTCAACCACCAGTTTTCAAACTTCAAATATGATTTCGAATCTCCCCATTCCCCGCATTGTAATGAATTGGGAATATGATCAGAAAAAACCTGGGTAACACAGCTTGTCTAATAATTTTGAATGTCTCGTCCCACTTTGTTGAGAATAAGAACACATCGAATCTTGCAGAGATCTTTTGATTATCCCCTTTTGTCCAGGTAAACCGTAAATGATCCTCCACTGAGGGGAGGATCTATGAGCTCCAAGTCGTCAATGAAATCTGAAAATCCAAGCATATCCCTTGTGAGCCGATTGTTGTTTCTTCTTTCTGTACAATATCATGTAATATTATGATCTCTACATACCACCCAATGTCCTGCACATACTCTGCTAGTTGCTGTGATTTTCCACCATAGATCATGCCTCTCTCTATTCTGCAATTTGGTCCATATACCGTTGTGGGGTACCAGCGGAAATTTTGTTGAACTGAAGCTAATCGAACAGTAATAATATAGTCCCCTTTGTTTATTACTAGGGGTGTTCACGGGTCGGTTTTGGTCGGTTTTGGTCAAAATCAAAACCAAACCAATTTAATCAGTTTTAAAATTATTAAAACCAAACCAAACCAATTAAAATATACATCCATCGGTTTGGTTGTTATCGGTTTCGATTTGGCTTGATTCGATTATTCGGTTATTAACCATACATAAAAATAAAAGAAACTATTCATTCAAAAGAGAAGAAAAGACAATAATTCCTTCAAAAAATATAAATTGTCTTCGTTCCATTTTGGATCTTATAATTCTTATACCAAAACTTTAATTATTTTTAACTTCCTACTTATATTGTTAGTTAATCCAATGTATAAACATAAACTTACTAAATAATATATAAACTAATGATATGGTTGTACAAATAAAAAATCATACATTACTATTTTAAATTAGTGTGCTGTATTTTTTGCATAAAAAATGTTTATAAGAAATAATATATTATGTATATATAATTATAAAAAAAATATGTATATAATTTGTTGATTCGGTTCGGTCCGGTTATTTCTTCGATTTGCTTTTAACAAAACCAAAACCAAACCAAATATTATTGGTTTTTAAAAATATAAAACCAAACCAAACCAAATAAAAATTGGTTTATTTAATCGGTTTGGTTTGGTTTTTCGGTTTGGATCGGTTTTTACCCAAATCGTGAACACCCCTATTTATTACTTTCCCCTTCCCGTGCCTTGAGCAAGCTGATGAAAGTGTGGCGCATTTATTTTTGAAGTGTGTGGTCTCCCCAACAATTTGGAGACAGGTACTAGATTGGCAAGGATAACAAGGCATCCCATGGAGTGGCATGAAGAATTGCACTGGACTATCTCATTCTATAAAGGCAAGAGTGAAGCTGCAGAAGTATACAGAATGTGCCTGTTCTGCACTACATATCATAGTTAGCAGTAAAAGGAATACCAGGATTCTTTCAACAGAAGCAGAGGAGTATAGAAACAGTGATAAAGCAGATTGTACAGGAAGTGCATGTTTGAGGTGCAACACGACAAAAGTTAGATAGTTTGAATTTTTACCCTTAGCTGATGTAGTAGGGTAGTCAATTAGTAAGGACTGAAACTTGTTGCTTAGTCCCAGTTTTGATCTGTTTTGTGTTTTACTCCTTTGAACTGTTCAACTGTTACTTGTGAATAAAATCGTCCAGTAATTTATCCAAAAAAAAAAAGATCATTTTCATTACTCAAAACATAATGTTTTAATAATATGCATGTGATTCTTTAAAATTGTATACTCATTGATATGTGGTACATGCACAAAACACATGGCCCAAGACTAGTTGTCAATATAAGGGAATGATCATTAGAAGAAAAAGAAACTGGAACTATTACAAATGTGGTGGGCAAGGGACAATCTACATTGGCGGTAGCTTATTTGTAGGAATGTTTAAGTCTCCACTTGGTTACTCCTTCAATTTCAGTGGCTGTTAAACAACCATAATTAAAAGTACATAAAACTTTGTTGTGATTAGCAGCTCACCTTAGCATATGATGCAACCAAAACACTGCCACTATCATGCCAATGCCGCATGAAGACCATAGCCACCTCCTATGATATTTTGATTCTGCAATAAGCCCTTAATGGTCATTAACCACGTCAAAATAGCTGCCCAATCTGAGAATTTTTCCAATGAATGCCAACAAATTAGGCTGTGAAATATTTCTTTAAGTGACGAGGGAACCTGCAGCCGCTACCCTTTAAGTGCGCACAGTAGGCCGTGAAATATTAAAAACTGTTTTCTCATTTACTAATGATAGAATATGATTTCCAGCAAATTTAAGACTGAAAATAATAATTATCTAAGATCATTACGAAAAATAATCATCTGCAGAACATGATCTTAATAAACTCAGAACAATTGTCTTTCAACGGTAGAAAATAATGAAATGCTAGCCTAAGTGACTCGGACTCGGATACAGCTGTCCGAGACGGATGCGAATTCGAGAGTCGGATTCGGCATAATCTAAATTTTAAGATTCAGGGATACGAATCCGAGTATGAATACGGGTGCGGGGATTCGGCTAAAATATTCAATATTATAAAAATATAGTTATAAAGATAGATGTTCTTTCCCTCAGAATAGATAGAGAAAATCATTCAAGACCTTCAACCAACTCTCCTTACAAACCATTGTTACTGTCTACCATAAGTTGGAACACAACCGCTTGAATATTTAGCATCTCTTTGTGTGGCTTGAACATGAAGCTACGAATATTGACCAAGAGGAAAAGTATTTTGGTCAAAGTATCTGATGTGGGTTGACCGCATCCCGCATCCCGCACCCGTCTGATGTATCTGATGTAGGTTGTCCATGGACTCTTGGTCAAAGTATCCGATGTGGGTTGACCGAATCTCACACATATCCTGCACCCGTCTTGTATCGACACTGGTGCGACAACAAATATGAAGAGTCCACGCAACTTAGATGCTAGCCTGCTTAAAAAGCTTTTTGCCCCTAACCAAGAAATAATTTTAACATTTACCAGTACCTTATCTGAGGTCACTTATCTGAGGTCACCAAGCAGTCAATTCCCTCATTCATTAATTATTATTTTTTTGGTTTTATTCTCCTTTTATCTACTTTTCAGAGGGTAAAACATGGTCAACAGGAGTTTCCAGTAGTGCCAGAAATAATTTAAAGCTTGTGAGCCCCTCCAAATGAAGTAGGGGGTTATAACCATGCAAGAGATTACTTGTTGAGCAAGTTTTTAACACCACCCTTTTTCCAGATTCTAGCAAAAGATTTCTAGAACTTGGACTACAAAATTCTGATTTCACAAGATGTCTATTGGAATTAATATTTTTGGCTCCAAAAATACGGGAATTGGAAGTTCAAGCCCTATGATCACTTTAGAACCATTAATGAGAAGTTCAAACTATTTAGCTTGAGCTTCCTCGATTGAGTTGTGATGCAAACAACGACAACAACAACAACAACAACAATAAGAAGAAGAATAATAACAACAACAATAACAACAATAACAATAACAATAATAATAATAATAACAATAATAATAATAATAATAATAACAATAATAATAATAATAATAATAACAATAATAACAACAAATAGGGTCCACAATGAAACTTTGGAGTTTGGAGTCACGACACCTCAAAAAAAAATTGTTAGCAAATTTGAGGGATGGGGCCTATAGAAAAAGCTATTTGGCATTTAATGATTGATATTTTAGTCCAAAAAAAAGTGCATTCATAAAGCAATGAAGTACACCATATTTAAAGCACATAACCAAGCTTAAAATGACCATGTAGCCCCTGGCTGGAAGCAGGGATGTCGTCCATGACCTGCTTCCTTAGCCACTTATACTATATAGAATTAATAGAATGCCCTCATCTTCCATTTAGAATTAGATTCCTTATGACATATTGTTTCCACAGTCACCTATCTACTCTCTTCCTCCCTCGTGTCTTTGGGAGCACATGTTTTATTCATAACTTAGCGTCAGAAAAAGATAAATTATCCTTTGTGCTTTCAAATGTGTCTCTCTTGGTTATTCACAAGTTCAATAGGGATATCGTTGTTGCTACTCACCTGATCTTCATCAATACCTAATATCAGCCGATGTCACATTTTTTAGATCTCAACCTTACAATATCAGCCTGATCATTCTGACATCTCTGAGGCCTTACCAATACCAACTTTTGAGGAATCTACGGTTACTTCTACATCTTCAACCATAACACCACCACTTTGACTTATCATCGTCGTCGCATCGAGCAATGGCCCAGATGATTCATGTCATGTGCCGGACTCTACAACTACTACGGACTTGCCTCCTAGTCAATCGATTGCACTTTAAAAAAGTAAACAATCCACTCGAAATCTAAGTTGCTTGGACTGGGGTGCGGGTGTCTAATACGGATGAGAATTCGAGAGTCGAATTCGGCATAATCTAAATTTTAAGATTCGAGGATACGAATTCGAGTATGGATACGGTGCGGGGATTCGGCTAAAATATTCAATATTATAAAATATAATTATAAATATAAAGATATTCTTCCCCTCAGAAAAGATAGAGAAAGTCATTCAAGACCTTCAACCAACTCTCCTTACAAACCATTGTTACTATCTACCATAAGTCGGAACACAATCGTTTAAATATTTAGCATCTCTTTGTTTGACTTGAAACATGAAGCTACGAATATTGACCAAGAGAAAAAGTATCTTGGTCAAAGTATCTGATGTGGGTTGATTGCATCCCGCATCCCGCACCCGCACCCGTCTGATGTAGGTTGTCCATGGACTCTTGGTCAAAGTATCTGATGTGGGTTGACCGAATCCCACATGTATCCCGCACCCGCACCTGTCTCGTGTCGACACGGGTGCGGTAGCAAATATGAAGAGTCCGCGCAACTTAGCTCGAAATGCTAACCCTCATTATACTTACTTTATGTTATCACCGCCTATCAACACCTCATTATGCCTTTGTATCATCTTTGTCCTCTATTTCCTTCCCGAAGACTACAGTTTAAGCACTTTCTCATCCAAGATAGAGGCAAGCTATGATTGACGAGATGTCTGATTTACATACAAGTGGTACATAAGAGATTTTTTCTCTTCTTATAGGTAAATCTATGTTGGTAGTTGTTGGGCATATGCAGTCAAAGTTGGTCCAGACGATTAGGTTGATCAACGTAAGGTTTGCCTTATTGCCAAAGGATATAATCAGATCTTGCCTTGTCGCCAAAGGATATAATCAAATATTTCGATTGGATTACAGTGATACTTTATCTCTCATGGTTAAAATAACATTTGTTCGCCTTTTTTATCCATGGTTGTCATTGCGCCATTGGCTTCTTCTAGACATTAAGAATATTTTTCTCTATCATGATCTTGAGGAAGAAGTTTATATGGAGCAACCACCTGATTTTGTTGCTCGGGGGGGTCTAGTAGCCTTGTGTGTCGGTTGCGCAAGTCACTCTATGGTCTGAATCAGTCTTATCGAACCTGGTTTGGAAGTTCAACACAATAATTTAGGAGTTTTGCATGATTGACAGTGGAGTTGATCACTTTGTGTTTTCTCAATATTCTGCACCAAATTTGTGAATTTTTTTTATGGTGTTGACGATATTGTTATCACCAGCAATGATCAAAATGGTATCACTAACTTAAAGCAACATCTCTTTCAACATTTCGAGACTAAAGACCTTGGGAGACTAAAGTATTTTCTAAGTATTAAGGTTGCTTAGTCCATAACAGATATTGTTATTTCACAACGCATGTATGTCGTAGACATTCTTGAGGAGACAAGAACAATGGAATGTAGACCAATTTATACACATGGATCCGAATGCTAAACTCTTGACAGGGGGATCCACTCAATGATCTCGAAAGGTATTGCATACTAACTAGACTTGACATCTTTTTTCATGTGAGTGTTGTAACTCAGTTTATGATTTCCCATGTGATAGTCATTGGGATGCAATTATTCATATTATGCGACATATAAAGTTAGCTCCAGGTCAAGGACTACTCTTTTGAGAATCGAGGTCATGGGCAGATCATTGGATATATAAACATTGATTGGGCAAGATCACCCTTTAATAGATACTTTTACATCTGAATATTGTGTTTTATTAAGAGCTAATTTGATATCCTACAATAGTAAGAAACATAGTGTGGTTGCTCAATGTAGTGCAGAAGCAAAATATCAAGCAATGATTGTAGCAATTTGTGAGCTAATATGGATTAAACCACTGCTTAGGGAACTAAAATTTAGAGAAATCAGTTAAATGGAAATTGTGTGTGATAACCAAGCGGCTTTCATATTGCATCAAATTTGGTATTTCAAAAAAGGACTAAGCACATTGACATATGTAATATCATATGCTATTTCTAATACACATCATTCTGATTGCTTTGCCATAAAAAAAACAATAGATTATCCCCATCTATTTGAGGAAGTTAGTCAGATATAAATGCCTAGTATAACACAGATACAAGAAATAGAAGATACGCCGTTAGATTTAGATTTACAATCTAAACCTTTGTACAACCAACAAGATTCCACCTCTCGATTATCCTTTGAGGAGACTCGAGTCATAAATCCTACAGTGATGATAAGAAGAACTCAATCGGAAAGAGTTAGACAACCTATTTTAGAAGCAAAAAATGATGAAATAAAAAATTATAAGATAAAAGGAGAATATTTTAATGGAATACAATTTGTTCCCATTAACATCATATTAGATACAGGAGCTAGTGGAAATTACATTAGCCTTAGGCTATGTAACCACCTCCAACAATATAAACTAAAAGATAATCATCTTTATACTGATTTTAATGGAAAGAGACATGAAATAACAAACATGATAGAAACCATTTTAAGATTCAAAGATAACACTATACCTATAAGACTATTGGTTGAACCAGAAGAAAATAATGATATGTTAGAAATACAGCTAGAAACCATTTTCCTAGATAGTATAAAACCATATGATATTCTTGATCATGGTATCAAGATTACTTACAACGATAAGATAATTTTCATATCAAAATGACAAGTCCATATAGTATCTATATACCAATAGAATTAACTTATAAAGATTACAAAGTAGAATATTTTGCTGCCTATATAGATAACGGATCAGGAATATGTTGTTGTAGACCAGAAGTATTCCCCAAAGAATACCATCAAGAATTACCCATTACTAAAGGAAAATATATATCTAATAATATTGTAACAATGTCTAAAGGCATTGCTCAACCAATCATACTACTAGGATATTTTCTAATAAAATGTCCTCCATTTTATTTTCATAATACCGGACAAGATATTCTATTAGGAAATAAATTTTTAGAAATGTTTCATACTGATTTATATGATATAGTTTTATTTCAAATAAAATTCAAAACTCCTTAGCAACATATTATTGTGGTAAAATGATTTAAAACTGCTTACTCCAAAAGATTACCTATTCATTTTAAACCCCGCACAGCCCAGCGTGGTGATATAGGATATCAAGATAAGCCAATTTTTCCAAAAAGTACTTCATTACTTCAATACGATACGGATTGGGACAACCCTCAAACCATAAATCAACAATCTAACAACTTGTTAGAATATCAGATAACTTTTAATAAATTAGAAGAAAGTTTAGACATGATTAAACAAAAGCTAGAACAATGCTTTTCAGAAAATCCCTTAGAATTTTGGGATAAAAATAAGATAGAAGCCAAGTTAAAAATAAATGATAAAGACAAAGTTATTAGAGTAAAACCAATGAGATATAACCTCAATGACCAAAAAGAATTCCAAAAACAGATTAAGGAATTATTAATTCTTAGAATAATAAGACCTAGTAACTCCCCTCAAAGTTCACCAGCCTTTATGGTTAGAAATCATGCAGAGATAGTACGAAATAAACCAAGGATGGTTATTAACTATAAAAAATTAAATGATAATACTATATTTGATGGATATTTCTTACCACATAAAGAAAACCTAATTAATAGAACCTCTAACAAAAAGATATTTTCTAAGTTTGATTGTAAAAGTGGGTTTTGGCAAATAAAAATGAATAAAGATAGTATTCATTATACTGCATTCTCTACCCCGCAAGGGCAATATGAATGGTTAGTCATGCCATTTGGATTAAAAAATGCACCCCAGAT
Organism: Solanum dulcamara; assembly: GCF_947179165.1. NCBI lineage: Eukaryota > Viridiplantae > Streptophyta > Magnoliopsida > Solanales > Solanaceae > Solanum > Solanum dulcamara. The sequence continues at coordinate 4,785,652 of NC_077241.1, read as the reverse complement.
ATTTCAAAGAAAAATGGATAACATCTTTAAAGATTATGACTATATATTTATCTACGTTGATGATATTTTAGTTTTGTCTGATAGCCTTGAAGAACACCTGATACACCTAAATAAATTTACTAACTTGTGTCTAGAAAATGGATTAGCACTTTCTAAAAAGAAAGCAAGCTTATTAAAAAATGAGATAGAATTTTTAGGAATGATAATTGACGGAAATGGTATAAAATTACAAAGCCATATCGTCGAAAAAATATCTATTTTCCCAGATAAATTAGTCGATAAAAAGCAAGTACAAAGCTTTTTAGGAATACTTAACTATGCCTCGGATTATATTCAAAATTTGGCTGAACTAAGAAAGTCATTTCAAGAATTATTAAAAAAGGATAAGAGCTTTGAATTTAATGAAGTCTTAATGAAAAAAGCAAATGATATTAAATCTATTTGTAAAAACTTACCAAAATTACAATTATCAAAAGATAGTGATGATTTAATTTTAGAAACAGATATTTCGGAACAGTGCTGGAGCGGAGTATTAAAAAAGATAGATTATGATCTTAATAAAAATAAGATAGGAGAAAGTCTATGTAGATATTGTTCCGGAACTTTTTCAGATACACAAACTAGATATTATATTAATGAAAAAGAATTGTTAGCCGTAGTAAAAAGTTGTCAAAAATTATATTACTTTTTACTACCAAAACGATTTACTCTTAGAACTGATAATACTCAAGTAAAGGCTTTTGTTCATAATAATCTTTCGTCAAAACTGGAATATAAACAATTTATTAGATGACAAATGCTTTTGTCCGAATATTCTTTTGATATTGAAATTATTCGCTCTAATAAAAATATTGCAGCAGATTTTCTCACCAGAGATGGAAAGAATTAAAGACCATCTTCAAGATATTGATAAAGAATTTAAGGATATTCAAAAGGCAGTTTCAGATATTATCGAAATTGCTAATTTTGATTGTGAGCAACTAATTGCTGACAAATTAATCAGCGTATGTGCTCAGATAACGTCCCAAATCAGACTATGCAGTGATTTTTATGATATTATTAATAGCTTGATAAAAGCTCAAAAAGATGATAATACCTCTACAACTACGGAAGAAAAAGATAAGTATGAAAAAATGTCTTTTAGACCCCAATTACCTAAAAAAGGAATTACTTTGGGATCTAAAGAAAAATTCGATAAGCTATTTCAGGCCATTAGAGATCAAGAACAGATAATGAGAGATTTATTTTCTCTCAAAACTACTCCAAACAGATATATTGATTTTACGGGGATATATCCTCGAATAAATTATTTATAAAAAAAAACATCTCCATAGGAAATTAGATACTGGTATGATTTTGGAGCTATAAATTCCATTCATCTTCCTTCTCCAAATTTTCCAGAAATTAGTCGACTACCGTCATGGGTACAAGAGGGAGGAAAAGATTGTTATCTCAATAACCCAACGATTACCGTAAAAGATATTTTGGTCTTTAAGTTTATTTTTGCTGGACCAGATTTTCACAAAGAAGAAAAATATCCTGTCTACCATTTTATGCAAATTGGAAAGGCTGATGATTTTAATATCATAAATAATTTTCAAGAAAAGATATTTCAAAGATTCACCAACAAAGATATCCATTATAGACGTGCTATTGGATTAAGAATTGTGTTACAAAATATGGAACACAGCTTTAAAAAAGGATTTAGAACTTATGGAGGAACCAAAATACATTCCTCTATTTTGATTGCCCCGACAAAAAACACTCCGCCGGCAGCTAAAAGATATATGGAAACAAAGATAAATTTAATTAATAAAGGTATTATTAAGTCTAGCCCCCAGGCTCAGCAAAAATTGTGCGAGATGAGGAAGCACGCTAAAGGCACGTGTGAATTCTGCTCTCCTAGAAAAGAAAACATAATTGAAGATGTCATGTCCACATCATCCGAATAAAGTTCTGACGTGTGGAAAAAAAGATAAGGATCAAGATGTAGAAGATAAGGATTCATTTCGGTAAGATAGAGACACATTTGTCATTTTGTGATAGGTGGTCCTACTATCTTGACAAATGGAAGAAGAAGATAAAAATAGAAAAGGCAAGAAGATACGCAAGAAATCAAGGATAGAAGAAAAGACAAAAAAAAAGATAGCGACATATATCTAACCTTTTGTCATTTTGTAATAAGATATGATAAGTAGCTAATATTTTGTCATTTTGTAATAGTATGCTTAGAAAAAGATGACACTTTTGTCATTTTGTAAGATAGAAAAGTCTTTAGATGTTTAGGATAGATATAAAGTCATTATCAAGTTATTTTCTAATTTGAAGTTCGTAGTTGAAGTCCGTCTCCTTCATCTATAAAAGGAGACAGTTTGTTACACAGAGGGGCATCGATCAGAAAAAACCCTCAAATACTCTCCTCTCTTTTGTAAAATACCTTCACTACCAAGATATGAATAAAAACTAAGAAGTTTTTGAGTTACTTTCTTGAGCAAATATTATTATTACTATTATAATCTTTTTTTTCTTTTATAAAAAGACAAGTCTCCCCTTCCATATCACCCTTACACCTTAGAGTAGAAAACGAACTAAGGTTGTGCTAAGTTACGCTGAAGAAACGTCAGAGAAGTTACCTGTTTTCAGGTTGGGATTGCAATATCCGGTAAAAGTCTCGACGGATACCCGATGTAATTTTGATCAAAACGGGACAGGTATGGAAGCATGTTGGACCCTTGACTTTTTATTTAAGTTGAATTACCAACGGGGAGAGGGGGTCCAGAAGAAAATCGCTGGTTCGATAAGTCAAGTATCCGTGTGGGTATATTTTCATATCTAACAACATTATCATCTTGTTTAACAAGTAAAATTAAGCCTCCTGAGGAGGAATATGTTATGTCTAAAGTAAACATAATTTTTGAAAGAAATCTTTTCTTTTAAAATCTTGTACTAAGCTTAAATTTTTATCAAAGTCTTTATCTAGAAGATGGTATAAAATTCTAGGATAAACATTAAATTTAATCTTTCCATATTGTAAATTTCCTCGTAGTATTCCTAAGCAGGCTTCTTTCCTGTTTATTATCCTATTATCTATAATAACTAAATCTATTGGGGTATCTAATCCTTCTCTAAATGTGGATTTTATTATTATCTGGATCGCTCCTATATGTATTCATCCTAGAGTATTTTGAATTTCTGTTTTTATTTTTCGTAATTTATCTTGAATATCTTTTTTGGATAACAAAGGAATTATTATTTTATTAGAAGTAACTGAAACTTCTAACGCTCTTTCTTGGATATTTAATCCATAAAATAAATGATGTTGTCTTTTTCTTAATCCGAATCTATCAAGTATATTTACGTCAAATCCTGAGTAGTTAGTCAAAGAAAACTTTTCTTTTTGTATTTGTTTTAATTTTCTTTTATCAATAAAAATATCTTGTTTATATTCTCCAACTTGTTCTATCGTTTCTTCTATTATATCAGTTTCTATTTTATTATTCATTTTGACTGTCTTCTTCTGACGAAGAATAATAATCCGTATCAGTCAATATAAATATTGTATCATCTTATTCAACTTCTTCAAAATTATTTAGTTGTATAAATTGTAACAACCCCTAAAATGTTGTATGTCGGTATTTCAATTCTCGACGAAAATAATATAACCTCTGTATTTTGGGCATAAATTTTTATAGGTTTGTCCAAATTAGGTGATTCAAATTTCTGGATAACCATAACATCCGTACCTACAACTTTTATGAAGAACATATCTTAAGATTCGGAGTATAAGTAGGTCAAATAAATTAATCTTTGCAAGATATAGTACTGTGATGGAATTGAGTGTTTATAGAATAAAATTCATATCTCAATGTAGATTGCTCTAAATTGGTTGATTCTTGAATGATATAAAACTAGACTTCCATATCTACAATTCTTATGAGACACCAAATCCTAATAAGGAATTTATCTTATTCAAACGCAGCTCCGAAAAAGAGTATTCTGTTAAAAAGAACTCATCTTACCTACCATGAAAAGATCTAGATACATTTGACATCACTCATGACATAAATTGTCCTCCATTTAACATCATCCATGATATCAATATATTCCATTAAATTTTCAGATTTTTCTTTATAATTATTTTATTTATTGTTAGGTCCCTCTTTCCCACCTATAAATACCCACCTTATTTCCTCATTTTATTCATCAAGCTTTCTTAAGCAACTCTTCTCTCTATATACTTCTTCTCAAATATAGTTTTAGTTTTAGTAGTATAAAAATACTACTCCGGTGATTCTTATACTCCGGGTAGTACACAAAATGCTCCAGCGAGAAGAAAAAGCTAGGGGTCCAAAAGTGTTCTAATTCGGAGTAAAGCTTTGGATTTAAGGTATGTAAGACTTTCATAGCATTGGATTGAGTTTGTCCATGCGCTCAATATTTAAATTCATTATAATTGAGTTATATTTGAGTTTTATCCAAATCTTGAATTCTAAATAAATTAATTCTTCTTCTATTGAGTTTGATATATTTATGCATTAATATTATTGTTGTTATCTCTTATATTATTGGAATTATTGTTCATGATTACTTTCCCATGAATCCTAATTGATTTGATGTTCATGAATATTTTTACACATTTTTTTGAGTAAAGATGTTGGCTTTTTATTATTTTCATTGATAAAAAGAAAGTTACATGAATTAATACTATATATGTATTTTATTGAGTTTTGAAAGAGCAAAAGAGTTGAGTTTGAATGAATTTGAGCAAATGATATTTTGAGCAAGATGTTTTGATGAGATGTAAATGATGTTTTTGGAAGTATAATGATTGGTGAACATGAAATGAGATGAGTTTGATGATTTAAATTAAAGTCCAATGAGACTAGATGATGAGTTTAATATGAGCACATATTTTGGGAGTAGTATTGAGCACCGAGTTGGGTAAGAGTTTAATTGACTCAAACCCCAGAACTACGTAGCCAGCGTAGGATGGAGGCTTTGCCTCTTAAGTCCCAAAAAGAGGACTTTGATGAGTGGATCCAAGATGGTGATGTCCTTTACCATGGCAAGGTATTGGATGGATGTGGCAACGATATTGCTTCGTTGTATCATTGCTACCTCATAAGTGATGGTTGTGGGTTAGAGAAACTCCGAACTGAGTAAGCATTGCTTCTTACTATTATTTTTATATTTTAAACTTGCATTACATATTGATGTTGAGATAATGTTGAGTTTTGAGCTGAGTTTTCTCGAGAGGAGTTTATTGATATCTGTCCTTACCTTCCTGCCATTTTACATACTCATACATTCCACGTACTAACGTCATTCGACCTACATCATTTTATGATGCAGATACAGGTGTTAGAGATTGTCACGACCCAAGCCTAGGGCCTAGACGTGACATGGCGAATGAGGAACCCGAAAGTACCTCAAACAAGCCTCTTAGCATTCTTTTAGCCTTTCATAGGTAATGATGATAAATAAACAAGCGGAAATCATAATAAATCTTCAACTTACATATGTCCAACAATACCTCTAACTATTAGATTTAACGGGGCTAAGACAAGTCCCTAGCTCACCCTCAATCATAATAGAAGAAATTCCATAGTAAAATATCTTAACATATCATAAACTAGAAAGATAAAGGAGTATTGTTCCCGGAACATGGGAACTCACCAAAAGTAGTCTTCAATGGAATATCAACTAGCCACGTGGAGGAGAATGAGGAGGAGCACTGATCCCTACATGGTGATATCATGTAGGCAAAAGAGTATGCATTAGTACTTTGAATGTACTAAGTATGTAAGGATGCATGAACATTGAGGAAACATTAAAACATTTATGTAATATGGAACATAATTTAATGTATGCATAATAAATCATATATATATCCTTTAAAATATTCACTTTGTGGGAAATTAACCATAACCGACATTTAAGACCATGCGAGCTATTACATGGAATCCAACATAACCCCCTACGTTGGCCGGGGAGACTACTTGCCGGGTAGAACTCCGTCAACTTCATTCGTTTCTTTAACTTTAACTTTAAGGGCTATTTATGGATCCATTAGCCTAAGCCTACAAGGGCTCCTATGTTGGCACATAGTTAATGAGACAAGGGGTTGCTACTAGGATTCCCTTACCGAATCCCACCTCAATGCCTCATTCGGTGCTAAGTCAATCCCACGGAATAGTTTAATACTTCAAAATATTCATAGCATATAACTTGAGAATTCAAACATCATATTCGTTAGAATAGCTCATTAAAACATTTGATAATTCAAATATGCAAGAATTGTCCTTATTGCACAAAGAATCTATCATTCATATTATTTCATCATTCTTTCATTTCATAAGACTCTCTTTTTTTATCATAGATATTGCTTTCATAAACATTTATTTGGAGTCAAAGCTTTCAAGTCAAACTTTATTAAAAGCATAGTAAAACTAGGTGGGTTCAAATCACTTTAATTTGCAAATATGTATGTAAATAAATATTCATAAATACTTATTGATCCATTAATTAAAAATCATGCTTTAAATAACCCACCATGAATTTCAAGAGCCTTTAAATAGATAAATAGAAGAATTACTTGTAAACCGTCAATTCATACATATGAAATTATGTTGCATCAAAATAGAGCAATAATCATTAGTTTAACCATGATTCATACTATTAAGTAAAATTAAGAATTAACATAAGAAAATATTACTTGAAATCAAGATATTTAATTGAAAGAGTTTTTGGACTACATGGGTGGAAGAACCCATGGATAAACACCCACATAACTTAGAGTAAAGCTTAAAGAAAATAAACATAATTTATCATATAATCAAAATAATTTAGACATGAGAGTGGAAGGAATACTCTCATTGAAACCTTACATACCTGGAAACCGAAGCTTTAGTTGGTACCGGAAGACTTAATGACCACTCTTGAGTCCTAGCTTTTCTCCTTGCCGGAACGTTTTGTGTACTACCCGGAATATATGAATTACCGGAATAGTATTTCTTCACTACTAAGAACTAAAACTATATTTGAGAATGTGTAAAGAAGTGTATAGAGAGAAGATTTGCTTGAGAAAGCTTGATGAATAAAATGAGGAAATAAGGTGGGTATTTATAGGTGGGAAAGAGGACCTAACAATAAAAAAAATAATTATAAATAAAAATCTGAAAATTTAGTGGAATATATTGATGTCATGGATGATGTTAAATGGAGGACAATTTATGTCATGAGTGATGTCAAATGTATCTAGATCTTTCTATGGTAGGTGAAATGAGTTATCTTTGACAGAATACTCGTTTTGGGAGCTACGTTTGAATAAGATAAATTCCTTATTAGGATTTGGTGTCTCATAAGAATTGTATATATGGAAGTCTAGTTTCATATCGTTCAAGAATCAACCAATTTGGATAAACCTACAGTGAGATATGATTTTTCTTCTATAAACACTCATTTCCGTCACAACATCCTACCTTACAAAGATTAATTTATTTGACCTACTTAACCTCCGAATCTTAAAATATGGTCTTCATAAAAGTTGTAGGTAATGATCTTGTGGTTACTCAGAAATTTGAATCACTCAATTTGGATATTCCTATGAAAAGTTATGACCAAAATACAGAGGCTGTATCATGTTTAGGCAAAAATTGAAACATCGTATACAACGTTTTTAGGGGATGTTACAGAGATCCTCAACAGGCGTTTCGTTGAAGATCATTATTTTTCAGCTATTTGGTGAGTCCTTTTTATATTCGGAAGAACTCTTTATCCTTTAATTATTGTTGAGTATTATATTTCTTTTAAGGTAGCCATGGACATGTCATTGACACCATCTAAGAGTATTAGAGGCTTCATAGACAGAGTTTGATGATGTAATCGGAGTAGTTCTCCTTAGAAACTACTTCTTCTAAGAATTATCTATTTTTCCTTTGATTATGACAAGCCCACATTAGTATTCTTAAGTCTTCCGCTGATGAACAAATGAGTAATGAGACCAAGTGGTTCTCTCGGAAGCCAGAGATGGTTTCTGAGTGCCGGTCATGCCTAGGTTACCCTCTCGGGGCGTGACATAAATTCTTCTAAATTTATCATTTTTTCTATATCTTCATCGATTTCTATTTTCTTTTTATTATTAGCAAATTTCTTTGGGCATCTATTGGTATAGTGTCCTATCTCTTTGCAGTAGTAACATCTACATTCTTTTGGATTTTTTCTTTTATTATTCCTTTTGTAAAAAAGATTTTGATATCGTGTATATCCTTTCTTTTTGTAATATCTAGCCTTTTCTTTTTAAAATATTTTTTTCTTAAAGAGTTTCTTTTTCTTATATTTTCTTTTAATATTTTTGTAATAATAGGGACTTTCACATCCAATCATTATAGGCATTTTAGGATTATCACAACATAGGCTTACTTTCTTTCTTAATCATTTTGTTGCTTTAGCTAATATGACATCTGCACACCATGTATTAAGACTATCTTTTAGATGAGTTATTCTTTTTCCTAAAGTATCGGTTGTTCCGGGATTATAAGTATCTATTAACTTTCTACCCCAAGGGTCTGGTATCTTAGTAAAAAACATCGGTAAATACATTTCTGTATTTTTACCTCTGTTGTAAACATAGTAATAATAATCTTGAAAGACATAAATATATTTATCTATTTCACACATATCACATAATTGTAATCTTAACAAAGCAATTTTGTATTTTTTAATCGTTGCAGGGTCTTTTAAAATATTACCTTCTCCTGCAAATTCTAATCTTATAGCTTCAGTAGCTCTTGTAATTAAATTAGCAATATTATCATCGGCACCAAAAATATCATTTTGTGTGGCATCATTTAAGTTTTGCCAAAATCTTAACACACTATTTAATAGACTTCGTTCTATAAAATGTTTAGTGGTGCCATAATCCATTTTGTTTACTGTTACTGCTATCCTTAAAGAAGTTTCTCATTTATCTATAGCTTCTTCAGTATTATTAATACAATCTAAATCTAGATATATTCTAAACGGATTAATCGCTTCAGTTTTCATTGATCCTACTGGAGTGTGACTATCTTTTGTTCTTATTGCAACATTTATACCTGCATAAGCCCTAGAGGGTTTATTAAAACTTGTTCGGCTGGTTTCAGCCTGAGTAGGGAGCTCAGTAATATTGGGATTAAAATCTACTTCTGGTTTGACTGTATCCATTTTTAAGTTTATCATATCGCCTTCATTTTTTAACTGGGTTCCTTTTATATTTATTATAAGGCTATCTATTTTTGAATTTTCGGAATCGGAGTTTACCATTTTAGATTATTTCCTCCATACCATTCAGGTATTTTTATTTTTGAAACATGAGATCCTATAATATCTAAGGTTTTATTTATAGGTTCTTTATCAATTTTCATTTCTTTTTGATCTAGTATATCTTTTAAAGTTTGAATCTCTTTAACTATTAAATTTCCGAAGTAAATTATCGTTCTTTGTATTTCATATAAATCTTGATCTATTTTTAGAGGATCTTGTGCATTAAGTAATTTATAATTGGATTTATTTTCCATTTTATCCTAGACTAGCTATCTGATTTTTGAAATAATAGTTTCTTAGTAAATTTATATTATATTTTTCATTTATTATATCTTCATTATTAGCAAGTATTTTTTTTTGTACTCTCTTTATCTGTTCGGGCATGGTAGGATCTAATTTTTGTGAATATCTTTTAAGAGTCTCATCTTTTATCTTAGCATTTTTTAAATTTCTTTGAGATGTCCAATATAATCGGTTATCTAACCTTATCTCTGCGAAGGAGGGTTGTCGCTTCATTATCCTATACTTGAAGAATGAGTTTCAATCTCAATTTTAATAAGTTTTATATTATCTGTTAGTCCTTTTATGACTTCATCATGATCATCTAGAATTCGTTTTGTCCTAATTATAGAATCTATCTCGCTTTTGTTATCTTTTAACATTAAACGTAATAATCTTTTGCATTTTTCTTTACTATTTTGGGTATCTTTTAAGTGTTTTCTAAACTTTCATAAATAATTATTATCTATTTTTATATCTGCAAAAATAGGATGTCTTTTCATTCTATATCTATATCATTAAATTTTTCATCGCATCTTAGTGAGTTAATTATTCTATCAAATTTATCTTCACTGCTTTCTTGTCTAATTTTTATCTCTAAAATAGATATGTTTTGTGTAATATCAACTTCCACGTCTTTAACATCTATCATGGCTCTGAGATCAATGGGGAGAGGGGGTCCAAAAGATCGCTGGTTCGATAAGTCAAGTATCCGTGTGGGTATATTTTCATATCTAACAACATTATCATCTTGTTTAACAAGTAACATAATTTCTAACTGAGGGTATACTAACAATATCCACCACGAAACATCACAATCGCCAATATACCAATCCAATCCAACCCAAGTTTGAAAGTACCAATATAGAGGATATCAAAGGGTGCAACCAAACCGATCATAGAAACCAACCATCATCCTGATACAAACTACACAATCATAATCAAACAATAACCTAATCGAACCCTATAAGAATGAAAAGAACACAACCGCAAACATAACCTCATCGGCTTCCCATAAGACTGGTAGGTGCAAACAAAAACCAATTATACTGGTGATAGGCGATTCATATGAATGTAAGGATGCAATAAAAACTAGTGATGCCATTAGTGACAAGTGCCACGTAACCAAGTGTTACACCCCACACTCTTGAGCTCGGAATGTCCCTTAAGTTCTTAGAAGTGATCATGTGAGCCTCACAAGCTACGACACTGTCAAATAACTCTAAAAAAGGGAGAATGTGATACCCCATAGTAGGAAAGGTTGGAAATAGGGTCAAGAGAAGTCGGAAGAAGTTGGAGGCCTAATAATGAGTCGTAGGACTCGATTTACCTACGTAAGATACTAACTTAGAAGTCTTACATACTTGAGCTACTTGAGGACACACCACGCTTACGTAGCATGGATTACATAGGCTCTTAAAATAGGACGCGATTACGAATCCACGAAGAAGAGGAAAAGAGGACATGTGGCAGCCAATGAAGGAGTGCCATGTGGCAGCAGGTGACCCACCTACTTGAGTGTGGTCCCCACCAAGGACATGTGGCAGCCTAGAAGCCTTGATAGGGATACGTGGCCCAATAAGGGCTTGACACGTGTCAAACTAAGGGGCTGACACGTGTCACCTCTTGGGAAGACCTATATATGTATGTTATGTGACTCATAACTTCAGTTTCTATCCAAATTTCAGCCTAGAACAAGAGAGAAAACGTGAGAAAGAAAGAGAGAAAACGCTAGGGGCAAAGAGAGGACCCTACGGGTTGGCCAAGAGAAAAAGGTAAGGCCCGATTTCATTTCGTAAATTAATTATTTAGGTTATCCTATGATGATATAATGGTGTTTAATAACAAGAAATTACTATTTGGGGCATCCAAGAAGTGACTTGAACAGCCCACAACTTTCAGCATGTTAAGGAGCTTCCGAAGTAATTTTCAGCAAAGTTTGGGAAGCCGTTTGTTAAGGTAAGGCTTCTCCTTTAAATTTGGACTTTATGGGGTTGTTATGTGGTGTATTATATACCTTGTATACTTCTGGAAGTAAAAATAAGGTCGTGGAAATGCTCGACGATAGAAACAATCGAAATTAAAGTCGTCGTAGTTAAATTGTAGTCAAAATGAAGTGTTGTGTGTGTGAAGGCTGTTGCTGGTTGAATGGTGTGTTGCAGGACCTAAATGAGTCCTAAAATAGGTGGGGGAGCTGATGGTTTTATCCACATGACCCCCCCACTTCATACGGTTAAAGGTTTCGCAAAATAGAAACTAGAAACCCTATTTTGGATATAGTAATTTCGAGCGAGTCGTTTGGAGGTTGTAATGTATAATGTTGCCATGTTTTATATATATATGAGCTGCTGGTTATGTTGCTGGTTGTATGTAGGTATTAGAGACATGATTGGGAATTCAGATAGGGCACATTATAGGGGAGGTGCTATCCGATTTCCGTTAACGCCTTAACTAGTTAAAGAACTAGTCGAGAAGGCGAGCGAGGAAATGAGTCTTATGAATACTCATAAGTAATGTAAGATGCTGAAAGGTCTAAGGATGTTGATACTTGTATTGCTTTCATGTTACCTAGGTTCACGGGATGACGAGGCAACCGAGATAAAGAATAACTTGTAAGAGGTATGTAGAGCTATCCTTCTTTTCTTTTGGCTTGTATTAGATGTAAGTTATGAATGATATGTATATGATATTTGGGATTCAATCCATTCATAAAGCCCTGAATATAAGCCGAAAATCTCGTTTACTACTTAATGTTAAGACTCATGTAATAGTTGAGTCATTATCTTACAAATCATCTATGTGATGAAAAGTAGTACATGTACAGTCTATCCCTTCTTACTTGTAGAAGAACTTGCCTGTAAGCAATATATGATATGGATTTAGAGGTAACCCTGTTACACACTCTGGGTATCATTCGTGACTTGTATACACTTTTGAATAATAAAGGTTTTAAAGTAGTTCAACTACTATTCTCGAGCCTCCTATATAGTGAGCAATAAGGGGAGATACAAGTTCCTCTTCCTAAAGACTTTGTAATGATAAATGTCTCTGATTACACAGGTTGAGTCTCTGACTGCATAATCTATGTTCTGATTGCATAAATTGTGTCCTTGATTGCATAAGTTATGTGGCATTGTCTTGATACATGTCTGTGATCTTTGAGGCCCCAATTGATTTAAGCCCTTATGACATCTAAAGAGGTACTTCGGATAATTACTTTCCTGATCTTCAGGTGACGGTTCACCTGACTGTTTCATTAAGTCTCAGAGGGTGACTTAGTTGCATATAGTTTCTCACTACTCTACTCGTACATGCTGTAACCCTTCTTTCTTTGCATCCCATGATGGGCCGAATATTATGTCGGGCGCAGTTTTACTACTTTTACTGCGTCTCGGGCCGAATGTGTACAGTTCCACGCACGAGGAGATAATTCTGTACGTGAGGTGTGATATATGTTATATGTTATGACAATACGATTATTCACCGAGTTCCGGGCCGGTCAGTGTATGTGAAGATGATATGTGTACAATGGTATATGTGTGGTGAAATAAGAAAGGAACATCGAGTCCCTCCTTAGAGGGTCAGATATGGTATGTATGTTATGATGGTACGCTATAGACGTACACTACTCCTTTCACCGAGTCCCTCACTAACGGGCCAGATACTTTAAATAAGCATGCATATGAAAATATAGTGATACATTTATGACTCCGAGCCCCATAATAAACCGGATGTAATACGATGACATATACGATAAGATTATACCGTAAACGATGATATGATGCCGTATACGACAATATGATGAAGTAAAATACATGATGATATGATGACATATGAATATGATAAAACGATTATGACACCGAGTTCACTAGAGGGTCGGGCACAATATATGATGATGTATATGATTACGTGTCCTAAGGTGCAAGTACAGTAATTTTTTAATTGTTATACTTGTTTCCTACATCTCTATTTCAGTTATGGTCTGAGTTATGATGTGTTATGCTTTGCATAGTCAGTACATATATCGTACTGACCCCCCTTTCTTCGGAGGGCTGCGTTTCATGCCCGCAGGTATAGTAGTTCATTTTGGAGATCCGCTAGCTTAGGATTTCCACTCAACTATGTTGGACGTGCTCTGCTTTTCCAGAGCCTAACTTTGATGCTGGTCATTTGATGTATATATTTATCTATTTATTTATTCAAGGGTACGGCAGGGGCCTGTCACGCCATATGATACAGTTATTACTTTTAGAGGTCTGTATACATGTGTATGTGGGTTATTTGTAAATTTGTTCCAGTGGTGCCCCTACGACATATTGCAGATGTTTCATGTTATGGAAACCTTGTCGGCTTGCATGCCTTTTCTATTATGACACAGGTGAAAGAGGCTACAGGTTTATGAAAAAGTTTTAAACCATTGAGATTTTTGTGTATAGTATCACATCACACACGGTTCAATTTAAGTATAGCTGATAGGTATGTATACGGGGGTCCAGGTCGGACCCCAGTCGCGGCCTACGGGGTTGGGTCGTGACACCAAGTATATACACCTACCGGACATGCAGGGTAGGACCCATGGGGAAACCCTTTCCTATTCATTGCAACACACGAACGGAGGGAATCATAAGAGACTCGAAAAGTTTATATATTTTGCCTAGTCCCAACCAAGGGCTTACACACTTGACTCACCTTGGATCTACTTTGTCATGATACCAGAGACACATATGAAGAGTCAAATCAGTACAAAAAGGGTCGAAATCCTCCTTGATCGATCAAGCAAGTAGCGAGTGCATCCTCGATATATATTTATCTCAACAATCCATTTATCCAAAATAGAAAGGGGAGGTACGACTCCCATTAAAACCAGTTTAAAAGTAAAAAGTGCAAAATCATGCTTTCTTAATAATGGTAGTGAAGAATCAATGCATTTACTGGGAGCTTTTCACAAAATACATGAAAATGAGTATGAATGCAAAGCATGCCATCACCAACATCCAACAAATAACATCTAAACAACCTAATGTACATAATCGGAATCACCTTGCTCCCAGAGCATAGGAACCTACTTGGAATCCAACTGGTCCTCGGCCAAGATCTCGGGCGCAACAATTTACTGAATATCGCAAGAGTAAGATCATCATATGAACATAACAACTTAGAAAACAAAAGTAAATATAAGGAATCAATGATCAGAATAGTAAATCAAGGATCTCACTTTTACTCGAATATACTATTCAAGTGAACACAAAGTAAAACCAATGACAATCTACGGATATAACAAGCAACTAAGGTTGCAAAGTCTAATCTGAGGTAGGGATTAACGCCAAGGTTAAGGGTCTATTCATGGTGAATTTCCACAATATCAAAGCGAACCCAAGGTCCACACTAACAGAGGGTACCAGTCCAAAGCAATCACTATAGGGGGAAACTATGTTAACTAAAGGATCATTAAGAACTCATTCTAAGACACACGAATTACCAAACTATTCTAAGGCCTTGGACATTAACTTTGAAGAGGCTAATAACACCAATTAATCCCTATGGAAGGAACTTCCAGCCTAAGCTAAGGATCTCTCAACATAATATAGTTTAAGGCTCCTACGGGGAGTCAAGATAATAGAAGTAGGGAAATAATCCTACACTCACCATATACATCCCCCCCATACATGCAATCTATACTAAATAATATCTCATGGAGCATAATTTAAAAGAAAGTAGACCGTAGCCTACTTGAAAGCCAAACTGCAAACTCTGACCGTCCACGTGCTGATCGTCTCCTCTTCATGTCCTCAAAATTCCACAATACTTTCAATATAATAAATTATGTGTCATTATGAGAAAAGTGATACCCATATTGCTATAATATAACTCAGGCCTAAAATTGGATCAAAAATAGGTCCATGGGACCTGCACATGAATCACCAAATTGACTTCGTCAAAGGCCCCTAATAGCTCAACAAGTTTTTGCTCAAAATTTGGGTACAATTCGAGCCCCAAAAGACCTCAAAACAGCCTCAACACCTAATGTTCAAGAACACTAATTAAAGGCAATTTAACCAAAGAATTGTTGAAAATTTACAAGAGTAACGAAAGAATATCGATCCATAACACACTCCCAAGCGATCCCCAGCTTCAACGTCTCAATTCCTATCAAAATTCAAGCTTAAATGGACCTTTAATGAAGTAGAAGTTTTAGAGAAATGACCTGAAAATCGTGGGGGCTGATATATTAAAGGCCTGAAATTTGTTCATTACCATCGCGAGACCCAGGGGTTACGATCATGAAGGGCAAAAGAGATAGACCATCGCGATCGCGAAGGCCTCTCTCACAATCATGATGAAGGTCTTGACTTGCACCAACAAAGTAAAAAATCAGCTAAGGCTCCGATGTTTGTTTGGGGGCTCGATATTCATTCGGGACCTCGTGGATGCAAATAGAGTATGCTATCCTGCTAAATTTGACATTTTGGACTCAACAGAACTGTCAAAACTTCCAAGGGATGTCTTCTTGATGAAAAGTAGTCCTACATTACAAAGACTCATTTTAGCTACTAAAAGCCTCGGGACCCAAACCAAAGGTCCTTCTAGACCAAAATCGACCTTCCAGAGCTAACGATACCATCAAAAATGTATTCCGAGGTTGTTTACTTGAAGTTTTGACCTATGTCAACTATTTGAACTTCATAGGCTCCAAAACATAGAAACTTGCATGAAAACCAACGAATTGGCCGGGAACCGAAATGACACTCCTGACAAGTCATAAATGACCTGTAGCCATTATGGGATGCTTGAAATGCTGAAAATGCACGAAGACCTAGAAAATGACTAAGAGGGTCATTACAATTATATTTATAATATTAATTTTTTTATCAAATATGCATTTCACGATGTTCATAGAAATTTTGTTTTTTTAGTTTTTATGATTAATTTAATTAAAAATATACTGAATTGAAAAATATAAATAAATTATTTTTATAATATTAGTTAAGAACATATTAATTAATATATTTTCAAAAGACAATATATATCTTAAATATTTAATTTAATATCAATTATAAATAGTAGGTTAGGTGGCTTATCTTTTCACCATAATAGTCGTAGTTTTGCTCATTTGTTTATTAACATTTGATTTCTGCATTTGATTACTGCTTACATTTGTTGGTCCGGTATACTTTGGTTATCCTATTTATCTATAATAGTTAATGCTCATTTCTTTTCGGTTTCATATTTTTATATTATTTTTGATATGCTTGGTTCTATCTGACCTTTGTCTTGTTTCCTTGTTTTTCCTCTTTTGTTCTTTTCTTTTAAGTCGAGGGTCTTTCGAAAATAGTTGTCCTACCTTTCAAGGTGGGTTAGGTCTACTGGGCTTCTTGTTGTTGTTGTTATAAAGGCCCTTATTTGTCTAATATAAATTTTTTATTTTAGATCATTAACTTTTATGTTTAAAATTTAATATAATCTTATGATTACACTTGTGCAACCAAACAATATACTTGTAATTACTGTAATTACATAGTTACAAACAAACAAGTCAATCGTAATTACTAGATTGATAATTACTACCTTAATAATTATATCAATTCTAATTAGTAGGTGACTTTTCTAATCGACCCAAGTATAACAATGCTAGATAATTTTTTTAAATGTATGCTAAATTATGAAAATTTAGTAAATGTTCACTTGATTACGCAATTTTCCTTTAAATTAAACTAATATAGATAATTTTTTACATTAAAAGTCGTACGGTTCCCCAACAACGGGCACGTCGCCCGCACGAAAAGCTTTGCTCAAAGTCCTAAAATTCGAAGGCATTACGAGGATGATGATAATGCAGAAGCTCACCAGAAAATGGAGAAAATCTCAATGAGAATCTCATTTCGACGAGGAAGATAAATTCTCTTTGCCAACCCGCGACGATTTTCGTCCCATTGATTCCCAAGGTCATCCATGGCTTCTTTAATATTTGTTAGTAAAAAACCTCAATCCTAATAAATTAGGGTTTTTATTTGTTAATGTTGAATTTGCAGAACAAGAAGAATTGGTCCGATCTCTAGAGAAAGTTCAAACCCAGCAATATCTTCTCTGGAGGGTACATTCTTACCTTACAAATTTGGAATTATTTGCTTTTTAGCTTGTGTTATTAACGTGTTTTCATGTCATGCAGGGTGTGTTTTCAGGGCTACTCTCCTGTTATGCGGCTTTTCTCGTATACTCAGTCTATCAACAGGCCTATTATCCCTGGGAACTGGTATTTCTCTGCTCCTTATATAGATGTATTTGACCTTGTATCTTGTCAATAGTATGCAAGAAGCAAACTACAACAACAACAACAACAACAACCCAGTGAAATCCCACAACGTGGGGTCTGGGGAGGGTAGATTGTACGCAGACCTTACTCCTACCAAGGTAGGACGGCTGTTTCCGAGAGACCCTCGGCTCAAAAAAAAAAGCGGAAAAGGGGGTCAGATAAAGTTAAAAAAATTCAAAGCGCTATAGAAAAATAAATCACGAAGGCATCACAGATAAAATAGAGTAATCAAAAGTACTGAAAGCAATAAATAGTAACAGAAATAGCAGAAATGAGAGTACAAGGAATTGTAATGTGCTAGTGCGCCTATGAATAGGGAAGAATAACGAGACTATGTACTAGCCTTCTACCCTAATGCGGGTCCTCCACAGCCTCCTATCTAAGGTCATGTCCTCGGTAAGCTGTAACTGAGCCATGTCCTGTCTAATCACCTCTCCCCAATACTTCTTCGGCCTACCCCTACCTCTTCTGTAGCCATCCATGGCCAACCTCTCACACCTTCTCACTGGGTCATCTGTGTCTCTCCTCTTCACATGCCCAAACCATCTCAGTCGCATTTCCCGCATCTTGTCTTCCACCGAGGCCACTCCTACCTTGTCCCGAATAGCCTCATTTCTAATCCTGTCGCTCTTGGTGTGACCACACATCCATCTCAACATTCTCATCTCGGCAACTCTCATCTTTTGAATGTGAGAGATCTTAACTGGCCAACACTCTGCCCCATACAACATAGCCGGTCTAACCACCACTTTGTAGAATTTGCCCTTAAGTTGTGGTGGCACCTTCTTATCGCATAGCACTCCGGAAGCGAGCCTCCATTTCATCCACGCTGCCCCAATACGATGTGTGACATCATCGTCAATTTCCCCGCTGCCTTGCATGATAGACCCAAGATACTTGAAACTACTTCTCTTTTGAATAGCTTGGGCACCAAGCTTAACTTCCACGCCAACCTCCTGAGGTGTCTCACTAAACTTGCACTCTAAGTACTCTGTCTTGGTCATACTCAGCTTAAACCCTTTAGACTCCAAGGTATGTCTCCAATCCTCCATCTTAGCATTAACTCCACTACGAGTCTCATCAATCAGGACTATGTCATCCGCGAAAAGCATACACCATGGCACCTCACCTTGAATTTGTCGCGTCAATGCATCCATTACCAAGGCAAATAAAAATGGACTTAGAGCTGATCCTTGATGCAACCCCATCCCAACTGGGAAATGCTCTGAGTCCCCTCCTACTGTCCTTACCCTGGTTTTGGCTCCCTCATACATGTCCTTGATCACCCTAATGTATGCCACAGGTACATCTTTAGCCTCCAAACATTTCCATAGTATCTCTCTTGGAACTTTATCGTAGGCCTTTTCTAAGTCGATGAATACCATATGCAAGTCCCTCTTCCTCTCCCTATATTGCTCCACCAGTCTCCTCATAAGATGGATGGCTTCTGTAGTTGAGCGTCCCGGCATAAATCCGAACTGGTTCTCTGAAATAGACACGCCTCTCCTCACCCTCATCTCCACCACTCTTTCCCACACTTTCATAGTGTGGCTTAGTAACTTGATACCTCTATAGTTGTTGCAACTCTGGATATCCCCTTTGTTTTTGTATAGAGGGATCATTCCACTCGACCTCCATTCTTCGGGCATCGTTGCCGTTTTAAAGATGACATTAAATAACCTAGTCAGCCACTCCAAACCTACCAAGCTGGCACTCTTCCAAAATTCCCCAGGAATCTCGTCAGGTCCGGTTGCTCTTCCCCAGCGCATCCTACGAACAGCACCCTTAACCTCTTCGACCTTAATACTCCTGCAATATCCAAAATTGCGACGCCTCTCTGTATGTTCCAAATCTCCCAATACAAAGTCTCTGTCCCCTACGTCATTCAAGAGTTTATGGAAGTATGACTGCCACCTCTGTTTAATGAGAGTCTCTTCTACCAATACTTTTCCATGCTCGTCCTTAATACACTTCACTTGATCCACATCGCGTTTCTTTCTCGCCCGCGCCCTGGCTAGCTTGAACAATTTCCTATCCCCACCTTTTTCTTCTAGTTCAGCATAGAGGCGTTCAAAAGCTATCGTTTTTGCCGTCGAAACAGCCGACTTCGCCTCCTTCTTCGCCATCTTATAAAGTTCCTTATTCGTCCACTCCTCCACCTCATCCGTGCTTTCTATCAACTTCGCGTATGCCATTTTCTTTGCTTCCACCTTCCCTTGCACTTCTACATTCCACCACCAGTCCCCCTGATGTCGACTACGACTGCCTGTCGAGACTCCCAACACTTCCCTTGCTACAACCCTAATACAACTAGTCGTCCTATCCCACATACTGTTCGCATCCCCACTACTATTCCAGGCCCCCATGTCCTTCAATTTCTCTCCCATCTCTAGAGCACTAGCCGTGGTCAAACTCCCCCATCTGATCCTAGGTCGATCATTCCCGACCCTCTTCTTCCTCGTCATCTTGATCCCTAAATCCATTACCAAGAGCTTATGTCGGGTTGTAAGGTTGTCTATCGGAATGACCTTGCAGTCTTTGCACAGACCTTTATCATCCTTCCTAAGGAGTAAAAAGTCTATCTGAGTCTTAGCCACCGAACTACTGAAGGTTACCAAATGGTCCTCCTTTTTTGGAAAATTCGAATTAACTATCACCAACCCAAAAGCTCTTGCGAACTCCAAAAGTGAAACTCCTCCTCCATTTCTGTCCCCAAAACCAAAGCCTCCATGCACATCGTCATACCCTCCCGAAATAGACCCGATGTGCCCATTGAAGTCACCTCCCACGAAAAGCTTCTCAGTAGGCGGTATGCTTCCCACTAACTCGTCCAAATCCTCCCAAAAGCGCCTCTTCTCCTCCTCTACTAAGCCCGCTTGCGGCGCATAAGCACTAATAATGTTCAAAGTGGTCCCTTCAATGACCACCTTAATCGACATCATCCTATCAGTGATTCTCCTAACCTCCACCACCTGATCCCTTAGATCACTGTCTACTAAAATGCCTACCCCATTCCTATACTTTGATCTACCAGAGAACCAAAGCTTATACCCGTCTACCTCCTTAGCTTTAGTCCCTACCCATTTGGTCTCTTGGACACAAGCTATATTAATCCTCCTTTTCTTAAGAATCTTAACTAGCTCTATTGACTTTCCCGTTAACGTCCCAATGTTCCAAGAACCTACTCTTAGTCTAGACTCTCCTTTAACCCATTTACCCCTCCTTATCCTCTTCCCCGACCCTAAATGAGAACATGACCCTAATCCACTATCACTATCCAAAGCCACGAAAACGCGTATGAACTACTAAAGTATTAAATGGTCTAAAGTCAGCAAAATATAAAGACAAGTGTATGAACAAAGAATATTTGGAAACCGGAGGTACCAACTCCAGTTGAAAAGAACCTGGTTCACGCCGGAAATATTGTTCGCGCGCTGGAAACACTGTTCACGCGCCGGAAACACTGTTCACGCGCCGGAAACACTGTTCATGTGCCGGAAATACTGTTCACTCGCTGGAAACTGTTCACTCGCCGGAAATACCGAAATACCTGTGCAAAAATTGCCCGAAAATCTACTGGTGGAGGATTTTCGATCGCAGTCAAAGAGGAAAAAGGAGAAGAGAAAAAAAATACAAAGAAGAAGGAAGGAAGAGATGAAGAGAGAGAACAGAAGGGGGGGAGATCTGGCCGGAAATAGTCTTCGCCGGAGGCCGCTAGGGGAGGTGTTGGCCTGGGTGTAGGTGGGATGGAGATGGGGGGGGTCAGGGGGGTCGGGGGTGGGGGTGGGGGAGTCACTTACCGTTGGAAGATGAGAGGAGAGAGAAGAGAGCAGAACACTAGGATACTACTATTAAGAAAATATCTGCAAGAAGCAAACTAAAACCAGGAATTATTGAGACAAATGGAAAGGTAACAAGCAGTGGCGTAGGCAAGATTAACGGATAAATGAATAAATCATTGTACCAACGTCATATAAAATAGGCAAGATTAATGGATAAATGAATAAACCATTGTACCGATGCCATATAAAAAACAATATTTAGATCATATTAATATAACATTATTCAATTGTATTACTACAACTGATACCAAGATGTTTTAATTTTGTGAAAAATGTATTCATTTATACCCTAATCATTATCAAGTGATTATATAAGTAATCACTAGGAGTTTTGACTCGACTATCTGGTTGGTCCGTGGTTTAATGGAGGTCACGGGTTCAAAACTTTTTTAACAGGCTCAAAATATCTGAAAAAGGGGTTTGGTGTTGGGGCTCAAACCTTGGATTTAAACTCTGTAACTGAATTGCCTAAATGATGGACAAAGTAGTGCAGATTGATGAAGTGTTGTGAATTTATATTGCTGTGCTAATTTGTTATATTTGCATAAAAATCCAACGAATCCGCTTGTAGCAAGTACCCTTTGGAATAGTTGACACGCCCGCAAGCGGGCTTAATCACCCAAAATATAAAAAAGAAGCAGCAGCAAACAAAACCAATTGCAACCCCCAGAGAAGCAGTTAGGAAGGAAATAATAAGTTGGTTTAAATCATGTAACGTCTTACAATCTTTTTAGGAAACCACCAACGACAATTCCTTTCATTCATCCATCTATTCGTGCACATCCATCAGGATATTTCAGGTCTCTTGTTAAGGAAGGTTATTGCAAGTAAAATTGGGAAGGTGGACAAGTTTGTCATCATGTTTCTGTAGAAAATGTTTTACATTACAAAATCATTTTTCTTTTATTTAGATTGGGAACTCATTTTCTTGATCAATTTCCAGTTTTTGTAGAGTATAAAACATGTGGCATGTGATAAGTATATAAAGTGGATTCTGAGGTATGAGAATGCTGGTTTGGCTGTAGCGAGTGATGTGTTGTAACCAATTGTGAGAAAATAATTTTAGTATGGAAATATATTCACTGGAAAATATTTTTTTCCATACCAACAAGGAGCCTTTTTCAGTGAAATTAAGATGATTTGAATAGGAAGAGTGCTCAAGTATGAGTGCCATATGACAGAGTCATGAATTATAACAGTTCCTTGGTCTTTACCAATCATTATCTGTCCCATCCATGTAGTTGGTGCCCTGAAAATCAAGCCTATAGAGCATGGATTCATGTGAGCAACTAAATCAAGCTTAGAGAACAGGAGCATTATGATCTCTGAGGGAAACTGAGGCTTCACTAGAAATTAATTTTTAATCAAGAGGCTTCACTGGAAATTATATCCAGTTTAACTTAGAGGAAATACCATGTACACAGAAGAAATGTCTACATAGTTTTTGTTTTGATAGAGAGTTTTTGGTTTAACTGTTTTTCCATTATTTATTTTTGATAACCAAGAATACTCAAGGGCCAGTGTTACACTGTTCAAAACTTGGTGGATAATGGACCA
Organism: Solanum dulcamara; assembly: GCF_947179165.1. Classification (NCBI taxonomy): domain Eukaryota; kingdom Viridiplantae; phylum Streptophyta; class Magnoliopsida; order Solanales; family Solanaceae; genus Solanum; species Solanum dulcamara. The sequence continues at coordinate 4,762,360 of NC_077241.1, read as the reverse complement.
ATCCCCTCTGCCTACTTAAATACCAAGCTTCGTAAAGTGCGTCCAGCCTGCACATAACGTGTTGCACTCTAACTAATAGATCAAATCCATGGGCATTAATCAGTAACACCATTCATGTTTATGAATATGTCAAGGATTTTTGAGACTCTTGAATTGAAGTGATTTGCAATATAGTTGATTGGGAGAAGCCGGAGAGCTTTGAGCTCTATTTGTTCTGCTAATAAGATTTGCTTGCAAAGCATTCCTTCTAAAAGGTTTATTGTTATCCTTCAACTTTGATGGAATTCAAAGAATGATAGGAGAAATATCATTATTTTGAACTTCTGTATTGCTTAACTATTTATTTCTGTTTTTTCCCCGATAAGGTTCTTTGCCTAGTGGTCAATGAAGTGTGTCGAAAACCATGAGGTTTCAGGTTCAAATCCCAACAAAGACTATATATTAGGTGATTTCTTCTATCTTCCCTAGCCTTGTAGAGAGTTATCTGGTACTTGTTGCTAGTGGGAGGTGACATAATCTCATGGAATTAGTCGAGGTGCGTGCAAGCTGGCACGGACACCACAACTATATAAAAAAGGTTCTTTACTGCTTCACTATATCCAATTACTAGACTTTCCTTATTGAATCATTGATTATGGTCATAGGGCTAAAGTAAGAAATCTTGTTTTAACTCATTAACTCTCACTATCACTTTTGTTAGGTTATTCAGTTTTCTTCATTTTTACCTCTCCCACTAGCTCGAGTGAAAATGTAAAGGAGGACCTCAGGATTGGAAACATAGAACTGAAACTACTAACTTGACTTTTGTGGGGGGGGGGTGTTTGGATAAGCTTTTTTTAAGTGACTTAAAATCCAAAAGCATAACTACCTACTTTTGACTTTTGGGTTTTTTGGGGTACTTTTTAAGCCTAAAGTAAAGTGCTTAAAAGCTAAGCACTTTGTAATTTTTAGAGGTGTTTCGCAAAGACACAACATGCTTAAGCACTTTACTTCACGATTAAAAAGTACAAAAAAGGCCAAAAGTCAAAGTAGGTAGCTACCTACTTTTGGTTTTTAGCTTTTAAGTCATTTACAAAAAGCTTATCCAAACACCCCCTAAGAATCCTTTAAGTAGTTTGGGTAATCTAAATGCAGCCATCCAAGAAAGAGATGAACACGTAGTCTAGAAGCAAGAGTACAAGCACTAGAAACTTAAAACAAAATCTTAAAGACTAAGATGGATTTTTATAAAAATAGTTCTAATACAACTCTCTCTCTCTCTTTCTCTCCACCTAGTCCCTCTCCACTAAGGCAGCCACCGCTCATCACCATCAAAATTGGTCATTTAAAATCTCTTTCTTTCTCTCTCTCTCTCTTTTAAAGCAACAACCGCTCACCGTCGGTGACCACTCTTTCACTGGTTACAATAGATAATCTCTTCATACTTCTCTCTTCTCCACCTCCCCCTCTTCGACTTCTTTTTTCTTTCATCGAACTATCACCCAACAACAAGCAGAGACTTCTTCACTATTGCCCATCAGTAGTAAGGCCATTGACTTGGATAAGATTCGATCAGATTCTGACGACTAATTTCAGCAACAGATTTTTTCGGATTCCACCAAATCGACCAACAAAACCACTCAATACCCAATTTCGGTGATTTCTATCCCTTAATCTTTCTTTTCTCCCCTCGTTTGTTTTATGTGTTGTTTCTTGCTTTGATTATTTTGCTCTTGCTTTGTCTAATTTTGTTTTCACTCTTGTTCATATATTAGAATTTCTTTCAGTTGTATCTTTAGGTTTACTGAATTAATTGTTTCCTTTGATTATTTTTTTGGAATTTGTTTCAGTTTGTTTGTGCCTTTAAATTCTTGCTTGCTTGCCCTTTGAATCCTGCCATATTGATCTTGGCCTTTAGATTTTTGCTTGTTCTTTAGTATTGATTCCTGCTTGTTTAGTGTAAACCCTTGACTAGTTTTTATTTGCTTTAGTGAACGATAGTAGACTAGGGTCATGTTCTCGGTTGGAAATGAAGGCGAGGATTAGGGGTGGTAAGTGGGTTAAGGGAGCTTATACACTGAGACTAAGGTCTTGGAACATAGTGACTTTAACAGGGAAGTCCGTTGAGCTAGAGTTTCGTAAAATCGTAGTCTTATAGAGACTAGAGTGGTCCTCACTTCTTGCAACTACCTCATCACATGTTTCATTTCCAAGAAAAAATAAAATTTAGCAGATTCTTAGTTTCGGCCATGGTTGATTTGAAGACAAGCATTGTTCTTGTTGGGAGTAGGTGGCTGATTCGATAAATTTTCCGTTTTGCTCTTTTGGGGTTTATTTAATTAGAGTCTTTGACTCCCTCCTTCCTCTTCTTTCTATTTTTTCTAATGTTTTCAATTGAGTAGTCACAAATATATTATTTGGTTGTGGGTTTCTCTTTTTTTTTGGAAGTAAGAATGGTTTTAGTAAATATATTATGTAATATTTATTTTTTGATTTTTTTTTAATGATTTTTCCCCTTCCACTCTACCTTCAAGAGGTAGGAGTAAGGTTTGCGTATACTTTATCCTCTCCAAACCCCACCTTACATGGGGATTACATTGGTTATGTTGTTGATTTTTCTCCTTCCATTAGTTTTGGTTTAAGATTGGTGGCTGGGTGGTTCTCGACTTGGGAAAGATGATGGCATTGCATGTGTTGTTGGGAAGTAGAATTCGGGTGTGATGGATTCTTTTGGTGGAATAGTGTTGCAGGAGAGGGTAATTTTGATGGGTTTTATGGTGGAATCAAATTATTGGGAAGGGGTAAAATAGGGTTAGGATGGTGAGGTGGCACGCCATGTAGCGTCAACCTCACCCAAATGTTAGGCCACATAGGATTCGATAGCTAGGCCCTTGCCATGATGGACCTCCATTAAAAATAGGTGCATATGTGATAAGTATGGTAACGTTCGGGGTATATTTGATCGAAAAGTATAAAAGGGGATAAATGTAGACAACATTTGAATGTAGAGGGCTAAATTTGATGCTTTTCCCTAGAAGGAATTCAAAATGTATAAGACATTCACTTTTTCCCTTAATAAAAGCCTCGGGCTAATTTTATGGCAGCACGTACTTTCCACTTAAGAGGTGATTGTAAATTCTAAAGAGTACAAAGTATGTGAACTATCTACTACATACAATATCGTCCTCATTAATGCTTGCTAATTTCAGATATTTATATGGTTAACAACGATATCATGCTTACTTCATGTATGAAGTTAACGCTTGGACCATCATTGCTGCAGGTTTGTCTCTTTTACTACTTTCCTCTTTTCTTTGGCATTGCAGCTTATTCATTGCGTAAAAGATCACTCCAAACATAGCACCATTTTTTGGTCATGGCCTAGTATTATCAAACACAAAAAAGGCAAGAAAACTCTTTAACATTTGTTGGGGGCTTTAAGCGGAAAAAGCAAATAAAGGGTGGGCTTTAATGAAAAAAGGCACAAAGGGATAAAAAATCTATTTCTTACGGGCTATTGATTTCAGGTTGAGACTTTGCTTGCTTAAGCGACTTAAGGTTTAAGGTAAAGGGCGCTCCTAGCATAGATTATAAATATGTATGGTTAATCTAAGACTAATAATTATAAGCTGAATCCAAATATATGAATTAAGGAATTGAATTTTTTCTTTCATTTTATGATAAAGTAAAATATCAATTGCTTAATGTCACCTTTTCCCAAGAAGCTCGTTGGCAAGGAAAATTATGCCTTAAAACCTTGATGACGATACTGAAGTGCACGTTACGTGAGATGAAGTGCTCAACACATTTTGAGCCTCGGAGCACCTTAGACAATACTATCATGCCTATTGCTGTAAATTTCCGGCAACTTTATTCCTTTCTTTGTAGGAAGACAAGCGTTGTGATACATTAAGCTTTATTATGACAATGGTGAAATTGTATAGGGTTATGGTGGATACAACATGATGTGGCCCATAGTATAAAGGTTGACAACAATAGACACATATATACCCTTTGTGTTGTTTTCATCTCATTGTTCACTTGCCTAACTCACAGGTTCAGTTAAATCACTTCAGTAATTTATGGAAATGGTACTCCCTGTTCCAATTTGTATGAGTCTTTCTAATGCAGGACTTCCCAAAATGTTAGATATTATTCTTGTGAGAAATATAAGAGAAAAATATTAATTTTTGAATTGTATATTTTCATTATTACACTAAGCCATTTTTTTACTATTCTTATTTTAACACTACCCCTCAAGCTGGTGTATACAAGTCATATGCACCGAACTTGTTATAGATGTAACTAATAGGAGGACCAGCGAGAGACTTGGTGAAGATACATGCAAGTTGATCACTCGACTTTACAAATTTTGTAACAATATCTCTTGAAAGTATCTTTTCTCTAACAAAGTGAAAATCAATGTCAATGTGCTTAGTCCTTTTTTGAAATACCAAATTTGATGCAATATGAAAGCCGCTTGGTTATCACACAATTTCCATTTAACTGATTTCTCTAAATTTTAGTTCCCTAAGCAGCGGTTTAATCCATATTAGCTCACAAATTGCTACAATCATTGCTTGATATTCTGCTTCTGCATTACATTGAGCAACCACACTATGTTTCTTACTATTGTAGGATATCAAATTAGCTCTTAATAAAACACAATATTCAAATGTAAAAGCATCTATTAAAGGGTGATCTTGCCCAATCAATGTTTATATATCCAATGATCTGCTCATGACCTCGATTCTCAAAAGAGTAGTCCTTGACCTGGAGCTAACTTTATATGTCGCATAATATGAACAATTGCATCCCAATGACTATCACATGGGAAATCATAAACTGAGTTACAACACTCACATGAAAAAAGATGTCAAGTCTAGTTAGTATGAAATAATTCAACTTTCCAACCAACCGGCTATACCTTTCGAGATCATTGAGTGGATCCCCCTGTCAAGAGTTTAGCATTCGGATCCATGTGTATAAATTGGTCTACATTCCATTGTTCTTGTCTCCTCAAGAATGTCTACGACATACATGCGTTGTGAAATAACAATATCTGTTATGGACTTAGCAACCTTAATACTTAGAAAATACTTTAGTCTTCCAAGGTCTTTAGTCTCGAAATGTTGAAAGAGATGTTGCTTTAAGTTAGTGATACCATTTTGATCATTGCTGGTGATAACAATATCGTCAACACCATAAACAAATTCACAAATTTGGTGCAGAATATTGAGAAAACACAGAGTGATCAACTCCACTGTCAATCATGCTAAACTCCTAAATTATTGTGTTGAACTTCCAAACCAGGTTTGATAAGACTGTTTAAGACCATAGAGTGACTTGCGCAACCGACACACAAGGCTACTAGACCCCCCCGAGCAACAAAATCAGGTGGTTGCTCCATATAAACTTCTTCCTCAAGATCATGATAGAGAAAAATATTCTTAATGTCCAGAAGAAGCCAATGGCGCAATGACAAGCATGGATAAAAAAGGCGAACAAATGTTATTTTAACCACGAGAGAGAAAGTATCACTGTAATCCAATCGAAATATTTTATTATATCCTTTGGCGACAAGGCAAACCTTACGTTGATCAACCTAATCGTCTGGACCAACTTTGACTACATATGCCCAACAACAACCAACATAGATTTACCTATAAGAAGAGAAAAAATCTCTTATGTACCACTTGTATGTAAATCAGACATCTCGTCAATCATAGCTTGCCTCTATCTTGGATGAGAAAGTGCTTCAACTGTAGTCTTCGGGAAGGAAATAGAGGACAAAGATGATACAAAGGCATAATGAGGTGTTGATAGGCGGTGATAACATAAAGTAAGTATAATGAGGGTTAGCATTTCGAGCTAAGTTGCTCGGACTCTTCATATTTGCTGCCGCACCTGTGTCGACACGAGACAGGTGCGGGTGCGGGATACGTGTGGGATTCGGTCAACCCACATCAGATACTTTGACCAAGAGTCCATGGACAACCTACATCAGACGGGTGCGGGTGTGGGATGCGGGATGCGATCAACCCACATCAGATACTTTGACCAAGATACTTTTCCTCTTGGTCAATATTCGTAGCTTCATGTTTCAAGCCAAACAAAGAGATGCTAAATATTCAAACGGTTGTGTTCCGACTTATGGTAGATAGTAACAATGGTTTATAAGAAGAGTTGGTTGAAGGTCTTGAATGACTTTCTCTATCTTTTCTGAGGGGAAGAATATCTTTATATTTATAATTATATTTTATAATATTGAATATTTTAGCCGAATCCCCGCATCCGTATCCATACTCAAATTCGTATCCCCGAATCTTAAAATTTAGATTATACCGAATTCGACTCTCGGATTCTCATCCATATTAGACACCCGCACCCCAGTTCGAGCAACTTAGATTTTGAGTGGATTGTTTACTTTTTTAAAAGTGCAATCGATTGCCATAACATGAAACATCTGCAATATGTCGTAGGGGCACCACTGGAACAAATTTACAAATAACCCACATACACATGTATACAGACATCTAAAAGTAATAACTGTATCATATGGCGTGACAGGGCCCCTGCCGTACCCTTGAATAAATAAATAGATAAATATATACATCAAATGACCAGCATCAAAGTTAGGCTCTGGAAAAGCAGAGCACGTCCAACATAGTTGAGTGGAAATCCTAAGCTAGCGGATCTCCAAAATGAACTACTATACATGCGGGCATGAAACACAGCCCTCCGAAGAAAAGGGGTCAGTACGATATATGTACTGAGTATGCAAAGCATAACACATCATAACTGAGACCATAACTGAAATAAAGATGTAGGAAACAAGTATAACAATTAAAAAATTACTGTACCTGCACCTTAGGACACGTAATCATATACATCATCATATATTGTGCCCGACCCTCTAGTGAACTCGGTGTCATAATCGTTTTATCATATTCACATGTCATCATATCATCATGTATTTTACTTCATCATATTATCGTATACGGCATCATATCATCGTTTACGGTATAATCTTATCATATATGTCATCGTATTACATCCAGTTTATTATGGGGCTCGGAGTCATAAATGTATCACTATATTTTCATATGCATGCCTATTTAAAGTATCTGACCCTTTAGTGAGGGACTCGGTGAAAGGAGTACTGTACGTCTATAGCGTACCATCATAACATACATACCATATCTGACCCTCTAAGGAGGGACTCGATGTTCCTTCCTTATTTCACCACACATATACCATTGTACACATATCATCTTCACATACACTGACCGGCCCGGAACTCGGTGAATAATCGTATCGTCATAACATATAACATATATCACACCTCACGTACAAAATTGTCTCCTCGTGCGTGGAACTGTACACATCCGGCTCGGGACGCAGTGAAAAAAGTAGTAAAACTGCGTCCGACATAATATTCGGCCCATCGTGGGATGCGAAGAAAGAAGGATTACAGCATGCACGAGTAGAGTTGTGAGAAACTATATGCAACTAAGTCACCCTCTGAGACTTGATGAAACAGTCAGGTGAACCGTCACCTGAAGATCAGGAAAGTAATTATCCGAAGTACCTCTTTAGATGTCATAAGGGCTTAAATCAATTGGGGCCTCAAAGATCACAGACATGTATCAAGATAATGCCACATAACTTATGCAATCAAGGACACAATTTATGCAATCAGAACATAGATTATGCAGTCAGAGACTCAACCTGTGTAATCAGAGACATTTATCATTACAAAGTCTTTAGGAAGAGGAACTTGTATCTTCCCTTATTGCTCACTATATAGGAGGCTCGAGAATAGTAGTTGAACTACTTTAAAACCTTTATTATTCAAAAGTGTATACAAGTCACGAATGATACCCAGAGTAGAGTGTGTAATGGGGTTACCTCTAAATCCATATCCTATATTGCTTACAGGCAAGTTCTTCTACAAGTAAGAAGGGATAGACTGTACATGTACTACTTTTCATCACATAGATGATTTGTAAGATAATGACTCAACTATTACATGAGTCTTAACATTAAGTAGTAAACGAGAGTTTCGGCTTATATTCAGGGCTTTATGAATGGATTGAATCCCAAATATCATATACTTATCATTCATAACTTATATCTAATACATGCCAAAAGAAAAGAAGGATAGCTCTACATACCTCTTACAAGTTATTCTTTATCTCGGTTGCCTCGTCGTCCCGTGAACCTAGGTAACATAAAAGCAATACAAGTATCAACATCCTTAGACCTTTCAGCATCTTACATTACTTATGAGTATTCACAAGACTCATTTCCTCGCTCGCCTTCTCGACTAGTTCTTTAACTAGTTAAGGCGTTGACGGAAATCGGATAGCACCTCCCCTATAATGTGCCCTATCCGAATTCCCAATCATGTCTCTAATACCTACATACAACCAGAAACATAACCAGCAGCTCATATATATATAAAACATGGCAACATTATACATTACAACCTCCAAACGACTCACTCGAAATTACTATATCCAAAATAGGGTTTCTAGTTTCTATTTTGCGAAACCTTTAACCGTATGAAGCGGGGGGGTCATGTGGATAAAACCAGCATCTCCCCCACCTATTTTAGGACACATTTAGGTCCTGCAACACACCATGCAACCAGCAACAACCTTCACACACACAACACCTCATTTCGACTACAATTTAACTACGACGACTTTAATTTTGATTGTTTCTATCGTCGAGCATTTCCATGACCTTATTTTTACTTCCAGAAGTATACAAGGTATATAATACACCACACAACAACCCCATAAAGTCCAAATTTAAAGGAGAAGCTTTACCTTAACAAACGGCTTCCCAAACTTTGCTGAAAATTACTTCGGAAGCTCCTTAACATGCTGAAGGTTGTGGGCTGTTCAAGTCACTTATTGGATGCCCCAAATAGTAATTTCTTGTTATTAAACACCATTATATCATCATAGGATACCCTAAATAATTAATTTACGAAACAAAATCGGGCCTTACCTTTTTCTCTTGGCCAACCCGTAGGGTCCTCTCTTTGCCCCTAGCGTTTTCTCTCTTTCTTTCTCACGTTTTCTCTCTTGTTCTAGGCTGAAATTTGGATAGAAACTGAAGTTATGAGTCACATAACATACATATATAGGTCTTCCCAAGAGGTGACACGTGTCAGCCCCTTAGTTTGACACGTGTCAAGCCCTTATTGGGCCACGTATCCCTGTCAAGGCTTCTAGGCTGCCACGTGTCCTTGGTGGGGACCACACTCAAGTAGGTGGGTCACCTACTTGACTCTAAGCAGGTGGGTCACCTGCTGCCATGTGGCACTCCTTCATTGGCTGCCACATGTCCTCTTTTCCTCTTCTTCGTGGATTCGTAATCGCGTCCTATTTTAAGAGCCTATGTAATCCATGCTACGTAAGCGTGGTGTGTCCTCAAGTAGCTCAAGTATGTAAGACTTCTAAGTTAGTAGCTTACGTAGGTAAATCGAGTCCTACGACTCATTATTAGGCCTCCAACTTCTTTCGACTTCTCTTGACCCTATTTCCAACCTTTCCTACTATGGGGTATCACATTCTCCCTTTTTTAGAGTTATTTGACAGTGTCGTAGCTTGTGCGGCTCACATGATAACTTCTAAGAACTTAAGGGACATTCTGAGCTCAAGAGTGTGGGGTGTAACACTTGGTTACGTGGCACTTGTCACTAATGGCATCACTAGTTTTTATTGCATCCTTACATTCATATGAATCGCCTATCACCAGTATAATTGGTTTTTGTTTGCACCTACCAGTCTTATGGGAAGCCGATGAGGTTATGTTTGCGGTTGTGTTCTTTTCGTTCTTATAGGGTTCGATTAGGTTATTGTTTGATTATGATTGTGTAGTTTGTATCAGGATGATGGTTGGTTTCTATGATCGGTTTGGTTGCACCCTTTGATATCCTCTATATTGGTACTTTCAAACTTGGGTTGGATTGGATTGGTATATTGGCAATTGTGATGTTTCGTGGTGGATATTGTTAGTATACCCTCAGTTAGTAAAATCCTATAGTAGAATTTTATCTTGGTTAGGTTACTGGGATAGTGCCTCCAGGTATTATCCTTTACCTCAATTATTTGCATCTTTTATCGCATATTCCTTTGCCTTTGCTTGACTTTATTATGTGTTATCTCTCCTTTAGTTGCTTGTCTAGTGCATCATTTTTCTACCTGCTATTTATACTTGCTTTATCTTTGGACCTTAGTCTACCTATGCCTACTGATTACCACATATTTGGTACTCATACTACACTTTTTCACCCTGCAGATCATAGTATAAGTTCTTGTCATTGACGTGTGCCTCGCGCGAAACAACTTTGGTTGGAGACTGAGGGTGAGCTTAAGATTAGAGATGTGTGACTCATACGAAGTAGCTTTGGATTAGACTAGTCTTTATTTTGTATTCGGAGACAGTTTTATAGTATTTATCTTGTATTTTTGTTATGATTAGTAGCTTGAGTATCGACTAATACTAGGTTTTGGGAATGTTTTATCTATATCTTGACTCTTTCTTCCTCTTTTACTTCTTGTATTGTTCTTTGCTTTTACATTCTTCTCTCCCATGTAATAGTTAATTACTTCTTGTTCTGGGTTATGGGTTCGGCTTACTTACTAATGGGATGTTAGTGTAATGACCCGTTTGGTCATTTTGAGATTGAGTCGTCTCTCTTCCATAAAATACTCTCTCCGAAAAAAAATAAATTAAATTATAAATTTAGACTTTTTGGTAACTATGGTTAATTAGTTAAGGAGTGTTTTAAAATAATTAATTTAATTAAAATTCTATACCACTTTATTTATTAAATAAGAGTTAGTAGGGTTTTATACTACTGGACATAACTTCCGTTTCAAGAAAAAAAAAATTACAAAGAGGCGTTCGGCGATAACCAAAAACTACTACCAATTTGCATCAGGTAATCCATACATTCTTGTATTCTTTTTATAGGCGGAGGTTATATCATTAGTATTATATTAATTAGGCTAGAACTTAGATGAGAATGGAGAGATTTGGAGTCAGTGATCCCTTAAAAAAATGTTTCTATTTGTGCCCTTTTATATCTTATAATATTATTAAATATGGTATCACGTGTTAAGATCCATTAATTAAAGAAAAAAAAATGTTTTGTGAAGTGCTATGTACTTTCTGTTAATTTCCTTTTTATAAGTTTAGTGGATGTAGTATAGGGAATTGATCTTTAAGAAATTTTGAGAGATAATGATGGTGCAGTGATGGATAAATTGTAAATTGTCAAATCTTTACATATTTTTTTTTCTTTCTTTTCGTGGTCTTAATTCTGTGATTTTCATGGTTAACTTAGTTTTGATTTAAGTTATTTCATCAAATTATAATTTAAGTTTTGATATATTTGTATAGCTAATTAAATATTTGGTGTATTGTATTATAGGAACACCATTAGATTTTATGTATTTGGAGAAATTGGAACTTAACCCTAGGCTTGAGATTTAGGGAATGAAGTATAGGTTTGGGTCTAGGCTAGACATATAGTAACATGAGTATTATTATTCTCAAAAACCTTATTGTGATTATTTATTTGACTAGATTACATTGATTCGGAAGCCCAACGAAAAGGGAAGGCTCAAGTCTCAGAGTGATTTCTTGATTAATTAAGACAAGTGAATTTCTAAGCCTCAGTTTAAGCTTATAGATGCTTGTATTTCCGTGTCATGTATTCTAGGGAGTAATGAGAATTGGACTGGGTTATTGACTGTATGATTAGCCTTAAAAATGGAGATGAGGGGTATAAAATGGTGATCTAATGACAGGTATTGGTGAAATTGATATGTTGTGATTATGAGTTTATTTTGGACATCTGAAATGATTATGTTGGTGTGAGACAGGAAGAATTATTGTTGTTGTCATTTTATTATCGTGAATTATATGAACATGAATTGATTGCATTGGTTCTGATATATTGTGTTGAAATTGGAAATGATATGAAATAAAGGGGTCGGGCCACACGCTCCGTGGCAGGTATTATGAAATAAAGGGGTCGGGCCACACGCTCCGTGGCAAGTATTATAAAATAAAAGGGGTCGTGCCACACGCTCCATGGCAAGATATATATATTGAGGGGACGGGCCACACGTTCCGTGGCAGGTTACATGGACAGAAATGTCCCCCATGGGTTCCGGACTGTGATTCAGCGGATGTGTACCGATAGGACAGATATGCATCATTTCATTGCATTGCATTGCACCTTTCTGATTATTTGTGAATTTGTGTTTACCCCATATTGCTCTGTGTGCTAAACTTGACTTGGTATGATTCATTGACAAGACTATTGATGAGTATTTGTGGACTATATTACTGTTGTAATTGTACAAGTGTAGAGTTGGGTTGATTTTATGCAGGTTGTAGTTAAGGAGGTTCGGTTGGGAGGACAGGAGTACTTGTATCTATTAAGCTTTGCTTAGTTTTAGTTATCCACTTGCTGAGTACCGTGTTGTTTGATACTCACCCCTTGCTTCTACACTTGTGTAGGTTGTGAGCCCGGACCTTCTTGATATCTTAGTGTTCTCTACCACGTCCGAGGCTATCATCTCGAGTGTTGAGGTAGATGTTACATCCATCTAGCGGACACCTCTTACTCTTTTATTATGTTTTAGTCCTATTCTAGAGACGAAGACATTATGACTGTATTTCTTTTCGTACTTCGATAATACATTAGTGGCTTGTACACGTGACAATCAGTCTTGGGGGATTTTGAGATTATTTATTTATTTTTGACTAAGTTAAACCTTGCTTTATCTCAATTACTTCCGCATTTACTTTCCGTTGAGTTTTAGGCTGACTTATCTCGGTGGGTTGAGATGAGTGCCATCACACTCGAATTCGGGTCATGACAAAGATGGTATCAGATCCCCAGGTTCATAGGTCTCACGTGTATACAAGCCGAGTCTAAGTAGAGTCTTGAGGATCGGTACGGAGACGTCTGTACTTATCTTCGAGAGGCTATGAAGACTTTTAGGAAATATCTTCACCTTTTGATTCTCTATCGTGCGTCCTTGATCCGATCTATCTATTGCCTCACTCCGTTCTCTCATATATAGTCGTGACTCTTGCCTAATTCTATGTGCGTGTAGTTGAAATGTCATCACGTGGTCTAGATTTAATTTGGAGGTGGAAGTAATAAACTTATGGAAAGAATGTATGGTAAGACTTGTAATGCACAGCGATTTTAAAGGAGTAAGTAAGGTTATGGTTCAATAATGTACTTTGAGGATATGGTATAGGAAGAGGAACAATGGTATGGAGGATTATATGAGTCTTATATTTCTGGATAGTGGTTAAGAATTGAGAATGATGCTTGTTTGGCCTACCTGATATTTGAAGTGGTTCTACAATTGAGAATGGTATAATTAGGGGAATGACTATGTTGTGAGCATTGCCCTCTGAGACTACAGACCGTGAAGTTCGTCGTGAAAGAATGAGTTACATAGTGAGTGATAAGAATGATTTTGCGCTAATCGAGATCAGAATTTCTACAGCAATTTGATAGGATGGATGTATATCAGGAAGGGTTATTATAAGTCTACTACCTCGGTACTTGTGATTATTTGGTTAGGGTTACAGGTTGTGTTGCTTCTGCTATTGATCTTACCTATTGAAGGGTGATATCGATTTTGACTAGAGATTGAAATGTGTTGGTAATGTATGACAGTTACGTAATGGATAGAAATATGTAGACTATCTAGGTATGATCTTTACAGTGGGTATGATGTATTCTAGTGGTGGATCTATCAAGCTTTCACGGTGTGACACTATTGGTGTACAAAAACCAATACATCGATTATCAAGTGTGATTACTAACTACTTAAGGAGTTATTAATTGTATCATCTTCTCATATGATGAGATTTGATGTTGCATTCACATTTGAAAATCCAACTAGTGTGTTACTACAGACGCTAGGGTAAGCATTGTTTATAAGAAAGATCTTAGTGGTGGATTTTGGTATGATTAATGCGTTTAGGTTGTGAAGTGTATCCCTAAAATTCTAAGTGAGGACTTGTAATTTAACCGTAAACTCCAAAGGAGTGGATCGATAACAGAATGATAAGCTTATGGATAAAGAAAGTAGCAGTGAGTATACTTGTGTGAAGGCAATTAAATTTTTTAGTGAGAGTGTGTATAAATTGGGTTATTACATTAGATTTGGTTGGTATAACTGGGTTTAAGGTGTCTTGTCAATTGAAAAGGTTGACTTCGAGATAATGGCAATAGTTATTGAGCATAACGGTAATAAGAATTTATGATGGATTATGATCCGGACACAACCATACTTTAAGGATTTTGGGTTAAATAGATTCAATATAATAATAATGACTTGCAGGTATCTAAATTGCAATTTTCTACTATTTGATGAGTGGCGTGGTTGTATGAAAAGTCGTAGAATGTGTTAAGACACCGCTCGAATATAATTGAAAGAATCTAGAATCATAAATAAAAATAATTAGTAAAATGTAGTTTAGCCTTCGAAACAAGGCGAGAACAATTATATTTACTCTGATTGTAAGGGTCGAATGTATCTTCAGAGAGAGTGGAGAATTAAATTTAGTGAGACGTGGTTCTGTTTATTTTGCTCTGTTTATGATGGCAGTGTTATGTGTTATTCATATGGGTTAACAATTATTGGATAAGATTTGAGAAATAACTCTATAGGGGTTTGACTCGAGTGTGGTAATAAGTTCTTTTGTGGTTTTGAGTTTGGTAACTAATATAATTAAATTTTAACGAAGGATACAATAAGATTAATGGATAGGTGATCAATGATAGCTAAGATGCGTGAATTTATAAAGATCTTTAATGTATGAGCTAATATTGATAGTTAATGGGATTGAGTTACATGGATGAAATTCGAAATTCAAGTTGTTCATTTTAAGTCTACATTATAGCAGTAGGTTTCGTCAAAGTATAGATCGGCAAGATGAAAATTGATCGATCACATGGGGTATTGAGCAGTTGAAAGAACTTGTGCAGGGTTTGGATTGTAGAGTTTATTGCTTTTGATCATTAAAAGGCCTAAAAAAGGGCTTCACTTAAAGTTTTGATTCAAAAGAATAAGGTTGGTAAATGAGTTAGCAAAAGGAATAAGAGTCTGGTATATTAAATAGTTCAAGGTATTTGGAATTTGCCTCATGGGAAACATCTAAGAAATGATAAGAAATAAGACACCATGTGTAGATCCTTAGTTCAAAATTGAAGATTATACGAATTTTCGCTCTTGTTTTCGGATATGACTATACAATGTCGATTGGTTCGACACAGACTTATGAGGGATGTAGCAATGACTTTTCTGAAGGTTTGGTTTTGGTTTGAATGAAAAATAGTGAGGTATCGAAGATTATGTATTTTATGTATGGTTAGACTCTCAAATTATGGTAGGTGACTTATGGATGCACTACAAGATGGGATATAGTTCTTCATGGTTATTAAGGATATCAAATTGGATTGATACTACTCTGTTGATGGGTTATACGAACTATTGTGATGCGTTACATAGGCACTAGAGGGTAAATAGAGGCTATGTGCTCATAGTATATAGAATTATTTAGGTGACCAGAAATTTCTCTAAGTTTTGGTATGGGGAACAGACTGGTCGATTGTGAGTAGCAAAAAGAATCAAAGTGATGGAGTCAGATGAATGAAAATATTTGATATAAGCACTATGAGAGAAGTATCTTGTGTTATTCGATCTTGATTTCATACATTCTTATATAACTATCTATTTTATTTCGGACATGAGTTGAAGTATGATTCGCTGCCTATGCCCACACGTGTTTCTACTTCAGTGGATGAATCCCTAGTGGTTGATCGGTGTACCGATCCTACGATATCCTTTTGGTAGGGTAGGATGCTTTTACAAACTTGATTATTTTAGTTGTGATAGATTTGGTGTTGTTAGGGATTGTTGAAGTATAATAGTGTGAATTTACATGCATAATTCTTTTTATAAGAAATTGTAGAAGAGCTACCATGAATACTTACAGTTGTCCGACAGTCTTAAAATTCAACTCTCATCGGGGTCTCATTCTGGCTATGTATGGTAGAATGTAGGGGGCCAATGGGTCTAGTGTTACCGCCTTAAGGGGTGTTTACAATCACAACTACTGATATACCATTTTCGATAGTGTTATTAGAAGTTTTGTATGCTTAGGTGTATCGCTCGCTATGAGGGCATTTAATCATTTCATTCTTTGGGTTAGATAAATCATATTCTCCAGTAATGAGTACATAATGCCTAAAGATCAGATTTGTATAGCTTAAGCTCGTGGGAAGCTTTGATAGTGAGAATGGAATCTAAACAAGATCTGTGATAGTCTGTGCATTATGAGTGTGGTGATTGATTCAGGTTCACTTCTGGTTGTAGCCGGTATTAGTCTAGAATTTTTTTCGTGGTTATGTGATGAAAGATTGTCCTGATGGTTATGATGGGGTTTAGAGGGTTTCGATTAAGGTTTGGTTCGTGGGTTAATCTGTGACGTCTAAATTATCCCTAATTTATAGATTTGCTAAAGTTTGATTCAAAAGTTCAGTTCTTAGAAGTTGATCTTGATGGAATAGTCTTAATGAGGAGCTCACTTGAAGAAATAAAACCGACTTTTGAAGATTATAACTCAGATTTTTTGTAACGTTGGTTATTCTCCCTTCTCTTTTTTTTTTATGTTCGAGGACGAACATAATTTTTAGTGGTGGATAATGTAATGACCCGTTTGGTCATTTTGAGATTGAGTCGTCTCTCTTCCATAAAATACTCTCTCCGAAAAAAAATAAATTAAATTATAAATTTAGACTTTTTGGTAACTATGGTTAATTAGTTAAGGAGTGTTTTAAAATAATTAATTTAATTAAAATTCTATACCACTTTATTTATTAAATAAGAGTTAGTAGGGTTTTATACTACTGGACATAACTTCCGTTTCAAGAAAAAAAAATTACAAAGAGGCGTTCGGCGATAACCAAAAACTACTACCAATTTGCATCAGGTAATCCATACATTCTTGTATTCTTTTTATAGGCGGAGGTTATATCATTAGTATTATATTAATTAGGCTAGAACTTAGATGAGAATGGAGAGATTTGGAGTCAGTGATCCCTTAAAAAATGTTTCTATTTGTGCCCTTTTATATCTTATAATATTATTAAATATGGTATCACGTGTTAAGATCCATTAATTAAAGAAAAAAAAATGTTTTGTGAAGTGCTATGTACTTTCTGTTAATTTCCTTTTTATAAGTTTAGTGGATGTAGTATAGGGAATTGATCTTTAAGAAATTTTGAGAGATAATGATGGTGCAGTGATGGATAAATTGTAAATTGTCAAATCTTTACATATTTTTTTTCTTTCTTTTCGTGGTCTTAATTCTGTGATTTTCATGGTTAACTTAGTTTTGATTTAAGTTATTTCATCAAATTATAATTTAAGTTTTGATATATTTGTATAGCTAATTAAATATTTGGTGTATTGTATTATAGGAACACCATTAGATTTTATGTATTTGGAGAAATTGGAACTTAACCCTAGGCTTGAGATTTAGGGAATGAAGTATAGGTTTGGGTCTAGGCTAGACATATAGTAACATGAGTATTATTATTCTCAAAAACCTTATTGTGATTATTTATTTGACTAGATTACATTGATTCGGAAGCCCAACGAAAAGGGAAGGCTCAAGTCTCAGAGTGATTTCTTGATTAATTAAGGCAAGTGAATTTCTAAGCCTCAGTTTAAGCTTATAGATGCTTGTATTTCCGTGTCATGTATTCTAGGGAGTAATGAGAATTGGACTGGGTTATTGACTGTATGATTAGCCTTAAAAATGGAGATGAGGGGTATAAAATGGTGATCTAATGACAGGTATTGGTGGAATTGATATGTTGTGATTATGAGTTTATTTTGGACATCTGAAATGATTATGTTGGTGTGAGACAGGAAGAATTATTGTTGTTGTCATTTTATTATCGTGAATTATATGAACATGAATTGATTGCATTGGTTCTGATATATTGTGTTGAAATTGGAAATGATATGAAATAAAGGGGTCGGGCCACACGCTCCGTGGCAGGTATTATGAAATAAAGGGGTCGGGCCACACGCTCCGTGGCAAGTATTATAAAATAAAAGGGGTCGTGCCACACGCTCCATGGCAAGATATATATATTGAGGGGACGGGCCACACGTTCCGTGGCAGGTTACATGGACAGAAATGTCCCCCATGGGTTCCGGACTGTGATTCAGCGGATGTGTACCGATAGGACAGACATGCATCATTTCATTGCATTGCATTGCACCTTTCTGATTATTTGTGAATTTGTGTTTACCCCATATTGCTCTGTGTGCTAAACTTGACTTGGTATGATTCATTGACAAGACTATTGATGAGTATTTGTGGACTATATTACTGTTGTAATTGTACAAGTGTAGAGTTGGGTTGATTTTATGCAGGTTGTAGTTAAGGAGGTTCGGTTGGGAGGACAGGAGTACTTGTATCTATTAAGCTTTGCTTAGTTTTAGTTATCCACTTGCTGAGTACCGTGTTGTTTGGTACTCACCCCTTGCTTCTACACTTGTGTAGGTTGTGAGCCCGGACCTTCTTGATATCTTAGTGTTCTCTACCACGTCCGAGGCTATCATCTCGAGTGTTGAGGTAGATGTTACATCCATCTAGCGGACACCTCTTACTCTTTTATTATGTTTTAGTCCTATTCTAGAGACGAAGACATTATGACTGTATTTCTTTTCGTACTTCGATAATACATTAGTGGCTTGTACACGTGACAACCAGTCTTGGGGGATTTTGAGATTATTTATTTGTTTTTGACTAAGTTAAACCTTGCTTTATCTCAATTACTTCCGCATTTACTTTCCGTTGAGTTTTAGGCTGACTTATCTCGGTGGGTTGAGATGAGTGCCATCACACTCGAATTCGGGTCATGACAGTTAGTAGATGCATCACGACTTAAAATTTTTGGCTGTAACAGATTAATATCAGAGCCTAGCTTCACCGGTATTGTTAGTACAATAGCAAGTGCCTAGTAGAGTCTTGCGAATTGGTATGGAGATGTCTATATCATATCGTCATGTCACATCCCGAGACTATACCCTAGACCTGACCGACACTCAAAAATCATTTCTAGTCCCAATAAATCCCTTGGCATAGCATACTACTAAATTGAAAGACTGAACAACTTAATACGGAAGCTTTAAAAAAGATGAGCATCACAATGATTTAATCAAAAACAAATCATCTCAACAACTTTATCTAAAAGTGAAAAGTACGAGTAATAGTGATAATAATAACTAAGTTTGAAAACATCTAAAAACCATGAATCGACTGACTCCTCTAACTTGTCTATGAAGCCTCTAATGAACTGAAGATCGGTATCGGGATAAGACCCACAACTACTTAACTATTCAACTAGCAATGACTAATAATAAATGAACTGAACTAGCTAAAAATGGAGCCCTACAGAAGCAAGGTGGTCTCACCAAAAGTTGATGGGAAAAGATCTTATTAAAGCATTTGCTAACGATCATCAACACCTGAATCTGCATCATTTAAAAAAGCAGCGCCAAATGACATCAGTATATAGAATGTAAGGTATGTAAAATTATTGAATGAAATAACTGGCTAAACTAAAATTTTCATGATCCGGGACTACCCCTAGTCTCGACACAGTGTTAAGAGACACAAGTGCCCCCAAGCTAACCTTATGGCATGACATGACACTAAGATTCATAACCAACACATGATATAACTGAAAAGCAGAATAAGTCTGAAATAGGCTAATATAACATAATAGAGAATTTGATACAAATACATAAGCAGAAATCTAAACTGGCTGTTTGAAAGTCTCTACTACATAGGTGAGTTGTTACGACATGTCCCTAGCTAACTCTAAAATCTGAAACAGAAATAAAAGTACTAAAATGGAAAGATAACATCATCCTTGAAACATGAGTACTCACCAACTAACTCAACTCTTGATAAGAACATGTACTAATTGTGTGCCTGATGATATGCGTTAGAACCTATATTATGAAATAATATAGGCAGAAAAATATGCGATTGGTGCTTGGAATTTATTGACTGTGAGGAACATGCATAATTAAATATGATATCTGAACATGAGAAATCTGTAAAACATGCTAATGCAATGACCAAGTAAACATAACATGAAATCTAATAATCTGATCTGAAAACATTGTACAAGGTCATGCAATACCGTGTTGTCCTATGCCTTGTTGTGGTAAAGGGCGAACTTAACTAATAAAACCAATATCTAAACCCTTACCAAGGGCTTTCTGAAGAGTCGTTCGAATCAACGACATGATCATATCCTACGTTGGCAGCACAATTATGGGGTTTGGATTATTTGAATTCTTACCCAACTTGATGCTCAATACTATTCTCAAGATAATGTAATAATACTCAATAATTATATGATGTTCCATTTAGGAAAAAGGTCTCACTTTAGGAAAAAATTGATAATCTCTACCTTGAGTCAATACTAAAAAATGCTTTTTTTTTACTTTACTAAATTTGCTTTAAAGGTTATGCTTTTATGAAAAACTGATTGTACTTTCTCAAAACTAAGATATGCTTTCTTTAAAGCGAACTATGCTTTTCTAATGGAAAAACAATG